>NW_026892571.1:12405000-13005000 GCF_033815535.1 Pezoporus flaviventris | reverse complement strand
CCAGTCCCATGGCTTCTGGAGAAGGCCCATGTTGTCCGTAGTCTTTCTTTTGTTTGGAGTGTACCTACTGAATCCATTCCTGTTATCTTTCACATCCCTAGCCAAGTTTAACTGGGCCTTAGCTTCCTAAACAACATCCCTGTATTCTTCCCATGCTGCCTGTCCTTGCTTCCACCTTTGATAGGCCTCTTTTTTCCCTTGATGTTTCCTCAGCAGCTCCTTACCCAACCAAGGAGCTCTCCTGGCCCTCCTGCTGCACTTCCTTCTAGGGCTATATCCCATGGAACCTTATTAAGCAGGTTCCTGAAGAGGCCAAAGTCTGCTCTCTAGAAGTCCAGGGCAGTGAGCTTGCTGCATGCTCTTCTCACTGTCCTGAGGATCTCGAACTCGACCATCTCATGATCGCTGCAATCAGGGCTGTCCTAGAGCGTCACATTTCCAACCGGCCCTTCCCTGTTTGTGAGCACGAGGTCAAGCATGGCACCTCTCCTTGTTGGCTCCTCTATTACTTGCGGGAGGAGGTTGTCTTCCGCACAATCGAGGAACCTCCTGGATTGCTTGTGCCGGGCCATACTGTCCCTCCAACAGATATCAGGGTGGTTGAAGTCCCCCATGAGGACAAGGGCCTGAGAGCATGAGGCTGTTCCTATTTCCCTACAGAGCGCTTTATCCAGAGAGTCCTCTTGATCGGGCAATCTGTAACCGATCCCCACAGTAATGTCTCCCATTACTGTTCTCCCTTTAACCCTGACCCACAAACTCTTTGTTGACTGATCAACTGTGCCGAGACAGAGTTCCACACCCTCAAAATCAAATCTCATGATCTAGATACCCAACCCCCTGACTATGGCACCACCCTTCTAACCATTTCTTAACCTGGCAAATCTGCTTAGCCTTTTTAAGGTCCTCCCCTTTATCCTGGGGAATTGATGAAAAGACTTTCTGAGCTCTAGAGCCCCTAACCACCTCTCCCAGGGCTCTGTAGTCCTTCTTAACGTTCTCTGGGCTGCTGCTATCTGTATCACTAGCACCCACATGGATCACTAGAAGTGGCTAATGGTCAGTGGGACTTACTAGAGCAGGCAGCCTCTCTGCAACATCCCTGATCCGTGTCCTTGGTAGGCAACACACCTCCCTTGAGACTGGGTCAGGCTGTGTGTGCCTCTGTCCCTTTCAAAGCAGTCTCCTCCTACTACGACCCTGCCGCTTTTTCCTGGGAGCACCAGTAGAGACATTCTTTACTAGTGCACCAGCCAGCTTGTTCCTGGTGCAAGTGTGTTTCCTCATTAGCCCCCTTCAGGACAGCAAAGCGGGTCTGGGCGGGGACATCAGATTTGGGAGGAAGCCCCTTCCTTTTACTTCTCCTTTTTGTGTTTTGTTGCTGTTTCCCAGCTTCCTGCGTTAACGGCCTCCTTTTTTCCTCCATGAGCCACAGTGGACGCTTGCGGCCCCTGCACAGTTTGGGCCTGGAGCAAGCAGTCCTGCTTCCTCCCAGCTTCCCTGACATCTTTCAGCCTCTTGGCAGCTCCCCGCAGCTCAGGGAGCACCGGGTGCAGCCCCGCCCGTAGTGCACCCTCCCCTCACCAGACCGGTGCAGGCACTCTCTGCACTCCGAGCTCTGCTCTGCACTCTCCCCTCTCATCTGCTCTGTCTGGGTGCCTACGCTGACCACCGCCGGGACACCCAGAGCACAGCTCCCAGACCGCGCCCAGCTCGTACGGCGAGCGCTCACCATCCCCCTCGCCTGCCCGCGCAAACTGGCTCGCCACGCCCTGTTTGCCGCGCTCCCTGAGGCGGGTTTTTAACCCCTCAGGGCTGGTGCCGCCCGTGCTGGCGCTGCCACTGTGAGTTTCTGCTCGCGTGAGCTGAGCTGCAGGCTCGTAGGCAAATCCTATCGAGGGCTTGAGGCTTCCTCAGGGGGCTCCCGCCGCTCTGAACTGAGGCTCCTGGACGCTGAGCTTCCCCCCGCGACGGTGCTGAAGGCGTCCTCTCTCGAGGACATGAGGGATCGGCCTCCTCCTGTTCCTGACCCTCAGGTTCTTAAGGAATTCTTCCCCCAAGATGTGGGCCCTGGTGTTGGCAGACAGATTCATCTTGCTGATTTCCTTGTCTTCTATTGCTGCCACCACCCCCGAAGGGCATTTGAACACCATCCCTGAGTCAGTATAAAGTACTGCCCGCTTTCCGTGTTCAGCAATGTGCCAGGCGAGCTGGATGGCTTTCACCTCTGCAAACTGATTCCATTCACCCCCTTGGCTGGTGGGATGTGTGTCCCTGTGCGATGGTGGATTCTGGTTCAGGTAGGGGGAAGTGGTTACCGTCATGTTGTCCCACTTAGGGTGGGGGCAGGATGCTGTTCCCTTCTTCATGGCCTTATTGTTGCAGCTTTTCTGCCTGCTCCTGGGCGCTGCTTCATGTCTGCTGCCAGCAACACAGCTCTGCTGCCCAGGACACGCAGTCAGAGCTGTTGGTGGGACTGCATCTGGTTGAGTGGGTGCCCTGGTCAGGACAGTAGCCCCAGGCTTGCTCATAGTGGCCTGAACCCACTGGAGCAGGGGTTTTGGCTGTGGTGGTGCCTGGGGGGCAGAGCTGGAGAAGCGCAAGTGCAGTTGCGTCAGAGCAGCCGCCTTGACCTGTGCTTCTCCAGCCCGTGGGAGCTGAGTGGTTCTGCCCCACTTGGGCATCACAGGAGGCCTGGAGTCTGTAGGGGGATTGGTGACCATAGAACACGTGATGACCATAAGTGGTTTAGGCTCCCTGGGAAGCTTGGACTCTATCGAGGGCTTGGTGACTGTAGGACGTGTGGTGACCATAAATGGCTTAGGTACCACTGGAGGCCTGGTCTCTATAGATTGCTTAGTGACCATGGGCTGATGGCTGTAAGTGGTTTGGCCACCACAGGCGGCTTTGGTACCACGAGTGACATGGGCACCACAGATGATTTGGTGTTCATAAGTGGTTTAGGCCACCACTAGTGACTTGGGCACCACCGGGTAGACAAGAGGCAGGGTGGTGGGGAGTTTGTCCTGGGTTGCTGTTTTTGCAGCTGGGGCTTCATTAGCGAGTACACTTCCACCACCAGCTTCAGTCCCAGGCAGGGAGGCACTGGCACGATGGGCTGCAGGGAGATATTGAAACAACTGGGTTGGAAAACAGCTTAAGATCATCAAGTCCAACTGTTCCCCACCACTGCCAAGGCCACTTCTAACTCACGCTGTTAAGGGCCTTTTCTACACAGGTTTTGAACCCCTCCATGGACAGTGACCTCCTTCTTCCCTGGGCAGCTTGTTCCAATTCTTGACCGCCCCTTTGGGGGAGGTAATTGTTCCTAATCCCCAGTCTAAACCTCCCCTGCTGTAGCTTGAGGCTTTTTTTTTTCTCTTGTTCCTTGGGAGCAGAGAGCAGCCTATCCCACAGCCCCTCCAAACCCACCTCTTTGTAGATGAGTTCAAAGGCTCCAGTGGAGCAGCCGGGGTTCCCCCTGTGGTCCAGGACCACACGCAGTATGTCACGCTGGACGGCAGCGCAGAGCTGTCGGGTCACTGCTGAGCAGGGCGCTATGGTGGGACTGACGTTGATCTCTGGCAGCCACGGCTGGCAATCCTCCCCGAACATGAAATCGGCCCCGTAGAGCTCGAAGCTGCTCTTGCGGTCCCTCACCAGCTCCCAGCCCCTGTGCAGCGCAGCCACCACCGCCTCCTTCATGCCTGGCAGTCACCTTCCCCCAGGCCTCCGTGTGCCCCACTTGATGCAGGTGAAGCTGCAACTGGTGGCTGGACCATATCAAGTCACAGGGTAGTTTCCCAGGCAGCTCCAGGATCTCCTCCAGCCGTGCCGAGCAGGTGATGCCTGTGAGCGGGGACACATGGTGCCGGTGAGACCCCTCCTCACCAGGAAGCCTGTGCCCAAACCCCATTTTCCCCTTGCCTTCACCTCTACCAGGGGACATAGCTCCGGGCTTGATTATCCACAGATTGTGAAGGCCCTCCGTGTGGAGCTGGGGCAGCCGCACTTGCAGCTTCTGCAGCAGTGCCCTGCACTGTTTCAGCTGAGGAATGCTTGGCTCCAGCCTCGCCTGCTCGCTGCAGGGTGGTGACACGGGGGGCTCAGCACCAGCACTGCCATGCTGCGTGGCCCCCCAACCCCATTCCGCCCCACACGCACTTCACCACACGGTAGTACTCATGCAGGAAGCAGTCCGTCGGTGACACGGAGCACTGGGGAGTCCCTGTCAATGTCTGTGTGCTCCAGCCTGTCCAGCTGCAATCTGCAGACCTGCAGTGCTTTCTCCAGCATATCGGGGTGATGGGGATGCTGGACCTGCTGGAAGTGGCATAGACTGAGGGGCATGGCTGCTGGCTACCCTTGGGATTCTTGGCTTTGGGTGCATCAGGGTCCCAAGCCACAGCGCCAGGCAGAGGCTCAGCCCACAGCCATGGCCCTGAGCTCCTCACCATCCCCACCAGGCCCATCTCCACACACTCAGCTGCCCCCTTGCCAGGTGACTCCATCCCCCCTTGCATGATGCCAGGCTTCTCCACAGCCAGTTTGAGCAGGCTGTGAGCTGCTGTCAGGCGGAAATCCTCTACAAAGGTTTTCTGTTGTCCTCACCCTCTCCTGCCCAGGACACAGGGTACATGGGATTTGGCAGGGGGGCAGAAGGGCAACAGCTCTAGCTCACCGATGAAGGCTTGGTGTTCGTCCCCGAGCCGGTAGCACCCTGGGAAGAAGGTGGTGGGATCCGCCTGGTAGAATGAGGGCAGGGTTTGGAGGTTGACACACAGCCCCTCCTCTGTAGATGGACAAGGGTGGCAGTCAGTGCTGGACCCGCTGCCACCCCTGTTCATCCCCAGGACTGCATCCTCGGTGTCTCCAGGCTCTCACCTTGGTGGTGAAGGCTCCAGTGCCGGTGGTTTACCATTTGGTGGTTCAGTAGCTGCCAGTAGTGCACAGCACTTCCCCGCCTCATCCAGATGAATGTGGGCATGTGGTCTCCCACCATGGAGGACTACGGGTGGGACAGAGACAACTTGAGGCCTAGACCCTTCAGGTAGCTTGGTGTCTGTAAGTGGTTTAGAGACCACTGGAGGCCAGGGCACTTCTGGTGGCTTGGGTTCTGTTGGTGGCATGGTTACTCTAGGACTCTTGGTGACCATAAGTTTTTCACGTACCACTGGAGGCCTCGGTACCACATTAAGCTTTGTGTCCCTACGTGATTTGGGGACCACAGGAGGCCTGGGCACTGCAGGAGGCTTGGGCTCTATAGGGGGCATGGTGACTCTAGGACGCTTGGTAACCGTAAGTGGTTTAGGCACAGCTGGAGGCCTCGGCACCACAGTAGGCTCAGTGTCCGTAAGTGGTTTGGCCACCACTGGAGGTCTGGGCAAATCAGTAGTCTTGAGGACCATGGGAGGCTTGGTGTCCGTAAATGGTCTGGAGAGCACTTGTGGCTTGGGCACCGCAGGGAACTTGTTGTCCGTAATTGCTTTTGAGACCACTGGAGGCCTGGGCAATGCAGGAGGCTTGGGTTCTACAGGGGGCATGGTGGTTCTAGGACTCTTGGTGACCATAAGTGGTTTACGCACCACTGGAGGCCATCTGCACCACAGTAGGCTTGGTGATCATAATATCATAAGTGCTTTGGCCACCATTGGAGGTACTGGGCACTGCAGTAGTCTTGAGCAACAAGGGAGGTTTGGTGTCTGTAAGTGGGTTGGAGACTACTTGAAGCCTGTGTACTGCAGGGACCTTGGTGTCTGTAAGTGGTTTAGAGACCACTGGAGGCCTGGGCACTGCAAGAGGCTTGGGCTCTATTGGGGGCATGGTGACTCTAGGAGGTTTGGTGACCGTAACTTCTTAGGCACCACTGAAGGCCTCAGCACCACAGTAGGCTTGGTGTCCGTAAGTGGTCTGGCCACCACTGGAGGCCTGTTTACCGCAGGACGCTTGGACTCTATAGGGTGTCTGGTGATTGAAGGACACTTGTTGCCGTAAGTGGTTTACGTATAACTGGAGTCCTCGGCACCGCAGTAGGTTTGGTGACCATAAGTGATTTGGCTGTCACTGGAGGTCTGGTCACTTCAATAGTCTTGAGCACCGTGGGAGGCTTGGTGTCTATAAGTGGGTTTAAGGTCACTTGAGGTCTGGGCACTACAGGTACCTTCGTTCCTGGAAGTAGTTTAGAGACCATTGGAGGCCTGGGCACTGCAGGAGGCTTGTGCTCTATAGGAGGCATGGTAACTCTAGGACTCTCAATGACCTTAAGTGGTTTACGCACTGCTGGAGGCCTCGGCACCACAGTAGGCTCGGTGTCCCTGTGGTGTGGCCACCACTGCAGGCCTGGGCAACACACTAGTCTTCAGCAGCATGGGCTTGTTGTCTGTAAGTGGTCTGGAGAGCACTTGTGGCTTGGGCACCGCAGGTAACTTGGTGCCCCTAAGTGGTGTGGAGAGCACTTGTGGCTTGGGCACCGCAGGTAACTTGGTGTCCGTAACTGCTTTTGAGACCACTGGAGGCCTGGGCAACGCAAGAGGCTTGGGTTCTACAGGGGGCATGGTGACTCTAGGACTCTTGGTGACCATAAGTGGTTTACGCACCACTGGAGGCCATCTGCACCACAGTAGGCTTGGTGATCGTAAGTGCTTTGGCCACCACTGAAGGTCTGGGCACTGCAGTAGTCTTGAGCACCATGGGACGCTTGGTGTCTATAAGTGGGCTGGAGACTACTTGAGGCCTGTGCACCGCAGGTACCTTGGTGTCTGTAATTGGTTTAGAGACCACTGGAGGCCTGGGCACTGCAGGAGGCTTGGGCTCTGTAGGAGGCATGGTGACTCTAGGACTTTTGGTGACCATAAGTTCTTTAGGCACCACTGAAGGCCTCAGCATCACAGCAGGCTCGGTGTTCGTAAGTGGTCTGGCCAACACTGGAGGCCTGTTTACCACGGTAGTCCTGAGCACCATGGGAGGCTTGGTGTCTGTAAGTGGGCTGGAGAGCACTTGTGGCCTGGGCCCCGCAGGACGCTAGGCCTCTGTCTGGTTCTTGGTGACTGCAGGACACTTGTTGACCATAAGTGGTTTACGTGTATTTGAGGCTTCGGCACTACAGTAGGCTTTGTGTCTGTGATTTGGAGATTAGTGGAGGCCTGGCCACTGCAGGAGGCTTGGGTTCCATAGAAGGTCATGGCGACTCTAGGACTCTTTGTGACCGTAAGTGGTTTACTCACCACTGGAGGCCTCGGCAATGCAGAAGGCTTGGTCACCGTAAGTGGTTTGGCCACCATTGGAGGTTTTGGGCACTGCAGTCGTCTTGAGCACCATGGGAGGCTTGGTGTTTGTAAGTGGGCTGGAGAGCACTTGTGGGCTGGGCACCGCAGGTAACTTGGTGCCCATAAGTGGTATGCCCACTTGCGGCTTAGGCACAGCAGGCAACTTGGTGTCTGTGTTTTAGAGACCACTGGAGGCCTGGACACTGCAGGATGCTTGTGCTCTGTAGGAGGCATGGTGACTCTAGGACGTTTGGTGACAATAAGTTGTTTACACACCACTGAAGGCCTGGGCACCACAGTAGGCTTAGTGTTCGTAAGTGGTTTGGCCACCACTGGAGGCCTGGGCACTATAGTAGTCTTGACAGCCATGGTAGGCATGGTGTCCTTGAGTGGGCTGGAGAGCACTTGTGGGCTGGACACTGCGGGATGTTTGGGCTCCGTAGGAGGCATGGTGACTCTAGGACACTTGGTGACCCTAAGTGGTTTACGTATAACTGGAGGCCTCGGCAGCACAGTAGGCTTGGTGACCATGTGGCCACCGTTGGAGGTCTGGTCACTGCAGTAGTCTTGAGCACCATGGGCGGCTTCTGTCTGTAAGTGGGTTGTAGAACAATTGAGGCCTGGGCACTGCAGGTGCCTTGGTATCTGCGTGGTTTAGAGACCACTGGGGAGATGGGCAATGCAGGAGGCTTGGGCTCTATAGGGGGCATGGTGACTCTAGGATGCTTGGTAGCCGTAAGTGGTTTATGCACAACAGGTAGCCTCGGCACCACAGTAGGCTTGGGTTCCGAATGTGGTTTCTCCAGCACCGGAGGCCTGGCACTGCAGTGGTCTTGAGCACGATGGGAGGCTTGGTGTCTGTAAGTGGGTTGGAGACCACTTGAGGCTTGGGCACCGCAGGTAACTTGGTATCCGTGTTTTGGAGACCACTGGAGGCCTGTGCACCGCAGGAGACTTGCAATCTGTGGTTTGCTTGGTGACTCTAGGACGCTTAGTGACCATAAGTGATTTGTCCACGGGTTACTTGGGCACCACAGGTGATTTGGTCTTCATAAGTGGTTTGGCCACCAAAAGTGACTTGGGCGCCACCGGGAAGACAAGAGTCAGGATGGCAGGGAGTTTGTTCTGGGGTTGTTGTTCTTGCAGCTGGGGCTTCATTAGTGAGTAGCCTTCCAAGAGCAGCTTCAGTCCCAGGCAGGGAGGCACGGGCACGGTTGCCTGCAGGGAGACATTGAAACAACTGGGTTGGAAAAGAGCTTAAGATCATCAAGTCCAACTGTTCCCCAGCGCTTGCAAATTCACCCCTAACTCGTGTCATTAAGGGCCTTGTCTACACAGGTTTTGAACCCCTCCATGGACTTTGACTTCCTTTTTCCCTCGGCAGCTTGTTCCAATGCCTGATCACCCCTTTGGGGGAAGTTAATTGTTCCTAATCCCGTCTAAACCTCCCCTGCTGTAGCTTGAGGCTTTTTTTCTTTTCTATTGCTTGTTCCTTGAGAGCAGAGAGCAGCCTATCCCACAGCCCCTCCAAACCCACCTCTTTGTAGACGAGTTCA
The DNA here is from genome assembly GCF_033815535.1 of Pezoporus flaviventris. Taxonomy (NCBI): domain Eukaryota; kingdom Metazoa; phylum Chordata; class Aves; order Psittaciformes; family Psittacidae; genus Pezoporus; species Pezoporus flaviventris. The sequence goes on along the minus strand of NW_026892571.1, from coordinate 12,996,179 downwards.
AAGGCTCCAGTGGAGCAGCTGAGGTTCTCCCTGTGGTCCAGGATCACACGCAGTATGTCAGGCTGGACGGCAGCGCAGAGACACAGAGTCATTCTTTGTTGGGGTGGTGATTGGAGGGACGTCAGGGTCAGTCAGTGGTGACCTGAGGACAGTTCTGCTGCTGCTGCTGGCTTTTCCATGACTTTGTATTCTGCTGATGATCATGACAGCACCTATCTTCTTTTTAAAGTCCAGATTGGTGGAGATGGGCATCTAGCTGATGGGCTATAAACGTGTTATATAGCAGGCGACAGCATATAATACGAGTTCATTGGCTGTTTTTCCCCCGCATTAAATAAAAGCTCCTGAGATACACAGTGGACTTCTCCATCTTCCCGCATTACCCGCCAAGTATATCTGGGTCCCTGAGCAAAAGCAATCCCACGAGTAGGTTTGCCTTTACCTAAGCAGGAATAACCCAGACTTTCTTCCCCAGCAAATTCTTTATGTTTACCACAGGAACTTTATCCCCCTCTACAGTACATAAAAGTTCTGATTGGGCTGGGCCAGCCCTGTTGGCAGATCCCCTCGTGTTGACCAACCCGGTGGCTTTTGATAAATGCATATCCCGATGTTTGAAAGTCCCACCACCCATTGCTCTCAGTGTAGTTTTTAAGAGCACACTGTACCATTTGATTTAACCAGAGGCTGGTGCATGGCAGGGGATGTGATATACCCACTCAATGCCATGCTCTTTGGCACAAGTGTCTATAAGGTTGTTCTGGAAATGAGTCCCGTTGTCTGACTCGGTTCATTCTGGGGTGCCGTGTCGCCACAAAATCTGTTTCTCAAGGCCCAGGGTAGTGTTCCGGGCAGTGGCGTGGGGCACAGCGTATGTTTCCAGCCATCCGGTGGTTGCTTCCACCATGGTAAGCACATGGCTTAAGTCTTGGTGGGTTGCTGGGAGTGTGATACAGTCAGTCTGCCAGGCCTTCCTGTATTTGAACTTCATCTATTGTCCTCCATACCAAAAAGGCTTTAACCGCCTGGCTTTTTTAATTGCAGCCCATGTTTCACAGTCATGAATGACCTGGGCAGTAGTGTTCATTGTTAAGTCAGCCCCTCGATATCACAGGCTCATCTGTATGTTGCATCTTCGCTTGATGGGCTGAGGTGTCATGGGTCCGTGGCTAAAAATAATTCACCATTATGTTGCCAATGTAAGTCCACTTGAGCCACTTCAATCTTAGCAGCTTTATCCACTTTTTGGATGTTCTGGTGTTTCCCATTGGCCCGACTCTTGCGTACATGAGCATTTACATGGTGTACCTTCACCACCAGGTTCTGCACCTGGGCAGCGGTATCTTGTCACAGTGCAGCAGCCAGATGGGTTTACGTCTGTTTTTCACCCCCTTGGCTGGTGGGATGTGTGTCCCTGTGCGATGGTGGATTCTGGTTCAGGTAGGGGGAAGTGGTTACCGTCATGTTGTCCCACTTAGGGTGGGCAGGATGCTGTTCCCGTCTTCATGGCCTTATTGTTGCAGCTTTTCTGCCTGCTCCTGGGCGCTACTTCATGTCTGCTGCCAGCAACACAGCTCTGCTGCCCAGGACACGCAGTCAGAGCTGTTGGTGGGACTGCATCTGGTTGAGTGGGTGCCCTGGTCAGGACAGTAGCCCCAGGCTTGCTCATAGTGGCCTGAACCCACTGGAGCAGGGGTTTTGGCTGTGGTGGTGCCTGGGGGGCAGAGCTGGAGAAGCGCAAGTGCAGTTGTGTCAGAGCAGCCGCCTTGACCTGTGCTTCTCCAGCCCGTGGGAGCTGAGTGGTTCTGCCCCACTTGGGCATCACAGGAGGCCTGGAGTCTGTAGGGGGATTGGTGACCATAGAACACGTGATGACCATAAGTGGTTTAGGCTCCCCAGGAAGCTTGGACTCTACTGAGGGCTTGGTGACTGTAGGATGTGTGGTGACCGTAAGTGGCTTATGTACCACTAGAGGCCTCGGCAGCACTGGAGTCTTGGTCTCTGACCAGGGGCTTGGTGAATGTAGGACGCTTGGTGATCATGAATGGCTTAGGCACCACTGGAGGCTTTGGCACCACAGCAGGCTTGCTGTCCATAAGTGGGTTGGAAACCACTGGAGGCCTGGGCAGCGCAGGTAACTTGGTGCCCATAAGTGGTTTGGAGATATCTGGAGGCCTGAGCCCTGCAGGAGGCTTGGGCTCTATAATGGGCTTTGTGATCATGGGATACTTGTACATAAGTGGTTTGGCCACCATAGGAGGCCTGGGTACCACGGCTGGCTTGGGCATCACAGGTAATTTGGTGTTCATAAGTGGTCTGGAGCCCACTGGAGGCTTGGGCACCACTGGGCGGACAAGAGGCAGGATGGTGGGGAGTTTGTCCTGTGGTTTTTTTTGCAGCTGGGGCTTCCTTAGTGAGTAGCCTTCCACCACCAGCTTCAGTCCCAGGCAGGGAGGCACTGACACAATGGCCTGCAGGGAGATATTGAAACAACTGGGTTGGAAAACAGCTTAAGATCATCAAGTCCAACTGTTCCCCACCACTGCCAAGGCCACCTCTAACTCATGCTATTAAGGGCCTCGTCTACAAAGGTATTGAACCCCTCCGTGGACTGTGACCTCCTTCTTCCCTTGGCAGCCTTTTGCAATGCTTGACTACCCATTTGGGGGAAGTAATTGTTCCTAATCCCCAGTCTAAACCTCCCCTGCTGTAGCTTGAGGCTTTTTTTTTTTCTTGTTCTATTGCTTGTCCCTTGGGAGCAGAGAGCAGCCTATCCCACAGCCCCTCCAAACCCACCTCTTTGTAAATGAGTTCAAAGGCTCCAGTGGAGCAGCCGGGGTTCTCCCTGTGGTCCAGGACCACACGCAGTATGTCACGCTGGACGGCGGCGCAGAGCAGTCGGGTCACTGCTGAGCAGGGCGCCATGGTGGGACTGACATTGATCTCTAGCAGCCACGGCTGGCAATCCTCCCCGAACATGAAATCGGCCCCGTAGAGCTCGAAGCTTCCCTTGCGGTCTCTCACCAGCTCCCGGCCGCTGTGCAGGGCAGCCACCACTGCCTCCTTCATGCCTGGAACAATTATGATCTCCCAGGCCTCCGTGTGCCCCACTTGCTGTAGGTGAAGCTGCAACTGGTGGCTGGACCATATCAAGTCACAGGGCAGATTGGGGTTGCGGCCCCCAGCCTGCCTCCACTGCTTCTGGATGGACACATTGCAGAGGTGCCGGGAGCTGGTGTGGGAAGAGCAGAGATGGGTCAACAGGGTGCTGGGGTGTGGGGTGTGCTGTGCCAGGGTGGGGGGCACTCACGCGTGTAGGTGGCTCAGGGAGAAGGGCTGGGAGCAGAAGCGCACGTAGCTGTCCCGGTAGAACCATATGGTCAGCGGGTTCCAGTCAGTCACCAGGATCCATTGCCGCAGGTCAATCTTGGTGCCGAAGATGAGCAGCGGCCGCTCCACGTATTTCTGTACTATCCATTGTCCTGGCTGCGCTGAGGGCGCTGCGGGTTTCCCAGGCAGCTCCAGGATCTCCTCCAGCCGTGCCGAGCAGGTGATGCCTGTGAGCGGGGACACACGGTGCCGGTGAGACCCCTCCTCACCAGGAAGCCTGTGCCCAAACCCCATTTTCCCCTTGACTTCACCTCTACCACGGGACATAGCTCCGGGCTTGATTATCCACAGATTGTGAACGCCCTCTATGTGGAGCTGGGGCAGCCGCTCCTGCAGCTTCTGTAGCAGTGCCCTGCACTGTTCCTGCTGATGGATGCTGGACTCCAGCCTTGCCTGCTCGCTGCAGGGTGGTGACACAGGGGTTCAGCACCAGCACTGCCATGCTGTGTAGCCCCCCCACCCCATCCTGCCCCACACGCACTTCACCACACGGTAGTACTCATGCAGGAAGCAGTCCCAGTCGGCGTTGGTGACACGGAGCACTGGGGAGTCCCTGTCAATGTCTGTGTGCTCCAGCCTGTCCAGCTGCAATCTGCAGACCTGCAGTGCTTTCTCCAGCAGCTCAGGGGGTGATGGGGATACTGGACCTGCTGGAAGTGGCATGGACTGAGGGGCATGGCTGCTGGCTACCCTTGGGATGCTTGGCTTTGGGTGCATCCGGGTCCCAAGGCACAGCCCCAAGCAGAGGCTCAGCCCACAGCCAGGGCCCTGAGCTCCTCACCATCCCCACCAGGCCCATCTCCACACACTCACCTGCCCCCTTGCCAGGTGACTCCATCACCCCTTGCATGATGCCAGGCTTCTCCACAGCCAGTTTGAGCAGGCTGTGAGCTGCTGTCAGGCGGAAATCCTCTGCAAAGGATTTGAGTTGTCCTCACCCTGTCCTGCCCAAGACAGGGGGGGACATGGGATATGGCAGGGGGGCAGAAGAGCAACAGCCCCAGCTCACCGATGAAGGCTTGACGTTCATCCTCATTCCCAAGCCGGTAGCACCTTGGGAAGAAGGTGGTGGGATCCGCTTGGTAGAATGAGGGCAGGTTTTGGAGGTTGACACACAGCCCCTCCTGTATAGATGGACAGGGGTGGCAGTCAGTGCTGGACCTGCCGCCACCCCTGTTCATCCCCAGCACTGCATCCTCAGCGTCTCCAGATTCTCACCTTGGTGGTGAAGGCTCCAGTGCCCTTGAAGTGGTTTACCATTTGGTGGTCCTGGAGCTGCCAGTAGCGTACAGCACTGCGCCGGCTTGTCCAGATGAATGTCGGCATTTGGTCTCGCACCATGGAGGACTGAGTAAGGGACAGAGGGGACCAGAGTGAGCTGAGGAATCCCCATTTCACTCTCAGTGCCCTGCCCAGGCTGTGCCCTGCGGAGTCCAGCCCTGCCCCTCTGCACTAACCATGATGTCATGGATGCCATCAGGGTCCTCAGCATACCACGGGACCTCCTCCTGCTCCTCCTCCTCCAACATCTGGACCCAGTGCTGAGTCCAACAGGACGCCGAACCTGGCTCTGCATGGAGCACTGCCTCCCATTGCTCCTCACCACCACTGTCCTCCACCTTCTCCTCCAGCTGCTTTTTGGTGTCCTGCTGCACTGAGCGAGTGCCCACTTTGGTGGTGGTGGAGAACTTCTCCACCCAGCCTCGTGCCCGCAGCAGCCTGCGCATCACAGGGTAGGGGCCCTGCACTGAGAAGATCTTTTTCTCCTGGGGAAGGACACAAGCACTCAGCCATAAATGCAACAGGCGCATGTTCATGGCATGTTGTGGGGTGTGTGCGTGTAATCGGGTCCCACCTTGATGGCCTCCTTCACATGCTGTCTGGCCCTCTTCAGCAGCTCCTTGTTGACAGCGGGCTGCTGCTTGGTGCTGGCAGGAGCTGTTAAGGACAAGCCAGGCTGAGCTGCTGGCCCCGTGTCCCCAGTCCCATGGCAGGGACAGCAGGACAAGGGGTGAAGGCACCCACCTCTCTGCTGCTGCATGCTTGAGCCGGGGCTACTCTGTGCAGCTGACACGAAGTCAAAGAAATTCGTGCCGGAATTCCGGCTACTGTGCACCCCGAGAGGTGCTTCACAGGGCCCGGAGGCCTCACTTCAACTGTCGTGGAAATCGTCAGTAACACGTCTCCTAGTCTGGCAGTCGCCTCCCCCCAGCCAGGCTGGGGGAGTCTGTGTGCCAAAGAGAGATTGACTCCTTCCAGACGAAGCCTGAGGGCGAGGGGAGCTGGTGTGACTTTTCATCCCCCAGGACCAAGCGCTTCCCCCCTCCCTGTGGGGACCGAGGTGGGGCCCAGCACATGGAACTCCCCAGCTCCTGCACCAGCCCTGGCCTCTGCACTGGCTTCACTGACCTGAAGGTGGACAAACACCAGCCCTCCTGTGTCGTGTGTGTCACCCCCCAACCTCCCAGCCCCGTTCCTCGAACTCGTTCACGTCGACACTCACCCCAAACATCAAACCCTTTCGTGCCCCGCATCCCGAGGGTCCCCCCAACCTTTTTGGTGCCCCCCAGCCCCGTTCACCCCCATTTATCCCCTTTTTTTAGGCCACCCCTCCCGCTCCTCCCACCACACGTCCTGCCCCCACCGTCGGGACCGCCCTCTCTGTTTGCCGTTGCTACGGCGGGCCGTGAGTAGCCAGGCGGGGCGTCCAACGGACCGGCGCCTTCCGTGCCCCGCCCATGGAACCCGGCTGTGCCGTGCCCCGCCCATGGGCCTCGGGCGCTCTATGGGCCCCGGGCACTGTAAGCCAAGAGAAGAGAGGCAGCTGTGAGCCCCTGTGTGCCCCGGGGCCATGGGGCTGCGTCCCCAGTGGCTGTTGCCAGGCCCCTCACCGTGCTCTTGGCATCTCAAACCCAGCCCTTCCCCAGCACAGGGGGTGCAAGCAACCTGGGGCATCCTCCTGCCCTGTCCCTGAGAGGGTCTTGGGCACAATGGCACCGCTGTTCCCACAGGTGGGACTGACGGCTCTGGGCACAAAGGGCACGCTGGCTTGAGGCCCGTACCCCGCTCCCAAAATCCCAACATGAGGGATCTGCCTTCTCCCATTCCAGAGCCTCAGGTTCTCAAGGAATTCCTCCCCCAGAATGCAGGCCCTGGTGTTGACAGCTTCATCTTGCTGATTTTCTTGTGGATCTCCTCCATGAAGCGGACGACAAAATCCACCAGCTTGTGCTTGTTACAGATGAACACAGCACAATGCCCACTCCTTATTCTATACCATTCACATTACGGTGAGATTGCGCATTTTTCAATATATTGTTGCTTTTGTCTCTCATATATAGGTATATATATATGCACACACACACAAAGAGATATCATTTCTTAGTTCATGGACTATCCTTATAAAATTTTCTGAATTCATTCAGTCCACAATATTAGGCTCAATCTCTTGTAAGTCTCTCAGGGCAGGAGAGGTGGTCTGCTGATGACACTGGTGAAATCATCTGGTCGCTGCTGAGCTCTTCCAGTTTCACCAAAGGTCATTCTTTGTTGGGGTGGTGATCAAAGGGAAGTCAGGGTCAGTTGATGCTGACCTGAGGACAGTTCTGCTGCTGGCTTCTCCATGACTTTATTCTCTGCTGATAATCGTGACGGCACCTATTTTCTGTTCAAGCTGCTTGGCTTCTGTACCTTCTAGTTCGTGACCATCAGCCGCATTGTCTCAGCATCAGATCAACCAGGTGACAATGTGCTCCCCTGGAAGACGGCTGAAATCTTTTTGTGTATTCCACAGCTTGGTTGATGTCCGGGATCAAGAAGTTACTTCTTCCTCTTTGTCTGATTTCTGTAGCAATAACTCTTGTTCAGATACTGTCCCTTGTAGTGTGTGCATTGGGTCTTTTTTTTTCTTCATTGCACAGGTTGCTCTGTGTGGCTTTTTTTTTTTGGTTTTCCCCTTGCAACTGATATTGGTCCTTTGGTGCAGCTGCACTATCACTGTGGTTGGGGTGGCTGCAGGGTCTTTCACTGGGATTGGAGTAAGGATCAGAGTAAGCATTACTTAGCAACAACTAAAAACTTTGGTTTGTTACCAGCACTGTTCCCAGATTAAGCCGAAAACACAGGACTGCACTATCTAGGAAGAAGGAGAAAAATAACTTTTACAGCTGAACCCATGACACTTGTCCATTTCTCTTGTGTAGTACCTTACACCAAATGAGGCCTCACTGGACTAAAAGCAACCCTGTGGAGAGAGAAGATGCTCCTTAGATTGCTTTCTTTTAATTTCTTGATACGTAGCTTGCAGCAGGTGAAGTACGAGGCTATTGAAGTTGAACTGTTGAACTATGAACCTATTCACTATTGAACTATGAACTATTATTATTGAACTATGAACATATTCACTATTGAACTTATGAAATATTTAAGGCATGCTCCTCACTAAATACATTCACAAGTAGATCTTCCTTCTTCCCATTAAAGCCTAGCGCTACAACTCTCTGACAGCTTGCATTACATTCAGCAGGACTTTGTAGTATTACATCATGTTATGCTGGGGTCATTTTCCACTGCCTGGTACTAACAGGATGTGACATTACATGAGTGAGCTAATGTAGCTAAAGTATCTATGATGGCGTGGGCTATCACAGCTGAATTGAAGTCAGAGAGGTGAAAGGAAAATAAAGCAAAGAAAAAATACTCTTTTTTAGAAAGTGCACTAATTTTGCAAGCGATAGGATTCAAAGTAGACAGCTGAATTATTAGCAGAGGTTTCAGCAATTTTTGGGGGGAGGAGGGAACTCATCAATCTATTTCTGGCTTTTCAAGGTTTATTTTAGAGTATTTGCTAACGACTTATAGAGTATTCTTAAGCATTCAGTTTATTTGTTGTTTTTGGCAATTAGTTTCTGAAGGCATATGTTATCATTTCTGCACCTTGGTTGGCTAAAAATGAACAGTAAGCAAGGTATTTAAGTTATTTTTGCTAATTGCAGGCTTCCTCTTAAGGAAATACTCATGACTTGTGGTAGTTTAATCTAACAATAAAAGGCCCTCAGAAAGAATTTGCTGATGTTGTCAAAAATGTCTTGAAATCTTACATTAATTCCAACAGCTTTTGGGGAGACAACAATGCTATGGGCTCTTTAGAGCAATCATCTATTAACTTCTGCTCTGGCAGCAGTGTCTCCCCATGCCATTAGTCACAGAACTCCAGACACAGCCAGCCCTCAGCGACAGGAGCTCTCTCCCAGTCTCAATGATGTTAGTTTGCATCTCTGTTTTCTACCGAGTCTTGCCCTAGGTTAGCTGAGTCTGGTTAGTGAAGATACTCATTTGATGTTTGGGTCCAGGCTGTAGGTCCACTTGATTCAGAACAGAGAAATGAATTCAAATATCCCCTTAGCTGAACAGTATGTAGGACTAGGTTATATCCCTCTGCCAGATTAAGGAATATTTATATCAAGTAAATAAAAAATGCCATTAAAAGACAGAGATGTATTTTTGGTGGGGTAGTGTAAATGTCATATCTTATTTGAGTGGAGTTATGATCTGAAGCAGTTTTTAAATGTGGAAAACTGGTTTTTGGCTACTTTGGGGTGGTTAAATCTTTCTGATTTGACCACAGACTCTGTACTGAACATGGGAAATCTTTCTTACTTAAGGGCTTGTCTAAACTAATACATTTCCAAGAAATTCTGAATCAGAGTCTTCTATTAAGAAGCCCATTGTCCTTTTATATTAAAAATAAACTCCTTAGAACTCCCTTAATCTGAATTTTTATTGCTTTTTAAGTTCTACTGCACTCCACCAACCAGGCACTGTCGAGAGCACCTCTAATTTCAGACATCTTTATGTTTGTTAGCTTATTCCTGATAAAGAGCCCAGGGAAGAGCAACAAAGTAGTTACAAGCCTAAATAAATGTAGATTAAGATTTTGCACTGTGTGTTTGAGTAAAGAATGATTAGGTGATGGCAAACAGTGAAGAAGGTCTAGAAGTACCTACAAAATAGGAGTTTTAGTGGTGGAAGAATTATTTATAGGTAGAAAGTATAAGGGAGAGTAATGCAGTGAAACAAAGGAAAACTTGTCTCAAGTGTCAGCCAAACTTCTGACAAAGAGATGTATTGTGTTATGATATGGTCTCCCTGGGCAAGTGGCAGTAGTTCAGTGTCTGGCACGTTTGAAGCTAGACCAGATAAGACACTGAAAAATGAATAATAAGGAACAATCATACAGTGACAGGAAGATGAACTGAAGACCCAAGTGGTTGCTACCAGTCTCAAGATCCCATGCTATCATTCCACATATGCAGAGCTCAGGAAAAGAGATGTCTTTTCTGTATTCATGCAAAGTTAAGAGGTTTGACTGTGCCATCTGTAGTAATCATGTCTTGGCTGAGATGAGAGGTGAGAATTCTAGTAAGCATAATTCTGTTGTTATACTATTTAAAAAGAACCCGGTTATTTTCCTTAAATACGTTTTAAAAATTCTGTATCAAACAAAACAAAACAAAACAAAAAGGAAGTTTGAAATGAAAGATTCCTGCACCTCTGGTTGTCTCTTAGGACTGAAATGGATATGCTGTGAGAAGAAATTAAAAACCAAATTGCATTGTGTCTGATGCATAATGCAGCCAGAGCCTGGGGATGTGTCATCTGTCTGAAGCTCAACAGAACTTACATTTATAAAGCAGCAGCAACAACCACCACAAAATTCTAAGCAACAATTGGATTCCCCATCAAATATCAGAAACTTTAAAAAATGGAAAACTTGTTTTAGGAAAGAAATCAGAGCTGAGCTAGAAAACTCCAGAAGCGTGTGTTACATCCTGTGAACATTCAGGTACTTTTGTGAAGCAAACACATGATTTATCAGGAGAAAAAAGAAATACGCAATATTTCTATTGTTTTTCAAGTCAGTTATTGCTGTGGAGATGGTGCTGAGCATTAGCCTCATCAGAGCAGGAGTGTCTCATCCCCAGCTCTGAGGTGGTACCTTGCAGCTGGCCTGAGGTCCAGAGCTGGGAGTAGCTGTGTGTATTGGCTGCTGTTTATGAAATACTTCAGTGAGAAAATGGAGAACAACAAAGTGTAGTAGCTTGTCAGTCTTCTAGATGCCTGAATAAGTGATTTCTTAGGAAACCACTAAGCAAAGCCTTCAGCTTTTGTTTTTTTTTTTCCACCAACCCGTACTGAAATAGGACTTGTTTAGTGGTATGGCTTGTGACGTATGAGAAACTCAAATGACTTGTCAAGGGTTGTGTTGAGTTTACAGCATGGGCAGGGTGTAAACCCTGACCCTGAATCCTTCTTTTTGTGGTTGGACTCTGATCTATTGGTTGGGAATTTACTGAACCTGTAGGTCAGTGGTAAATAGCTTTTAATGCCTGAAGAGTGGTGCAATGTGGCTCACCTGGTAGCTGGAGCACAGTTCTTGCAGGGAACCCTGATTCTTCCCTCCAGGGCTGTTGGAGAGCTGCTGTTAGTGTGGCATTGTGCTGGTATGGAGAGCTGCAGGATCTATTGCTCAATGCTGTGGTCAGGCAGCGGCATTTGGTGCTCTGAGTGTGTCTGTGTTCCTCTTGTGACCTACAGCTATCCCCTGTGCCCCTGCTCCCTGCAGCTCCTCTCCACTGCCCTGCTCCAAATCCCTTCATGCCTCCTTGAGCATCTACCCCACCCTCTCGAACTCTCTCTGAAGAGCTTTATGATTCCTCTGCCTGCCAGACAGCAGCAGGTCTCAGCAGCTGTGGTCCCCAGCAGGTCAGTCCTGCCTTCAGGATTGTTAAAATGGACCAGGATGTGCTTTTCCCACCCAGAACAGAGTTCATGTTTTCTTGCTTGAAGAGAGCATCACCAACTTCCTTCAAGCTAGGTAAGGACTGAGAGAGGTTTGATGGAGCTCAGATTTAAAGTCATGGGCTTGCTGGTCCCTGTCTGCTTCCATGCTGATTAGAGAAGGCTGCCCCTCTCATGGCTGATGCATAATTTCGGGCATTTGAATCAGCATAGTATTTCATTGAATGTAAATACTCTGACTTAACCTTATTTTAACCTTTGCATGACTGTAGAAGGCTGTTGGTTTGAAGTGATCCCAGGGGGGTGTTAAAACTGTCCATGTGGGAGAGTTCATTTTATAAATATAAACTGTGAAGACCGTTTGCTCAGAAACTGCATAAATTATTTAGCAATAAATGGTACTTGTGATTTCAGGAGAGCGCTGCAGATTGATAACCTGATTTTGGAAAGGTCAGCAGCTGTGACTTAATCGCTCAAGGGCCCCCACTGATGTCTCCTGTACCCAGTGCTGCAGCACCATGTGCTGGCAGGGAGCACCCTGCACGAGCAGGGCTGGTGAGTGGCAGGAGCAGCATCTTTCAGGATTAGAAGTTCTGTTGCTGTTAGAAGAAGTGATGGTAGGTTCAGTTTTCAAACCTGGTCACCCAACAGCCCTCACGTTGTCATCTTAATCTGAAAGACTCTCAAACAGCTCTTGTGCAGGTCCTGTGGAGCACAAGTACAGGCTGTAACTAGAACTTGTTTGGAAACTCTCTTTGCCTTTTCTTTCTTTCCCTTCCTATTTTACCTTGTCCCCTGGTATTACCTGAGTTGATGCTATCGTCCTGATTCAGTCCCAGACTAGTAATTTCCCACCTGCTCATGTCTCACTGGCCTTTTACGTTTGGACTAAAAATGTCAATTATGCACACAATTATTTGCATTGATGAAGTTTCTTGCATGGCTCTCTAAATCTCCTATGTGTGCAATTCTTCTAATTCAGTTTGCATTTTAGCTGCACATTTCGCAGGACTCTGTCTGGTGATGCTAGTTTGAGTGATTGAGCTCCATTTTTTCAGAGTTGTGAAGGCTTATCTGCAGACAGGTACATCTGTCTTCATGTTATGCTATCAGTTTTGTGAGATGATCATTAGGAAGTGATAGGCAATTTTGGAAGCTGTACAACTCGGTAATTTTGGAAGCTGTGACTTGGCTGTTTCCATATTGCTGACTTGCAAATTTGGCTTTTGCTGAGTGGTATGGTTTGATTTTGCTAAGTTATGACCTACTAAATTAGTTGTACTGTCACAACTTGCTGAGAGCTGGAGGTACCTGAGATGGTTGAGTTTCTGAAAGATAGTGATAGTTTTTCTGTTTAAGCCCTTAAACTTGCTTTCCAAAGAGTCCTCAGCTTAATTGTTATGTTAAGAAAAAAATACATGGAACCACATATTCTTTCTCTTAAATAGGTAACTGTCTTAACCTTTCTAAGCAGAATAGCTCTCCCTGGAGATATCTCTGTCCTCATCTGCTAATGGGAAAGGAAATACGTGCAATGATTTCAAGGGAGGCTGGATTTGACTTCATAGCAAGCTTCTGTATTTTATATATATTTAGTCTGACCTGTTTTTTGTAAGTAGCTACATAAATATCAGACCACTTACCATTCACACTAAATGGTAATACTCAGGACTTCTGAAATGCCATAGGTACTGCAAGCAGATCTTTAACATTGCTCCAGAGTTTTCTTGGAAAAAGATGTATTTTAGAGAGCACAGGTGAACAGGGAGCATCCAGGGCTAAAGAGCGCTGAAGTGCGCAAATGGTCCTGATGTCAGCCAAATGAACTGGATCATCCAATTATTTTCAATTACAATTCTGATCCTTTCCTTAATGTTTTCCTATGCTGATATCTCTGTCAGTAATGCAGCCAACTCTGGCTTTATGATCGCCTTTGTTGCAACGTGCTGTGCTTAATTACTTTGCCTCTGTAACAAACAGACATTCTGAACAATTAGACAATAATATGGAAGCAGGAAAAGAAAATAGCTCAATAGACTTTCATTTTAATTATGCTGATAGTGCACCCTATGGTTTTGAATCAATGCTGGAATAATGTTCTTTTAATAGTCTTCAATAACTTTAAACGAGATCTAATAAATTTGTATTTTTATGTGAATTTTAGAAGGAAAAATCCCTTGTTATTGATTTTATTTTCAATTGAAAATCACAACTCCCATGATTTGTACACTTGTGTTCTAATTGGATGTCCACCCCCATTAAACAAATCACTTGAACCACCTAAATTACTATACTGGAAGTGATTATACTTTGAGCAAATGTTTAGTACATTCCTGAGTTGCTGCCCTGTTGCAGGAACATCCCACTTGCATTTTAGAAATTGGTGAAATATGAAGAATTATGTTTGGGGCTTTTTTTCGTACATACAGTCACAAATTTTTATATATATGTATTAAAGCTAACAAGCTGACAGGAAGCAGAGTAGAATCTTTGTGAGTAGGATGAAAAACTGGCATCATAAAATGAATGCCCAGCTACTTTGTCCTTAAAATTAAATTAAGCTGACTTTGGAAGGGCTGCTACTGAGCTACGCTGACACACAACTTTGCTGTATTTTGCTACACAGCCATTGATGCATATTTAGCTTCTTAAGTCTTCTTCACCAATGTCACAATAATAAATCAAGCAGCAGTAAATCAACCAGTTTTCCAAGGTGACATGGGAAGCAAATAGATTAATTCCTTTATTAATACAATTTACATAAAATTACCATAGTTTTTAAACTATGACTTTTGACAGGTCTCTGAATATAAAAAAAGCATCTAAGACATATGGAAAGCTGTGAGCTGCTCCTGTGGTCTTACAATAAAAAATAAAGCAAGCAAGACTGAAAAAGGACATTTTAAACCTCAGAGGATGTGATCAGAAATCAGTTTCCATCACTGGGAAATGACTGAGGAGATAGCCGAGTGTGCCATGCTTAGTTTATAACGAATTCAGTAAGGATCATGCACATGTCTTAAACTCCCAGTCTTTGCAGTGTGGAAATTTCTGGTGTTTGTCTAAATTCAGGTCTACAAGACTCAGAACCTCTTGTCTCTGTGTATGTAACTAAAGGCAGAAATTGTCTTCAATAGCCTTAGATCATGGTGAGCACTCTTAGGTATATGTGGTTTGATAAGAGTTTTGTACTGGTAAACCTGGTTCTGAAAGCTCCAACTTAAATTTGCACAGCATTGTGGAAAAGAAAGGTCTGAATAAGCTCCCACTGCCTACAGGATGGCAATGTGTCTGGCCAGGTTTGTGTTCACATGCAGCATCCCTGCCAAGCCCTTTGGGTGTATCTGCTGCTGGTTGTGCAGGTGTGAGCATGGCCCATCTGAGCAATATATCAGTTTGCCTAAAAAGCCAGAAAAAGTTACTTTGAGTGGGTTCAAGTTATTACAGAATGAGTATGATTTAAAAAGAAAAATATTCTTTCTCACTGGGTGGTTATTACTTTGAAATTCCTGTCTTTAGCTGCATTTCTTAAGAATGTCTGGCCTGTGATACCTATTAAAACACTACACTTCTCTGGTTACTGCTGCAGAATGCATAAAGCTTTACAAATTATATGGAAAACATTTCAGCAGAAGGTCCATAAATGGAGAACCAATTTTAGTGTGTGTGTCTAAGCATGTGCAGGATGCATGCTCAGTTTGAGGTTTTTAAGAAGCAAGTAAATGATATGTACCAGCCTTTTAAAAGAGGTCTCATGCAGGCATATGACATGAGTTGTCAAATAAAGAAGGCTCCAAAGGTATTACTCGCCACTGAAAACCTTGGCCGTACACACTGGAGCACTCACTGTGCTAGATCAGGCTAAACCAGCATGATTATTTTTGCTGCTGCTCAGCGCTGTGGTTTGATCTGACTTCTGCAAAATGGAGTGGAGCAAAACTACTGCTTAGATAGGTATAGCTTGTCAAATGGTTTTACAAACATTAATATATTATGCTAACCATTGTATCACTTCGTATACAGCTGAACATAGATGATAGATATTCAGGCAGTAGTGTTCCTGCTGTGGTCTCTAATTTCTCTTTGCTCACAGGGTCCCTTGAGCAAAAGTTTTGGAAGAAGAAACAGAGACCTGCTTGATTTACAGTGATCAGGTAGACAAGTGCCTCTGCTTTCCAGACTGAAAGCTGTTTTCTGCTAAGCAGCAGATATAGCTGTCAGTTTGGAAGGTTATTTGATATTGCCTGAGTTTCTCAACCACAGCATAAGTGAAGTGCTTCCTGTAATATGAAGCATTTATGGATAATATTTGTAGAGTAATTGCCATGCAATTACTGCTCCACTGCCAAAGATTTCAGTCAGTTGTCGTGTATCTTGCAGAAAAAATCCTACTGGGGACAGTGTGATGAAAACATCCACAAGCATTTGGGAAAATGATGTGAGGTCAGTTGGTTTGATTTGACTTGATGTGGGCATTCAATATGCTGCACTGGCTGGTGTTGAGAGAGTTTTCATTTCAAATATGAAAAGTGGGAAGCCTCTCAGATGAAAAATTAGTGGGAAGCTGGAATGCAATTACCGGTATTTGTGGTATCTAGAAAGAAACAAGAATCTCTTGTCCTTTGAGTGACTCCGTATGTTGTGCTTCTTTGGAAAAGGAATGAAAGCCATGTCCAATATACTGCTCATTTTTTCTTGCTATATAGCTTATTTTTGGTAAGCATTCTTACCCTTTCCTGGAAAGGTGCAGCCTTTTCTCTACATTTGTGGATATCAGGTTCCTGATGGCAAATCCAACTGAATTTTCATTTGAATTTTCATCTAACAGTAGAAAAATCTTTTATCTAATCTAAGTCCCATGTCCAATAGCTTTGATTTTTCTTATGTAATATTGAGCAGTGACCGATGGTATTTAATTTTGGTTCTGAGAATTCATTGCTTTCTTCTGCTTAGTAATGAAGTATTTACCCATTGCTGTGGAAGATCAGTAATCCCTCTCTGCAGGATACCTTTTCATCATAATGTTTAGCATGTGTAATCTGACTTTTTTGATGATTTTCACTTGAAAGCAGTGAGAAAAGAGATCTATTGTCAGCTTATTTTATGACTTTTAGAAAGCTGAACTGGGGTGTGGTTTCCCTGCAGTTCTGCAAGTTGTGTTCTTTCCCAAGTCTCTTGTGCTGAATCAACCGAAAGCAGGATCTCATCATGTAGCTTTTGCTGTCTACATTACCAAGCTACATGATAGTAAGTGTTTTATTCCCTAAACTGAGCTGTCAAAGTAGCAAGCTGATTGTTTCTCATTAAGGCTCTGCAAAATGCTCAGCTGTGTTTGGAGGAATCTGCTGTAAGGCAGCTGCAACTTTCCCTGACCTTTAATTTAATTTCGTTTTTCTTCCACCAAGGTTCTCAAAGTCAGCAAAAGAAATATTCTTACTGGGCTGATTAACCTGATGAAGTGTCTCACTTAAACAACGGTGTAAGTTAGGTGAGGGACTTCTTTGGCAGAAGCACATAAAGCACATACGCAGTAAAGGAAGGTTGATGTGAATGAATTTTAATAGAAATAGATATTTTGGTCCAGTTTCTATGGCGAGACATCTCCTTTGCCACATATCACATTCGGTGTCTCCCCTCTGCACAGAGCAGAAGGCTGAAGTGCTCAAAAAAGGACTGATCTTCCATCCAGAGGAAGGGGACCTTCTGGAGGAGGAAGGCTGGGGCTGCCTGCCTTAGCCTGCAAGAACAGTCCTCAGTTTCCTCAGTGGTGGTGGGAGTTTTTGCTCAGAGGGAAGCAAAATCAAAAAGCTATTGATTCTGTCGCTACAATTAAAATTCCTTCCTGTGGATCTGAACTTTCTATTTGCTGTTTTAACTTCTTTGGTCCATTTGCAAATATTTTAATATGTCCAGAGAAGGACATATTAAAGGACTTGGGGGATGCTGTGGCTCTATGTCTGGCCATGTGATGTGGAGACATCTTCTGTGAAGTATTTGGGGCTTTCTGCTTTCAGACCTGCCAGTGTCTGCAAATCCTGAGGCAGGACTTTGAATACCCAGTCATCCAGTCTCCTAGACTGTCTATGCACATGCAGCATGCACAGTGTGTTCTCTGAGAGCTGATGATATGTTCCACTGATCTTTTTTTCTTCCCAATTATTCCCTTTTCTTTATGTGCTCTACAGATTTCCAGGGGCTCCAGTCTTGCTCCCTTCTCAGAGAGCCATTGGAGGGTCTTGTTCCCCAATGACCTGGAAATATTACTAATATTTTTCTCTGTAAATGTTGTTTCTGAAGCCTTATAATCTAGCGGCCAGCCTAGCCTAGGAACTGCAAAGATCAATTTTTGTGTTTGTGGTGGTAGCTCTGTTATAAGCTCATGGTGTTCCTATAACCTTGTAGAATTCCATTGGGGGTTTGTGCATTGTATTTGGGGGAACTGCTTGATTCATCCCTTCACTGATCTGCTTTTCTGATCAATATTTGCCGTGCTCCAGCAATGTTGTATTTACTCTTTCTGTAAAATACCAACTTCTGGTCTGAGATTTCTGTATGTTATGCTCCACTGAGGTAAGGAATGGATTTCCTTTTGTTGTATAGCAGGGATCTATACAAATATCCTCTCACTGCCGCTTGGAGGAACCTAATAGTTTAAGCACTTCATTAGCAGAATACCACATTTGGTGCTGTTATCTGTTGGCAGAAGGTGAGCTAGAAATAGTAAGCATTTGTTTTACCCTTTGATTTGGTGCATCCACAGAATGAAGCCCATATTCAGCTTCTTCCAGTGTTATGCTGGAAAGGTTGGCATTTTTATTTAAAACATGAATGTACTTTTGTATTCTGTGATTGCACAATTCAGTGAGATAAAGTATGTAACATGAACTTGTAGAAATCAGTTCTGTGGTTGAAGAAGAATCGATGACCCTAAACGGAACTAAAAATAAGAGTAATGCTCTTTGAAGTGTTTGCACTGTCACTCTAGAGTAGCTGTGAATACAGGGCAAGCTGGGCTCTGTTTGCTCATACCACCACATGGTCCTGAGAGTGGCTGTCTTTCACATGCGTGCAAGGATTACTGTAGTTTAGGTAAAAAAGTAAAGGCTTTGTAGCTAAGTTGGCAAAAATGATCTGGAAAAACATAATATCCCATAGCTGATTTGCTGTGGAGCACATGATGCTTGAGTCAAGATGTGGGATCCTTTGGAAACAAATTAGCTTAAATTTGATTGAAAATTATTGATTTTCATGGTCAGAGGTTAACGAGGTTTGTCTTTCATTTAGCTTCCCAGCTCTTGGGAGAATAATGAAAATTGCCCAAAGATACAGACCATTCAATTAAAATCAGCAGATGAGTCTAACATATTAGAGTTGATTTTTAGTACTCTATCATTTTTTTTTCTTGTATTTTAGTATCTTGGGCTTTTCAAGAAGTGTGTATGGGGATGGTTTGTGAAACACATGGCATCTATCAGTTTGTTTTCTATATATGAGCTTCTGATGCTTTACATCAGGAATTACATCTTCAGGAATGCACCCTGAAGACAAAATTATGTGCACTAGACTGACAGATCAGGATTGATTAGATAAGTGTGCTGGGGAGAGGGGATGCATATAGAAGAGAATAGGGTGGAGAGAAAGTATCAGAAGATGGCAGGATTCTTTTTTTTTTTTTTTTGTACTTAAAAACTTCATTATTTTTTTGTACTTAAAAACTTCATTAGCAGTTTCTCTAGTACAGTAGATACAGCTAAAACAAGTCTTCTGCCCCTTCATGTTTAACTTCTGGTATTGTGCAAAGTATACAAAAACCAGGGTGCCTTGAGCAACATGGTGCCTGAGGGCTGCAACACTGATGCCTGCATCTTCCCTCTGCTGAGCCTCTGCTTCTCATTCCAGTAGCAAGATTTGAAGGATCTGAATACCTGTGAGATTCCTGCACGTCTGCCAGATTTGGGGAGAGCATTGCAAAAGGCTGCTTGTGAGAGAAGTTGCCACATTTTCTGCCAGAAAGAGAAGCCCTTCTTGTCTATTCCAGGTAGATTAGACAAGGGACTCCATCCAACCCAAGTGCTACTACTACATCCTTATCAAGTTTCAAAGCTGCATACTTTCCTAGATATTCTCTTTAGTACAAGAAGAAATGCACTGGGGCTCTTAGTTTTCAGTGGTCTGTGTAAAAGGGTGTCCTGTCCACATGGAGTTCATAGCAACACCAAGGTTTAAGTTACCATGACAGTTTAAGGAAGACAAACACATTGCTTAACCATTGCAGCAATGTTTTGCTGTTTGTTCTTAGACAAAGAGAAAAAAAATTTATCCAGGGACCTGGTACAAAGCATGTGGGAAAGACTGAGATTCTCAGCCCTGTCTTCACCTTGATCTTTCCACGTAAGATTTACCCTCAGGAATCCCAGGTCCCTGAATCCAGTGGGAAAGCCTAAAGCAAGGAAGATTTGTCCTTGCTGGAGGAAGGTGAGGTTGGGGTGCATTAGAGCAAACAGTGACTGGGACTAGTCAGTATGGGCTTACAAAGGGGAAATCATGTCTGGTGGACCTGATCGCCTTCTGTGATAAAACGCTGAGCTCAGTGGATGTTGTTTAGTCTAGACATTCACAAGGCTTTCAACATTGTTTCCCCTGACATCCTAATTGGCAAACTGGCAAAGTCTGAATGGGTTTCAGGTGGACGGAAAACTGGCTGAACTGCCCAGCTTGAAATGTTGTGATCAGGAGCACAAAGTCTATCTGGAGGCCCGTCTCTAGCTGGGCAGACACTGGGGCTGGTGCTGTTGAATCTCCATTACAGAGCTGCGTGATAGGACAGAACGCACCCTCAGTTAGTTTATAGATGATACAAAAGAGGAGTGAGTGATAGGTGTATGTAAGATGTCACTTTCTGCTGGATTTCTCTTGCTTATTTCTTTGTGATGTTTTGAAAATGCAGAAAGTAATTTTCTACCACAACTGTGCCTGGCTCTGTTCTGCCAAACCACAGTGGCACGTAATTGTTATCCTCTTGTATACAAACTGAGATTCTCAAAAAACATTGATTTGCTAAGTAGTTGAAGAGAAAATGAACTGAGGGAATTTAGCCTTAAATTAGGTTAAATTGGTTACTATATGGAGGTTATTCACAAGAGCAGAGTATGGAGGATGTGGCAGTGAAGGTGTTCTGCCTTTTGCACACTGTCCCATGAAGATGTTCATGAAGCTGTCGCATTGTTGGGAGAGTTGATAACCTTCATGCAACTTGAAAGATTTGATAACTTTTGCCAAGGAAATTATTATTTTGATGGTTTTCCCTTTTGTGTTCAGCTTCAGCAGCTCTGGCATGGTCCAAGAGATGGATTTCCACAGGCAGCCTGTACAGACACCCCTTGCTTCCTGACTAATCATGGCCTACAAGGAAACTAAATTAAATCAGTCTCTCAGAAGCACCAAAAGCTGAGGTTCTTTTTTCAATCTGATTTCATTCCTAGGGTGTCCACAGCAGTAGAACACTGTAAAAAAATCAGCATTCATGCTCTAGCCTTCAACAGTTACCCTGTGTGAATGCTACTTCATCATGAAGATTAACCAAACAAAATAGAAAGGTCAAATACTTAAAAAACAATTAAATGAGTATTTCTATATACTGAAAAAATCAATCAAGAATGAAATTTGGTTTTCCGCTTCCAGTAACCTCAAATGTATTTGAATGTGTATCTCTGGAGAGCTGAAAAGACAAACAGCTCCTGTCCCACCTCCCCAGCAAAATACACTTTGGGAGCAATGGAGAACTGATGGTTTTCTTTTAGAAGTTCCAAGCACCAGCACCTTCCATTCAGTTCAGAACAGGCTTCCTGGGTGGCTTTGAACTACAATTAACAGCTTTCTGACATGTTTTGAGGTTTTGTGCTGTTTCACTGGTCATAGCTGGGAGGGAAGGGTCCATGTGGCCCTGGGTTCTGTCCCTAGAAGTGAAGAGAATAATAAGAATTCAGGTATAGGAAAGGAATATAGGTAGCAGGGCATGTATAGAACAGTCCTTTTCCACTCATCTTCTGCTGCCTAGGACCCAACCTTGGTGGGGGATATGTTTATTGGTCCTGTTAGACCTGTCCTCCATAATGGTGCACACACCCCTTTGGAAACCATTTGTCCTCACCCGGGTGCATAATGAGGCCTTACGTTTTTTTCTTTAAACTTTTCCCAACGATTCCTGATATTTTTCTAGCCGTTTGATTACTGTTGAGGATTGATCTGATTTTCATTGGGAACTAACCAAAGGCTCCAACAGCTGTACACTGAATGGCAATAGCTAATGTAGAGCCTTGTTGATTTGCATGTATAGGTATTTTTCCCTGCGTGCAATGCTTTCTTTAGCAAAACTGGATTTTGTCTACCGTTTTATCATCCAGTTGCTGAGGATTGCAACTTTCTGATGCAATAAGTAGTTCATGGTCCGCTTTAGTTTTGATTATCCTGAACGTTTTTGTATCACCTGCAAACTTTGTCTTTTCACTATTCATCACTTTTTCCAGATCATTTATGACTAGAAGTGTACATTTTCTAGTCCTTAATGACCCACCTTCAGAAACATTGATTTCTGCCACTGAAATTTGCCTTTTAAAAAAAAATTACAGAATTCAATAGGAATTGCCAACATTCACATAATGTTTCATGAAATACATATTTTCAGTAGCAAAAATCCAATCTCACCACTTCTGAGTAAGTGCAAGATACATTTTTTGATAGAGAAGAGCTCTGTGTGCAAAATGTACAAAATTTTGTCCAAAATAGTTATTTCCATAGAGATAAAATTGTTTGGAGTTTCCTTGCCTGCACCTGAGCCTATTGCATCTAGAGAAGATGTGGTCATTCAGTTTCTTTCTAGTTGTGCACTAAGACTCAGTTCACTTTTATGGTGTCCAGGGACAAGAGACTACAGATTTCAGAGTCTCAAAGCCACCAAATGAGGGCATAAGGCCCCCAATCCTTCATTACTTTACATACATTTTCTAATAGATAGAATTACCCTGAATTGCAAATTGCCTTCATCATGGATAGCAAAAAAAGAAAACAAGGCCTAAAGAGGTTTGTTAAAATCAGTGGTTTATCTAGATATCTGCAAAACAAATACCATCACTGATACACTATGAGTCAGTTTCTCTGACTTTACTCCTGTAAAGAAAATCTGAGTTTTGGTGTCAGTCAGCAATTAGATGATGATCACAGTTAATGCCAGTTCTCTTTCAAGGATGTCAGGGTCACTTGTCTGGAGGGAGCCGTAATAAAGCCTACTTTGACAAGATTAAACCACATTCAATCCCTACTACAAAACATCACAGTTTGATACAGACACAGCCCCTTCTCGACAAGGCACCCAGGTCTTGAATTTATTTTTATAATTTACAGAATTAATTCAAAGGACTAAAAATCTAAAAGCGATATGTCAGCATTCCCTGACTACTTAACTGTGGTGTAAAATAGCTTATTTAAGTCTTCATTTTCCTCAAACAGATGAGCAATGTTAGCTATTATGCGAGTGTTACTGCCTAAATAATCCAAACAAAGGAGTTACTAGGCACAAACAATGGCTTCACCTCTCCTGAAGTTAATTATTTTGGTGCATGTCAGCTGTTTAGAAACACTAGGACTTTAGAGCAGCAGATAGCTGCATGGTGACTATGAAACATGAACGCTTTTATAACATGCATAATATAAAAGAGTATGAGTTAAAGATCGAGTCACAGCTGCCTCACTGAGGTCAATCACAGTTTTTGCACTGGTAGCAGTCAAGCTGGAATTTGTCCCTGCAAGTTTAACACAGTAGTCATGTTCTGTCACTAACGCCTTGGCTCCCTCAGCTGAGAATGAATCAGTTCTGCATTAGAGCTTTCCAAACCTCAGAACAGTGTTTGGTGGAGCTGTAGTCCCAGAGAAGCAAACTTCAGACTGAATCGGATTACCTTACGCATGTGAGTCCATCCACCAGAACAGTAATTACACCGTGGTGGCTCTGCTTTGCCTCTAATCCTGTTTTTCATGCTGTAACTCAGCAAACTTTTGTGCAGTTTTTTTCTGATTTAATTCGCTATGCTTATTGTATCTTGTTCCTCTTTCCTGAGTCCAGGCAGAGCTATTGTTTCGTATGGAAGACTCACTAATGGGAGCCAGAGAAGCAGAATTTCTTGTTTTTTACCTAGAAACTCACAGAACACCTCCTGTGCTGCTTTGCTGGTTCAGCTGCTGGTAACACAGCTCTGGAGCAAGACCAAAGTAGTCCAAGCCCTTCTCAAAAGAAGTGTCAGGGATGGTGATACTGCCATCAGACATTGATAAGGCCCATTCAAAAAAGGTTTAGCATTCATGTTGCTACAGCAAATTACATCTGTACATGTGTGCCAGCCTAATGTGACATGTCTTTGGCTTTAAGGCAAGGAGGTCGGCGCCATCTAGTTAGCTAGGGAGTTTGGTGCAAAATCGTTTTAAGCAAAGGTGACACTTCTGGCATTAGTTGTGACAGCTGACCTTTCTTTAGATCACTGCACTCCTAATGGATCTCTTAACATAAGCAGCACTGACACATGACAGAAGTCCTTAGGCATTCAGATGCTCTGCACAAGTCCATTAGATGTTACAGTCTACTGTCAGCTACAGTCAAATCCTGCAGTCGCTGCTGGGGAAACAGCATTTCTGCAGGTGATGGCAAGAATATGTCACCAAACTAGTAGTCTCCATGATCGGGGAGGCTGGCAACTCTGTCAAGTGCTCTCAGCTGAAAAAAATCTGCCTTTCCAGATTGGAAGGGACATCCATGTGACAGAGAAGCTGAGGTGGAGATGGAGTTATTTCCTTTGTGTCTCAGAGACACTTCTCCGGTTATGCTGCTATGCTTTTCAGACAGTCCCTGTAAGACACTGGTCTGAAAGGTCATGGTACAGGGCTTGATTTCCTATAGCTTGATAAGCACATGGCAGGTGTGTGGCTGAACAAATGCTAATGCCTAGAGGATGTTAGAGGATTGGCTTAGGGCAGCGCATTGCTTTGTGCTCCCTTCCAGAGCTCACCTCTGGCACTATTGGTGTGAATGAAAGTTAAATGTGTTCTGCTGGTGAAGTTTTGCCATATTTCACCCCATTGCACTGATGTGAATCTTGACTGTAAAATTCTCCCTTCTTGCAAAGAGACCTCCTGGGTTTAGTGGTGGGCTTGGCAGTGCTGGGTTAATGGTTAAACTCAAGGAACTTAAAGGTCCAAGTGAAAAAGTTATATTGTGTCATATCAGCACAATTAATACACTTGTTTTGATTTACCTTACAATGGTTTTAGGAACAGGAGAGCAATAGGAGTGTTCTATCTAGCCCTTCACGAAGCTTCCCACTGGCTGACCAGCTTCACAAACATTGCTAACATGAGGGCTGGGGGTGGTTGTTTAAGCAAATCTTTTTGATATCTAGCTGGAGGTCATTGTCTGCTTAGTGAAACTGTGAATGTTAAAGATCCAGAGATCCCCTGTAACTGATCTAGTTAATCAATTATCTGTGTTGTAATTACTCATCGTCGATTAAGTGGGAAGCCCCGTTGTGGGTTGTACAAGTTAAGGAGTATTGTTTATACCGTGGCTTTCCTTGGGCTTTGGTCAAAGCTCAGTGGGTATTTTAAAAATCCTATTTGTGAGTCTTAAATATTATTTGTGGCAAGAGTAAAAGGATATTCCTTCAATACCTGTCATCTTTCTGCTTAACAGCACCGATGAGAAATGAGTCCAGTTACTGAATCACAGAAATTGGAAAAGGCTACAACACTGATGGACAGGGATTCAGACTATCATTCACAAATGCACTCTTTAAAGTTGAACACAATACATGCATTTTCTCTTGGTACTACTTGGAGATAATATATATGTAATTTCAGTCTCATGCATATGAATTACAGTTTCTGCAGCAGAAATGAAAGAGTAGTCCTTCTTTCCCGTGCTGCAACCATGTATTTACTCCCCATTTTTCTCACAGTTCTAACATTTGTGCAGTCTCATGGTGAGTTGTATCTATCCATTGATTTAACTAAAAAATGAGCCCTGCAAAACAAGTTTACCTTTTAATTGGAGTAGCAAACTGAACCAGTGCAGTGTACAGCTAAACGTGGAGAAGCGAAGGGTAGGAGCTGTTCCTGAGAGCTAGCAGGGAGAGAGACAGGGCAGCCCCTTCTGGTCATCACATAGATTGTAGACAGATCAACTGTAAAGTTTCACCTGGACTTCTAGGATTTATTATGGGATTCTTGGGAAAATATGGGCACCTTTCCTTGAAGTTTAGGGACTCCTCCTGAAGTTTCTTTTAAGAAAAATACGGAAACTTCTGTAGTACAATATACTACAGAATATCTATACTAATCTATACTACAGAATATACTGCACTAATGTCAGTATAAATATGAGTAACTCCTTCCACTACTTACTTGTAAAACAGCTTGTGCAAATCAACATTTCAGTGTTGTAGGAAGGAGGATGAGCTACGAACTTGACAAAGACTTCAGGAGAGTGTATTTTTTTAGTCTTTTAAACAGAAATTGTCTCTGTATTGCAAAGAGTTGGTGCAATACCTAGCACAGTCAAACACTCTTTGCATCCAGTGGGATGGATATCTAGAGATCATAAGGTGAATGCAGCAATGCTTTCCAGAATAGTGTGAAAGCAATGTAGGTAGTTTGCTCTATGTTTCCACCTGTTCTAATAAATCTAGATCAGGTGCTAAGAAATAATGCAGCTACCTGTCTACTCGTCATGAGTCTAAAGGCATTACTGCATTTCTCTAAGTGAAATATGTTCATTTCATATCGTGTTACTATACATCATGTTGTAAAACAACATGACAGCGTGTCAGGATGTGACAAACAACTGGTGCACTGCATTAAGAAATTTAAATAAAAATTAGTTTAGACCATTTTTCTTCCCATCAGCTGGAAGAACAAGGGCTTGATCTGACATTTGTAGATCAGTTAAACAACAGAGAGGATCTGCCTGTTTTTACCCTCTCCAGTTCGTAGCAGGTGGTTTTTGTTAGTGGGCATCTTTGGACATGCTTAATTGACTGTAATGATGGGATTCTTTAAGAACATAGCATGCAATTTTGGGGAAAGGAAGATGTTCAGTAATTACTAGCCTCAACTGCTTTGCATGATGGATTTTGATGGTTTCAAACAAAATATTTATATATACACACACCTTATTCTGCAGTCATGCTGAATGCTCTGTCATAGAATCATAGAATCTACTAGGTTGGAAGAGACCTTTAAGAACACTAAGTCCAACCATTACTCCAGGACTGCCAGGACCATCACTAAACCATGTCACTGAGGGCTTCATCTACATGGTTTTTGAACACTTCCAGGGATGGTGATTCCACCACTGCCCTGGGCAGCCTGTTCCAATGCCTGAGCACCCTCTCTGTGAAGAAATTTTTCCTAATATCGAGTCTAAACCTCACCTAATGCGGCTTGAGGCCATTACCTCTTGTTCTATCTTTCGTTACTTGGGACAAGAGACTGACCCCCACCTCACTACAACCTCCTTTCAGGCAGTTGTAGAGAGCGACAAGGTCCCCCTGAGCCTTGTCTTCTCCAGACTGAGCAACCCCAGGTCCCTCAGCCATTCCTTATAAGACTTTTTCTCCAGACCCTTCACCAGCTCCGTTACCCTTTTCTGGACCTGCTCCAGCACCTCAATGTCTGTCTTGTAGTGAGGGGCCCAGAACTGAACATAGGGTTTGAGGTGCAGTCTTACAAGTACCGAGTACTGGGGGACAATCACTTCCCTGGTCCTGTTGGCCATACTGATGCTGATACAGACCAGGATGCCGTTGGCCTTCTTGGCTGTCTGTGTGCAAACTGGCTCATATTCAGCGGCCATCAATCAGCACCCCCAGGTCCTTTTAGTGACCACTTGCCAACCAGATGTGACACTATTTACCACCACTTTTTGGGCTCAGCCGTCCAACCAGTTTCCAACCTATTGAAGAATACACCTATCCAGGCCATGAGCAGCCAGATTCTCCAGGAGAGCACTGTGGGAGACAGTGCCTACAGCCTTTCCCTCATCAACCAGGTGGGTCACTCTATCATAGAAGATCAGGTTGGTCAAGCAGGAAACTGAAGTGACATAGGGTTTCACAAGAGCTTCTAGCTTTCAACTTTTCTTGCCGATCTTCTACTGGACTTACTGGGTTTAATTTTATTCTTGATTATTTTGGGAGTAAACAGATTTAGTTCCTTGAAAATTCTTTCCTTTTATTATGGCAAACGAAGAGCAGAATCTTTAAAATCATGTATTCTAGAAATTATATCCAGCCCATCTTATTACAGAAGACTGGGACAACTCCTATTAATATTATGCTACAAAGAAAAATGCCTATTTCTTTAATCTTGTGCTTTAGTTAAGAAACTAGAATCTTAGTTAAGATTCAAAACTCATTCATGTTCCTAAGTCCATGACTGCTTTGTTTCATTAATGAAGTCTCATAAGAAGCTTCAGGAAAGGCTTTTAAAAAGTTAAAGTTTTTTAGGGAACTTGTTTTTCAAGACTTTGCTGACCCTTTGGAAGAATTTCAGGCTTGATTTTCCTTTATAGACTTTGTGCTGATATCCATTATGTGATTCTCATCTAGATACTTTATAATTCCATTTTTAATTGACTTTGAATTAAGTATCCATTTTTCCATTCAAAATCACTCTCTTATCAAAAACTCCTTAGTCTAGATGGCACTTAATTTACCATTTCAGCAGTTTCTTGCGAGAGTGATAATATGTAAAATGATTTCAGATGTTAATATTTTCAAGCTTGGGGGGAAAAGAACTTTAAAAAGAAATTCTTTGAGGAACAACTTACAAAGCTTGTTTCAAAAATTACTGGAAGGAGACAGCCAAACAGAATGTGTGCACAACCCTCGTTTCTTGAGGAAACCAAGCTGAAGACAAAAGGTCTCAAAACAGCTGACATCTGGTAAATGCTGGTTTTTACATCAAACATTTCAGAAGAACCCAAAGCAGCACAATTTTGTTTTATACCTAGAATTATTAATATCGATTTAACATTTAATATGCTGTATTCAAAATGAAAACCATGTATTTTTTATTTATAATTTCTTGGTACTTGGACCTTCAAGACAGATGTAACCTTAGCTGATATTTTCCATCTTCCTGAAAGAGAAGAAAGCGGATTGATAGGATTAATCATGCCCTCTTGCTTATCATTAATTTTAAATGGGATGAAGATCTGACAGACGGTCCTGAACTTTCTCCCAGTTTAGTGGGTGGGTTGGCTCATAAACTTAATTCTGGGTAAATCCTTGAAGGAAAAAACTCTCAAGGGGAGCTTCCCCTAGCTCTGAGAATAGTAAATGAGAGCTTCGTTAAAGCTGGTGAAGGAGATAGTAATCACAAGAACTGGCATAGCATGTTTTTCCCTCAGGAATACAAAAAGCCATATTGTAAATGACATTGGTGCTCTAGGAAATCTTGAAGAATTGATATTACAGTATTTCAGTGTGTTTTTCAATCAGCAGCCTCACTTTTTGAGGATAAACATTCCACCTGCACCTGTAAGTGCAAATCTAGACTTGTTTGTGGACCTAGTGATTGCAGATTTTGGGCATGTTGCTCTGCAGGTATACAATTGTAAGGGTAATTGAAGGGTTGAAGTTAGTGCGCAATCCTTTGGAAAATGCATTTTTTTGTGCACTCAGAAATGGCCATTTTCAAACTTGAATGTATTGGCTGTGAAATAAATGTTCATTCAGGTAATATATTGCATCGGCTACTTCCTGGAGATTATAAAAAGAGATTGTTCTAGCCACTGTGTGGCTTTTCTCAGTAGATGTATAGGAGGCAGTGTGGCAGATCTGGAATGGAATATGCTAAAGAAGGATCAGGGAGTCCAGGGCATGATTGCTTCTCATTAAAGGACCCCGCTGAAAAGCCTCTTCCAGGTCTGCAAAAGTACTTTGCAAATTAAGAGCAGTGATAAAGGAGCACAGGTATCACCTGCTTGCCTTGGCTGTCATATTCCTAGGCTTAGCAAAAATTAGGCAGTCATAGTTTCATGGGCTGTACATGATGAAATTCATTGAACTGATTTCACATTTCAACTCTCCTGGCAGGACAATAAAGTTTCTGAAGCACATTTACCTGTCACTGGATTTCTCCTAGGATCGTTACTGAGCCAGTCTCTGCAAGGAAAAACTCCCCCATCATCTAGGGACAGGGAGGTTGTACCTTCTGTTCCCTCTGAGACAATTTTTGAAGAAAACTCCATTAAAAATACCCTTGCAAATGTTCAAGTGATATTTAGAATAGAGGGATTTGGTTGCGACTTCATGAAGTTTCTCCCTTTTTCTCTTTTTCATTATGAGTGCTATCATGCAGAGTAGTTGAGTCCCTGTTGTAGACAGTCCCTGAATGTCAAACCTGAAAAGATACAGTTCTTTAATTAGCAGGGACATTTTATTCCATGGATGCTCCTTAAAAGCTTCTCTAGACCTTATAATTTCTGCTCTGATAGATTGAGATATTTTTTTATGTTCGCTTCTAAATGTCTTTGTTTCTTTTGTAATGGATTAAATGAAGTTTTAACAAGGCTTATGGTGAGATTCCTCATCATTAAAATAACAAATGGTTGAAAAGCTGCCTTCTGTCTTGCAGAAATCTAACAGCATTAGTGGACCATAATCCAGCTGGTAACTGATTACTGAACAACTGCAAAACCTTTCATACTTTGAGATGCTATCAGCACATAAAATATGTTTTCATGAAGTTTATTGAGCAGCTTATTAGTGGAGGTTAAGGCAATGGAGCTTCACAAATTCCATTTAGCATTCAAAAATACATTATCTGTGAGTTTCAGATTTTTCAAGTTTAATTGGGTTTCCTTTATCTGTTCTGGATACATCAAGGTAATATCTTCTGAAAGATGTGCAGCATTTTTCGGTTCTAGTTTGGTGGTTTTTTGGTTCAAACCAGATTTGAGAGACTAAAGATGTTTGTAGCCTCCAGAGATGGATAGTTTTGTTTTGCTCATATTTTAAGATTCTTGTTTCACTGGAAGGATTCTTCTGTCTCTTTCTGAAGCTTTTGCAAAGCACTAAAATATTGCGGACATTGTCCCAGTTATTCTGTCCTCATTTTATCACTTAAATTTACCTTAAAATCCTCCCCAGTGAATGTGTTCCATCCTAGCTGACTTGCCCAGAGACATCTCCTTCCCAGCTGGAGGCTTTGTTCTCCATTGCATTGCAGATCTTTGATGCCGTTCCTGTAATGCATAGCTGACATGTTACACGGATTTCCTCAGGCCAAGGGGAAGCACTGCATCATGCAGGGCTGCACCTTCTTCCCAGATACAGAAGAAATATAGGGGGCAGTTGTAAGAAAAGTCACATGCACATCTTCTAACAATTTCTGCCTGCCCTTACAGTTTCTTCGGCTTATGGGCACCCAAGCACAAGCTAAATTGTCCTGAGGCCATACATGTTCAAATCACAGATCAGCAAAGAAAAATGCTTCAACCCTCTGTATCTCTTTGAGAGACAAAAGCTGGAACAGAGCACTGGGAAACATGATCTTTGTTATCTATTTTTGACAGCCAGAGTCCCTCCATCAGGAAATTGGCTGGAAGCAATCAGTTGCAGCTCCTGCGTGGTCCATCTGTCTGTCTGGATCCCTTGATTGTGAGAACCACAGCCTGTGGATGCCTTTTTTAATCCATGCTATATTACATAAATCAAAGCTCTTCTTCTTGCTACCATTAGAGTCTTCTTTCCAGAGAGTGCCAGCCTGTTCTCTAGTTTAATCTAGTGATCAAGCCTTTTGTAGTGTGTTAGCAACAGCACAAAGCATTTCTTGACACTTCTTATGCATTCTGGACACTGAGTTCTTGACAGCGAGTTTTATGGATTGTTGGCAATGAAAGTTATGAGTGCTCAGTTCACAGCTGAAGAATGGCACCACACAGTTTCCTCCTGGAATTGCAATTTTCCTTTGTTTTCTTTAACACTCATAAGTAAGTTGGGTCCTGCTTGCACACTCTGCATACCAAAGGAAAACCAAGGAAGGGGAATTTAGTTGTTATTTTTAACGCTGCCAGGATATCAGGCCTTAGCATTCAGCTTACTGGATCCAGTACAGCATCACCTGTATAGACATTTCAAACATCCATGTTCATCTCTTCTCTTACTTCTTTGTGCATCCTGGATATACATGGAGAAACACCTTGTTACCTTGACGATTTTACATTGAGTGTGCATGAATGGCTTTTTTCCCCTTGCCCCAGGATTGCAAAACCCTTTCTCAGGTGGGCAGTCAGATTACTGGGACTGTGTAGGAGTTTTCCAAACCTCTTTTGATATTCCTTTTTCTCAGACTATAACTTTTGGGGTGAGTGATCAATCTTTACTACAGAAAGGAGGTCTGGTATCGGAACTCACTCTGAAGAATCTGGAAATCTAGTGGAACTAAGCACAGTTTACACTCTTCCTTAACATGAAGACACTCTTACAGCTCTGTAAATTTCTGTTACAAATGCCCTTGAACTTTTAAAATTATCCTTTATTTCTTAGATAAGCAGTGACCTGTATAGGTGATTAAAAATATTTTCACTGCATTCTGCATATCCCATTCAGAGACATAAATGTTCAGGAATTTTTACCACCCAGGATTTACTTTCAAAGCCATTTCATTATTCAGATGTTAGAGACTATAAATGTCGTATTAAATTTTAATTGAAAGACTGCTTGAAAATCTGTAGCCATTAAGTGTTACCCCAGACTTGACTTTCTGATAGAGCAATATCACCAAAAAAAAAAAAAAAAAAGTTTTGGTTTTCTCTAGAGGTTCTTTGAGAGAGCTCCATGTAAGCGAGCTCCAAGGTCAGTGCAGTGCTGCTTTGGAATGCCTTTAAAAACATGAATGACTGGCAAGCTATCTTCCGAAATTAAAAGTCTCTGTACAGATAAAATATGACAGCCTTGTCTGTTGTGATTACTTCAGTTCTACAAGGTCGTCAGTCATTCCCAGTTATTCCTTTCCATGTTGCGCTCTGCACTTCCTCCGCTCTGCCTACCCAACGTCAGGCAATCCCGGGAGAAAGGTCTCATTCAGCACATTGGTCTTACCTCTCCTCCCTTTTATTTTCCTGTTTGCCTTCCTGTGTACCCCAGATAACAAATCTGGCTTTAAATCTTCACCCATCTTGAAAGGCAGAGATGCCCAGCCAAAATGGATAAGGTACTGGGGAGAAGAGAGTTTTCGTCTCTGCGCTTTAGCTCATAAAAGGATAGGTAAGCTGTCCCAGGCTGGGAGAGGAAATGCCTTGTAGGTATCTTCATTTATTTATTTACATGTGCTAAGGCAGATCAAAGGCCTGCTGCATTGTATATCTTTCTCCTCTCCTCTGGCATGTCCCCATGATGGTCACCAGATGTCAAGGGGAAGTCATTAGTTTTATCTCCTTAAAAAACTTGGTGTCTTTTGTTCAAGGCCTGGGTGCCATCTGGTATCTGTTGCACTGTGGGTCTCTGAGCAACAGGAGGTGATTGTGTGTGTCCAGAGGAGAAAAAGGAAGCATTTCTATGTCTTTCCTAAAACAATTCTAAGCTGCTGATGATCTGTGTATTAAAAAGTAAGTTGTAAACTTTAAAAATTGGGAATTATAGAATCATAGAATAGTTAGGGTTGGAAAGGACCTTACAATCGTCTAGTTCCAACCCCCCTGCCATGGGCAGGGACACCTCACACTAAACCATGTCACCCAAGGCTCTGTCCAACCTGGCCTTGAACACTGCCAGGGATGGAGCATTCACAACCTCCCTGGGCAACCCATTCCAGTGCCT
Organism: Pezoporus flaviventris; assembly: GCF_033815535.1. Taxonomy (NCBI): domain Eukaryota; kingdom Metazoa; phylum Chordata; class Aves; order Psittaciformes; family Psittacidae; genus Pezoporus; species Pezoporus flaviventris. The sequence goes on along the minus strand of NW_026892571.1, from coordinate 12,963,123 downwards.
CACCACCCTAACAGGAAGGAATTTCCTCCTTATATCCAATCTAAACTTCCCCTGTTTAAGTTTTAACCTGTTACCCCTTGTCCTATCACTACAGTCCCTAATGAAGAGTCCCTCCCCTGCATCCTCATAGGCCACCTTCAGATACTGGAATGCAAGTGAATGTCTGTTAATTGCCTCATTATAAGATGTGAAAATTGAGAGAGGTCGAGACTTGAGGGAAAGGCAACTGTGAAGCAAAGGTTTTGTGTTTAACATTAATCAGTGTGGCAAGCAGTGGAGATACCAGGGGGGCTGAAATGCATCCAATCCTGAGAAAGTACAGTTAAGTCTTTGGCAGAAATACTGACTGACCTGATTTGGGAGTAAGGGCATGGGGAAGAAAAGAGGACATCTTAACAGCATCTCCCCCATGCTGTTGCCTATCCCTTGGAAGCAAAGATAGTTGCTGACCTGGCCAAAATGTGACAGATGCCCTGTCTGCAGTAGCTGGCCTAAAACTAGGCTTGTGACAAGAGGAGGTAAAAACCACTGCTGACCTATTAAGTGGAAAAGTGTTTGTAGATTAAATTTACACGGTGGTGTAGAAGTTACACCTGCAGAAGAAGGACCCATTAGAGCATAGGACCTCTGTGTCCTTCATCTCTTACCTCAGTGTGCATAGATAATACCCCTGTTCAAAGCATTGTGACAGTTTCCTCTTAAAAATCCCCAAAACTTCTCATTAGAAGCCTTCCAGTGAACCAAGTACTTATCGACAGTGGAGGAATTTGCATCTTTCATGATGCTGAGCTCTGCTGTGGTCCCATTCCCTGTGCGTGTTCCCCCTTCAACATGGCTGAGTTAACTGTAAAGTACTTCTTGAGAACTTGCCCGATTGAAACTGGATTTGGAGACAGCTGATGCTGTTGCAGCTTGCTGGGAGAGTGTTCCATTCCCCACTGCCAGTCTCCTTTTGGTGAGCAGGATGTCAGCCACTGGCTTCTGTGAAGGAGCGGTCAGTCAAGCATGAGGTCAACTTTCAAGCATTTTGGTAGATACTGGAGCATGGAAAAAGAGCTGGTGGCCCATTCATCTCTTTTGAGGAGTTACATCTAATTGTGCAATCTTGCAATGAGGAAGGGTGAATCTGATAGAAATCAGAAAGAAACCGTGAGCTGAGAGGTACACTTTGATCCTGCCCTATATGTCAAGGCTTCTTGGTTTCTGTACATGACATTCTGTCATCCCACAGGTCCAGAGAGATTATAAAGAGAAAAGGATGTGACTCTTGTATCAGCTTCCCATCTGCCTGTCTCAGACAGTTTGCCAGAACCACTTGTCTCTTCCTGAGAAAATTTTGGGAAAGGAGTGTTTCAGGTGCTTGTCAGTCAGGACCGTGGTAAGAAGCTGTGCATTTCACTCTTACTGATCATGAAAAATGCTTTAAATTAGACAAATACCCTCTACATCTTTACCGTGTTCTGGCAGGCATTAGAAAATTGATAAAGGCATCTTTCTTCTTTTGCCTCTTCCTATTTATTGCACTAAATTCAGCTTGTGTTTGATGTTATTGCTGGGAAGCAGTGAAGAATTATTGTAGCAATGAGGATAATTCATAAAGGGGCTATTGAGAGCTATTAGTGCCTGAACTACAGTGGGGGCTGTCCTGAAGTGAACTTCTGTATGTATATGTCTGGAGCTTAGCATATAGAAGTTCTTAATAGCGTTAGTGACTCAGAAACATCATTTCAAGCCTCCTTCTAGACACTGCTGTTATAATTGAGCATGCTCATTATTTATAGGCTTCCAAATTAAGCATTCATTTATGCTGTGTTTGGAATAAATGAAACCAACAACATGCCTTTTGGTGAAAGAGCCACAGATGCAAACAGAACTGTTCACAGCTTTCAAGTCTTGTGTTTATTTACGTCAGTGAATGTGGACTGTTAGAACAACTTCCACTGCTGATTATTTTCAATTAAAGCTTCAAGGAATTTAAGAGGAAACTGTCACAATGCTGTGATCAGGGATATTATAGCCTCGGGATGCAAATTAGCTACCAAACTTTAAAACAACAGATTTACAGGATCTGTTTCAAATTAATTGCCAACTGGCCATAAGCACCTCCAGCTCTTGAAGTCTGCCTCCACAGCTGATGGAAAAGGTACCATGAGCTTGCCCAAGCTGTTGGGCTGTAGGCAGTCATTTGCCTGGGAGGAGAAAGGGATGTGAATAAGTTTCTGAAGTGTCCTTCAAGAGCTTTTTCCATCAGAGTCTTCTCACTGCAAATGCTGGATGCAAACCCAGCTCAGATGCAGCTCATAGGCCATCCTTCTCTCAGCAATCACCCCTGAGCACCAGGCAGCCCCCAAACACTGCAGTCAAGCAAGAGGAAAATGGGAAGCCAGGTTCAGATTACATGAATTTATTCCAGGCAGATCAAAGGTGTGTTCTTAAGAAAGCATAGTTTTATGGGATTGGAATAGAAAAGAGTGATGGTGTTCAAGACAGAGGTTCCCCAAGAGAGTAAGATGTAGAGAAAATTTGTATGTTGCCTTTTTGCACTGGACAATACTTACTGTCTGCTTCTGTGAGCATTTAAGCATTCTGCAAACATATGAGTAAAGGAAAATACAATCTTTAGCACTCCTTCAGGATTTAAGCACTGTTTCTTAGATTTGTGTCTAGTGCATTGCCAGCAGAGAGAAATCGTTTTTCATTGTTCTTTACTATGAGATCTCATGCCACAGAAACTTCAGATGTTTAACAGTTTTGCATTTATTTTTAAGGCAGTGAGACAGAGCCATTGATTCCCACAAAACCAAAATAAACCAAAACAAAAATCCTAGTAAATTTTGGCAGTAAGTGGGTTTATTCTTAATACACATTATTTTTTACATTTTCCTAGTGGATGAAAAGTAACTTGTCTACTTAACTTTATCTTTAGGAAATCAAAATAAAAGAAACTTGAGCAAGATTCCCTGTGGCTCTGGTAGATTTATGCTTGCTTGTGTCACAGTCATAGAATACAGTAATGAAGTTGGTAAAGAATATTTTGCTCTAAGAGTGTTTGATGTGCATAATACTTACTGATTCAGACTGATGCTAAATGACTAAATTCAGGCTGGTTTTAAAGGCCATCAGGAGTAGCTCTTGGTAAATACAGGTTGTTTGTATATCATCTCAGCTACAAATGGCAGAAAATATGAGCTGCTTATACTTTTGTGCCAGAGCTTTGACCAGAATAGAGTTTGAGTCCAGTAGAGTAGTTTTGCTAATACAAAGGAATGATGAAGTACCATTAGTGTCCTGACCATGTAAAAAAATGCAGTAAGTGCAAACCAGTACTAATTAACAAAAAACCCTCCACCAAGTAGTATGGGAGCATGTGAATGTTTAGGTGTTTTCCTGAAATAAGGGAAGCTTTAAGTAGACAAAAGCTTCATATCAGATATGGCCCATCACTTTGCAAATGCTGGCTGGCACTTGCATCAGACTGAACCAATCTGTATGGACCGTCTCTGCGTCAGGATTTCATTCCTGAAATGGGAGCCTGCAGGAAAAGGAAAATATTAAACAGATAAAACCTGTTGGAATGACAAATACTAAACCTTAGTATGAACACCTTCACAAGGAGTTTATTCATCTGTGCTTTGGGCCGTTCAGCACTGTGACTGTGCAATAACTGTATGTGATCAAGTTTCTATTAGTTGTTTGGTGCTTAAATAGTATAATGATAGGGACAAAACAGGAGCTGCAAGGGAAGAGCAAACAAGAAAAAGAAGTTGTTTGGTACCTCCTGGGTAATGCCACCTATTAAGACAGCTTAGCTTTCCTTTGTATTTTATATTACATTCAACTTTACATTATTCCACAAAGGAAACCCTGGGACAAAAGACAGCACATGAGATTAGCACTAGTATATTTAGGTGGAAGCAAAAGGAAAACAGAAAAATGCTGCCTTTTTTGCATTGTCCACCACAAAGTCTCTTTATGGCTCCGCTGTAGCTCTTAGTTTCCCTTCATTATAAAGTGGAATAGATTAATTTCTCCAGCTGTGTAGATTGTAGAGCAATACCAGTAGCTTTATGTTCAAGTTTAATACGGTAATAAGTCTTTTAGAGGATGATCAGCAATAAACAGCATGCAATATTTGAAGACAGATGCCCTACTATGACCTACAGTAAGGTGGTTGTGACAGAATGTCCAAAATGGCATTAAAATGCTTAATATTTAATTTGAAAGTTATGAAAGGTATTATGCTATTTAGCGATTAACATTGTCCCCACTGAGGCAAACTGTTTTTACCACACACAAGTAATTTCTTCAGGCCTCTTCTCTTAAAAAAAAAAAGATGAGAAAAGCAAACATTTTGCAATGATTATGCATGAATATAAATTATGCTAGGAATTAGATGATCAGCTTGACCCTGTGTTAATCTGTGTGTGACACAGCTACGAAGAGCCACAACTCCATATTAGAGCAGCATAAGCTCTAACAATAGAAAACATCGTTTCATGTTTGAAATCAGTGTCAATTTTGATTCAGCTGTCATTATCATTCTGTTGTGTTTGCTTTCTGTAAATGTTTCTGTGCTCAAGCTTTACTAATGAAATGACATCCAAGAAGTAAATATTTACCTTAAACAGTCACCAGAATCAGATGGTGAAATCCATAATAATTTCTGGCATTGTCAATTTGCATTGCTGTGACAGTTGCAATCCAAAATCCATGCTGGAAGTCCCAGGGAGTCATACAATATTTATATAAATTACAGCAAAAACAAGGAATTATGAAAAATTGATTACAATGTTCTTTATTCAATTAATCTGCCAACCAAGATTATTTGCTGCTGACAGGCGAGGGCAGATACATTGAACTGACTGGATGGGCACCAAGAGGAAATGTTCAAGGGAAGCTGGTTTTTGGATCTCCTTAAAGCTAGTTCAGATACTGACTATACAAACCTTCTTCAGAGACTGATGCAACTAAAATGCAAAATGTTACCACAAAATTAATCTTTTCATCCTTAAATAGATTTAGTTTTTTTTCATTCAAGAAGGGACTGTGATGTTCATCTGTTCTCACCAGATGTAAAATACAGGCCACATAGCTTATCATCGACAGCATTTGCAATGAGCTTCTGGCTACTGAATAAGGCCAAAAGCATCCATTCTCTAGCCAAATCAGAATAAACTGCTGTTCTCTCTATAATAGAGGGATGGACGCTTTTGGATCTTGCTCCAAAGGCTTAAGAATACTGCTGTTTTTCATGTGTGTGAACTCCATGGTGTATGTTATCTACCTGGGAAAGGTGGAGATCAATAGGACCCATACTGCAGCCATGAGACATACTGAGCTTAATGTAGTATTTTCAGGATAACATAATGAAATAATGTGTTTTCCTTTTGTGGGAAGTTTTGAAAGAAACCTTACAACATTGTTCTCTAAGTGATAAACTACAATCGCTGTGTAAGAAACACATGGTGGAAAAGCATACGGTGGAGAAAACTTGGCAAAAACAAAAATCCATAATTTAGAAATGATGCCATCTTATCGCATCCTGCAAATATCATTCCTACTGGGAAGTTAAATTACTGCACCTTGAAAGTGTAGGCAAAAATTACAACCCAGAAGAAGTCTTGCCGTCACAAGTATAGGTACATTCCCTGGGTGGTGTGCACAGCTGGATTAATGCTTGTGAGCACAGTCCCAGTGCTGCTGCAATGCTTGCATGTGCACCAGTGTATATGGGTGTTTTCCATCTCTCACTATGCGAAAAGCGCCCCTGAAAACTAATCTTTTCACAGGCAGAATTATTCTTGTTCAGGAGCTTTTCTTGCTTTGTCTTCCAAGTGAGAAAAGATGCTGAGGTGGACTAATTGCTTAAAATTAAGAAAGAGGCAATGCAAGGTGTTTTCGAGGAGTATACTAAGTAGAGTGAAATAAGCTACAGGTGTGGAGTAACTAGAGGCTTCTCATTAAAGCATGCTAAAACCTGGTCCCATAGCCTTTAGATTGTGGTGGTTGCTGCTGTTGCATTTAATACAGTTTGCAGCTCTAAGCCAGGAATAGCTGCCTCAGATCTTATGCACAGGTATAACGAGGTATTTCATCTTCTAAGAAAGTCCTTTAACCCAGTAGATTCAGATGTAACTGTACCTCCCTGCTTAATGTCTGACCTGCTCAGGTATAAGCCAGCTCTAACCTTGAACATGGCAAGATTCACCCAGACAGGACTGGATCCAGGTTTGTACCTGCATTTAGGGGTCCAAGCACCTTAGCTCAGACCCATTGCAATGCTATAGCAGTTGTTCAGTGTTTATCCCAGAGCTGGCTCACATCTGGCTGAGTAGAAGCTCTAGCTGTGGGGCTGATGTCCTCCAGCTTCAGAATTGTGCCTTTGGGAGGATTTCAGGGTAAGGGACAGAGAAATGTTCATGTTGAAAGTGTTGCTTAATTAACTGCATCCGAGTGAATAATTTGCTGATGGATTTCGCTTGCTTCTTTTTGTTTCTTTATCTTATTTGTTTTACTTTCTGTGCACAGAATGTCCTTGGACAGATTACAGGTTTCTTAACTTGCTACAGGAGTGTGTCTGATAATTTTATCTGCCATTTTTATTGGGTTGTTGGAAACAAGTCTGTCCCCTGCTTGTCTTAGTGAAACTTTCAAAGGCAGGAATTGAAGAATAGTATAGTGCTCTCTGCAGGGCAATTTAAGGACTCATGCTAGGGGGAAAAGCATGAAGGAATTTATAAGATCTGCACACTTTTATTTTGTGGGTAAAGGCACTAATTTTATGTCTGTACATAACAGACAATGACATTTCCTTTGGTGAAGTTTGTTTGGGCTTGTTTTATAAGAAACTGATTGCAGTGTTATACCAGCAAGTTGGGCATTTTTGTAGTAAGTAAAATGGCTATATTCCAAACCTGAAATGTATTCTTTTTGATCTCCACGGGTCTTTTCCTATCTGAAATCTCCTGGCAGAATCAAGCCCATTGCTAAACAAAGAGCCTCACCTTGTGCAGAGGCAATGTCATTAGTTAGTCCAAAATTGCCTTGCAGGACAGTGTTATCACAGCAATTGTGTGTGGCGAGGACAGCCAGCCGAGCCTCGGAGGTTATCCTGTTGAGAGGGTGAGTGCTTGTCTTTTAGTTGGGAAATCATCGCTTTGTGGGATTAGGCACTGGCTGCCGGCTTAACCCATCTGTCTTTGTGGTGTTACTTTGCAGCAGCATCATCCAAATGTAGCAATTCCGCTTGCTTGCTTGCAGACAGACAGATGCAGAATATATGTCTCCTGCTTAAATTAGCAGAACATTCTGCATAAATCTCTTTTGGGCTTATCACTGGGAATGGGCCCTGGAGCATAACCCAGTTGACTGGCAGTGTTGTATGGCTGAGCTGACACTGCAGTTTCACCTGTTGCTGCAGAAGGCAGAGAAGATAAAGGGGCCAAGAGGTTGCAGGTCTAGTGATGTCTCTGGGGTGATGTAAAAATTGGGGAAAAAAGGTGGGATACTGAAGTGTCCACATTCAGGGAGGGAATGGCAGCAGATCTTTCACCCCATCCTTTTGGGCTGGTAAAAGATGCTTCTGAATTCCGCATGAGAGCCATTTTCATGCCTTATGATGAGGCTGCAGGCACTTCTCTGACATAGACATGATCCCAGCTTCATCCCTCTGTGCTCTGACTTGGAACAATATGGGGAAAAAACACCCCAAACCTCAAGTGCTCCTTGTTGAATTAGTGTAACGTGAGAATAAAATAAAGTAGGGCATTTGCAGCTGCTCTGTAACTGGGGCAGGGTATCTTAGCATCTTGATGGAGATATTAGCCCTGTAGCGTCCTGTAGCTGCTAAGAGAAAAGGCTCAGCAATATTGGTTAATGAATGTTGTTTCTCATGCAGGAAAACCAACAGAGAACAGCATATGGACTCTGTGACAGGAGCAACTGTAGGGTGCTGGACTCCACTGACTTGATAGTTTTCCTTACATCCTACTTAGCTATAAAATTCTAATAAAGAAGAAAGAGGCCATTATATTAATGGCATTATGGGGATTGCAGCATGATCTCTAGGACCCATGGGGGTTTCTCTGATGTCCAGAATAAATGCTCTTCTATTCTAATGACCATAAATGACCTCTCTCCAAACCTGGTATTGATGAAATAGCTTTAATATTTCAACATCAATACTCCAAGCTTTGCTGAACAGTGACATTAATCTGATAACTGCATAGCACATGGGGAAGAACAGCCAAAAAATATGCTGGAGCTTATAAAGTTCTGCAGCTTTCTAACCTGACAGCAGCTTTCATGCTATTTTCCCACCAAGAAGAAAAAAGTTGTGGGATACAAATAACAGAGACGTTTTCCCTTAAAACCTGATGGAAGGAAATCACAGTGGTAGAAATTATGAGCAGTTTCCAAAGGGTACAGTGTAAACAGGGGAAGATTTTTGTGTAGTTGCTGTACCGTGCTCCTGTGTTTGCTTCTCTCAGGTTACAATCTGTTTTCTTTTTCCTAGCAAACATTTTCGATTACTTAGCTTATCTTAATTAATATGCAAACACAGGCATGGATTCTCACAGCATAAAAACAGAGGCATTGCCTGATTTATGATTTTAATCAGGTCAGCCTTCGCTGATATGCAGTAAGAAATAATTACCTAGCTGTTTGTACACAGAATTGCATTGTACCCAATCCATAGGAGACAGCTTTTCCTGACACTTCAATCCCCTGCTGACATTGTTTTCTTAGCTTTCCTTCTGGTCACAAAATAGGAGTGTGTAATAGTTGTCCACCTCCTAGACATTGCCCTCTATTCTTAACTAAGGGTACATAGGCCATTTGCAGGCTTTAGGAAGCAATTTAGTATACAGTTGACTGAAATAAGAGCTCGATTAGTAGTTGCAGTGACCAAAAGACACTGTCCAGGAAGATCTCTTTCTGGGTTTTCAGTAGGAGCTCTCGCTCTCAGACTTTATCAACACATTTAAAATGCAGGTCCAAATTTCTTAAGTATGCCCAAGAGCTCAGGCAAGCACCATGCAGACCAGACAGCTGTGACATATCGGTATTGACTGGTCTGAACTGGACCCCTGCTTTTCAGAAGCTGTGGCAGAGACCTGGGGTTCACCAGAAAGGGAAGTATTGCAGTTGCAGATACAGTGGCTGTTTCTCCACTCCTCTCCCCAAATCTCAGTTGTGCCAGTGTCTCTGAGCTGCAGAACCCAGCTAGATGGTAATCAATTATGTTGCTGTATCTGTCCTGTGAAAAGGAGTTTTAGCTTGCCAGGTTAGCAGTTTAATTGGTTTTATCAGTAGCTGAATGTGGATTTTATGTGCCTGGCACTGCCTCTGTGGATATTTTATGTCCTAGTGTACCGTATGGAAGTGTAAAGGCTGTGTGTATGTTGCTCTCACTTGTTGCCTCTATACTAACAAAGGAAGTTTGCAAAGACCTGAAACTTGTTTGTGATCTTGAGTTTCATTACCCCTTTGTGAAAACCCATCAGCCTCTTGCATTGTAGCTCAGAAAGACGACAAGGTTTCTAGTGTCACTTCTCTGCAAACTAATTGATGTACTTGGCACCGGCTAACAGACATCGAAATATTTGTACAGATGCGAGGGTCTATCCAGGCTAGATAATTGCTTCCCCCTTTGGCTTGATTTCACTGGTTGCCAAGTTGGGTAACATTTAACCTTGAGTTCTGGAGGCACAGTCATTGCCCAAGCCCTCCTAACGAGGAGCCATCTAGCAAGTTGACATGACAAGACTCTGAGTCTTCTGCCTGTGAGTCTGGTCACATTGAGGTCAAGGCTGATGTATCTCCATTAATCCTGTTTCTGTCCATACATCTTAATTTACCCTGCAAGCACTGCTAAATTCTTTTGTTAATCGTTTTCTCCCTGTCTCCCCCCGTGAAGCGAAGTTCATTCTGTGAACAACGCTGATGCAGCCAGGTTAATAACTATTGATGTCGCCATGTTAATAACCATCTTGCTGCCCATGAATCTGAGCCTCCCCCTGACGAGGTGGTGGACATGAGCCACTTAATCATCACATCTCCCTGCCCATGGATCTCAGTTCACCCTGTGAAATTTTAATCATTCTGACTAGCTAATCATGATAATTTCTCACTGTCCGAGGGGGTGAGTTCACCCTATGAGCAGCTCCAATGTCCTTGTTAATCATTGTAATCTCTTACTACTCACAAACTGCAGAATGCAGGGATATCTTTGCTGATCACTTCAATACCTCACTGTCTGGGGGCTGGAAGAGCTCCCTGTGCTTTGCAAGATATACCCAGGGTACTTTATTCTTCTTCTGTCCTCAGTTCTGAGGCCACTGCAAATCCTTCTCTTCAACAGCAGTTTTCTTGGCAGCTGCCTACATGGAATCAACCTCTCTAGAGTGACATGTTGAATAACAGAGTTTGTTTGCATGCAGAGCAGCCCGGCTCTGTTGATTGACTGGTGCTTTCTTGAAAGGTGAGCTCAGACCACAGAGATAAGCATTAACTCAATGAGACATTTCAGTTCATTCTGCTGAGATGCACCATTGTACTGGGTAGGTCTGATAGGACTGTAAAACTAAATAGGTGTTGATGTGGTGCCACACGCTGTTCCCTTATGTTGGTTCCAGCATGTGGCCCAGTGCTTTTAATGAACACATTTGTTAATGCCTCAGCCTGTAACATCCTGAATCATTGCGGGAACCTTAGGGACAGTGAGAGGGGAGATCAGTCACAATTTGAGGGGACTGTAAAGTCCCACCACTACTGGGGTGGGACTGCTGTTTTCCACCCTGCTCCTGGAGAATGTGGTCCTGATTGAAGCTTGGAAAGGGCATAAAGGAGCTTGTTGAAACCTCATAAATTGCAGACATTTTGCAAGCTCAAGCCCGTGTTTTAATACATATGAATTGCAGTGAAGACTCTGAAACTGCATGTAACATTTGAGCAAGAAACTTGGCTCATTTTCAGCAGGTTTCTCTATCCTCTCTGTACAGCCCTCCCAGGGCTCCTTGAAGCGCTGGTTTTGTCTCTGAAAACCCAGCTACCTTCCGCTGCAAGTGGAATTGAGAGGCAGCTTTAAAAGAAGCTGCTGAAAGCAGCTTTGTGAGCCAAAGAGGTAGAAATAACAGTGTGAAGCCAAGTCTAAAAGGAGCCTCCTCCATCTTCAAAGCCACAAAGCCAATGTCACCAGTCATCTTGTGGAGGCAGTCAGCAAAGGTCATCTTCCCCCTGAATCCAGAGTGATGGCTTTTTTTTTCCAGAGCCTTGTGATTGGGCATCTTACTGCAATTTTATTGATGACAAAAACTTGTCATTTTTTTTGCCTTTTTTAAAATTTTTATTTTCCTCCTTCTCCTCCTTAGTTTATTTTGGGACTTCAGGTTAATAAACAGAGAAGCAGTCAGTTTGATTAAAAGTGGCATACGTTCTGCTGTGGCAGAGGCAAACTCAGGGCTGTTTCATGCCTGGGTTTTGAGAATAAGAAACCACTGTCACGCTTGGGTACTATGGTAAATGTTTTTTTTCCTTCAGTGAAATACTGGAAGTACTTTCATGGAGATGATTTTATGCTTTGTAAAAATTCAAGGGAAGGGAAGACTGGTGTCTTGGAAAACAAAACCAGAAATGCACAAAAAAGTTGGGGGGAAGGAGGTTTATACCCCAGTGAAGCAAATTAGCATTAAAATAAAGCAGACTATGAAGAGGTGAAACTAAATGCTGCAGAAATGCTGAATTGAAGGGACAGCAGTTAACAAAGACTGAGCTTGCACAGATTTGTGAAGCTATTTCCCATCAGTGTAATTGGAGGAGTATGGAAAAACAGCACTGCTCCTTTTGTGCAGTGCCAGGAATGATGGAAGGCGATACATCCTTTTATTTTCTCATGTTGAAGTGCCTGCAGCGTGGTTGAGGTGGTTAGAGCAGGTGCAGAGGAGCCAGAGCTTCTGCAGGCCCTTCCTGTGTAATCAGAAATGACAGCTCTCCCATGCCTCTGCAAGGGAGGCGAGCAAACATCCCAAATTTTCATCATTGTTTGTAAATGTCTCATTTGCAAACATAAAGTGGTTTTTAGGACTTAACTCCTGGGATACTCTCAGCACACAGCTCCCAGCCTCTTCCTTCCCTGATTAGGCCCAGAGTGAACCAGCCTCAGCTCCGTTCCTTCGCAGATTTAAAACGTCTCCATCACTGTAGCAGATACACAGTGCACAGGCAAGGAACTGACAAATTTAAAAGGAGCTCAGGATCAGAAACTTCATTTCTAGAGGTAATTTCAGCCATGTCTGCACTGCAATAAAGCCCGAGACTAGAAGTCAAGCTGCTGTTTCTATTCATTTCAAATCTTAAACTGTAAGCTTTTAAAAGTTTGGTGTTTTTTTCTTTAACCAGTCCAAGAAGCTTTCTCCAAGCCAAGATCAGAGCACCCTGATTTGTATTTACCACATGTAATTCATTCTAAGGAGAGTGACAAAAAATACTTAAGAAACACGAAAGCTAGAAAAAAAGAAAAGGCATCAGGGACATGAAACATGAACTATCAGAGCTTTTCTCTAAGTGTAGCTGTATGAGAAATGGAAATACATATTTCTAGTTTGGGCAAGTTATTCTGGATAACTCGCTTGGCTTCAGATGAGAGTTATCTATGGGATCTACTGCAGACAGTCTGGCGTAGGCATCAGGAGAAGATAGAAAGTGATATTATTAGTGCCATCAGGGTATGTTTTTAGGAATGACCGATGATCATTCACTATCATATATGCTGCAGTTTTTCTCTTGTGCAGTTGTATTTATATCACACAGCCCTAACAGTAAAGGCAGAGAAAGCAGGGATAAGGAGGTTATTGATTTCTTTTAAAAATATGAACAGGTTTGTGTGTTCATGTACGTGATTCTAACGGCAGTGTATGTCCAGTCTTGGTGTTTATCAGTGAATCTTCTGACTGTGCATCACAGATTCATTCCTACTTTAAAACCTTGTCCTGATGTTGTGGTCCTCTGGGACTCAAATGCATTTTGGATCTTCTGTCTTCAGGTCTCACCTGTGACAATTGCCAGCCAATGATGACAGCAGGCATGGAGGATTTCAGTCCTCTTGTGTTCAGCTCTTGGGATGAATGTGACAGAATGGTGACTGAGAGAAGATTTTCCCTTCTGTGACACCAATTGCAAGCTGCTCTCCTGCTACGTATACCATGCACAGAGGTAGGTGTTTGCGGTCCCTGGTACTGAAGATACATTAACTGTCCTCTGGTTTGGTGAGGTTTTATTAGTAAGGAGTAGAGCAGGATCTCTTAGTGTGATAATTCAGGTATCGTAACTTCTTATCGCCTGATGGGGCTGATTTTTGAAATCTATTAAGCCGTTTGATTCTGGCTCTATTCCTGGACTCCTCAAGATAAAGGCTTTTTAGTGTTCTGTTCAAAGTAAAGGTTTATTTGTTATAAACAGTTTAGATTCACCAGTTACTGGCATTTTGAACCTGCAGATAGCTCTGACAAGAAAGAATGCATATATTGACTATCTAATGCTCATGGTTTTAAGAGAAAAAGCCAAGCACGGTACTTAATGCAGTCCCCACAATTTCCTTCATCTGAAATCTTGAACTAGCTCAAAATCAAGGGGTAAAATAAAACAGAGGATCTTCTGACTTAAGAGATTGGAAGGATTTTCTGCAAGTATAACAACTTCCTGACAGTGCTTCAGGATTTGATTCCACAATACCCTGCTCCTGTTGCTGTTTAATACAAAGTCTTTCCAAGTTACTAAATTCTGTACTTCCCCTTGTCCTGCTCCCTGAGAACTCTGCAGATACTCTATTGGTGGACACTGGCACCAGCTCATGCCTTTCAAAGAGTCTGCATGTGCTAGTGCTGTCCCTGCACCCTTAACTGGGTGTTTTTCCGTAATCCTCTTTCTAAGATGTCCATTTTCCAGTCTTAGACTTCTTCTGGAGGAGTAAAACCAAACCAAACCTGCAAATGAAAGAATGGAAAAGTAACCATCAACTAGGTTATGTATAACAAATATCTTTAGGGGTCTGATGCAAGTGACAATGAGCCGCCCTTAGGGAAAAATATAAATTGTATATTAAAACTATCACAGTCAGTGGAAATTTGTTTGGATTTGCACAGGCCTCTGCTAAATTACTTTGGAAAAAAATACCATTTCCAAGCCAAATTATCTCTTGGGATGAATAATTTTCCTGATTTTTGAATGGATTTTTTCCAGCAGAAAATCTGGCTAGTCTCGCTTAACCAAATCACAGCTTGGACTGTAGGCCTGGAAACAGGATCCATTTATATGTTTTAACCTCTGCTGAATAGCAAATAAAGAATGCTGATGTCATGCAGTACAAAATTAAATAGAACAATATGTGTAATGAACTGATTTAAAATGCAGCTAAAAAAAAATCACTTTCCTTTTTCTCACAATCAATCAGGGCATCAATGGGTCTTTCATTGCTTCAGCACATTAATAGTGCAGAAAGATACAGATTGTAGACTTGGGGGCCCATAAGTTTCCTATGGGTACTCCAGGAAAACTAAAATGCAAGGTATACATGCAGGAGCAAAAGGGAGAGAGGCCAGGGTGAGCAGCATGGGAAGTACCCATGACACACTGATGAGCCCTTGGCTATGCAGAGATTCTCAGACTTTGTCCAAAATGGTTACACCTGTGAATTAACTACATCAAGTAAAGCCCCAATGGGTTTTACAGTTCATGATTGGGAATATTGAATTTGAATAAATTTGGTGTAATTCACTTCAAAAAGATTATATTACTATAAACTGTAATTCATCTGAATTACAGTACAGCCATTCCTAATCAGAACTTAAACTGACCACAGTTCTGATCCACATTGAAGGGATCTATTTCAAAAGTTAATTCAGCTCTCCTGAAGACTCCTGTGTGTGCAAATCCTGATGCCTGTCAGTAAGTCCACACAACCTTAAAGTCATAATTTCCAGTGGTTTGCTGACTGTTCACGTTTCCTACTGCTGTTTAGTAAATGCTGTACGTACCTGTGATCCTCCACCCAGTGAGCTTGGGGTGTTTTACTTCTGACTGTTGAATGCCATTTAAATTTATCACCAAAAAATGAACAAGGGATCTGTCTTTTGTTCCTGATGTCAGATCTTATTTTCTTTTCAACTGTAGCAACTACAGACTGATGGAGATAGTGTATTTTGACTTTGAGGTCTCTGCTGATTATTAACTTATTTATAAGGAGTACTATAGACTGCAGGAGTATCTTGTAACCTTTAAGAAAATGTTTCTCTGACTGGGTCAATTTAAGACTCATTAATAGAGACTAAAGAAAGTTCATGGTCTCCTTCAGATTCTGGTTGTTGTTGTCAGCCAACAAAGCATAAAAACGTAACTACATTTTACAATATTAATGATCAGCTGTAAAAGCTTGACATAACCTTTTTATAGCTCTATAACTAATCTTTTTATTATCAAGTTACAGTGGTTTGCATCAAATATGTATCATCTATAGTTAACTTTAAAACTTTCGCAAGTTTTACAATGCTGTTGTAGGCTAATGAAGTTTATAAATACATAGGTTTGTTTGAAATACTTAATATTTTATATGAAGGGTGTAAAAACTGATTGAAGCCAGCCCTTCTTGTTGAACTTTTGCTGCTGGAACAGCTATGACAGTTTATCTGAGTTCACTGTATTTGCCCAGTTTCCACTGGGTGAAGTAGAGTTGAATTATAACTGTGTCTGTAATGCTAGCTGAGGGCACAAACATGTCTGCTGGGACACTTTACCAAGTGAGATTATCAGTCACTTGACCCATTCATACTGCTTAAGATTCTCCAGTGCTGGACTTGAAGGGATGTGGTGTTGCTTTGAACTCCTGGGAATGTAGCTCCCAGAGTCTTGTATAGTCACAGTCCTCTGGGAATTTTTATTCTAGATGAAATAAGAGGGAAGGAGAGGATGAAGACTGAAAGAAAAGTTCTCTGGACTCACAGATAGTAGACTATGGGGGAGCAAAATGGGCAGAATTGCAGTGTCTGGGCTAAATCATGTAATGGAAGTGCTTGAGAGAGAACTAAAGGCTATTTGAAACTGTTTCACCATGTTTATTATCAGTGATTTGTGATAAAAAGCAGGAGAGGGAACTGCTACAGGCTCATCAGCAACTGCCTTTCTTTCTTTACCAGAGCAAAATCTACCCTCTGGCTGATGCTTAGACAGTGTTACATGCTTTACCCTGTTTAAAGGTCTTGCAGGTTTTGCACGATAAGGTCTTGGCCTCTCTAGGATTGCTTTTGAAGGGAGTCACAGGGAAGGTGGAGAGACCTTCTCTGTGTCCCTTTGTTTGTGGGGCAGTGTGGTACTGCACTGGGAAATCTGGCTGCTCACACTGGACAGGCTCGAAATAGCTCCTGCAGAGCCGGCATGGATGGGGATGATTGAAATACTTGCTTGGAGCTGCTGTAATTGTCCCTGCAGTGGCCCTGAAATAAAAGTCACCTTTTGTGCATGAACTTGAACCACTTCAAAGTATTGCAAAGATCTGATCCTGTGCTAGATGTATTGGTGCTGTCCTCTGGAGAGGAATCCAGAGTATCCTGCCTTTTTTTTCCTTTGTTTCCAGCTGACTAGTACCAATCATGCAAAGGTATGAATGATTTGTCTCACTGACCCAATGTACAGCACTGGCTGCATCCTTTTAGCAGGCATACAAGTTAAAAATCTAGCTGACTTGACAGACATCACAAATTGGAGCTTAATTACAAAGCATTGAAAAAAATGCAGGGAAAGCTCAAGTGATCGTGATTTCTGGGCTTTCAAACCAAAAGAGGGACTTGCTGGAGCAATTTCAGTTCATTACAAATACTCTGAACCTGCCTTGCCTAAGTGAGTTTAATTTTTTTCACCTGTCACTTATCTGCTTTTGAGATGCATAATTGCAGCACTTGTTCAGAGCTATGAGCCTCTGAAATGGGAAAAAGGATTCTTTTTCCCTGTGCAAACATTAAAAAACAAAGGGGGAAAGGAAAGGCTATTTTTGAGACAGGCTTTGCCACACACACGCCTGTGTGCAGACACATGGCCTCTTTTTAGCTTTTCTTTCTTTATTTTAATATCTTAAAAATACGTATATCTCTGGGGGAAGCTTAGTAAGAAACAGCCAGCTGAAGCAAAGATTTTAGGAGGAAAAAGAAGTCAAGGGACTTGTGCTGTAGAGACAGCAGTTCAAACAGTGGAAAAGAGGATACAGCTGTGCACAGCTGGGGAAGTGGAAAGAGAGTATTCCCACATCTTCCCTTATAAATCATCCTTCACCTTTCAGATCCTGTAGTTTTCTGTTGTGTTGAATAGTTTTATAGAGAGGGAGAGCTATTTGCATTTTTCTCCTCATGCTGTTTGTGATATCTAGGTCAGTTATACCTACCTAAGCATCAAAAAAGCACTGCGGATTTCTTTAGTGTCCTTTATAACAACGTGTTTTCCTTACCCTTCAAGTCAAGGCTTCTCCAGCAAAAGAACAGGGAGGCCTTACCAGCAGGTGTGTAAACCAATACAGAGAAAGCTAAGAGGAGAAGGCAGCACAGGCTCTGTCTTCAAAAGACTCATGCTAGCAAGGTCTAATGAGAAGGTGGAAGCAGCACTGTTTTAAAAGCACCTCCCACAGCCCAACTGAGCAATAAAACCAGCCAGGCTTGGACACTCACTATAACTCTTTTGGGAGTGGGTGTAAAGGAGCAGAGCACTGAATCTCTCCAGCTGCAAGAGTTACTGATTTCCTCCCATTCCTAATCACAGCTGAAGACAGCACAGATGCTGTTTATGCTGTTTCTCAAGGTTTGAGTCTGAGTGCAGTGACCAAAGCAGTTTTGGTAGAGGAACTGTTCTGTACAAGTACAAAATAGCTGGATCAGATACTTCTGGATGAATTTTCCACAGAGCTCTGCAAAATTAATACTGTACCAACAGATATACAAATGGTCAAATGCTGAATATTCAGATTCCTATTTAAACTGAAGATGGACTCAGAAGCTTTCAGACTTCATGTGTCCCTGGGTTTTGATTCAGAAAAACATCATAAAATCTGTGAGGGGCTGGTGTGCATCTGCAAAATAACAGATACGACTGCTCATAGACTAGTAATTATGCTCCAGACTTGAACCTTGGTAATGGTTTACGTGCTAATGGGACCTAGAGTTTTGCTTGTTCTGGCCAAAATAAGATGTAAATGATGTAAAATTCTGAAATGCTTTTTGCTTGAACAATACAATTCTATCTCAAAACATTCAAAAGACCATTTCAGGCAATGAGTTTTGGTGTGCAGGATTCCAGCCCTTCACTGCTGTAATACATCGTTATAAAATTTGGCAGAAGAGAGGGAGAATACCATATTTATCTTAGAATCGTGAAGGGACCATGGTTAGACAGAAGAGAATGGCATCCTAGCCACAATCCAGGCTGGATGTTCTGCTTCATCTTCTCCTATAGCCAACTAGGAAAGTACCCTTTAATTTTAATATCCTGAGAAATGCAGTACAGGAATACATGTCTCCAAATGAGAGGTGACAGCTTTGGAGTGAGTGGTTATACTATAGTTGTTCTGGGAAGAAAAGAAGTTGAACTATATGTCAGTGTAATAAAATGTATTTATCAGTATATTAAGCGTATATATCAGCACATTAAGAATGTATCTTTCTCATACCAAATCTAAGAGAGGCAATGTGCATCTTGTTATTGTACAGCTGGGCTGAATGCACTCCCTGATATAATGCCAGTAAAGTTATGCCAAGGATCCTTTACATACTTAATATTTATTAATATAAACATAGGATCAATATTTATTAGTTAGTTCAAGAAGTCTGTGGATAATGTGGGAGACTCAAGAATGGACAAGTAGTTCTCTTGCTTTTCTTCCTCCTGTCCATGCCTTACGTTGAACAAGACAGTTTACTTCCCCAGAGGTGGTCAGAACTTCTACTTTCCACCAAACCTAAAAAGAGAAAATAAAACTTTTTTAGCTTATTTCAGATTTATTTTTCTTAAATATTAATGAGAAAAACAACAGGAGTGAAAATGTTTTGTTTTTCTGACAGCTCCCCAGAAAACAGGAATGAAAAATGATAACTTCTAAAGTTTCTTGTTAATTCCTTTCAATGCTTAACTTAAAAAGTCTGTAAAAAGACAGATTAGGTCTAGGCTTTGCAGTCACAAACACCCTGAAGACATTAGATACCAGTTTATAACAATGAACTCTTCAGTTTCTGAAAAAAGTCTGTTTTGAGAAAATATTTTTAGCTGTTCAAATCAGTGTTTTTCAGCAAGCACTGTAGAAAAACATTTTAAATGACCAGAAAGTAGAAATCAGGGTAATCTGAAATTACTTTTGTGCAGAATCTGTAAGCTTCCATTAAGTGCAAGGTAGGCTAAAGTGGAGGGAAACATAATTATTACAACACAAAATAACGGAGTATTGACAAGCTGTTGTTGGATCAATTGGATCCAATCTGTATGCACAGTTGATAAATTGCTGTGTTAAAATATGTCTTCTTATAAACCACATTTATTTTCTCTCTCAGCATTTATTTTAATAACTTTTCATGCCAAAAACTTGTGTGCACCTGCTTTTTTCCATGGTGCCTAGACAACAGCCTGCATGAGGCCATTTTAAAGGGGATGCGAATCTCAGCATTCGTCTCTGTGTCCTTGGGTGACAAGGGACGAGTGGCAGAACAGCCTGAGACATGCAGCAGGGTGCCTTACAGCAGCCTAATTATCTCATTTCTGGGTGCCTATCTGCAGTAATCTAGACAAGTTTCTAATTTGTTTTTTGGTACTGTAGGTTGAGTCAACTTAATTCTAGTTATACATTGTCCATTTTGTAGTGTGGCCAGAGAGCCAAACTAGATCCTCGTCTGCCATAATCACTGATTATGGCCAGGCTGCTTTTCGTAACCTATATAAGTCCAATACAGTTACAAGTGTGCAGTAATGTTTGGGGCAGATACTGTTTTGTGAAGCTTAGGAAAATGCTTGTGTTCTGAATGGCCAGAGAACTGTCCATGAGTATGGAGAGCCATAGAGATGGCATGGGTACAGCTTCCTGTGTCTGAAATACACAGGTCAAAATTCTGCTCTTATTTATACCAGGATTCAGACTTGTGTATTTAAGTCCCTCATTGATGCTTCCTTGAGTTAACATCTGAGCTTATCACAGTCCAGGTACCCCACACCAGCAATGAAGCATTGTCTGGATTTCTCATTCCAGTGCTGGAAGTAGCTAATGGAGTTGATGTCGCAGTATCTTCTGCTCTGTCACAAGATCAGTGACGAGGCTCATCAATTTATTGTCCCCTTATGTAAGGGATCGAGTGACTAACTGAATTATGGGAGGGCACTGGAGATGCCTGTTGGTTTATGGATGTGTCTGTTTCCAGAAGTCATGGCTGGTCTGGCCCTTTCTCTTCTCCCTCACTGGACACAGGCATGCCATCACAGACAGATCACTTCATCCTTCACTCTGGTTCCTGGATACAGCACATCACTGAAGTCTCTCCAGATGCTTTTTCTTCACCCACTATCCTCCATGTTACTTCTCCTTTTCTTTTGCATATTGTCTTCCCCACTTGCTCTCTTTCCAGCATTTTCCTGGCCCCAGCATATCAGTCTTCTATTCCCACAGGACTCCCACTAATTACAGAGCTATCTTGCTGCTTAATGCCGCCACCTCTTTCCTAGCTAGTTCTTTAAAAAGGCTGTTAGCTGGAAATACATAATCCTCCAGCTTTGGACCTGAAGTCCATTCACTAAGCATTTTCTACAGTCTTAATAAATGAGGAGAGTAAAAGGAAACAGCAGAGGAATGCAAAGAAGGTCCTCTGGGAATAAGGTTGTCAGAAAGTCATGCTCCTTCATTAACTCTGGGCATTAGTTATTTTTGTTACCATGGGTGGTCCCACTATGGATTCAATTTTGAAAGGGTTAGCAGGTGCCTGTGTTAAGTGTGTGAGTGTGCCCTGCGGTTCCTAAACCCGCAGTGTAATGACACTAAACCATCATGGTTTTAACCGTGCTAGGAGGTGCTTGCAGGAAGGTGGGAGGATTTTGGAAGCGGCTGGTTGTGCACAAGGAGGCTGGTGGGGCAGTAACTGCTGCAGCAGTGTGGTGCTCCTGGAGGGCAGTTCCTCCTGCTGAGAAACTACTCGAGCAACCTTCCCACTGGCATACATGAGGCTCCCTCTTGGGCTGTGCTGCTGCATTCTGCCTGTGAGGACACTGGTTTAGGTCTCTCCTCACCCATCCGTGGTCTAGAGGTAGATGTAGCCTTAAGCATAGACCAGAACAGATCCTGTAATACAATTTATTCCTCTTCTGGTAGTTATTTTCTAAGCAGTGGGTTTGTGGTGTGTCATTTTCTCATCTGTGTTGCCAAAATACAATGTGTTTCACATTTCTATGAAGGACCAGAGGAACTTGCTCAGTTAGGTACTGATTTTTCACTTGTGCCCAAGCCCAGTTTCTTGGCTGTTTCCAGACTCACTGACCCAAAAGGATGACTGATGAATAAGACGAATCTCGAGGTAGAAAAAGGCAAATGATACGGGGCTGATTAGTTGCTCCAGTAATTCAGATGAATGAAGTAAGAGCAGTATTGGAGTCGCTGACGATGTTTAGATGATGGAGTGGTCACTGCTGCAGAGAGTGGAAGAAGATGAATCTGCTGATTTATTTATTTATTTATTTGAAAAGCCATTTAAAACCTACTAGATCGAGTGCTTACAGTGAAATTTGGATGTGTGGCTCCTTGCTACTCTGCTTATATGAGCAGGTTGGGGGAAAATTACCCCATTTTAAACTACTCCTTCTGTGAGAGGGAGCATCCCATGCAGTGTCTTGCTCTGGAAATCCTATAAAAGCTGTTATGTCCTTCTGTGTCTGTCCTCCAGAGCTATTGCTCTGATGGCTGTGGGAGCCCATTGCAGAGCAGACTTGCTGACCCAAATGTCCAGGCCTCTTGCTTTTATGTGCCCAGAAACACTGGTCCCAAATGGCTGTATTTAGCTGTGTCCCTCCTGAATCCACATTTATACCCACAAGCAGTACTATGCATTTACTGAAGCTCATTAGAAGGAAATGGGAAATACACATATTTCAACAGTATTTTATTTGGAATACTAATCTTATTTTAGAATTTACGTTAAGCCGTTGAATCCTTGGCAACTAACATGAAAACACACTGAATCATAATGAAATACAGTGCTACTGTATTCCATTATACACCATACTGGCATGACAGCAGCTTTTTCCCTTGCTGAAAATAGGATTGCTTACAATATATTTTTATTTATTTTAGGGGAACAAGTAAGAAAGCATTTCGTAATAAAATCCAATCATTAGCTCGTATCTTGCTGCATGTACTAGTAGCTGTGGGGCAGGGAGAGGGGAACTGGTGACTGCACAAAACTCCAGCAAGTATTTCACTGCCTGGTACTTCCATCTGGGCAGCTGGGACTTGAGTTTGGGCTGCAGAGTCCAATAGCACAGAGCAGTGTTTCTAGTCCTAGGCTGCAATATATAGCACATCAGCCAGAGAAGTAATCCAACGTGCTGTGTATCATCGTAACACTGTAGGTGAAGAATACTGTGGTGATATAAGGAAATAATACATAGCTGACACTACTTTATGGCAAACAGTTGCTGTGCAGTCATATATAACACTGTAGGAGTCAGCACACTGCAGACTTCATCCTCTGCCCTCTTGTAGAAACAAGAAGCTGTGGAACAAGGATTACTGAGCACACAAATCGGCGTAAAGCTCTTCTTATCCCTCTCCTTGGCAGATGTAAGATTGGGATTGAAGGCTGAGGCTTGGTTACTTTGGGAACTACAGTTCAGAGGCACTGATGGAGCAGAGGAGAAATATATAGCACCTTGAGTGGGCTGAATCATGCCAGTTGTTTCACCCACTTTAATGCTGAAACACTTTTAATAAACAACCTGAGAAACAGAGATTTAAGGCCCAATAATAGCATGATGCGAATGAGTTAGTCTAGTAACACCAGAGCCTCCCTTGGAAATGTACTGTACTCACCACGGTAATTACTAATTTTAAGAAAGTGAATTATACGAACTGCCCTATATTTTTTCTTCCTGTTTTCATAAGGAGTGATGCTTGTGTGGGATACAGCAGAGAAAATATCAGGTTTTAAGAATCAGGGGAAAATATAAAGAGCAGAGGGATAGAAAAAACTTAAACATAAGGGTGTTTTTTTTTGTATTGTGTTTCAAACCAGCTCCAAGATGCCTGTAGGCTATGGACTCCTTTCCACAAAAATGGGCCAAGCATGATCCAGCTCAGGGGAAATGTAAGGACAGTCAGGGCAGGATGCAATTTATATTCTCTCTTCTCCTGCCCAAGATCTCACTCATAAGTTAATTTTCCTCTGGACTTCAGTCTTCAGTTCGCTCTGCTTGCTGTGTCCTTCATCCTGCTGGCTAAGCATCTGAAATACTCCATTGCACTGTCTCTTTCCCCTGCCTCATTAAAAAAGTGAAAAAGCTGGAGATGCTACATAGATGAAATAGGAATTCTAAGAGTGGAAGGGACCTTGGGAGATCATCTAATCCATCTCTCTGCCTCAAAGGCGGTGAACATGTAATTAACTGCTCCCAGTGGCTGTCTGATCTGTTCTTCAAAACTTACTGCATGGGGATTTCCATCACCTAAGAGTTTAGCCCAGCGTTTCACTAGTTTCATGCTAGGGAGTTTTCCTTAATCTCTAATGAAAATCTCCTTTGCTTTTATTTAAGCCCCTTGAGAGTTATTCTCTTACTTTTCTCATGCTTTTTGAGAACTTTGGTTATTCTTGTGGTTCTCTGTTGGACTTTTTCTCATTGGTCTTTAAACTTTCATCATACACTCTAGTTAAATTTGTC
Source organism: Pezoporus flaviventris (assembly GCF_033815535.1). Lineage (NCBI taxonomy): Eukaryota > Metazoa > Chordata > Aves > Psittaciformes > Psittacidae > Pezoporus > Pezoporus flaviventris. Next base: position 12,939,192 of record NW_026892571.1, on the reverse strand, counting down.
AGTGTTGCCCCCAGCACTGGGAAGAAGAGAAGAATTATTTCATGTATGATTTTCAGGTGATGGCTGAATGTATAAGGTAAAGATATTCAGTACTTCTGTAGTTTCATCACTCAGCTCTTCATTTCAAATAATTCCACTAAATAGCACTCTTAAATTTTCAATTTTCCCTTTTGTAAAACCATGATTTGCAGATTTTATTTTTAAAATTTTCTTCTGATTTGAAGAAAATAAACTCATGTTGATTCACTTATAACAAAATTATTTATTATAAGCAGGGTTCCTATCTGAGTCTATTGCTTCCCTAAAGCCAAATATTAAGCATCTTGTTTACTCAGAGTCCATGCAGCAAAGAAATGTGTTGGTAACCATAATCTGAGGCCTGCTGTTATAAGTAGCATTTGCTTCCCAGTTTCCATCTGGAACATTAAAGCCTTTCTACTACAATTCCTGTGACCACAACTCCGATATCATTTGTATCTCTAATAACATCATACAGATTTCTGTTCAACTCATCTTGTTTTTCATCTCTGTCTTCAAAGAAGAATTGTTCTGAAGATGCAATGATCAGCTTATCTGAAGTGTCCTGAAGAGATACTGGCTCTTTTAACACCATTTTTATCAGCTCTTTAATTCCTTGGAATTTTGTCATGCAATCTGTGGAGCCGTGTACACATCATGGAGAAGATTCTGACTTTCCCGCAAGCTGCTAAAACAAAGAGGTATTGCACAGAAAGCTGCTTCAGATAACCTGCTGCTGTGCTCCCAAACACAACCCTGAGGGGCAGTTTCCATGCAAAGAAATTATGCTATCCTAAAATACTCTGTGGATCTCAGGACCTGTTTGTATACCTGAGCTCATGCAAGGGTGCTATTTCCTAATACCTGTGTTATGGGAAGGACTGTTAAAATCACATGAGACATAAGGAAAGCAATGAGGGGCTGAGCATTGGGCGAGGGGTGGTAAGCTGGTATCAAAGTAGTGCATAAAATCCACCAAAGTGCCCACCCAGGCCTTTTTGTGACGCTGCTACTAGGCAGGAACATGGCCAAAAGTCCTGATACAATTCATTCTAGTATTTTCATAACATCACAAAGAGACTCCTGAAGTCCTTGGCCCCAATCTCAGCTGTAGCAGTGATAGATAAAGAAAGAAAAAAATTCCATAAATTTAAAAATCTCTCCCTCACACTGTGAATATGGGCTCAGATATGCCAAAAGTTTTTAAGTATCTAAGCTTCCACTGACTTCTCAGAGAATCTAAAACCTTTTATATTTATTTTCAAGTAAGAGAAGGAACTAGGGTCTAGAGCCCAGTCACACACAGCATCCTGTGTGAACAACGTAAGTACATATGACACCCTAGAAGAACAATGGTAGCAAAGAAACAAGGTGCTGAGCAACTCTAGTTTATTTTGGGGAAATCATACCTTTCTAAGAGTCCCTTCCTTCCCACTGCATGTACAAAAGGCAAGTTTTTATCATGACAGTCCAACTGCTCTTTGCTTTTCCCCAGGCTTCGTAGAGGTTTTCTAGCTCCTTTTATCCCATGGCACAGTCAGGCCAGAGTAACATGAAAAGGGATGAGAAAATCTCTGCTGAGAATGAGAATGTTTGCCCTATCAGGTGTGATTAACACCAACATGGTTAAACACCTTTACTGACAAAGATCTGCAGGATGTGCATGAAATCTTAAACAGTCATTCTCTTTCCAGTCATGGTCTCTTGGTAAATTATAATGTCAGTAAATTAAGCAGAATGCTGATGGAAAATTTAATGTGGTGAAATCTGGCAATTCTGACAGCCCAGCGAAGTCTACAATGAAACTCAAGAAACTCTTCCTTTTGACATCGTGATATGACTGTGCAACAGGGCCATGTCCATCTTACTGTATGCTGCACATCAGAAGTTGAAAATTACAATTTAAATTAAATGGTTCTTAATCACAACAAAGGCAGTTTTACTCAGCATTATCTTTTTGTCATGGAATCCTCCCCTACATGAAAGTTCACCATCATAATGAAACTGCAGGCTGTTTTCTGGTCTCGTGTTAGCTGCAGAGCTTGTGACAAGATGAGCTGTGAGCAAGGCAGCCTACACCGGGTGCCGTGAGTGGCACGATACAGAACCACATCACTAATAGCGGAGTCAGGGCTCTTGAGCTGTCATGTACAAATCTTGTTATAATGAGAAGAGCATTAGTTATAGAGGCTGAAATTTTAAAGCTGCCTAAGGGATTTAGATGCGCAGTTCCCATTAAATTTAATGGGATGCTTGCCTCAAAATCCCACCCACAATATTTTTTTTACCAGCTATCCTTCCTGCAAGGGAAGGAGAAGGACATTAAAACAGAGAGGGGTGGAGAGAATCAGGTATAAGAGTGTTTCTTACCAGGACTGAAGGCTAGCTGGGTATTGTAAAATAGCATCCAAAGGGGACTAGAAAGAAATACTGCTTAGGGCTCTCTTCTAATAGTCAGGTAATTTGGGTCTGGACTCTGCACCAGCCTGCCCTGTGAGGTAGATGGGAGCATAATGCCCTCTGCGCTTTGAGACTTCTATTTCTGGGCTGCAGACCTACTTGCAGTCATTAAAGCACATTATAAAATGAAAATTAGTTAGAGAGACATAGATTGGATAGCAGTGGTCTTTGGAGAACATAGAATCATAGATACCTAGGATCAGAGGAGGCTGTGTTACACCAGTACACTTCTCTAATTAGGTCTGGTTGCGTTTACTTCTTCAACCAGATTTGTCTGTGTTTAAATCAGGTGCATTTTTTAAGTGTCAAAAATACTGAAGACCAACGTGTTTCCTTGGTAACTGTGGATCCCATTACTTTCCTTCCAGGGAGCTACCAACCCCTGGGCTCAGCTCCAGCCTACTTAAATTCTGGTCTGCTCTAGGTTCCCTCCATAGATTAGGGAAAGAGAGGTGGAGAGTGGCATCCCAATGGTCCAGCTCATTGCCCTAAGGAGGAGAGGGTTCACCTTGTTTAACTTCACCCATTCATACATTAGGCACCAGCTCTTAGATATCTGCCTAATCTTTCTCCCTAGACTGACATTTACTTCCAGCAAGAAATTCCTTCACTTACAGTTCTGTATTTAATATAGGTGCCCTCATAGGAGCCTGCAGCTACATGGTTCTGGCTCTAACTGAATGCTGACAGTTAGCTAGGATACCCACATAGTTAGGAGTGAATACCACTGGGCTTCAGTTACACATGCTTCTGATCATTGTGTTTACATTTGCTTATAATGAAGGTTTTCCTTATGCCCATACTGACCTTCTCTTTTGACTCTAAATCACATACAAGAACCTTAACAGAAGAAAACAGCTCAAGTGTCATCAATACTTCCAAATTTCAGCCTTTGACTTGTATTTTTTTTTTTTTTTCCCCAAAGAAGAGTCTGTTTTCAAGATGGTTTTAGTTTTGTCTTTTTTTCCCTTTCTTTGTTGGCTATTTTCATGGCTTGATTTTCCAGCTGGTAATAAATAAGGATAAAACTCTCTCTCCACCCTGTGTTTGCCCTGCCTGTTCACTGTAAGTGATGTGAAGGCGGGTAGCAGGGATTCCAGGCGGCCAGCTGCAGTGTGGCATCTGGAGACACAAACTTGGAGGGATTCCCAGGAAGGGAATATAACATTTGGCAAGGAAAGAAGGAGCTTAGATGAGAGAGGGCTGTGAGGTTTCCCCCTTTTCAATCCCCATCCTGTTGCTTATTTCTGAATATTTGTTTTATTCCCCAATCATATTAGAAGTGTAAATTACACAGATGAGCTAATGAGATCATCTGTGTCCATGCCATTTAGGGAAGAGGGAAACGTGGAGATGCTTTCTCCCTTTTATCCTTTCTAATCATTTACCTTTATTTTAAACCAAATGATGCTTGGATTCTGCACACACTGCTCTGCAAGCCTGGAGTAGATCTTGTGGCATTTTTTCTGTGACTTGGTATGTGCTTGTCCTTTGTATTTATGTGGCCTGCCATTCACCCCAAACATCTCTGTTGTCTTATGCCATATTTATGAGGTGAAGTTGTGGTCTGTGGAAGTTTTGGGTTTTATAGGACTAGGACTTGGACTTTACCCATGCAGAGCTGTAGGTTCAATAAATAAAATGAGTCACTGTAAGGAAAAAGGGGTTGATAGCAATCTCCTCGTTCTTTTTGTCCCTAAATTCTACAGAGCCAAGATTGTAAGCAGTATTGGGTTCAGCTGGCATAAACATAGGCACCTTCCCTGCAGCATCGCTGATTTATGGGGATGTGACCCTATGTTTGCAATTAAGATTATGTCCATAGAACAGCTGGGTCAGAGTGATGCATTTGCCTTTATGAGGCATGGAGTCAGATTCACAGCAATAGATCATTCATATCACAAGTTGGTGCCATGCTGCTTTAAACAGCAGTGGTGCAAGGAGGAATTTCTTGCAGCAGTTGACAACTTTCAGACTTTAATACATGAAGTCGCTTCCCTTGTTAAATGTGTATTTGTATGGAAGGAAAGGAAATCTGTAAGACATTCTTAGTTTCTGTGCTGAAATTACAATTCTGTTTTTAAACAGAGTTTGAAAGATACTCAGCTAGTAAAAAGCCTTTTAGTGGGATGGTAAAGATGATTCTTTATTCTACATTTCTATTCTGAAACAGTTAGTACAGTTTGGTTGTAAATCCTTCCGTAGAGACACTCTTGTTGCTTCTATCCTCACTCTTGCCTCAAATGTAAATTCTCAGAAATACACAAACTCCAATTGGGAAACACACACTGACTTTCCTGGCTGAGACAGGGACATTATTATTTGAGTGCTGTGGTGCTAGAGACGTGGAGTAGGAGGCAATATGTTGAACATTTCCATGGGATCATCATGATACTGTCATGTTCCCTGTTACATGCTGTTTTTAAAAGAGCTTTCCTGATCACTGAAAGATGCTTCTTCCACTTAGGTCAGAGTTGGCGATCTGGTGTCTTTTGCTCCTTTAATTTCATTATCACCACTCCTTTAGGAGTAGAACAAATGTTTGTTGGTTCACTCAACTCAGTTGTCAGGAGACATGAAAAGGACGTACTTAAAAAGAGAGATCTGCAAGATCAAGAGAAAATTATAAAAAGGTAAAATGTTTTCTGTAGCATAGATCTTTATTCTCCACTTTGCTCCCCAACAAGCTGCCCTCCCTCCCTCCCTCCCTCTCTCCTTCCTTCCCTTCCTCCATCCCTTTCTTTTTTTAGCATACAGGCAAGCTTAAAAATAAAGCAAAATTTGGTGACTCTGCATTGTAAGGGGTCTGTTTTCTCCCTTCTGGGAGGGGATGAAGCGAATATGTTATCCCAAACTGGAATGTCAACTCCTGCCCATCTCTTCCAAACTTTAGTTTCTCATTTCTTGCACTGTGATACTATACAAGAGAGACGGAAGAGGCAGAAGGAAGAAAGAGAACCATTAATTTTTCTCCATAAGATCCTTTAACACTTTTATGGTACACCTTCTGGCTTCAGGCTGCTTTTCCCTTTGGATGTCTTCTGCATGATAACACAGATAGCAGAACTGAGGAATGCAGGGAGTGCACAGTGCTCAGGCTCACCTCACATGGTGGGAGCAGGCTACTGATAATTTGAACAGTGTCAACTTCTTTTTTCTTAATATCTTGAGTAGAAGAGCAGCAAATGATTTTATGCAATCACCCATCCCTTCCAAACAGGAGGGTCACATCTTGTCACTGTGATTTCTAAGCCCTGGGCAAGCAAATGTTAAGGCAGAAGTGATGTCAGGAACCAAGTGATGTGCTCCATGATCAAGCCCTGAATGGAGAAGCTCTGCTCCTTTTGTTGTCTGAGTGGTCTCTCCCACCCAGCTGTCCAAGCTGTTTCTCTATTTCCTATTTCTCACTCTGGGGAAGTTCAGAATAGTAAGAGCTCAAAATAAAGGTTCCCTTCCTTAATCTGAATCATGGTGAGACTTCCTTTTGCATGAGTTGTTTGAATTCGAAATGTTTAACCTGTGGCACAAATAATTCCAGTTTGAACACGTTAACTGCGCTGGGTCAAACTAACAGTTGTTTTTTGCATGGATCTTCTCAGAGTATTTTCTGCTGGTGTCTTTAGCAAGCAAATCATAGGATGCAGTTGTTGCTATAGCAATAAGCCTCCTTTAGTGAATGAGGTAGGGTAGCACCCCTCAAACAGACCAGCAGACTCCCAACAATTATCACTGCAATGTAGGTACCTGACACGGTTTACTTACCAAGGATGTGATACGTTATCTATAAACACTGAATTCTAGGAGCAAATGGACCCCTGGGATTTATGTATTTCTGAAAACCCTTCTTTGTTTGAGGTTTGAGTCACCAGTGAATCTGCAATTTGCTGACTGTAACTGCATTAATTATACTACCAAATGATATTTTTTTTCCAGTTTTGTATGATCTGAGTATGAGATATGTAATTTAGATATGTGAGATATGTTGTACCTTAATTTAGATGCTCAGAGAAACACAGTGGCTTGGGCTGGACCAACCAGGGCAGTTGAAATAACACAGCTAAACATGGCCTTAATTCCCATGGAAAAGATTCAGGGAAATATCCATGAAATATTGCATCTAGAAGAGAAAAATTAAAGTGTAAGCAAGGCTATAATGATAACTTTTTCATGGTGTCAGCTTTGTTTATTGGTTCATACAGCAATTGTGCATGCAGTCTTCAGGGAATGAATGTTTTGGTTTTAAATATCTGTGGGCTGATAGCAGCAGATCAGCGAGGCAGGACTGTCTGCATACACAGTGTGAGACCTCGAATCTGTGTTCCTCCTGCTCTGTGAGAAAATCCATCTGGCCCTAGTCCCTTTGAAGTCAGTGCAATGGTGATCTGGGAGTCTTTGGATTAGATTGGGTCCTGTGAATGGAATTTAAGTCTTGACCATTCAGACTTGCATCCAGACTTCCTCTCTGAGTCACTGGAGTGATTCTGAATTTATGCTGATATAAACAGAGACTTAGCTCCTTCTTATCAGCATTACCACATAATGAGGAATTACCAGCTTAATTCACTTTACTGGTGGTACTCTTTCTTCTCATCTCTCCTCTCCCTCATGTTCTTCACTCACAATAAACATGAAAAACAGATCCTTTCAGAAGGCATCATCTGATTTATGGTGATGATGGGCTAGTGGCTCTTGCAGAAACAGAATGAAAGAGAAAAGCAGTTGTGAAATTGCTGCTTTCTGTGGGCTGCTTGCACTTGCCTATAAGTACTTATTATCCTAGATGGCAATCTAACTGATTCTTCTTGATGTACTCCAGCACTAATAAAGGAATTACAGCAATTTTAAATCAATTCACTCAGCAAATGCTGTTGCGCTCCATAAGTCAATTATAGATATTACTTAAAAGAAACCAGATAACGCAAATCCAGACCTGTGTTTTCATCATTATGCAGGTAGCAAAATAAAATTACAGTAAGGGAAATGCACGTTAGAAAACTGGGGGTGTTTGAAGGGAGGGGACTAGCATGAAAGGTGATGTTTCTGGTGCAAGGTTTTCTTCAGGCTTTGGTGCATTACTGACAGTGCCACCTGCTTTGCTTTCCCATCCAGCTCCCAAGTGGCCTTCAGGCAGAAACATCGCATCACTTTGCTTTCTAGAACAAGACTTGCTAAGAATTACCATGAAAGCGTCCAGGAGCCATGTCTGGACCTCACGTTGAATTAAAAGATACTGCCTGAAGTTAATGATGGGTTTGCTCTTTAAGGCCAACAAAAAGCCAGAAACTGATAAATATAAAGCACATTCCACCATGTGAGGTAGATGCTTACTTCTGTAATGTTATGTTTCATTCCCTAGTCACTGAAGGTCCACATAACTTTCGGTTCTGTCACTATGCCCTACACAAAACTGGTTTGTTTCTTGTTGTTAAATCTCCTGGGAGCATTAAAAGGATTTCTATTATTGTGTCTGGAAATGGTGGCTGGTTTTTAATTCTTAAATTCCTTTTGCCTCTCTTTTACAGTGAAAAGCTTTGTAGGATTTCTGGGGGTCAGCTTGCATTTAATACAGGGGGGGCCCATAGAAATGAGAAATGGAGATAATTTGTTATTGTTCATGACTAGGAATTGAGTCCTGATCATTCAATAAAGGCATTATCTAAAACGGAGGATATATCAAGCAAGTGCTAGGAAGAGATCTGTGCAAAATAAGCCTGAAAATGCTCTTCTTTTTGAGTTTTTCTTCTGCTTAGATAGGCTCTTCTCTTTGGCAAAAACCTACTTTAGCTATAAAAATGTGGTTCTGATGCCTATTAATTGTCACACCTCTAGGCAGAAAGAGTTTGAAGTTTCAAAGCAGATAATACCATGCCAACACTATGATAAACAGCCAAGCAACTATGCTTTATCTTTTGTGAAAGATAAGCTGAAGTAAGGAGTGTGATTAACAGTTGTGTTCAGTATCTATCTAATCAACTTGGAGAGCAGGTCACTGTGTTGCCTTGATATGATATTTGAGGTAAAGTTGCAAATTCAAGCAAGTTTGACCTCAACATGGTTGCTGCGCAGCCAGTGAGCCTCTTCTGATTATTTTCTGTGAAGGTTTATAGGATAATGAAACGAATACAGAGGAGAAGATAGAACATAAAACATGATTGCCACCCCCTGCCCCAAGCTGGGCTATCACACAGGGTATGTCCTGCTCTCTGTCAGTCTCCGTGCACTGAACCAGGATGGATGAGCTGTACCATGAACAATCTTACAGAAGAAGATGAAAGGTTGTTCCTGGGCTTTTTGGTTCCAGTCAAATAAGATCTTCCTGCTTCTCAATCCAGAAAGTGTGTGCTCATGGCACTTGACTTTTAAATATCAGTTCCAGGGCTTTTTTTTCCATTCAAAAAACGTACATGTGCACGCATGGAAGGGCGAGGAAGTGAAGCTGAAGAATCAAGTCCTCTGTGGTTACCGATCAGCTCAGATCCATCAGGCTCAGCACAGAGACTCTGACACAGCCCAGAGTCTCTTTGGTGGCAGCACCAGCTCTTAGTGAGGGGAGTGAGAAGGCACACCACAAGGAAAATAAGCAACAGAGCATAAAAAGCCATGACATCAATCATAATTGCAGTAGTAAAATGTTTTAGACCACTTCTAGGGAACCTTGTTCAGCTCTCCTTCGCCTTCTAAGCCCCCTATACCTACTGAACTGATAAAAACTCTGCAGCATCCTTCTGTTGCCTGTGACAAGGTACTATTGTTCAGCCAGCCTTGGGGCAGAATAAGCTGATCTGCTGTCATATTGCATCCACTGCAGATTGGCTCCATTGTTTGTCACTGATGGAGATGTGTACAGCAGAGAGGAGAGGAGAATTATTGTATATAAATGTTGCAATATACACGATTCCCACTTAGAATTGATTTTTCCCTTGTGAGATGTGCTGTCTCATTGAAAGAGAGAGAAACATATCATTTTAAACATGACTCATGTAAGAAGACTTAAATAGGGCGAAAAAAGAGATGAAAAAGTGGAGGCATTATCTCAAGGGTGCTATTAATCATTTTCTTAGGAAAATGTAGTCTTGCTATGCACCTTACTGACCTCGTGAAACAAACCTTCTTGTATCTTCCCACTGTAATATTTACTACTGAGCCCCTCCAGCTCTTTTCCTCTGCATTCAGCACCAGTTTGGCTTGTTTGTTGCAAGTGGCAGGTTGGAAAGAAGTGGAGGTTACCTCTGACAGAACTGTCAAATTAAATTTATCCTGATCCCTGCACCTTCTCCAGGGGACCCCATATTTATGGTAAAGCACACACAGCTCATAAGCACTGGTTTTCCAAAACACTTCAACAGCAAATAATAAATATAAAATAATACACAATATAATATGCAGTTGACTTATATGCCTCCCAGTCAATGCAGGCATTATCCGGCATACGTAATTACACTGAAGGCAGCACATCTTTTACCTGGGAATGACATATTCTGATAAAAATAAATAATAATAATAATAGCCCCCCCTAAGTATGCACCACTGGATGCCTTGTCTAAATCTGTCTATGAAGAATGAATGTGAAATTAGCATTCGATTAGAAGTGAAGGAAATGCAGGATGTGAATGTAAAGCAAAGGACTATAGCAGTGTCTAAATATGAGTGTGACATTTGTATGGCTGCATAAATATTCTTGGGCAGCGTTGCTCAGAGATCTGCCACAGGAACAACACAGTGTGGTTTACCACAGGGTGGGGGAAATCTGGATTTAAGGTGTTTTTCTCAAGTGGAAGACCCGACCTTCACTTTTGCTCCCATCCTCTTTTCCCCTGGGATCGGCAGGGACCTGGGAGCACTGCAGCTTTTTCTGCCTGTCCCATTTATTTATTGTCACTGTACAAGATTCATAACAAGTGGTTTTCTCTGTATTTTTCCCTTTCCATTTTTTATCCCAGATACAGAGTCCAGGCTGGAGCTTTCTGTACCTGCTGAGTAGTTTTACAGTATTTGTCTTTGTATCTTTCTCTTCCTCCCCAGAGCATAAAGTGATGAAGGTTCAGTGTTGGTCATCCCTTTACCCACAGGTAGGCATCAGCTAAAGAGTGTTTGGGCAGGCCACACAGTCAGTTCATGCCATTTAGGATCTGAAGGAAGCTTTCAACCGCTGTCAGCATTAGACGCATGGCAGCTTTGACCCCGTCAAACTTCTTGCTTCTTCCCAGGAGCTGCTGGTGTGCTCAGAAGCACCCTGCACCCATGTAGCCCGTTTCCTATGCAGCAGGCTATGAGGGCCATTGCTAGCATCTATTTCTTTTTTTGTTTCTAAGTTCATACTCTGAGTATTACTTTGAAAACAAGATGATGCGTCTGCTTTCCTGTTGGTTTTGGCCACGAGAATTAAGAAAGATGGGACTGACATCATTCTTCCTCCCGCCTGTCTCTATTCAAGACTGAGTGTATATTTTTGGGCAGATGTGTTTACTGCCAATAATGCTTAAACAAGAAGGCAAGATATGCAGCTTGTCAGGGTAGATGGCATTAAAGCTAAATACACAGGGTTTGCTTCGGCTGTGCCTGGTGCCACCCTCAAATCAGATCAATTTGGGATCTAAGAAAAATGTTCATTTTGGATAAGTGAAACTCATTTGCCGTCTTCCAAAGCTATCAAGAAAAGTTAGCATTTGTTACAGCCAACTTTGCCATCTACTTGACCTTAAATCCAAGCATTTATGTACTGCTTCCCAAAATAAGCATCAGTTAGGTTTGGGAGAATGCCTTAAGGGTGTGGAAGCCAAATTGTACCAGTCAGAAAGATGCTGTTTATAAAATGAGCTTTACGGGTAAATCTTCTCATCACTGTTAACGTTTAACATATCCCCCTAAGCCTGCATGCTCTTTGAAGCAAGTTGCCAGTTTAATTGGGACTTTTTAATAAAATTTAATGCTATTTTTTAATGAAGAAAGATGAAAAGTTGCCTGGAGGGGAATCTTGAGCACAAGGTATTTAAAGAAATTATTCTTTGACAGTGTCGATCTCTTATCTCATTCTCCACAAATCATTTAATGAAATAACATTAGCATTTCACTTCATGTTATGTTCACTTCTTCCCCCCTGCACACAATTATATTTTTGTTTCTTATCCAAGGGAAAAATAAAGCACAACAAGGCTCTTAACCAACCACCTTGTGCTACTGAGTGACAATTAATACTGTCTCATTCTTGCAAATGGGGGGCACAGGTTTTTCCAGACAATTAGGTAAATAGCTTTCCTTTGCGTTTATTAATGCTGAGCTGAAGTTTAACAGGCTTGGCTTTGCCAGTTACATATTTGCTGCAGACTTGGGCCTCTGCATCCAGGCTCCAGATACAAAGCAGCGCTATCCCTGTTCCCTGTACATAATAGCCTAAAACTGGAGGTGCCTTTCTCCTCCAGATGTAGACAGGGAGTGTTCTGCCTTTAGATTAAAGGATTGTTTGGGTCCTTCTGTCAGCCCTGTGTTTATCATTGAAAGCATCAGTGCCTGATTCTGTGAATGGGAAGAAGAGGCATTAGTTTTTTCCTGCAATTGCCTTTAAAAGCCTCCCCCCTCCATAACAGCCTATTAGGGACTGACTGCTGTATTATGAGCTAAAGAAGGGAAACATTTGTGGTGTCCTTTCCTTGGTGAATTATTGTCTCATTTCTTTCTTTCTTTCTCACTTCATTTGTTGTTATTACCGGTCCAGTTTATTAAATGAAGTAATTATCCAGTTTTTGTGACACAGGTGTTGGATGGAAATGCATAGTGTTAGCAAATCCATGCAACTTACTGCAGGTAGGTTCAGGAGGAAGAAGAGGGATGTGCTATAGGAGCAATGGATTGAAAGATAAGTTCAGCTCACTAGCTTTACTGTCGAAGGCAAGCTTTATCTATTTTTTGACCTGTATAGGAATAATTGTCTTTCTTTTTTTTTGACTAATTCATAGTGGTTATTCAATTTTCAATACATCAGACTCTTCAAATATTTGTTAGTACTTTATCTCTGTTCTGTTTCCCCTTCTTCTCAGGAAAAAAGTTAACGGCATGTAATCTTCATACAGCATGGTTCAGCCACATTTTTATCTATGACTTTCCTCCCTAAATTCAAGGCTGTATTATTTTCTGTAACACTGTAATATGATCTTCATGGTTCTTGTAAGATTTAGGAGTTTAGAGTGGATTATATGAGAATTTCCTGAGCAATCTCTGGAGTTTTGTCTTACATTCAAATCACCATGCACATCCATAGGAAACAGAAGAGAAAGAAAAAGGTCGTGGTGTTCCTTCCCCCAGCAGACTAGTATAACTCCTCTAAATTCATTGGGAATAGTTATTCTTCAGCACAGAGGGAAATTAATGCACATTCCTGGATCTAACCAGTGATGCTGAGATTCCTCTTCTGTCTGTGGTCCCATTGATTTTAATGAGGTTGCAGCACCAGGATGTAGCTTTGTGTTAATACATTTGGTGACTTTTCCTAAAAAGGAGGCCCATTTTTAAAATATGGGGAGTTTATACACACAAACATATATATATATATATATAAAAATCCTATTTTTTATGCCCAAGAATAAACATGTATCATTGCACCCCAGGAAGCAAAGCAACAGGCTCAAGCAGAGAGGGAAATTCCTGTCTTCATTCAGATCTAAAGTTCTTCAGGATCCTTCCATCATTTGTGAGCTATCTGTAACAACTGTCCTGCATTCAACAGGTAGCTCAGTAAACATCAAGCCAAGTCCTCTTCCAGTCTACCAGACACCCCGCACATCCATCCCAGCCTGCATGCATGCTTCAGAAAGGACTCTCCAGTTAAGGAAGAATCAATTAACTAAGTGGCAAAACAAGCACAACTCACAAAGCCACTCTTGCTTCCTAATGAGGACTCATAATAACTGTGCTGGATTTTTTTCCTTTTCTGTTTATTGAGATATGATTTAATTGTCATGAACATCCAGAAGACAAAAAAAAAAAAAAGTCCTCTAAACTCAAACTGACAGAAAATTCTGGTGTTTTCAGGTTCTCTGTAGTAATGATTCATTCATTTGCAGCTGGGATAATAATAGTCTAATACCTTGATCATATTGCATTTTACATAATTTTACATAATTGTTCATAAGGGCTACAATTATTGTGACTGTGAAATACAAAAATACAGGAAGAGAATGAAAAAGCCAGTGCAAACTAATACATTTAGATTGATTTTCTTGTACTAATTACCACTGGGAAAACACATATTTTAACTTAGCAATCTTTAAATGTTTTTTCATTGCAGTGCTGTCACAAATGGAACTGTATAAAAAATATGGTTGTTGCAGTTTAACCCCAGCTGGCAACTCAGCAGCTCACTCTCTGCCCCCTGATGGCATGGGGGAGAGAGTTAGAAGAGGGAAAGTGAGAAAACTCTTGGGTTGAGATAAAGGCAGTTTAATAGGTAAAGCAAAAGCTGCACATGCAAACAAAGCAAACCATTTCATCCACCAATTCCCATTGCAGGCAGATGTTCAGCCATCTCTAGAAAAGCAGGGATCCATCATGCATAATGGTTACATGGAATACAAATGCCATCACACTGAACATCCTCCCTTTCTTTCTTCTTCCCCCAGGTTTATGTGCTGAGCATGACACCCTATGGTATGGGATATCCCTTGGGTCAGTTGGGGTCATCTGTCCTGGCTGTCTCTTCCCAGCTCCTTGTGTACCTCCAGCCTTCTCGCTGGTGGGGTGAGGAGCAGAAAAGGCCTTGCCTCTATGTAAGCACTGCTCAGCAGTAATGAAAACATCTCTGCATTGTTGACACTGTTTTCAGCCCCATAGTAGCTTCTATGAAGGAAATGAACTGTATCCCAACCAGCGCAGCAGTGATTGTCATCCCAAATGCCAGATTACCGAGTGTTGTTAAGTGTGTTCACAGGGCTGTGGAGGTATTCTGACTTTCTGAAATACTTCTATCAAAGAGCATGGTTGCTAGTGGTTTAAAGTACAGACCATGCTCACCTGTTTGGTTATTAAATGTGTTATTGTTTCTGCTCTCTGCCATACTAAACAGCATTCTGGCTGTCAGTGTCATGAGGAATATGCTGGGTTTGTGTTATTTTTACCATTTCCCCGTTGCTTTAATTGTTCCCCAGTGCTCCTGAGGAAAAACAATGCTCAGTTGCAGGAAAGAATGCAAAAACTTCTCATTTGAAACACAAAAGCAGGCCTGAGGACGGAGAAGCTGGGACAACCATTCACTTTCGTAGAAGCAAATTTCCATGCAAAAAATCATCTCCATCTGCTGGGTAGGACAGGACACATATTTCTGTATCCCACCTAAATTTGTTCCTGAGGTTTCAGGGAAACATCATTTTCACTGTGCATCATTTTCACTGTGAGTTCATGACCTGGAGGAGATTAGATGCTGTGGGCACTGATTTGCTGTCTTCATAGGGAAAGATTTTCATAAGGATTTAGTCAGGCTTTTCATTACATTTCTGTTCTTCATTGGCTCTTGCAGTAATGGGTGGGGAGAAGCATAATAAGCCACGACTGCCAGAACAAAAAGTCCACCATGGTAATCAAGTCTGCGTGGGGGTTTTGAGCAAGGATCTCATTTTCAGGACAATATCTTGGCTTTAAAATCCTTTAGGATGGATTAAAACAAAATTTGTCAGTGACCAATATCTTCAGAAGGCCAGGTGACCATCAAAGCAAAGGCTTCGTGGTGGCACTTCTCAAATCACTGTGTTATCTTGAAGTTAACTGATCTCTTTTCCAATTTTCCCATCCCTTAAAGGCAAACAGTAATGCACTGCCAGCACAGCACTTGGCTTTCTCAGGACCAATCTGCTGTTCTGGCAGATCAGAAATAGATTTCTGTGCCCCTCTTATGTCAGTCTTCAGTCTCTGGAGACTGACCTGCACGAGTTTAAATTAGTCTGTTCAGACAGTGTGTGAAAATCAACGTAGTCAGCTCGTGTGTAATGGTCAGTGTGCTCGGTCCCACCTCCTGCAGCGCTCGGGGCTCCCACAGTCTGGCTGGATCTGCAGGCTGCTCTTGCTAGTGAGGGCTCATGTCTGCAGGTCTCCTTGTGGGATAGGTGTAGGAGGGTCAGGCTCAGAGACCTGGATATCCCCAAGGAAGACATTGGCAGGGGGATCTGCATTCAGCCTCCCTCTGTGATTTATTCTTCACCTCTCCTATCCACATGATGATTGCTGATACACGGTGTTTTCCATTTGACTGACAGATGCATTTCTCTGTACCAAAGTTCTTCGTGCTCTGTAAGATGGTAGTTAAGGAAGGAGTGGGACTCCGTCATCCCTGTCTAGTGTGGGACACTCTGTGTTGTGTCCCCTGTGCATATGCTGACTCTGAGTAGGGTCACAAAACACAAGGTATGCTTCTGAGCAATTCTCTGTGATGCAAGGGGTTGGCAAACTACGATACTAGGTCAGGTCTTGAAGACAGCGTAACTGCCTTCACTGCATGTCACCAAAGCATTCAGTTCATCCGTCTGCAGGGTCAGCACTTGTTTTATTCAGTGAGATTGCTCCTTTAGGCTACCTAAAATGACAGGAAGCAACCAGAGTGAGGAAAGCACATTTAAAAATGCTGCACAATTTAGTTTAATAATTTGGTCCTGTGCTCTGCAGCACTTGTCGGCTGTCCCTGTGTCCTGCACATGAGAACGTCCTGCTCATGAGTGAGCACCCACCTTTCACCACCTCATGAGCCCAGCCTACCCTGCAGGACTATATAGAGGGAAGGTTAACACAACAGACTTGATGGGGCTGCAGATCTCCCTATTAGCAGCATGTGTAGCTGGCACTACTGTGTTTGTACTCCTTAGTTACACGTAAAGTTCTTCTGAAGCAAAAAAGACAAAGGCAATATTCTGTGTTGTCATTCTCGGTTATTTCAAAATTGCTACCCGCAGCAGAGCATCATCAGTCATTAGAGTCACATATAGGAGCATTATATTCACTTTGTGGTCTCGCAGCTCCATCGCCAAGGACATCACAGTCACAATGAGACATAATCAGTGCGCTTTTGCCAATTTCAAGACATTGTAATTTAGCAAAAATTTCCTGTGTTCCAAGTCCTCTGAAGTTGGAGGAGCTGCTCTGTATTTCTCTGTGGTCCTTTTATCAAGATCAGTGTGAATGGCATGGAGGGAGGAATAAGGCGTGAGGACCCTCTTTAGCATGCCACCACTACGCCTATGAATTGCAGGGCACGTGTGCTGCATAATATCAGTTGTGACTGACACAACAAGGGACAGCAGGAGAGAGCTGGGGAAAAGCCTCAACCTTGAGTGACCTTGCTGCTGGGAATTTTTAACTTATTCTCCTCCTTATTGCAACTGTGATAAAAAGATGCTGCACAAAAAAAGCTCTTTTTGCGTAGAAGATTCAGGGAAAAGCTTCAAATGACACAGATGTGAGACAGCTGATCTGGTCCCTCGAGTTTTTCCAGATGGCATTTATCTGATCTGATCCTTATTCCTGTCTGGTGACAGCTTGATGGGTGACATCAGGCAAATCACCCCCTTTATGCCTCATTTTTCCCATGCACCTTGTATTTACCCAGTTCTTGGCAAGCTAAAGTTGGGTTTAAATTCTCCATTAAGAGCTGGGTGGCATTTGACCACTAACAGCATACTGGAATTTCATCTATATTGCATCTTACAGCAACATTTTATAACGTGCAACCGTTTAAAAGCTATTCTTTGCTCTGAAAATAAAATCTGCTGACACTGGGGCTCAGGAAATTCTCTGTCCTGCCTAAAAAGAAAGTGACAAACGTGAATTTTTACAGTCTGGAAGTGGGGCTGTTGCCAGAGTCTTCCCTTTCTTCTCAGGAGAGAAAAGATGCCCACTCCAACAAAAACATTGCTTCCAGTGGTCTCCTTCCAGCCAGGCCAGGTTGGGTCATTATCATTTTTGATTACCAGTACTTTGACTTTATTTACCCTGTGTGAAATGTTTATGAGCACTTGACCACACATTTAATGTATGTAGCTTGCTTTGGGGTTCTTTGCATACTTGAGCATGAAAGGATATAAACATAAATGCAGGCAGATTTATTGCAGTCTAATTTAATAAAAATGTTAGCAAATAAATACACATTTGACAGGGGAGTAAATATCAAATAGGAGCGAAGCAGACAGTGGAATAGCTTGTAAGAAATTAACAGGAAACATTTTGGTTTGACAGCAGCTATAAACCAAAATTGTACTTTGGAGACTTGGGGAGTGATTTAGCAGAGGTGCGCTTCCAGGGCATGAAGAATCAGCTTGCACAAGCAGGGTGCAGGGAGGTGGCTTCAGGATGAGACCACATGGGTACAGAAGGGAATGGTTTGTGATCTGTCGCTTCTATTTGTAAACTGACATCTAATGTAAGGGGACCAAGATGCTGCCTTGATTGGTTTTCCATCGCACGGCTGCGGGTTGTGCCTGCGCGTTGCTTAGCAGCAGCATGCCATCCCCGGTCCAGGGCTGGCCAGCTTGCTCCTTCTGCCTGGTGTTTGGACTTGTTTGGCTGCTGTAACTCCAGCTTCATGTATTTATGCTTTGAGGGAGAAGCAGGGAAAAGATGTAATCTGTGTTTTGCACCTAGACCGGCTGGGTGTCAGCTTATGGAGTGATTTGCCCAGGGTGAAATAAGAAGCAGCAGCTGAATCGATTCTCTTGGTACCCCACATGCTCGCATCACTTGCATTTTAAATGCTTCCTCCTCCACGCCCTTCCTTGTGTCTGCCTGTGCTCCCCTGAATGCCTCTCAGGACTTCTGCCAAGACACATACTGGATGTCCTGCTCCTCTTGGGCCCCACAGCTGAGTAGTTTCACCAGCTACAGAGCTTTGAGTTAAGCCTTATCTGGAGGGAGCCTGAAGTGTTTAGCTGTGGGCCCCATGTCAGACAGACTTAAAGAGGGCTGCACTAGGGAATTTGAGGGCTCCAGTGGATATCAGAGAGCAAATCCATAGCACAGCAGCTGACTGTGATGCTAATGGACTCTTCTGGTGCTCTCCATTGATTTCATTGAAAGCAAGAGTGTTAGGATGCTGTTGTTAAATAAACCACACAGCATTTTTTTCTGTAGCTGTGAAATAGCTCCTCAGGTGTCTTGCAATATTTGTTTTTGCCTTTTTTTTTTTTCCAGCGGTATTCCCTCTTCCCTTCATCTTTTGGGCTTCAGTTTCGCACGAGGTCCCCAGGCAATTACTGAGGCTGTGGCTGCCACAAGCACTGTTCTCTTTTTATTGCAGAAATGCACTCAAATCCTGGGAGAGATTTTGTTTTAACGACCAAGTCAATATATGATGCTTATTCTACCTCAAGCATTACAAAGATGGTTTTGAAACATATTTGTTCATCTTAATACTCCTGCTAAGTTTCTGAACTGATCAATATATCCTATGTATTTCTTACCATTTCAGCACAAATCGAATATCACACTTTCACTGTAGGCATAGAATCATCACTCACTGTATTGGGGACTGTATCTCAATATGTGTACACAGAAATTCAAGGTAAACAGTTTGCAGAGGGGTAAAATTGCAGTGGCTAATGGGAAGAAGTGTGAGGGAACAGAGTTTGCCTTACCATAAGTGGAATAAAAGCTTAAAGTTTTCCATACCACAAGTAGGGGGGAGAGTGTGTGTGTGGAGTGTAAACTTTTGGTCCTAGAGTTCTGGAAGAATTGATGTGTGAAATTGCAAATCTGGTAGTAAGAGTTTTTAATAAATCTATCAACTCAAGGGTGGCACTGTGTGACTGAAGAATAGCAAACACAGTGTCTGTATTCAAGAAAGGAAGAGAAATAGGGAGAGCAGTGTGAACAGGCCTTTTAGTCTGACATCAGCTCTACAGAATCAGCATTTTTGGACAAATTTTTTGTGGCCAGTGTTGTGATGATTTGTGAAAAGGACAAATTCTACATTAGGAAAAGTATGGGCTGTATAGATAAGGGGCTGTTAACATCCTTGCTTGATATAGCCGTTTGTGGAATATCTATGCTCAAAACCTGTGAGTTAAAACAGGGACAGATGCAGATGGGGGGTGTTACAGAGATCAGTAGAAGGGAGAGCCCAATTTACAAAAGAAAGCTAAGGAGCATGGCTTGTTGACAGCAAAATGAAGGCTTAGCAGGGTTATGATTACTGCCTGTAAAAACATTAGGGAAGAAAAAGGACTATTTGCACTGGAGAACAATGTTATCACAAGAACAAAGGGACATGAATAAGCTCACCCTAGAAATCACAAGGAGTCTTCTAGCCATTAGGACAGGTAGGCTGGAACAGCTTCTTGGTAGGAATGTCAAAAAACAAAACCCCAACTACTTTTAAGCCAGTAAAGTTACAGAGAGATAATACAATGCGGCTCATATGATGGCAGGGACTGCACTTGGTGATCCCAGGGATGACTTCCAGTCTGTGTAAAGATGCGGGAACTCCATTTCAAAGTCCTCATTGAACTTTCTGTGTATTTCTTTTCCTTTATCTCCTTTTAAAAAAGGATTATCCTGTAATAAACAGGGCGGTGCCATCTGCCAGAGTCTCTGGCACAGAAGGGAGGAATTGCTGTTTCATGTTAGTTAGCTGTATTAAGGAGTGGGAGAGGGGGGATTTGAAGCAGGGAGAAAGGATTTGTTGGGGGAGGGAAGGATTTGGGTCTGTTTCCATCTGGCACTGGGGCTGATTGAAGGTGAGAGCTGATCTCTTGAAATTCTGTGAGACATGGTGGGTAAGGCAGAGGTAAGTTGTGAAGTGCCTTGAAAATACTGACCAAGCAGCTTAGGTTTGATGTGGCCACTGAAGGAAGGTGAGAGGAGGGCTATGTAGAAGGGAAGGGCATAGTCTGAAGTGAAGCTAAAAAAAATTGTCTTTACAGTGGTGTTCTCAAATGATACAAGGAGAGCAAAATGGCAGTTTTCTGTATTTGAGAAGAGAAAATTAGAGTTGATCTGTGCTATAAGATGATGAGAGCCTAGGTGAGGCATTTAGCTGTGCAGGGAGAATGATGGCCCTGTTTCAGCAGAGGGAACTGGTGTGATGATACATTGATCTAGTGAGAGCATGCAGGGCAGATCAAAAATGATGCCTAAGTTCCAAAGCTGGGAGCAACTGAAGTATTTCTCCAAGGCATTGGTCTGCTTCCAGCACTGACTTGGAGAAATACTTCAAATGGAGCAGATTAGCAGAAAAACCGAGCTTTTAAATTGTTTGAAGTATGGCTGGTGCAAGCTCAGTTCCATCCCCCTGGGAGAAGAAGGTCTCCAGGAGGGTGGGCTTCTTCCTGGGAATGTGCTACTGGACCCTGTCTTCCACCACTGGAAAGGGGGCTCTGGGTCCTGAATAACCATGCTGAGACTGGTCTAAAATTCATGAAACATTAAGAAAAGGTCAAAAGAATAGTGCGGAATCTGACTTCATTTGTCTTTTGAGTCCCTGGGGAGTTACATTTTCAGGTGCTTCTCTCCAGCCTCAAGGGTCAGAGATATCTTTCAGTGAAAGCTGAGGGTCCTGAATGATTGCTCAAAAAGCAGTTCTCAAACAGATGTTTGCAAGTCTCCTCAAATGAAAAGTGGTCACAAGTCTGATGGTCAAAAGAACACATAACACCTTTTCATGCTCAGCATGGTGATGATGGAGTTTTAGGACATCAGCACAGGCTCTGCTTGTCTTCCTTGGTCAGGACTGTAAGATTTGGCTTTTGTAGAGTAGTTGCTAGGAAAATGCTTCTTGACAGTTACCCACATCCTGTTGTCCTTCTGGTGTTTCTCCTTTATTTAGAGAGTTTGTCTATAATGCTGTTGATCCATAATTAAGGATATGATAAAGTGGATGATTCAAACGGCACCGAAACCTTTGTGCAGATAGGCTCAGTCAGGCCTTCATTAGCTTAGCTTAAATCACTTGAGGCTACCTTGATTCTGAGCAAGTTCACAGAGGATTTTTGGATTAGTTTTCCCACATATCTCCATCCAGGCAAGCCCTAAAAAGTCCTCAGCATACACAGCATGCGTTTAGGAAATGAGCTCTTCTAGGGATGAAGGATAATTCTAGACAGCTGAAAGACTATGGGCATGAGGTAGCAAACGGGTGTGACATGAGGATGGCAATGGGGAACCACAGACTTTCCCCCTCCTTCAGAGAAGTCTCCTTCTGAGCTGGCAGAGGCTCAGACTAAAATAAAAAGAAGGTGATGGTAAATGAAAAACTCTAGAATGTGACCTGTGACAAAAGATATCAACTTCACTTTCTGAGCCTCAAACATCCGCTTGTGTTGCTGTTTGATAATCCAGGTATTGATCCTTTTCTCAGTTTCCCCAGGTGTAAAATGGGGTAAAAGATACCGGTCTCTTTTGGAAAGTGTTTTGATACCAGGCACTAGGGAAATTCTAAGAGTTCATTATCACCATCCTGTTAATGCTACCGCTGCTATCATTCTGTGGTTTGCTTTACTGGAGTAATGACCCATTAATATTATTTTGTTGACTGTACAGACGATCTTTCAGAGCAGCAGTCAAATGTGCCATTAAGAGCCCCAGACAACTTACTGTCCTAATTTATAAGCAGATGAAACCAGTAATAAATAGCAGAATAAAATGAAGTAATGGTCGAGCAAGTTTTTACATAAAGAGCTATAATCTCAGCTTGCTGTCTTGCCAGCTGTCGGTACCTCTGCATGCACCAAGACATACATCTGCAGATGAGGAAGTGGCTTCTGTTTCCGTTGTTGTGCATCCACTGCTTTTCCAAACATTCCGTCTATGTTAAAAACAATAATCCCCTGAACAAGTCCCCTGCTCATTCATCCTGCTGAGAAGTTTCCCAGCTGATTATGTGCAGGTTTTCCATGTGGTACAGCTTTGCTGGAGCTACTGTAACCCCTGAGATTGCTTCCTAGGGACCCTGAGGAGCTAGCATAGCTCTTGTCTTCTAGGTTGTTACATGCAACACTGAGTATGTTTTAAGAGTGATGTCAAAATAGCTAATACAGATGCTGTGTTTCTGATTTAAAAAACCCTGTGATATACTTTACCTCCCAGTAGGGAGAGTTTGATAGTAACCCTCCCTGCCCAGACACTGCTGAATGTTTCATTAGCTGAGCAATGCAGAGACTGCAGAGGTGATGGGGGGTCTGTGATGTGAGGCAACATTTATTCCGCCTCAGCAGAAAAGATCAGCCAAAAGCCTTTGCCCAAAAAAGCTCAACCAACAAAGCCCTAACCCAAAGAAAGTGCTAATTACTGAAATTACTGAAATCTGAAAGAATATACTGTTTATTGACCACAGTCTTTCTCTATTTATATATAAACTATATAAATACACCAATAAAAAGAATAGCACAATTCAAGTTATCCTAATTCCTTGGCTTTCATGTGCTTTCTTCAGTGATGAGGCAGAGGCACAGCAATTAATGATTATCTCTTGCCACATCTGAAACAGAATGGGATACATAAAATAGACCATCCTGTTATGAGCTCCTTTGAAAAAGGAGGCATTTCAAAAGGTAAATGCCCAGTGGAAATGTCTCTTTGATTTTTGTTATGCTGACTGTAACAGCCACCCAGTTTCCAGTTCCAGGAACCTGAGGCCCCACTCTCCTGTGTGGTACTTGATGTACCTGGTGCTCTGCAAGAAGGATGGGTTACGTTTCTAGTTGCACGATGTGATTTTCTTCTTTCTCTCTTTTTTGTTTGTGAACTTCAGAAGTCCAAGAGAGAACACACTGCTTTGCATTCCGTGTTCCCTGCTGACTTCATTCCCCTGATCAAAGAGAAAATAAGTAGGCCTGGTTTGTTTAATAGAGAGGGTCTTACACAGGCACGCCTCTTTGTTTGCCGACATAATTGAGGAGAAGACAGCTTTGGGAATAGTGCTTCTTAATTGCTCTCACAGACGCTGCAAGGCACTCAGTGGAGGGCTGGGCTAATTTGGGCCTATTGTGGAATTTATAAAAACCTTGGTAACAGAGGAGTCAAAGAAACCCCAACCTCAAACCCAAACCACCCAAGCCTTTATATAACCAGCAAAGTAACCTTCACCTCAGCATTGGCTTTGCTCT
Source organism: Pezoporus flaviventris (assembly GCF_033815535.1). Classification (NCBI taxonomy): domain Eukaryota; kingdom Metazoa; phylum Chordata; class Aves; order Psittaciformes; family Psittacidae; genus Pezoporus; species Pezoporus flaviventris. Next base: position 12,915,646 of record NW_026892571.1, on the reverse strand, counting down.
ACATAAAACTTCCTCACAGTGAACTGGGCAAACAGCATGGCAGATGCATTGCTGCCCCTTCCCCACAGATCTCTGGTGGGCATAGAGAAAGAAGGGGTGAAACTGAACATCTGGGTATAACTTCTCATCTATTAAAATGTTCAGGCTTTTAATAAAGTGTATGCATGGTGGCAAGAGCTTCCTTCCAAATGAGTACTAGAGTGCAGAAATCACTGTTTCTCAAAGGAAGGCCAGGCTGTAACCCTCTTGATTTTAAATCAAAGGTTGCCTGTGACTCCTCAATCCTTCACAGTCCAGAAGAAGTCAGCAGAGCTGCTAATTAGAGCACTGGTTGCAGTTTCTTTTTTGATTTGAAACCCTGAAATGAAGGGCAGGTCTGTTCTGTATGTTGTGACAATGAAGAGACCTCAGATTCCTGGCTAAGGCTTTTAGATGAAAGAAATGGAGAAGGGCTTCCAAGGGACAGACTCCCCTGGCCATGGAACGATGAGCCTTCACCAGCTAAGGCTGAGTGCAGCACTGTCCTTGCCCTTTGGGACTGCAGGCTAGAGCCTGGGAAACGGACTCTAATTTTAATAATGCTATTAGTGAATTCTGGAATTGAACCTCTCGCTCCTTTAAAAACAGGTTTTAGTTCTGTGAAGTTATTCTATTTTCCAGTATTTAATGAGTAGAATTCAAACATAGGATTGATAAGTATTCCTATACCCAGGAGGGAGAAAGAGAGATTTTACGGGACACTGGGAACAAAAGCCTCATTCTTTTCTGGTTATATTCAATACTATTTCTTTTGTTTACAAGACTGTCTTACTCCATCAGAAGTATGGCAAACTGTCTCCTAAAGGTAGCAATGAATTCACTAGACATGCACTTAAACCTTGACAATTACTGCCTTTTGTTATATATTTTTTAAAGCCTTGAATAGCATTAATCACACAGCTGAGGAAAAGCATTTGACCTTCTCTGTATCAATCTTAGAAAGATCTCGTGTATTGAGAAGCTGTCTGCCAAAAGAGAACTGCAAATGGCTGAGCAACTCAACATGTCCCTGTAGTAAAAATGAGAGTTAGAGAAACAAGCCAACATCAGGAGCCCTGATTTAGCTGGGTACAAGTAGACACCTAAATTAAATATGTTGTTTCAGTTAGACTGCTCACAGCTTGATTCTCTGCACTTGCTTTTGGACCCCACGAAGATAAAACACTTGCAAGCAAATGCATGAACATATCCTTCTCTCAGCCTTGTCTTCTTCTGAAGCTGTTTCAAAGCTTGTCTTTCCTAGAAGTACATTACAAATATCTTGGCTAGGCAGCAGAAGACAGTCACAGTGCAAAACTGGTTAAGAATTACATGTTGCTTCCTGTTTTTGTCACTAACTCTGTGCCCTAAACTCACTTCTTGGGTTGCTGTTTGGTGAAAGCTCTATGGGCTGGGGACTATCATTGTGTAGTAATTTATTTTATTAAAGGAAAAAAGACGATAGCACTGACGTTTAACATCTGGCACATCCTTAAATGCCTTTCTGCAGCAGATTGAAAAGCCTAACCAGTATTCAAATTATAATAGGAAACTATTGTAGTTCAAACTTAAAGGAAACAGTTGGCCTTCTGAAACTTCGTATTGCTATAACTTATTAAACATACAGCTTCAAAAAGAGAATAAAATGGAAGGGTGGAAGAGATATTTTTTCCCTTCCTCCTTTATTTTGCTAGAAATCACAGCTAAGAATGAACAGTGGCTCTCCTCAAATCTGAAAGGATGAGAGACAGTTTAATGAAGCGAATTTTCTCCCAGATTTTTGCATGTATGCCAGCAATAGGAAAGAGTTAACAGAACAATAATGGGACAACTCCTCTGTTATGTCTTTGTCCTTCATGACTTAAAAACCCTGACATAATTAAAAAGTATTTTCTCCTTAAAAAAAGGCAGTTAAAAAACCTCAAACAAACCAGCCGAACAAAAAAACAGATTCAGGTTTTGTTTTTATGACAACAGTGCAGAAGTCTCCCTTTTTGTATTTTGGAAGCTTTCCAAAAGCTTTTTAAAATAGGCCTTCAAAATGGACTTTACTTTTACAGATATTTTTGCTGCATTACAGTAATTGGGAGCAGGGAACCAACATTCAGTGTGGCTGCTTCTCCTCAGTTGCCCAGCAGTCTGTTTTTCCCTTGGTGCTGTAGAGCATCATTATTGATGATCTAGAAGAAAATATCAAAATACTAATGACAAAAATTAGAGATGACAGAAAACTGAGCAGATTAGTAAATAATAAATCACTTCTTCAGAGTGATCTGGATCCAGTGAGCAATGAGACTCATTTGAACAACACAGAAAATGTGAGGTCCAGGAACGAACAAAATAGGTCATGCTTACTGGCTGAGGTGACTGTATCTTTGAAATAATAAACACCTCAATGTGAGCTGACTGCAGTGGCTGAGAAATTAAATAGGAACCTTGAGTTTGTGAACTGGGGAAGAAGGAGTTCATGCAGTTATTACCACTACATAAAGAAATAAAGACAAAGCATTTTTGTGGTGCTATGTGACAAATTCAGAAATGCTTCTGAAAAAAACCCCTAATGAATTACAGAAATAGTTTGGGTTCTAGAAGTTCTGGCCTATGGGCTAAAAGTGGTTCCATCTCATTAGCTTCTCCCTTCTCATTAGTTAGGAGGGATCTTACAAGTACTAACACTGAGGAAGGCTTCTGGCATCAGAGGACCAGAGGATGTCATGGAGGATGTCACAGCATGATCTGAAACTGGCTACTGGAGTGAGAAGCACTCAGTAGAAAAAACGGCAAATGGTTTTAGTAATCAACACTGACCACAGACCAACATTTATCGATTATCCAACATGTGGATTTCCCAACATTAAATATATATTTTTTTAATGGTTTTGGGCAACTTTAAGCCCAAAGTTGTGGGACCTTCAGTATAGTCAGTGCCTGGGAGCTCCTCTGTCCATCTCTAAACATGTGGAGCTCTTGGCTCATGCAGAGATACCAATCCATAGTGTCTCTCCTAGGCTACTCCTATCCATGAGCCAAGACAGGGCACACATTTGTGGGTTTGTACAGCCTGGGGAAGAGAAGGCAAAGCCAGGGGAGATCCAACTGCTGCCTTCAGGTGGGGGAGCCTCCAGCGCCAGGCTGTACCCACCAGCTCTGCACTGTACCTGCAGCAAGTCAGGAGCTGACACCAGGCATTGCCTGGCTGTGTCCATCCTGCCTGGAGCACTTGACTGCATTATTTTAGGCTAATATAAAGCACTTTAGGCAGTCAGCAATGGCAAACAGATAGGTCCTTCCTTTCGCAGTGGAGAGAGACTATTAGAAATACTCCCCTTGAAAGAAACTGCCATTTCAGAAATGCACTTTGGATTTAGGGACTCTGCACAGTCCTTTGTCTGTTAGCATCATCCTGCGTTCTTCACATTTGATGGTTCATTGCCTTTAGGTTTGTTTCTGCTTGACTATCCATTCCCATTCTCCTGTGACTAATATTTAGTTGCACGGTACCACTGAGAACTTCTGCAAGGTGGTAGCATGGCTTTTATGGGACCCAGAGGAATTCTGAAATGACCTTTTAAAAAAACAACAGCATAAAACAAATTGGAAAAAAGGAAGCAGCTTTGGGAATGGCATGATGCTTACAGCAGCAGCCACAGCAAAGAAAAGTGAACTGTTTCAGAAGGGGTTTTGTCCCACCTGAAGTCAGTGGGGAAACTCTTCTTGAGTCACAATATTTGACCAGGTACCAGCCTCCTGTCCCTCCTCCTGATCTCCAGTCCTTGCTTCATCTTCAAAACTAGAGCATTATGGTTGCATATTTTATGATTACTGGTTACCTGTTGCTAGCTGGCTGGATGCATGGTCAAAAGTGCATCTGCCCCAATGTTCGTGGCTGCTCTGGAGCTGATGGAGCAAATGGCAGAGCCACAGCACATGCAGGGGAGAGTGGCCAAACTCTGTGTCCTCTGGGGATGGAAGGAGGGTAATGCATGATTCATCATTAAACAGAATTAAATAGTGTGATTTTAATATATCGCCAGAAACCTAGCAAACGGATACAGCCAAGCACTGTCAGTCTCTCTCTTCCCCTAATGTTCCCCCGGAGAAGCACAGACCATTTGTGGTGCAGTGGTTACTACCTGAGTAATCCAATGATGAATCTGGCTTTTACAAGTAAGTCTTGTGTCTAGTTGTAGCAAGAGATGTATCAGAGGTAGCATGAGGGTGGATAGAATACTCTGCCACTTAGAATAAATTATTTAGGACAGAAATTTAGTGTTTAATGTGTTTGTAAAGAGTCTAGTGAGCGTCTGGGTAGTCCCTGGGCAGAGTAATAATTGCACTTTTCTATTTTATATTTATAATCTAAAATAGCTAGCCCTTGAGTAAATGTAAACTGCATTTCCATCATATTTCCATTTGGGTTATATTTCACACACCTGCAGTCTCAAAAGCACATAATTGCAAAACCACACTCAGACAGAGACTGAATAAACACTGTTGCTGATTCTTAATGAGCCATTAATCAGATGTTTAACTACAGGTAATTCCCTTGAGTCTTAGTGTCCCAAGAAAAATCTGTATTCCCTCTAAGTCATAAGATGACTTATGAACAGGGAATTGCAAGCTGCAGACTGAATGAACAAGACAGGCTTCCCATGGCAGCTTCTAGCGGTGAAGGGTAAAATATTTTATTTTCATTTGGGAGTTTATGTCTCATTGCCATCAGCCATAGGCTCCAAGGTCAGATAAGGACTTTGTAGGAGCTAAAGGCACTTGTTTCAGTTGCTGAAGGGTTCATTTTGGCAAGAGCTCGAACGATGCTCTAGTCGCCTCCCATCAGTTGGTGTTATCCGCTCTTCGTGAACAGGAGTAAGAGTGCGATTCTTCACACAGTGTGAAGTCCTCCTCTGGAACCCACTGTCAAAGGAGGGTGTGTACTCCAGCTGCATTTTAACAAGGAATGGATAATTTTATGGCCACTGCTATTTATACCTTTGCATGGTAAATTAAGGATAATAAAATCATGCATTTCAAAGTGCACGACAAACTCTGCAGGGGCTAGGAAGGAAATTTCTTCCATCAGCAATGTTGTATTGTTGCTTGGCTAGACTGAAATGGATGTTTCTTTCATGAGAAAAATGACAATTTAAAGATTTTGTTTAATTCCAAATAAGGCCTGTGCTATATTTTGACGCTGAGACGATGTGTTGGAAAAGTCTTTGTTCAGAAGCACTGCATTGATAGAACAGATCAACGTTTTGAGTTTTAGAAAAAGAAAGGTTTTCCCAATTTCTAAACTTGTGTCAAAATGTGTCTGGTTTCATTCCCAATTTTGCTGGCACTAAAATGTCACATTGCGCTGTAAACAGCATTTCATAAAGGACACAATGGTTTTAAGAGCTTATCCTTTTTGTAAAACAGCCACACATTATCATATTGGCCAACCAGTGAATGTAGTTGGTTTTCCTCTGAAGAGCATGCACATGGAGATGAAGCCAACCTACACATGTTAGATATTAGAAGAGCTCCAGGTTATTAACTATGGAGAACAAAAGGTTTCAGACGATCTTTCCATCTGTTTCTCCCTCCTGTGCCAGAGACACAGTGTAGCAGACCGTATCTTCACAGACATTTTCCAGGTGGAAAATGTGCATACAAAAAGCATGCGCATCAGCTCCTGTATCTCTTCCCCTAAGTATAATCTACTTCCATCACAGCTGAAGGAGCCATGCCCCCGAACAGCAGACATCCATAAAGCTGACAGAGTCTCATTCATGCTTTTACTCCCTAGTTGTTATTTCCTCAAAGGATGCTCAGTTTAGCAGAGTAGTTATGTAATCACTTATTAATTAAATATTCATTGACACTCCATGCCTGCCTGATTTTTGGAGTGGAAGAGGCATTACTGGCTCCAGACTTGCTTCAATAGATAGAAGGGTGGGCAAAATCCACTCTGGGTTGGGCTGTTGTTCAGTAAGATCTGCATGGCCATTTCATGGGCAAAGAGGGGTGAGGTGCCCTGGAAAAAGCTAAAGAATACACTATAAAAGTCTTGTTAGGCTTTTCTCAACGAAACAGCCCTTGTCATATGAATGGGAGGATATTGCTGGCTTTACCCGCCAAAAGAGAGCTGTAAGTTTCTTTTTTGTATCCGCAAAACTTGAGATTCACTGTGGTTTGTCTTGATTATTTCTGTCTGGGAAGGAAAAAAAGAAACGGTTTTGAACCTAATAAATAATCCTCTGGAATATGTATAAAAGATACATAAATGCCAGCATCTCCTCTGAAGATATATTTCAGTGTGTTAAAATCAACATATGTACACTGGGTGACTGCTTGGGAATATGCTTCCTAAACTAAAAACCAGCCAGGCAGGGCACCAGCATGCTATGCAAATGGTTGAAGAGCAGTGATCTGCCTTCATTGCAGGCTTAATTTATGAACTCGATTGATTAGATATTTTTATTGGCTAAATTACTGCATATCCTGTTTCTTCCTGTGTCAATAGATGTGTCTGAGGAGAGGGCAAAAAAAAATCAAGGACATATGACCCAAAGCCTAGCACCACTTCGCATGTGCAAATTGAATACTTGCAGATATCAATTTGAAACTGGTACCTCTTGCTGCTTTGTACCCAGAAGCAGTTGATCCTGGAAGAGATGAGACCAAAGGGGACACTGCATTTGAGAATGAAACCCTTTCCTAGGGTATCAGAAAGCATGGCATTGCTCTCTGCCACATGACAGGTCAGCCATGGAAGATGCTCCCAGTCCACTCTCCTGCTGCCTCCCTCATCATCACCGTTCCTGATACCCCAGATACCATCATTCCCAATGCCCCTTGTATTACCATTGCCTTCCCATGATCAGGTGCAGAGACACAGCACACAAAGCCAAGTGTTAGGGACTGGAGTGGTGTTCCTGAAAATGGTGTGAAATCATAGCAGAGATAAAAATGAGCAGACAAAAATGACACTATGCACAGCATGTCTTGAGCTTCATATTATTGGTCCCTGCTGTATCCTGGGTGCTGCCAGCAACATTTTCAGACCTGTTTGGAGGCCATACCTGAGTATCCTTCACCTGTAACTCTGCAGTCCCATAAAAAAGATCCTCTTCTTGGAGACTCTGATTGCACATAATTATATTTTTCCTATTCTAAATTGCAGGTTAGGGACTCCACCAGCTAATGCACCTGAGAATTGAGGATAATGATCTAAATTCTAATATCAAATTACAGGCACGTGATAATACCTAAAACCACCTTAATGTATAATAAGTTTAATGTTTAACACATACCAAGAAATACACTTAGCATTGTTAGATCAAACATAATAAAATTAAGCTATGGACTACTGAAATCATAGCAATTCAGCATCTTGTCATTGCAACACAGAAGAAGTGAAATTGGTATTTTAGCCCTAATTTTCAAAGCATCTCCAAAGCTGTGTCTATCATTATTGAGGCTTTTTGCCTGCATGCTTTTTTTGGACATCTGTTTATTTTTTCTCCCAAAACACAGATGTTTGCCCTGTATTGTATTCATATGAACAGACCAGCCAGAGAAGCATTCAGCTGCTTTGTGCATGCAAGTACAATCATTTTGCATATAAGGAAAGAAAAAAAAATGCCCCAAAACTGAGGAAAATGTCAATTGAAGTACTCACAAAAACCAAGAAAAGAATATGTGTAAACATGCATTCAGTGATAGATGCCTGATCTCTGAGATTTTGGCCCTTCAGTATGAGATTGATGTGGAACAGTTTCAGTTTTGACATTGTGTTTGACTCATCGCAGTCATCTTTGCAGGGAGGGAAAGCTGGTGTCTGGCTCAGCAGGCAGCAAAGTAAAGCAGCAGAGACTTGAGGATGTCTGGTATGTCTTCTTCGCACTACTGGCATTTGGGATTTCTATGCATAAGACTTTATTGGTCATATGTTGCCTTTTCCTTCACGTGCTTCTCTACCACATTTACTCTTCTTGAACCTTTCTGAGTCCAGCTCTACATGATACTCATTTGGCTTTAATATCAAGGGTGTTTTGAGAGGTGCAGGGATCTGTCAGATACTTGAGGAATAATCATGAAGAGGAACAGATGATAGCATAGGCTGCTGCATGCACACAGCAGGGTGAAGCAGGGCAAAACTTGGGGCTACATGTAGCATGGAGATTTAAGTAGCAGAGCTTAATTTTGAACTAATTATAAAATAATGGAATTTGATTTTCTATGCTCCTAATACTGCTCAAGTGAACAATAGAATCAAATTCCTTCACATCAGGCACACTGCAACCCCAAATATTTAAATAGAGTTGGAGTGTCACTGAGGGCTGAGCCTGACTACATAAATAAGCTCCAGCAATCCTCAGATACCCACAAAGGCGAACTCTGGGCATCACTTATACCGGCACAGAAGAGAACAGAATCAAGGCCTTTGTGTTCAGTAATTTTGGCACAGTAATGTATTCAGCTCTCAATCACCTAAGAATCAAAGCAATTAAGCATAGGTTTTCTGCAGTGCATCTTAATTGCAGTCTTCCTTGCAGATGATAGATGATCAAGCTCACTTGGCAATGCAGAGCACAAGACAAGGATGTCCGCCCCCTACCCAGCTACTGCCTCTTGGTTCAGAGCTCTCCTTCCTTGCAGAGCCAGCAGTTGGTGCCCAGGAACATGTACCCTTGACCGGTTTCCCATTCAGTGTCTTTGATCCCATTATTGGTACTGTATGACCTTGAAACACCCTTTATTTTTTATTTTTAAGTGGATTAGGAAAAAAGCTTCTTGGAGGGCTTAGAAGACTGTATGCTAAAGATGATTTCTGCAACCTGATATGGATTACCATAGTTACTCTGTCTGAGCATGGCAGCTTTCCAGCTCCTCTGCCAGGAATGATCTAAAAGCTTTTCTTTTATTGTGTCTTGAGGTGAGAGTCTGGCTGTAAAAAGCTTTCAGAATTCTAATTCTTTCCTCCAGTTTGTTGGCAGGGGGAGTCCAGCACTGCTCCATCTGATGTCTGATATCACTGATAACCTACAAATGATGCGTTTGGGATCTCTGATTGTGCATGTCCAATCACTTAGTTAATTGAGAGCACAGAGAGCTACAGCTCATGGCATTCTGATTATCTCTCCCATTTCTTATTCCACCGGCCTCTTTCCAGACATATTGTTTAAGGCTCATGTCACCTCTCCCTTCTTCATGAACGTGTGCATTTGTTGGGCCAGATCTGTAGTTAGCAAGAGCAGCAGAATGTAAAGGGCAGTCTCTTGAGTCTTGTTATCTTCTTATGCACAGTAATAGCACAGTCTGCATGCCATTCATGATTTTTATTTAATAGAGTTTCCTGGTGTGTATTTTAGGATTCATTTAAAAATACATCAGTGATGAGCAGGGTAGGAAGAAGAAACTGAGCCAAAAATTCCTTCTAAAACCAGACCAATAACTATCTTCTCTTGCCTGCAGCTGACATTTAGGAGTATTCTTAAATCACTTAAAATGGTTTTTAAAAATCACTTCCGAAAAAAGGAGTCTGAGGGAGAGCCTATTGGGTGAATTGCCTGATGCCAGCATGAGCTGGGTGAAAAAATCGAGTCCTAAGTTAATGTTGAATTAATGCTGATTAGTGATGAGAGTGAAACTGGAAATGGCAGACTCTGTGTGGAATATCAGCATTGCTCGTGGCACTTTTTTAATGATGAAAAATCCAGGTTACTTTATATAACACAAATTTCTTCCTTGGGGCTTTAACTGGGGCTTTGCAGTAGAGCTTGTCAGTACAGCATGGGCCACTGCTCTGACCACAGCTGGGGCAGGGAGTATTTTTCCCATTTTATGTCTTTATTTTTGAGGTTGAAAATCTGCCAGGAAACCTGCAGCCGAGGCTGGGATAGACCCATTTCTCCCAGTCTCAAATCAATTCTTTATCCATGAGACTCTTTATCCTGCTGTACTGTCTGGAAATGATAAATTATTGCTTTAGATAACAAATACATTCTGCTTCCTCCTCCCCACTGCTTTCCTCTTGTTCATAGCCCTGTCCTTTCCAGCTTCAATAGTTGGGTGAAAGCCTGTGCAAAATCCCAGGTCATAGTGAAATGTCAGCATGCAAAACCAGTCCAAAATGTCTGGATTGCTGATATAGAGATGCTGCACATTCATCCATCTCCCTCCTGAAATCAATAAGTGCTCTCAGCTCCTGTATGAGGGGGTCACAGCAGAGCCTTCAGTGGAAGTTTGTGCTCCAAACTCTGGTTTTGGCCAAGTGTCCTTAGAATCTAAGTGGTCTGCTCTTGAGGCTGCTCACTGCAGGGAGCACCAGACCTGGTTCAGCCGTTTACCAGATCCACCAAGCCCAGCACAGAAGACATTTCAAATGCCATGAATATTTTAAACAAGCCAAAATCAAGCCCATAAGCATCCTACTTTTCCAAAGCACGAGAACTGTAACCAAATGCAGACACAGGTAGTTTACTTAATTGAAATTAAGCCTTCTTTTCCATTTCCCTTCTTCTCCTTTTCCAGCAGCACCCCATTTAATGCCTGTGGCAAGATTCATCACCTGGAGGCTGTCTTTTTATGAGATTTGACAAAAGATCATTCAGGAGTCAATATTTTGCCAAAAGCTAAGCAATAAGTCTAGTGGCTTGCATATAATTACTCCTTTTCTTTTATGTCTTGATTTCCCCCCCCCTTCTTTTCATTGGGGTTTTGAGTTAACTGACAGCAGAGCAAATGAAGTGTGCTCATGAAGTATGAAGGCTTCGGTTTTGTACCTTGATTTCCTGCCTCAGCTTCATTTTGCATATCTGAGTAACAGCAGGAGCACTGAAAAGCCATTGGGTCTTTATGTGCAAAACATACAGCTCTCCACTGAACTCCTAAAGGTTTCATTATTATTTGATGAGGTAGGCAACAGCAGTTCTGGCAGGACAATATTAACTTGTTTAAAGGAGTACAGTGGGGAATGGGCAAAGGGAATGAGGTTCACAGATACTTTCAAAAAACATGGTGGATTTTGGTAGAAAGGGTGGATTTTGGTAAAAAGAACTGTTTGCCTTTGTGGATGAATCTTACATACAAACCAGGCACAAAAATCCTCTTGGCAGCTAGATCCCTTCCAAAATACAACCATCCTTCAGCCCATAAAGTTATGACTCTGGCTTTGTACTAATGTAGTTAAAGAGCAGATGTATCTGAGGCCCTAAATCATGTGCAGCTATAGCAGTGTGCTGCCAGGTGCATGCAGAAATGCCCCAAAGTCACATTTTTTCCTTTTTGGTAAAGTTATTTCTGAGCTTTTGCTTGTCTGTTTGCCTTAGGAGTGCTAGCGAGGCATTGTAAGCAGGGCAGATGTGAAGGGGTACTGAGAGGAACAGGGCACTGTGCCCCTGCGTTAGGCATGTGGTCCTATCAAAGCCCAGAAACCTTCCAAAAAGAAGCAAATCCAGTCCAGTCTCCCTGAAAGTAAGCAGCTGCCTTGTGAATGAGCTAATGCTCACTCGGTTGTATGAAATGTGTCTATCAATTTTAGAGAGAAGGTTGTTATGAGGAAGCATTTCCTAAAGACTCAAGCAGGCTAGCTAGCTTTGGGGTTGAGTAATTCAAAAGCTGATGTGAAAGTAAATTAGTAAGTAGTCTAAAAGACATGGGTTTATGACAAAATTTATCAAAGAAACCTAATTTTCACTCTCTGATTATATTACATGTCTAGTTGACGAAAAACAATTGTCTAAATTCAGTGCATTTAGACTTTTGTAAAGTGTTTGCCTTGACACTGAATAGCATGCTGATTAAACATTAGCACTATTCGGTAACATTAGAATATACATTAAATGGATAACGAAGTGCCCAACAGAGTTCAACAGGTGGCTGTCAATGAGGAATCAGGGCTGCATGGACCTGTGGTTTCTGGGGCACATAGGGTTAAGTGTAAGCGTCAGAGCTGTCTGTTGTTTGTATCAATGGTCTGTAGCAAAAACACAAGATGAATATTTTTTTGCAAAGCACAGGGATCAAGGAAAGGAAACTGGCACTGGGGAAGCTGAATCTTTTGGTAAAGAGGATGGGGATCCATCAAGCTGCGTGTTGGTCTATGCAAGGGCAGAGCTCTGCACACAGGAGTGTAGGTAGCGCTCAAGGGATGAAGGGAACAGTGCACTGGAAAGCCTCTGTGCATTGATCCCACTGTGATGACTTGACAAAAGGAATTTATGTGGCCTTTAAATATATAAACATGAGAGTAGTGAATAACAGGAAAAGAGGTTATTTTACTTTTACATGCAGCATCACCAAAACCAGGTCTCAAACAGCAAAATGTTATGTTCAGTTTTCTGCTTTATCATGGCTCCAGAGTAAGACTTGCTGCTTTCCTCCACTATTGACTTTCTTGGGACTTATGGCTCTGTTCGATTAGAAATAGCTGGGTAAAATACAGTGGTTTGTTGTAAGGTCAAGTGGAGATCTAATGAATCTTTCTGGCCTTCGATTTGGGGAAACTGTAACTGCATACGAACTCACTGGTATTAAAAATGTTCTTACCTGATTTCAAAAGGAAAAACCCTACCAGTGTTATTAGCTTCCTCATGTGCAACAGTTGTTGCTCATACATTTTTAATGTTTTAATCTGGAAAGCTCATTGACATTTTGTTTTGAAACACACGGTGCAGCTCAGCAGTGGAGTACATGTGTTCCCACAGCTGCACCATCTGGGGCAGGGAGAGGGACCAGGCTGCATGGGAGGCCGCAGAGGCTTGGAAGGCTTTCTTCAAGTGCCTGAGCTGCACCACTACCATCAACATGGTTTGTGCTGAACCAATGTCAGTGCTGTCTTGGGCTGCTCCAGCACAGCTGGGGCTCTGCTCTCTGCTCAGAAATATCAGCAGCGACAGGTTAAGGTATGATAGAAGGAAGAGATTTATGATGCAATCCTGATTCCAGTATAAAGCTTTAAAGATTTAGAGGCAAAAGGAACAGCTACAGTTATGAAAAATGTCAAGAAATGTTTCCCATTAGGGAGCAGAGGATGAATTCACCATGGCTTGTCCCAGCATGTTTGCTGTCTTACCCACGCTGTAGTGCTCCACTTCTGACATTAAAACATTCACTTTGTGTGGAGTCTGTGGACAGGAGTGAACATCTCATGCTCTGCAGCCATTAACCTGCTCTTTGTCAACCCCCCCCGCTTTGGATACAAATTCTGCAGTGCTCTTGCTCCCAAAACCTTGCCAGGCATGGATTGCTGCCGTCTTGCGGTCAAGCTCTCCTCAGGCACAGACCTAGCTGAGTTTTGGCTCCAGCCTCAGTGTAGGGTAGACTTTATAGATTTCCCCTCATACTGTTACTGTAATGACTTACCCATTTCTAGCAACTAAACCTCAAATGCACCTGCATGTCACATAGCTGGCAGTGACCTTAGGGACCTCAGTTACTGCAATTGTGGGCAGCAGGCACAAAGCTCCAAGGCCAGTGCCTCTAAGTGGGAAGGAGGGAGTGTTGCAGGGGAGCCTTTAAATTCCAGAGCAAAACTATAATGAGCTGTAATCGTACCCAGAGTAACTTCACTGCTATAATTCTCAGCAGGAAAACAATTACATTGCAGCAGTCTAACCAGACAGACATGCTGTAAATACAAAACATCCTTTGGAAATATATGCTCTGTATTCTAAATATGTTTAGAATTAAGGCAAACAATTCTTTGCTAATTAGAATTCAAGGCAGACATGCCGAGGGGTTTGGCCATTTTTTTCCCTTTCTGCTTCTACTTTTTCATTTAGCATACACATATAAAGGTGCTGTGTTAGTTAATAACGGCATGCTCGGGCTGTTGTCAGAGGGATGGCAGGGGAGAACTGATCCTTGTGCTCAGTTGATGACTCTCCCCATTGCAGCTGGTTGTTTCTGTCCTCTGAGATGAAAGCTGGTGTGAAAAGGGGATTTGGGGTAGGTTTTGGCACCGGAGAGGACAGCAGGACTGCTGATGCACAAAGCCAGATCTGCTGCTGGTGCTTCAGAGACGCGGCAGCTCTGCTGAGCTCGAAGGCTACAGCTGATGCAGTACCCTCAGTGTGTTCTGGTCACTAGGGGGGAATAGAGGACCGCAGTGTGGGTCATTGGCATGCTTCTTGTGAAAGCGGCAAGTGCTCCAGGGTCTGTCTGCCTGAAATCCTGCTGCTTCTGCTACAGCAGAAACCTGGGGAAGCAGCTGGATACAGAACGGAAAGGATATGTTGCTTTCTTTTTTCATACCTTTATTTGGTGGAGGAGACCCTGGTTTGGGGCGTGTTGCCTTTCCTTTCCCCCATACAATCAGGATTTGGCAGGTTGTCATTTTAAGTGGTGAGATGCTGACTTTCCAGGGGGTATTTAAATTGCTAGGCTTGAAATACGTTTCTGAACTCTGTTCAGAGACGCTAGAACATATGTAAGTGCAGTGTTTTAGGAGCTTCATTCATCTTTTGAGGGGTTTCATGCAGCGTCTGTCCCTAAGCTGCTCAAAGAAGAAAACTGTAGCTCTTTGCTGCTGCCTAGTGCAGCCCCTCTTGGACAAGGGGAACCATGCAGGCTGGGAGAGTTTCTTAGTTTCTACCATCCCTTGTCCAGTTTGACAGGAGAAGGAGAGAGGTGGGAAAAGAAGAACGAAACAAACAAAAATAAGGCTACAAAAAAAAGTGTTTGGACATCTACAGAGTTCTCTGGGAACAGAGGTATCACCTTTATATATGTATTTAAATCATTCTCCTGCAATAGATTCAATCTGATGGTTTTATAAACCTACAAGAAGTTTTTCATTATCCATTGAATACTTAAGCTGGTTTTCTGTGGGGGAAGATAGACGTTTATGTGGTTATATCAGTCAGGGTATGGCTTCATCCGTTGCAGTGCCTAATGCTGATTCTGGCCATGACTGCTGAAATTCTAGCATCTTCTGTAAGCCTCCATGCTCTTCTCACTGGTGTTAGTGGATGCTTTACCATTGTCTTTAATAAGAGTGATTATGTTGTAGAATTTAAGGACAGTAGGGTGAGCTGAGGTTGAGTAGGATAAGTACCGGTACCCATCACAAATGGAAGTACTGCCCAAGGCAGAAGATCAGGAGAATGCCTTTCCTTAAAGACAGAAATAACCAAAAAAAGAAAAAGAGAGAGAAAGGAAATGAATAAAAAAGAGATCTTCCAGAGGTCACAAAGCCAAACTTAGCAGCTCTTTACTGCAGCTCTCAGAACTTTACAAGTGCAGCCCATAACGATGAAATGCATGGCTTGGGGGGAAAGCTAAATCAGGCTCCTAGCACAGACCAAAAGGTTGTTCTACAAATATGTTTGTCACTGCAAGCAATGGCTGTGAAGCCAACAAAGAGGAGTACAGCTAATGTTTAACTGCCACTGTACAGCCACTAAGGTACTTCTGCCTCTTGCCTGGAAGCTTATATACGGAACAGGTTTCTCTTCTCTTTGCTAGCATGTTATAAACATCAGTTTCCCACACATATGCCCCTTTTCCACACTGCGTCTTTCTTACTGTGGGAGTAGGGAAGACAGTTTCAGGATGGAGCTCTAGATTTATAATCACTGAATTCCCATTCATGTTTTCAGTGAAAACACTAGTTTGCATGCATCAGAGCAGCAGCTTGCAAGAGTATAATCACATTGTTTGTGTGTAAAAGTGCAGATATGTATATACACAGGTATACATGCCACAGATGCAAGCAAGCATCATTCTGCTGTACCTCTTTAGAGCTTTTGGTCTGAAGAGAACATGGATTTTCCTGCACATTTGTCTTCTTTACACTGTCCTGTAAAGACAGTGCACTGATTTGATTTGCTTAGAGTAACAGGAAGACGCAAGCAACACATAGGGTATGAAGGAAAATAAGCAATTGTCTTTATGTTTTGTCTATATATATACCATTAGCTTCACACCAAACATGACTCACTGGCAGCAGGTGTCCTGCTGTTATGTTAGGCAGTTTAGTAATGACTCAGAGGGGGCTGCTCTCCCTATATGGCATCCCCCAGGGAAGCTAAAAATAGTTCAGAGACTTCCAGCAAAGTATTTGTGGGCTTTGAACGAAGTCTGCTTCTGAAGGTAAGAATCAGAGCTGAGCTGTTTAATCTGCCAGTCCTCCTTCTTGATTTCTTGTTTTTTTCCTCTATGAAGCTTGCCTTGGCAGTTGATCGGCAAATGTTATCTGGCACAAGGCTGGGAGTTTGGAATTAAAAGCAGTTGCTTTCTGCGTTTGTGGAAACAGGGTGGGGATTGACCAGTTAAAAGAAATCAGTGTAGCAGAGAGCATTTGCAGCTGAGGCAGAGACAACAGAGGAATGTGTCTCAGTCAGAAACAGTTGCTTTTTTCTTTTTTCCTTTTTTTTTTTTTTTCCTTTCTCAGTTGCTGGAGAATCTGAACCGCATATGAGCAATCACAGCATGTGACTCTGCTCTGAGTAGCAGGAAAGCTATTGCTGGCAGTTACACCCACCATGAAACAAGTCCAGTAAGCAAAGTACTCTGCAAAGTTATTGTGGCAGCAGAATATGAAAACACAGGGACTGTTTGTATTTCTGAGATATGTGCAAATTGGGGTGCTACGTGTGCTCCATGGAAGTGTGGCTAGGGGGACTTTCCAGCCTTGCTGGTAAATATCTGTATATCAAACACACTGATAGGCAGACTACTGCCTACAAGAAACATATACTGTTTCAGATGAAACCTGTGCAGAATAATTACATATATGTGTGTGTATCTGTGTGCATTCACATATGCATGTATGCAGGGAGGCTGCGAGTTGCTGGGCTGTAGACAAGCCCCCCAAGCCTTGCACTGAGGCAAGTTCCTATATGGATTTGCACTGCACAGAAATGGAGATGTAAGGGCTGAGTCGCACTTCTGACAAATGAGATACAAGGGCTGCTCGTTACACCAGAATAACCTCACGGGCCATGATGGATTTCCTCTGATTTGTCAAGTGGCACCACCAATATTGATAACAAGTGACTTTGGTGTTGTGGAAACCATATAAAAATCTGACAGCCTCGCACAGGGAATCTCTGATGACAGCAGTGTGTGTAGTACACCTGCATGGGCCTCTTCACCGAAAGCCGCCACCCCTGACTCTGAGCCCTAGGGGATAAGGAATTTCTATGTGTGTCCCCTTCTCTGCCCTCCTTTAGTGCCAGTTTTGGCAAATGAGTTCCAGAGGGGTGAGCATGTCCGGGGGCCTGGCTGTGGAGGTGATGCAAGTGTGTGATCATCGCAGGGCTCCCACTGCGTGAGCTCCAGCTATAGGTGTTGGAGCCCATCAGTGGCATGCCTTGGATACCTGGGCTGCTCCTTGAATTGGTATCAATCCCCAGCTGGGCCAGTAACTCCCTCAGCTGGAATGGGAAGGAAGGTGACCAGCAAAACAGCACAAGCTGTCTAATTTTAGCTCCCTGCTGTTGGGCCAGCTTCTGCTAACAACAGTGTCAATGACAAAACCAACATTAATTTGAGTGGGAAAAGGACTGAACCCAAATTAATATATGCTGGCCTGTGTAATTATCTTTATTGGCTGATGGGGAAGGAAGACCTTACTCACTCAATGCATTTCTATGGCTGCCTGGCTGTGCTCCAGCGATGTACCAGCCTGTGAACAGACGGGCTGGAAGAGGGGGACGGGAGTGCTATATCCCTTCATGAGGGGCAGTAATTCACTGTCATCCCCATATGATTAAATCCTGCTTATTTCAAACAGGCAGGTAATGGAGAAACTCCCACAAATATGGTGGGTAGGATTTAGCTCCAGGTGCTTGTGGAAAACTTTCCCTATTGAGTCCAAAGTTCAAAATCCTAATCCCTGTGAATGGCCATAGAGGAGAGCATGTTGATTTTAGCAGGTGTTAAACACTGCCTTTCTAGACTGGTAAAAAGAGTGAAGATTGAAGAAAATGGCAATATACTCAGGAGCACAAGGTGACAGGTCAGCTTCACTAAGTGCTAGGGATGGACACAGACTAAAGAGAAATCCTATTTGGCAGCACAGAGAATCTGCTGGGCTTGGCAGCCTGAAGCCTACTCTACGATAATTGTTTTCTTCTTCAGTAAACCAATGTATTGATTAGGATAAGCAAAAAGGATCAGTCCCTATGGAGCTCTGCAAGGCACTTTACCACTTTGCTTAGTTCAGATGGTCATGGTTGATAATTCCCATGTTTTTCCTCTGCTGAGGAATTTAGGGGTTTTTCCTCTTTCTGAAAACAAATTGCCACATGTGATTTCATACGCTCACACTTACATATTTGTGGGGAGTCCCAAAATCTAATTTCCATTGTGCCAACTCCTGTTTAGCACAGACTTAATTTTGCAACTTTTAAATAATTTCTCATGACAAAACAATATTGTGGGATATTGAAACAAAGCAGACACTTTAATAGAAGCATGCTGAAAGCATTCTGCCAGGAAGCACACACCAGTGTTATCTTAGTGATAGCTCAATGACTGGTTAAAGCAGTGCAGGTCCAAGATGGCACAGAGATGTGGAGTTGTTCCTGACCCTTGTGTGGATTCTCCAATGCTCTTGAATCTCCCTTTTTTACTATGAGGCAGTACACAGATAATCTGCAATTGAGAGGATTCTCTAGCTTGTTTTCTGCTCTTAATAATAATCCATGGCAAGGATATCAAGATGCAAACCATGCCGGGCAAGCTAATAGGAAAGAGGCCACCATCAGTAGATGCTGTCAGTAATCTTCCTGCAAAGACTATAGTGATTCTTTGGGCTGGTCTTCTTTAGCTGGCCATCTGCTTTGCATTCCCTGGTGGTGCTTCAGTTTGGATCTCCGGTTTGTTTGTCATTTCAGTCTCCCACTTTATTATTTCCAGAGCCAAGTGAACCGCTGCCAACACCAATGCAGTGAGATTGCATTGTGAGCTTTGCGACATGGTATACTTTCCTCTTTATCTTGAAGCCTCAGCTCCTGGAATTAGTTGATTTTGTTAGAATCCCAGCATTCATTTAAAAGGAAAAAAATAAGTAGATCTCTGCTCCTCATGAACTAAGGAAAAAGCTTGAAAAAGAGGGATTCCTGCAGACTTAGCAATCACAAGCCAAATAAAAAGAGGCTTTTTTTTTTTTCTCCCCCCCCCCCCCCATCCCAACATCAGGCTGTTTTACAGACAATCTTCCTATTTCTGAGTCTCTCCCAGTTTTTGAGTGCTGGGTGCTGGCAAACCTGAGCGGCAGCTGTTCATTTCTAAAGGCAGGGAAAATAAGTAGTCATCTCTAACAGGAAAAGTTATTTTATATTTGCCTGGGTTGCCTTCCTCTCTGCCCCTGCAGTGCACTCCTGCCTGTGGTCAGCACGGCATTGGGAGCCCATTGCAGTAGCTCAGAGAGCAGCTCACATCCCACTAAGTCCCAGTGAGAAACGGGAGGGCAAGATGTTGTGTTACCAGAACTGTGATTCCCTTGAGGTCAGGAACGGCAGCTGCTGCTGTCACTAACCCATAACTTTAAATAATCTTAGCTATGGATGTATGTCATTTCTGTGCTCATGGCTCATCTGAAATGTCATTAGGGCTTGCCCAGTTCTGGGGTGGAGGCTGTCACTCTTTTCCCAGCGTGGGGATGTATTTGTGATGCAATTACTAGAGCTATGAAGGGCCCATCATTTCTGTATCAGTTTGCCTAGAATACTCTTTTCTTACTTTGATTTTTCTGTGGGAAAAGAGATGACGCTTAAGACTGATTTTAACAAAATATGTTTGTTGGTCTGGATTTTTCATCACTCTGGGCTGGGGCCTTAGGGAAACATATTTGCTTTTATTGCTTTTTTCTGGTAACTAAATGGAATTAGCATTCCCTGCCATTGCTGGCCAACTGGATCCAGTGCAAGTCAGTGCAAACGAAGGACAACAACTGTCATGAATCTGCAGCAGGAAAGTATTAAAAATTAAAAGAACAACAAAAAAGAACATGAACAGCCACAGGTCACATTTGTTGCTGGCCTGACGATGGAACTGATGATGCTTGATACTTCCCAGTTTTGCTGATGTGGTTTTATTTTCTTTTGGTCTGTCACATTTCTTCAGTACTTTCACTGTTATTTGTAGCTGGAGATGACAGGAACACAAACATTTTCCGTGTAACCTACAGCACGTGGAAGGAGTGCGTTGTACAGAGGCACCTGGATAGGGCATTCATTCATGCCCTTTCCACATACTGTTAAAAAGCACTCGCTGTCATTCACAGGCTTTTTAGATGGGCAAGAAAACCACCAGGCCTTCAAACTTTGTGATGCTGACGTGGAAGAAAGAAATGTCTTTCTAGTTAATTAGGTTTTTTTTTTTATACTTAATTTTATCTGGTGCTGTTCTATTGATACTGAGGTTCCCTGGCACAGTAGCAACTCATCAGTCACAGAGTATCAAGAGTTAGTTGGGGACTTCTAAACTTCTGTAAGAATTCTGCCAACAATTAACTTTATAGTCCTGTAGTAGCAACTCAATGAAATTGACAGAAGCAGCCCCTCTGATTTGTGTATCCATGCTTCTGTTGTCATTGCTCCGCAGGTCATCTGTAGTCATTCTTCTTCCTCAGAAAAGTCCTTAACCTGGAAAGAGGGAAGAAGATGTGAAACAGGAGAACATCTTCAGCTTAGGTTTTGTTTTTCAACTGTGCCCCTCGTTTAACGCTATTTAGTTGGGAACTGATTTTACAAATCTCCATGAACCAAACCTGGCATTTCACTGGAATTTTAAGGGAAGCAAGGAGTCTGGGCTCACAGAGAGGAGGGAAGAGCAGCAAGTGGGCATGTGATGGAGAAGTTCTTCATGAATACAAGTATGAGCTGTCCTGGTAACCAGTAGCTACTGAGTATATTGAAAATTCTTTCAGTTTTCTACCTTGATTCTTAGCTCAGGAATAAAATGTGTAGGGAAAGCACTCATTGCCATCTGGTAAAACCAAAGCATTTGCATATAGTGGCAAAACAACCAACTTTTTAAGGTAGAAAAAACATTTCCACTGATCTGATTCCCAACACATGAAACTCAAAGCGAAAATGAGCTGTCTTGCTGCTGAAGCCTTTGTGCCCCACGCAGGGTAGCTAAGTACCAGGATGATGCTTGGCAGGTTGGGCACTCAGGGGCCAAATGGACCAAAAGGATGGAGTCTTGAGGGTGTCAGTGGAGCCAAAAGCAGGGGGAGCTGCTCAGGGTGAAATGAACACTAAACCTTGCTTCCTTTATTTTTATTGGATCCTTTGGAAAAACCACACTGATTTATCTTGAGGGCAGCAGGGAAGGATGTCCTGGAAGTGCTGTCCTGTGCCAGCTGTGCTCGGGTCTGCTCGGATCCCAGAGGGTGCGTGTGCTGCACATTGAGGCTACTGCGGGCTGTTTTCCCCGGGGCCACCTTCTTGGAGAAAAGGGACACTCGGCAGCTGGACGCAGTCTCCTTTGCTAAAAGGCTTCGGTAGGGAGATGGATGGGGAAAATGGGGAGGAGAAAAAACATACAAAAAGGAGGAAGGGAGAAGAAATGTGGGGAAAACGGGGAGATCGTGAGAGAAGGGAGGCGCTGAATAAGGGGATGGGAAAATGTGAGGAATGGCGAGAAGAAGAGAAATGAGGAAAAGGGGGGAGAAAGAAGAAAAGTGGGTGAAAGCAAAAAGGCATTGAGGGAAAGAAACCCCAAAAGACGTGGGGAGCGCGAAGCCGCTCCCGCTGCGATCACCCGGGGCCGGTGCGGCGGGGCCGGGCGGGGCGGGATGGGGCGGGCACAGCCGGTCCCAATCCCGCCCCCTTTCCCCTCCCTGCCGTTCCCCCCACCCGGCGGGGCCGGGGCGCCGCGGCCGCGTGTCGGTGTCGGAGGCGGCGCGGCTCTGCGATGCGGCGTGAGGCAGCGCCGCGCCCCCGCTGCCGGAGGAGCCGCTCTGCCGCCGGCCCCGCGCTCCCGCCGGCAATGATCTCCTGAGGGGCCGCGCCCGCCCCGCCGCACGGGTGAGTGCCGCGGCTCGCCCGGAGCCGCTCCCGCACTTGGCGGAGTTTCGGGGTCCGAGAGGCGCTGCCCTCCGCGGGGGAGCCGCGGCCCTTCGGGGTGGCTCCGGGTGTGCGTTCCCGATGCGGAAAGTGGCTCTGTGCAGCGGGAGGACCCTGCCCCGCGCTCCGGATGGCTCGGCCGAGCTTTGCCCGGAGGGATGCGCGGTGTATGGTGGTGGTGGGGGGGGGTGATGGGGCTCCCGCGGGGAAGGGACTTGTGGAAGTGACCCGGGGGTGCGCGGCAGGAGCGGGCTGGCGGGCTGAGTGTTCAGAGAGTGCTGTGGAGAGAGGATTCGGCGCTTCGGGAGCAGCCGGTGAACGCAGGCAGAGATGTGGCTGAATCGGGGAGAAAACGCGGTACGAGCATCCGGCTGGGCTGTGGGGTCACCGGGCGGGTACCGAGGGGACAGCCAACAGGTGCCTGGGGAGTCTCCCTGGCTCGGCCGTTGCCGTCATTGCTCCGGGAGGTGCGAACTTCAGGATACGAGAGGCTGCCCGCATGGGAGGGTAAAGCCCAGGTGTGCCCTGCATTGATTACTGGGTTGTGTTTTTTTTTCCGGCTGGGAAAATGTATCCGGTAACAAAAACTTTCTAAGAGCAGTAATGGATTCTCAACGCGGAGCTCCTTTCCCGAAGTGTTACGGAATTTTCACAGGCTTGTTTGTTGTATTGACAGCACATTTAATGTTCTGGTGGTCGTCTCGGGGAGTAGCTAATACTACAGCGGATAGGGTTTGGTCTGCCAGCAGTAAGAATGTTCATTGAACTGCCTTTGCTTTAGCGTTTGTAAATTTCATGTATAATGCATACAAAGCAAAAAAATCAGCTAGAAATATACATCAACCTATGAAAAGGTATGAAGCCCGTGGCCGCAAGTACTTCTTGTTAAGTCAACTTTCAAAGCAGCTTCTCTCTAGACAGCAGTTCTCATTTTTCAAGGGGAGAGAGGATGGGTGAAATTGAATTGTCCAAATTAAGTCAAAATGAATCGCTTAATATTCAGAGGGGTTGATAAATGAACCATTAAATCAACACTTCCATAGTGTCTCATTGGAAAGGAAAATGAACAACCCTCAGTTGTGTGCTGGGCAGAACAGGTCAGCCGGCGCCGTTCCGGCATCAGCGTGCTGAACGGAGTCCTCCTGCTGCCGATGGGTGTATTTGCTCCGTGACATTACACGGGGATGGGAGCAAGCTCTCCTGCTCTGTGCAGTGAGGAGTAGACTCTGCTATAAGTAACCATAATTGTCCCAGTTTCCTCTCAAAGGAGAGAAATCCTGGTTATGGTTATTAACATAATTCCATTGATTTCTCATGTTGATGTGTATCTGTTGAGAATCTGCTCTTGTATTTCGGAATACTTTTTCCAATTTTTTTTTTTTCCCTGAGGAAGAGCTATATTTTTGAATGCTAGTTTGAGGAAAAAAAAAATATACTGATAAATGGGGAAATGAGAGTCATCATTTTGAAACAAGCCAGATGAGGTGCCTTATAGTAAAATCCCTTTTGAGAGCAGAACCTCTCAGTAATACAGTACGTGAGCTCTGCTTGTGAACCCTCTAATTAGCATAGGTACAGCTCTTGCAGTATTCTGGAAAACTACCTTTGTCTTTGCCCCTTGAAGTCTTTGAAATACTTGTGCTGGAGTGGTGTGAGAACAACTGAGGATGTTGACTTTATCCTTATTGTGCCTTCTGGAAACTTCCAACACTTTGAAGCATTGTGGATCACATGCCCCTGATGTTTTTCATTTGCACCTTTTTGCTTTTGCAGTAACGTAGCAAGTTTTGCTGAAAGCTTTTAAAGCTTCAGGAGCGACAGCTCTTTTGTTTTTTGCATTCAAACTGAGTGTTACAAAGAGGAAATTATGGTGAGACTTGTATTTCTTAAATGCTCAGAGAAACAGATTATTCAGGCTCCAGCTGAAGGTGGGACTGTAAATCGACTCATGACTTGAGAAAGCTTCTTGCCTACATTTCATTCAGCCAATAGAATCTGTATGAAACCTTTAGACAGGCAGGGCCATTTATTCAGCTGTTTATAATTATATATAGAACTATGTTACATAAGGAGATCTGTTGCTCTTTATTTAAGGTGATGTGTGTGGACGCAATGTTTGTGTGTGTGGATCCCCCAGGTAATGGGTTATTAGGTGGGTGCATCAGAAGTTGTTTGAATGCATTGGGAGTTTTATGTCATGTATGATGAAGCAGATGGACACGTAGGTGTGCTTCCCTCATGGGAGAGGAGGTTGTGGATCTGGAAATGCCTTTAGATAGTGTCTGATGGTGGTGTTCATTCTCCAAGTGTTTTGCTGTTCTTAAGGGCCAGGGTAGCTGTGGGTGGTTTTGGGTACCAGCAGTGCCTGTTTAGACTAGCCTTTGCTTGCTTCTAATCATCCTCAAGAATAAAAGAAGTAAAAATGTTTCTCTGAAAACCTCCCATGCCTCATAAGGTTACCCTGCTGCTTCTATTTCCTCACTTTCTATTTTTCTTTGAAATCATAATGCATTTCTTTAGTCCTTTTGATAAAGACTTGAACTCGGGCTTGCTGGGAAGTGGTCACTATTCTGAGAAAGTGCTGGTATCTTATTGACTTATTTTGGGAATGATGGAAAAAAGTATAAAAGATTCACTTGCATTGATTAAAGCCTCCAGGGCAATCTTCTAACACTGCAGTTCTCTAGGTGAAAAATTAACTTTCTTCTTTGTCTACTCCTGCTTTTATTTCATTTGTGAGAATCCCAGGCGCTGTTATCAATTTACATCAAGTCTTTTAGGTGTGCTTGAAGTGGGAAGTAGCTTAGTCTAAAAGCTCACCCATACGATCACCCTTGGAGTCCATTTGTCTCCAGCCACCAGCAGATACACCTCGATGCCATTGGCCCCCCCCCGAACAGTAACAGAGGCAGGATTTGTGCCAGCCCATAGTCCCTCACCCGGGAAATGTTTCCTGAGTGATTGTATAAAAAATAATTAACAGCTACCTTGATGCTTTTCCGGAGGTTTTGGCAAGATAGCACTTTAGCTGCAGCTTAATGACGAACTTTGATTTATGAGGTAGCTGAAAGTGTTTCAATTTTTGGATATGGAGTGGAAGTGCAAGAGCTTTCTGCATTTCACCTGCAGCTTTCCAGCACGACGTGCAGCTAACAGCTTGTCTCTCATTGATTTTAATAAGAGATTTTTGCTGAATATGCCTGGAGTAGTTTGAAAACATATTGTTACTTTTTTTTTCTTGGGCAGTATGTTACTAAACACGGTAAAGAATTTTGCAATGCCTTTTGAAATAACTTTATACAAGTATAATTCATGTATCAGTGCATTTTCCCTGTGAATTCTGTGCTTTCTTTCCCTCTCAGCCATGCTCAATAGCAGTTCACCTGGATGTGGCTTCTATCTGACTTGTTTTGAAATGGTTCAGAAGTATCCCCTTGACATTGCTAGCCAACAGATCACACTTAAAATCTTACCATTCTGGTGTCAAGCCTTTTCCTACTTTATTTCTCTCACCTGCACCTTGATTTTTGACATATTTTTAGCTGCTATTCTGTTGAATTTGAGTACAGGCAGTGAAAATGGATTTGTTGGGGTGTTTTTTTTGTGGGGTTTATTTTCTCCTTTGAGAAATGGAGGATTTGGCTTTTCACTGGAGATGGAGCACTAGAGTGATTATCTCCTTCCCTTCTTAGTAAGGAGGGATTCTGGTACCTCCTAGGAGGTCAAAGCTTTATGAAATCTCAGCATCACCACTCAGTTTAGCCAGAGAATCTGATACAGACACTGGGGTTGTATTGTTGTTTTTTTTTTTTGGTAAGGTAATGATGGCTTTAAGAATCTGGTATTGCACAGAAACCTCCCTGAATCTAATGTGTAGGAAAGTGGTAAACGTGTAGCACTGGATTATGGTAATATTCCTGTTATGGCCCCTTTTTAGTCCCAAGGGAATGGTAGGGTTTGTCAGGTTGGAGAGCTACCATGAGTGCAGAAGAGCAGTTCTGGGACCATGTCCAGGGAGATGGCCGCTGCTGGGATGAGCTAAGATGTGCTAGGATCACCCCAGCACCTGGAATATTGGTGTAGTGTTTTTATCCATGCCTTGTATGGAAGACATGAACAGGCTCATTTCTTCTTTGGAAGCATGGCAGCTAGGCTAACCATTAAGTTAAAATCTCTCCTGCCTCCTCTGGAGGTTTGCCTGGTTTGTAGCTGTCATTGGCCATCGGCTGCTGTACTGGTTTTGATGCATGAGCAGGTACTTGTGCCATAGGAGCTTGTGCCAGCCCCGGTACAGCTCTGCATACCTGTGCTCAGCCCTGAGTTCTGCCACGGTGGGTGGGAACTACAGCCTGGCTTTTGATAGTCATTAATGTGCAGCTGAGCAGATCTCCATGCCTGGTTTTCCCCCTTTTTTTTTCTCGTGCTAGCCTGAGAAATAACGTTTGTTTCTTGCAGTAGTGCTGCGACTGAAAGGCTTCTTGCTGCAAGGCCGCTCCGTTATTCTCTGTAGTGCTTGGATTGCTCAGCAGAGGGAGAGCAGACCGTGTTCGCACAAGGCACCCAAAAATGCCAGCAGACACATCGCTCCGGCTGACTGTGAGGAAAGGAGTCCCAAAGCTACCTTCTCGCTGGGTTTTTTTTATCTCTTCCCTTCTTGTTTTGAAGCTCAGAGCCAAGCTGTGATTTTTCACCTCTTGATCAAAAATAGCTGCCTCAGTCTGTAGGTTAATGGACTATTTCAGGTGTCAGAGCAGGATAGAAAAGATGTGTCCAAATCCAAGAAGCAGAAAAATCTTGTGAATCCAACTCCTTTCTAAATATTCAGCAGCTAAATATTTAGGAAGAAATGCTGGAAGTTGGCCTGTAGTGACCGAGGCTTTACAGCATAGCCAGAGATAAACAAAAGAAGACAAATCCAAAGCCATACCCCTTGAAGTAGTTAAAATTCAAGCAGCAAGCAGTCCACGTGACTCATCTTCAGGCCAGATCTTTAGCTATCGTAAATCAGAGCAGCTCCGTTGGCTTTCCCGGCCCTGTGCCAGTTGTGTCACTCGCTGGAGGGCTGGCCTGCTATTTTTTGGGGGGAGGAAAGTTGGAGCAAAAGATTGTCACTGAGGTTGTTATTTAATTTGATATATTTTTTTTGAAGGTGAGAATGGTATTTGGTTAAAGAGTAAAATCTGTGCTCAGGCAAACAGGCAGTATGGTTCAGTAGAGGTTTGCTCCCCTGTAGCATACTGTGAGGAAACCCAGGAGAGTTAGACATCTGTTTTGTTTAGTCAGAGATGTCAGTTTAATGTGGTAAGAAAACAGCTGTTGAAACACTGCTAGATAAAAGCAAGATGATAAGCATGAAGGGGGAAAAAAATGATGGGAAGTTGCTGCAATTAGATTGAATAAGGCAGTGTTGTGGAGACCTGGCTCATTCCCCGTCTGTCACTGGCCTGCTGGGTGCTGGGGTTGGCTTCAGGGCTGTGTTCTTCAGAGCAGGGAGTATTGGTGCTTTTACACCACTTAAGTCAATGAGGTACCAGTTGTGGAGGCTTTCAGTAGGTAGAACAGATTAAGCTGCTCACCCTGGTAGCAGGAGGCAGTTTGAGCGGGGCTCTAAACACTGCCATGCTTGATCAGAGAGCATGACCCAGCTCTGCACTGGACGCTTTCTTAAATAAATGGAAGTGTTCTTTTAAAGCACAAGCCAAGAGTCTGCAGAGGATGACGGTGAGCGTCTTTTAACACTCCTTTAGACAGGGAAGTGTGCCCACCTGGCAGATGTGGAAATGTACTGCTTGGAAAGCTAAAGGAGCATTGTTTGGAGGTGCCTGTGAGCAGGGACGGGGGGTAGTCATCTGCCCAGGGAAGGCTCTCCCATCTTCTGTTCTGGCTTATAAAAACAAATTCAAACCAGAGCCATCTTTGGGTTTGCTTTCAAATTCTTACCTGCGCAGCCAGTTAGGAAGGGTCTGCGTTTCCACTCACATCAGAGGCTGATCTCCATCCTTGCTTCCAGCCCAGCTCTCCCTGGTTCTTTCCATGCAACAAGCTGCCTGTATTGCCTTCACGTCTCTGCGATGCTCTGTGAGGAGCAGGCTGTGAGGGCAATGGTGTCTAGCCGATGCTGTTAACAGCAGGAGAAACACCTCTCTCCTGAGGAGAGTTCATCTCTGCTGGATAATGAGCTCTGTTTCACTCAGGACTGAATTGCTGCTGTATGGATCAGAGCAGAGCACAAATGAGGATGCAGCACCGGGCACTTCCTACCGTCTTTCTTATACATAGCAAACAGCTAATTAAATGAGAGCTCTTTTGAGCTATCGGACTGCTGCTGGCCTGGCTTCTTACAGAAGAATCTTGTGCAGTTGTCTTGCTCCAGTAACTTTTTGAAGTCTTTCAAAACTCTGTTGCAGCAACCCACAGCTTTTATTCTGGCTTTTAGGCTGTTGCAAGTGTGATTTTTTTTTTTTTTTTTTTTTTTTGAAGAGTGAAGTTGGGGAGTGAAGCTTCTGTTATCATGGGGGTTGTCCATGTCGATGTACAAAATGCACAGCCATAGCGTGGGGTATGAGAGCCTTGCCATGACTTAAAAGGTAGCCTGTAAATCTCTCTGTTTATACACATGTTTGAATTACAAAATTGTTTATGCAGAAAACATAAACTTTTTTTTGGAGTGTCAGCAGGGGCAGCCTTGCTCCTCTTGCAACTTATTTCATGGGTATAAATGGGATGTAAGTGGATTTTCTACCTTATGCTATCTGTTTGAACGAGGATAAAATTCACTGTTGTTACTGTCACGCTCGGGTAAAACACTAACCCTGAATTTTAGCAGGTTTACATTATCAGCTTTACAGGTATTCCCACTTTCAAATTGCATCTTTTAGTGTTGGTGACTTCTGAAACAAGTGAATCCAAAACAAACTTCAGAGCAATAATTTACCTTATTTCACCTCACTACTTTTAATTTTGTTTCAGTAAGACCAAAGAAGAATCGCAGCCCTTACAGACTGGAGCTCAGTTTTCTGCTTACACATTGGTCCTGAAGAGCTGAATTATTTTGTGGTTTTGTTTGCAGAGCTTGCACTAGGATTTTGTAGCAAATCATTAGCTGTATTGCTGTTTCAGTACAGGCACTGGGAAACCCACTTTTATCTGTTCCTGCTTAACAGTGTGCTACAAAAGGCTTGCCTTGCGCATACTGAAACATGATTAATTTTGGGGGGTGTAATGATGAAACTGCAGTGCTTCGATAGGTTGATTATTTTACACTTTGCCAGAAATGGATACTTAAAACGAGATATTAGGTCTGAATGAGATATTCAAGAGCAAGTTATAGGTTTGAGTTACAGGGAAGAAGCCAATCCTACTGCCTCTGGTGTCAATGAAAATATTGGGAATGGAGTCAGGCATGCAGTACTTAATGGCCAACAGATGATGGTTTTTGAAGGTGTGAATAAAAGATTTGATGTATTGGTTGAACTGTCTGAAAACCAGATTGGATGGATATTTTTCTTTCTTCCTCTTCTCCTTGTTCCCCTTCTTTCTGTCTGACTTCAGCAGTGGAGCTCTTGAGCAGCAGGCGCTTCTAAATTCCTCTGTCCAAGCTGGTATCTCTTTGACAGTTATGACATGGACCCTTGTGCAGGCTGATGTTACACGCTGTTACATGCTCTAATTTCACACTTCTAAAATAATTTTGAAGGTGGGCATTTTATTTATTGGTTTAGACAAAAACCACCTACACACAGTTCCTCAGTGTTAACAGTAATAATGTTTTCTGTTAACAGGTATTTCCTGAAGGAGCATGGTGAAGTCAGAGGTGAATGATTTTAAGTGACATATTTAATGATAGTCTTATTACTGGCATGGAGGATATTATGGTTGAGTCAGAAATAGAAAAATGTTGCAATGAAATTTCACCATCATTCTTATTTTCAGCTGCACTGTTATGGAAGGTTCACATCCCATGGCTGGAATAGGAGTTTGGAGGAGGAAAAGCAGGGTGCATGCATTGCACAGCCAGTGTGGCCTAGCAGAGTTGGGGATTGCTGTCATTGGTACATTGGTGGGAGCTGCATGTCATTTAGTCCCTGGTTCCCTCTGCCAGTATATTACAGCATATTTCCAAAGCTAGAATGCATAATGTTGTTAAACTAGCAAGCATGTGTTACTCTGTCAGCGTTTGAGTCTGTATCTGAAGTGACTATTATTTTGTTCTCCAAATGGCACACCATGAATAGTTGTAGTACATCAGTGTGTTGCCAGTAGTCTCTGCTCTGTCTTGAATAGTGAAGCTGTCTAACTTAGAAAATGAAAAATAGTTTAAAAATGAGGTGAAGCTCATTCTCAGGGTGCCTGTAAAACCCTTGGCTGTGGCCTCTTTTAAGTGGCTCCTCTGGAAGTGTATTTGTTCGGTCAGATCTCTTGAAAAATGATTGAGCATGGAAGCCTTGTAAATAGCAAAAGTGTTTCTTATGTGATTTAGTGCATTAATAGTTACTATGTAGGAGTGTTTTCATCATCAGAATGTATAGTAAGTCAGGACTTCCATCATTCTACTGTATTTTGTTTTGTTCACAGAGAAGAAGAGACGTTAAGAGAGATTGGAGAGATTTGTGAACTGAACTAAGTCAGAAGTATTTTATACAAACTTTTTATCTTTAGCAGTTGGTAGTTACTCATAAACATGGTGTGAAAAGCTATGGTGGCAGTGGAAGCATTGCTTCCAAAGCTTGGTCCAAAAGATGAATGTGCTGCTGCTGGTGTAAGAGAGCGTCTGCCTCAAGTGACTGGCTCCATCCCTACCCATTGCTTTCTCAGGAGAGCAGGTGTTGGGTTTAAGGTGGGAAAAGGCTGTTTTATGATTAATGACACAAGGCCCCTTGGTCTTCATATGCTTCTCATGTTATGCAAGTGTTCTTACAGAGATTAAAATGCTGCTTTTTTGTCCCTTCCATTTCCCTCCACTTATTCTGTGGAGCTTGATCAGCTTGAACCAGTTTTGCATTTGTTAACCCATGCTTGTAACTTCTGATCTGCTGATATTTGGCTTTTCAGCCAGCTTGGACCTGCAGCTCTGGGCTTAAACAGCATAAATTGTTCCATGGACTTAGGGTGTTCTAGCCCAACCTACATATAATATCTGGTATTTTAGATGTCTGTGTGTTCAGTGCTGTGTTTAGTACTTTCTGTGCATACTCTTTATATGCAAAAGTTGCTTTTTCTCACAATCTGTCGAGGAAAGAAAATAGAACTTGCAGCTTTTCAGATAGAAATAGAAAACAGTTTCCAGGTGAACTTGGACCTGTGATTTTGGGGTGGGAGAGAGTATAGGTGGCTCTGGATGTTTGTTTTTTTTTTATATTCTAACTTGTGAAGCAACTTGAATCTAGTCTCCTCCGTAATTTCAAACCTCATACAATATTTCCCATTTCTTACCCTAATAAGACCAAAGGTAAAATTTTATGGCACATTGTGAACTGAATGGTTAACTGCTTATTAAATATCTTTGCTTCCAGGGCAGATGGAAATGAGAGAAGTGTCTCATACAGACCTCAACCCAATTAGTACCGTTTATCTAAACATGCTCTGGCTTATCCTACTAACACCTCACAAGAAAGCAGAAATTATCCTTACCATGTCCTCTACCTCACAAGAAAGTAAGAACAGCTAAGGTGGTCAGACGAAAGGCTCACGTAGCCCAGCATCCTGTCTGTGGTGTCTGTCAGTCCTAGGTGGTTTGACTTCTCCTCAAGCTGTAGAGCACAAATGTATTCCTACTTCTGATGCATTCTTAACATAAGAAGCTGTTCAGAAATAGTTTTGCTTGTCTGATCCATTGCAGTTGCATGCCTTTGTATGTTTTCTTTTTAAGATGGGATAACCAGAACAGAAATACATGCAGTTTTAAGATGCGGATAAATAACAAGTTTATTTTGTTCTGTAACAGTATTTTGTATCTCAGTCTTGATGGCTTTCCTAAAGAGTTCTGCCACAATTTGCCTTTTTTATGGTTGCTGTGAGCTGATGTTTCCAGAAAAATGTCTGTAATGACTAAATCTCTTTTCTGCATCAGAACAGTTAATTCAGAGCCTGTCAATCTATCTGGACAGTCGTACTCCTTTTTTTTTTTTAGTGCAGTATTTTGCATTTATTAACATTAATTTAGTCTGTTATTTTGCTGTCCAATCACAGTGTCTTGAGACTCTCTTGGAGCTTTCATGTCAGTTATAATTTTGCCTACTCTTAATCATTCTGCTTTGTCAGAGAAGTGTGGCACTTCATTACCTTCCCACCCCTCTTCTCAGACCATTAATGGGTATATGGACTAGTATGGGTCTCAGCATAGATGCAGAGATGACGTGTTCATAGCTTCCCCCATCATTGTGACGAACAATTCTTTATTCTTCTATCTATTTATCTATTTAATCTATCCATCTATCTATCAGTCATCAGTTGTTGATCCTTAAGTTGCCCTTTCTTTCTGTCCCACCATAGCCTGCCTTTTTTTAAGGCTTCTTTTAGGATTCTTTGAAACTCTTTGCTGAGGGGTTTGGGATAAGCTACATGTACTGCATCAGCTGTGCGCATATCCCTGCATACCATATCGCATGGCACCTTATTCATATGGCTTGTTAACTCCTTCAGGGGAGTCTAACAGATTTGTTGTGCATGGCTGCCGTCTGCAAAATATCTGACTCTTCCTGGGTATATAATGCAGCCACTGATTCTATTCTTTATTGTATTTTCTATCAGGTTTTTTGTATTGAAATTAAACTCAGTGGTCTGTGTCTTTGAACATTTGGCTTTTTTCATGAAATGCTCAGCTGTAGAAAGAAGTGGGATGTTTTACCTAATATGTTGTGGGCATTGTGTTTGGTTTGTGGGTGGTTTGGTTTGGGATTTTTTTTCTGTCCTGCTCTGACCTGCAATGTTACAGCTTTGTTCATTGTGGGGTCAGAATCAGAACTCATGAAAAGGATGCATCTGCATCTCTGGTATGTCACCATAGTGTTACATTGCAAGACACTGCTGAGTTTCACCATGACAGTTTTCAAAGTGGTGCCCTGGGGTTTGCAAGATAGAGTTGATCAATGGTAATAAGCTTTAATGTATTTATTGTGTGGAATAAATTGAACACTAGAGCTAATGTTGACTGAAACCAAATGTCGTATTAGAGTTTCAAGCCATTCTTGTGTATATAGAAATATACGTGTATATATACTTCTCTGTATATGTGTATATATAGAAGTATCAAGGCATAGGGCTGTATGCTTGTCTAGCAAATGAACTCTAGTGAGTGTTTTGCATTTTAAAGGTTCCAGAAATAAACTTAGAAGTTGGCAACAGACTTTTATTTTACTCTCTACATCTTTGTTCATTGCTTTACAAAATCCTAGCAGAATACCAGTACTGCAGGCTTCTGATGCCAGCATTTGTCACTAGCCTTGTATTGTAACTCTGTTTTATGGGAAGTTTAATGTTAGAAGCTTATCTGTGTTCTCAGCAGGAGAATCTGAAATATATATGAAGTCTTGTAATGAAAAGCAGTGGGAGAAAAGTACACTCCTTGCAAATGCCCACCTCAGAAGGGGCTGGTTGGTGTTCCGAAATCCTTCCTTTTGTGCTATTGGTGTCTGCTGAAGCACCAGGTCACAGTGGGTGCGTGTTCCTTGTGCCCTTATGTGCCAAGGCTAATGGAGCTATCAAACCTCTCTCTGCTGTAGCAGCAGAAAGTATTTACTTGCTAAATTGTCACCTTGTTCACTGAAAGGTGAGGAAAGTCTTGCCCAGAGGTTACAGGGCCATCCAGAGGAAATCAGCACAATGTCCAAATTCTGTCTTAGCAAGAATTTTCTCTCTGTCCCATGATGGTGACCTTGCATTAAAAAGGACATTTGTTGTAGAAGTACATACTGTCCTCTTAATGATGAAACCTGGGCTACCTGTTCTGGCAGTGAGAAGATTTTTAAGAGACTCACAAACAGCCTCAAAATCTTGTGATAACATTGAAACAGCCAGTCACCATCTCTTACAGCACCTTAAATTCAAGCCTAGGTTTTCTCTAAATGGGTGGCTGCTCCGTGGAGCATCTTTCCAATCACAGATGCCTTAATCTGGTGGCAACAAAAGATGATTTATTTTTTCCTCCATGCATCTCTCTTGCTAAGGTGCTTGAGCTTTGTGTTTGCATTCCCACTTTTCCTCAGTGACTTAGAGGCAGTTGTGGATTTGTTTTAAATGAATTCCCAAAGACAGCCAGATGGAAAGAAAGTTAACGTGAAGCCATCATGGATCACATGTTCAGCTGAGCTCAAGACACTGATGAACCTGCAGTCACCAGCTGGCTTTAATACCTCCAGCCAGCTAATGTCTGCTTGATTTCATTCCAGAGCTAATTACTTGTCTTGCGTTATTTCATGATCCCCCATACAGATGACCACCAGTTTAACTGGCCCTTTGTACTGAGGTGGAAATACTATGTGCAGATAGAAACAAGGCCTGAAGCATGACGTATTCTTGAATGAGGTCAGTTAGAGACACAACAGTAGGCAACTCGCCTGCTTCAGAGGGGGTCTGTCACTGAATGGAAGCTGAGAGGAAGGAGAATCATAGAATAGTTTGTGTTGGAAGGGACCTTCAAGGGTGTAGTCCAACTCCCTTGCAGTGAACAGGGACATCTTCCACTATATCAGGTTGCTCAGAACCATATCCATCCATCCATCCCTTGAATGTATCCAGGGATGGTGCATCTACTCTGTTCATGGAGATCAAGAGAGCCCACTTGGGGTTTGTGGGGTTGCTTGCCCAGTCAGTTCATGGTGCTTAACCCTCGTTCATGCTGCAGAGATTTGGAAGAAGGATAGGCCCCAGGAGCATTGGCATCTCTGTATGAAGACAGTGTCCAGCTTCACTGCATCAGCCATGTGATGGAAGATGGAAAAATTTAAACATTCACTCGAATCTTGTTCCGTTCATTGACATGGCTTGATTTCCCACTGTGAAGGAGGTGTGTAGAGCTGTGTTTGTGTGCTTGCCTGTTCCAGGCTGCACTACCTGGCTGTTGGCAGCGCTGGGGCAGTGCTCTGGGAGCTGCCCTGGTGTGAGGTCTGGGGAATGTGAGCTGCTTCTCGGAGGTGTTGCATGAAAATCATAGAATCAGCTAGTCTGGAAAAGACCTTTAAGATCATTAAGTCCAACCATTACCCCAGGACTACCAAGACCAGCACTAAGCTGTAACAGGCCAGCTGCTGGAGGGTGCCTTCGATCTGATCTTGCTGGGTTTCACTGCACTTGTATAAATAACAAAATCGTTGCATCAGGGTTTTGCACAGCAGGGCTGATATTGGCAGTGGTACCTTGTTAAAATGAAGGACTGTCTGTCTTACTACAGATAATGAGACCAACCTGCATTTTCTGCTTTCTGACAATATACTATACTAGATAAAGTCCAGTGAGAGTTATGTGTAAGTTTAGTGACTTTAATACTCTTTTTCAAGAAGTGCTATGTTTTGTTAGCAGAGGAAAGGCAGGAGTTTGCTGTTTGCTTGCTTTTTAAGTTGTATGATAATGGAAGAGTTGTTTCAAAGGATAGACTTGCCAAGGACAGAAGCAAGGAATTATGAGATCTGTCTGCAAAAAGCAGTTATCAATGCAGTTTGCATCGATGAGATCTTTAAAACAACTTCTGTGGTTTTGTTTGCTCACATCCTGTTGGCATGAAGTTTGCTTTATCCATGCTTATAGCAAATAAATATCTCTTTTTGTATCCGTATTAATTTTAGAAGCTGAAATATCAAGTATATGAATATAGCATGCTGCAGGTAGTAAATTTTGACTAAGCATGTAGATGGTTCAGAGTATCGTGTACTTTAGTTGTAGCATCAGCTTCTTCAAAAATCAGAGAGAACCTGAGATGTTGTCATCACAGTTAAGCAAAAAATTAAAATCAGTGTTAGGTGTCCAAATCCCTGTAGTGCCAACTGAAAATTAGGTGGCCAATAGCTGTGGTCACATCCAAATTCAGGTATCTAATTTGGGAGCCTGAAGACCATATACAGTCACTAGACCATCCACAGGGTGATTCAAAGCTCTGAATTTAGACCCTGATACTCTCCTCTTCAGTATGTGAGGAATTGAGGTTCTTGACTTGGAGTCTTAAATTAGCTGCCTAGATTGAGTTGATTCTCTACCTCGTCTCTCTGCTTGCCTTCTGTGTCTTTGAAAACAGTTTTCCTCTTCCTTCCTCTCTTTTGTTGTGTTTTGTTTTTCCCTTTCTTTTGAAAATTGTCCAGGATTACGTAGTGGTACTGGATCCAAGTGATGGAAGATCTACCTAAGGAAACTGAAGACAGAAGCACTTTCCTCCTCATTGAAAAAATTGCATCGTGTTTCCATTTTGAGCCTTGGTGGATCTGGCTATGATTTCCAGGCATTGCATCTCTGCTAGATGAGGGGGCCCTGTAGTAAGAGATGAACTTTAATGTGGACGAATTAATTAGTTGTAATTAGGTTTCTTTGTCACCTTTTCGCTCATAACTTAAATATCTCTAATTCCTTTATATTTCTCAGTTACTTTATTCAAAGCAAGTATGGTAATACTAGGAAGCTGTTCCAGCTCTAGTGTATTTTACAAGTCCCCTACCAGCGTTGTGCACTAGTGGTGTACCTAGAAAATGTGAGAGGGGTGGGGGAAACTTTCAGTGTGGGGTCTGGCCCTCAGCGCTCCCTACAGCTGCCATGGTTTGAGAAGGGTTGGGGATTGATAGGCATCCTGTATTGATTGTGTATTGGAGAGTCTCTTTCCAAAGAACTCCCAGTGCCCTGGCGTCAGTGATTATCAAGTAGCCTCAAAGGGGAAAATGGAGCTTGCTACAGGGTAAGCAAGTGGAGGAGGGTATCATAGTAGTTTCCTCTTATTTTTTTGTCTTTTTTTTTTTAATCCTGACAATAGCATTGGTGCACTTCTCAGGGAGAAAAAAGGAAGCAATTGAGAAAGTTATTATTGTCTTTTTTTTTTTTTTTAAAGGAAATAAAGGTTTTATTCTTAAGGCTCTGAGTTTCAGGGTTTTTTCTTTGATTTGCAGTGGCAGTGGTTTATGCAGTTGCTGCTTTGAAACATTGACCTCACATTGGTAATACAAGATAAAGTGTAAGGTTATGCACTGAAGGACTCATAAGGGTTTGTGTTATAAGCTGGGAGCTCTGTAGTTAAAAGCAAGAGAGGAGTAAGGAGTGTACTGGCCAATCCGTGAGCTCTGTCTAAAATGCAGCTGTGGAAGGTCAGAGGTAGCTAACACATCAGGTGAGGATTTTCAGTTGATAACAGTGGAAATATATCTGGTGATGTCTCCAATGGGATAGTGCTGGTATTTGCAGTGATTCTTTCTTGAGAAAGATGAATCTAAACTGGGCCAGGACCAAAGAAAAGTTGTTGGCACGATAAAAGCCCTGGAAAGGAGCCCTGACAGAAGATGAGTAAAAGAAAATGAAAGCTGAAAAGAATCCTGATTGCTAATTAGAACATACTGGAGTGGAGTGCAAATGAGGGGGGGTGAAAAAAAGGTAAATCAGTTAAAGCAAAGTATTGGAGCAAGAATAAAAGATAAATGTTGGCTTCGAATCAATGAGGAGGAGGACTGTAATTAGTAGAGCAACATGCTTCAAGGAGTGGGTAATGGGGTTCATTGAAGGGTTGAGGGAGACAGTGTTCCTTAGCAGGGCCATGCCCCTGGAAGGCTTCGCAGGTTCTGAATAACGTGTGTATATCTTCCAATCAGCAAGTTGTTTTCCTTTTCCACTTTCCATTCTCAAATTGTGTATTTTTTCCTTTAAAAAAAACCCCAGCATTTCACAAGCCGCAGTGTTTGAGAATACATTGTTCACCTTTATGAGCTTTTTTTGTCCATCCATAAAGGCCACAATATTTTTTTTTGCTCTGTACAACTGTGAGATTTAGTAATGATGCTGGTTTTGACTTGCCAGCTGGAGAGAGCCAGAAGGGCATAGCTTTTCTGCCCTGGGTTACCTCTGCAGACTGGGCTCTCTTCCCAAGGCAGGAATACATTTCTGGTTATCCCATTTCTGTATAAGAACTGAGCTCTTCTTCTGTCTGCAAAGACAAGAGGTCCTTTTCTGTCACATCCTTTTATTTTGAGTGGAGACAGTGAAATCCCAATCCGCTTTTGTGTTTTGATAGGACTGGATGACAGAGCTGTTGTTTTCAGGAGAAGAAGGCTCAGATAAGGCAGCTCTGGGTTCCCATGCTTGAATTTTCCCCTGCACAGTGCTCTATCTTCTGCAGTCAAGTCATAGTCTATAAGGAGCCAAAATGAAGATTCCTGAGCAGGCTGCAGATCAAAACAGGTTTCCTGGTATTTTTTTTTCCCTCCCCAAAGATTCAGAGGCATGGAACAAGCCATGCAAAAACAGATTTGCATTTCCATTAAAACCAGATAAAAACAGAAGTGAAATTTAATATGCAGCTCTTTAATGAAGCTGAGATAATAACAGCATC
Source organism: Pezoporus flaviventris (assembly GCF_033815535.1). Lineage (NCBI taxonomy): Eukaryota > Metazoa > Chordata > Aves > Psittaciformes > Psittacidae > Pezoporus > Pezoporus flaviventris. Next base: position 12,877,108 of record NW_026892571.1, on the reverse strand, counting down.
ACTGTTAGGATCACAGAAAATAAAGGTCAATGCACAGAAAATATTTGGATGTCAAATCAATGGTCACTATGCAGAAGATGACGAATCCATCCTCAGGTTTGCTTTCCGTGAGCATCCTGATTCATGCAATTTCCCAGCATTTGTTTAACTGGGCACGTGGTTTTTAGTCTTTTTAATTTGTTTTAAACTGAGTTAGCCTGGTAGTACTGTGCATTCACTTCAAGAAGTTTTTGCTAAGGATGCTGTGTTGATTGAATAATAATGATCAATAACAGGAAATGAAATCCAAGAGTTCTCTGTACCTTTGCCTAATTAACCCTGAGAATTAGCTCTCTGTGTTAGAGTTTTCTCAAAGAGGGTGAGTCAGGAGCACAGGTAGCCTTAGTACTCACATGGTGCAAGCAGCTTAGAACACATCTTGATGGCTCTTTAGTATTTTAGATCAGTAATACTTTTTTTGGCAGCATCAGAGGTGGGGAATGCATAATCTTCCCGAGTAGCCAATTAAAATAATGACTTGGATGGCAAGTCCCTCTCCTTTTTCCTCCTGTGTATGGTTGTACCCTTCCTATCAAAGAAGCTGTATCTTAATTGGCAATCCCCTCTGCATCTGCTCACTCCGTCACCCCCTACAGAGAGGCACAGTGCTTAATTAAAAGGGAGTTTGTGTTTGTTTATCTCTGGAATTTCACTTGTGCTTTTGTAGCTGTTTCAAAGGCAGATGAGTTTATAGAGACCTTGCTAAGTAATTAATCCTGTAATATTACTGCTTTAGAAAAAGAAAAAAAGCGGAATTCATTGGAGAAGTCCCAGAGTTTTCAAACTTGGTACGTGTGTTGGAAAGAGGAGTGTGGGGAGACCCATGAAAGGAGTCAGTCTTCCTATGACTATCACGACAAGTGAGGTTTTTGCTGTACCATTCCTCTAACGTGCTTCTCCCTGTGAAGCAGTGGCTGCTTCTGGAAGTGGCAAGGTTGGTCTGCCTCCAGAGAAACTTTAGTCTGTGGCTACTCAAATGAGTCTTTACATGGGGGAATGTTTCATGGTCATGAAACAAACTGAAGCCGGCAACTCATTACTTCTAATCCTATAGTTTTTTACTCAGTGGGTCTCAGGCACTTTGGAGTTATGTGTCATCTTTAAATCTCTAAATTACTTGTGGAGGACTATGCACTTTTGTCATCAAAATTTTAATTAAAATCGCTGCTGAGGTGTGATGGGATCCCCTGAGACAGACGTGAACTTCTTCACAGTGCTTCAGATACCAGTGGTCTGGAAAATACTGCTCTTCCTTTTAAGAGAAAATGATGTTCTTGGGAGCAGCATGTTCCCAATACCATAGCGTTTTTTTGCTACCTCACATCCTTCTTGTTCTGCCCAAAGGAAGGCACACTACCAGGGGTCCACTGGCTGGACTGTGGGAGCCGCTTACAGCACAGTCATCCTACCAGGGTCTTGTTGGCTTACACTGACCTCAAGCTGGAAAAGCTGCTGCTGTACCCATTTATTCCTTGGCCAGGTTCTGCAGAGGGGTTCAGCTTCTGCCATGCAAGATGTTGTATGGCTTCAGCCCTCTGTGAAGCTGAGGGGTGGTAAGTATTTCACACTATTTCACACAACTGGGCTTTAGAAGAAGATGCTTAAAATGAGATGGTAAAATATCTGATTATTCTGAGTTGGTTTTCTTCCCCCTCCTTTTATTCCCCACACTAGGCTTTAGCCAGAAGACTGCTTCAAACAGCTGCTGAAGGGCAGTTTGAGCACAGCTGTGACTGGTAACAGTAGTGCATATATATTTCACATACCTGTAAGGAACAATTTAGTTTATCTTACATGCAGCAATGGTAACGTCTCATGATTGGAACCATGCTATGGATGAGGAGTAGTGAAGTGTAACTGTGACTGGCCCAACACTGTTTGAAATGTGTACAAAGTAAGAAATTTCATTTGAATAGAAAGCTGCTGACTATCTGGGGTTGACTCAGTGATGTTCTTCCACATCTCCTTGCTGGGTGCTTGGCACAAAATAGTGTGTTATAGTACTAGACTTTGGCAGGGGTGAACCATGAGCACAGAACACTCAAGGGAGCAAACCAACAAAACCCACAAAACAAAACAAAACCCCAATTAACTGAATGTCTGTTGGTGATATAATCCAGAAATAAAGCTGCTGGGTAGATTGCTGGGTGTTGAGGTACTTATTCTGCCTTCAGTGGTTCATTAAATATGATGAACCTAAGCAAGAAGGTCGCTCTCTGGCTTTCCCTCAAGCTCAGGGTGATCTGGCTAAAGTGGTCCAGTGATGATCTGTCTGACATGTGGTTTGGAGCAGGGGTTGAAGCATGAAGCAGAAAGTCTTCAGATATGTTGTACTCTAAACTGAATTTCTGCTCCCCTGAGCCAGAGAATTTAAGTGCATGTCAGTTGTAGTTAGTGCATTGACAAATCAGTCCCTTCCTGTGCTTGCTTGGGTGGGGGTGGAGGAAGTCAGAAATCAAAGTGTTAATTACCCAAAATTTTGGTGGTATTTTTAACTTGCTTTGTTTATTTCAGTGATTTTGGGGGGAGAGGGTCTTCTGTACAGGCCGCACTACAAAAGGAATAGGAAACCACTGAATAGGAAACCACTGAACAAATGGACTTTCTGTTTGCTTTGTGCATTCATTTTTCAATTTCATTAGGACACATTAGACTCGTGAAGATGACCAGTGAAATTGTCTTGACAAAGACTTCTGCAAAGGTGATCAAAATAGATAAGGGAAGAGTGACTGGAAAGACCCTACCAATTACCAGCTTTCCCAGCCTCCTTACTTAATATTCTCAAAGCTAATGTGAGAGGAGGAGGAACACACCTTCATCAGAATGCTGCATAGGAGAACAGGGTTGCTATTAAAAGCCCAATAATGACTTGTATCCGTTTATGCAGATTTGCACTGCTGGGTTACTCTGTGCCTGGCACTTGGCAAAGCACAGATAACATTTAAATCAGGCAGTAAGTGTAATTAAGTACTACCCTTCAGCGCATCTCTCCTTTTAAGACATTTTTATACACCGTGATTTAGAACATGACAATTGGGTGAGATTAAAGCAGCAAATTGTGCCTATAAAACAAGCCCTGAGAATAGCAAGGGACTGTAAAATTTTATAAACGGGAATACAGCACATGCCTGCAATCCGATAAAACTTTTGTGAGCTGGGAGATTAACTGTGAAATACAAATAAGATGATACAGTATGCATAGCATTCCGATAGCAAATTGCTTGTTATTGTAACAACTTATTTCCTCTACCCAGAAAATTTCTTACTTAACTTTTCCAGAAGAATCTCACCATGTGACTGATTCATTAACTACTGGAGGTGTGGAGAGAAGGTAGGAAGTCAGGCAGCAGTGATGACCCTGTACAGAAAGCAATAGTGTAAACATAGTGCGAAAGAAAGATCATCTGTGCTGAAACACATGCAGTCAAGCTTGTGATTGGTTTCTTCCCCAGCTTCAGGTGATTTGTGTTTGCAGAGGGAAAAGAAATAACTTATTTCAAATCCTCAGTAAGGCCCAGTGGAAGGTTTCCTTGTGGAACAAAAATGTTGCTTTATGTGAAAAGTCTAAAATGCTGTCTTCTGCGGGACTTGAGTGTTTGGCGATTGGAGTTTGGTTTTACTTTATCAGCATCTTCATCACCTGCACTTGGCACATCTTAAAGAAAAGGCTCCAAACCTTTTAGAAACGTCTTACTCTGCAGTTCTCAAACCTGTGGGGCCACAAGTCGCCTCAACAAATCCCACTGAAGTTGTCATTAATAGTAGCTGAAAGGCAGAAACTCCGTTGGTGCTGCGGTTGGTATCAGTGGCTTCTGCTGTTTATGAACTGCTGCCCATAGATTAACATGTTGCCTTTTATTAAGAGACATTGAGTCTAAATATATTCAGCTTAAATGTCTGATGCAGAACCCAAAAGCCTCATTCTTCTCAGCTGCATTCGTTGCAGAGAAAAATTGTGGTGTCGTGTGTCAGTCATGTTAGAAGGAAGATTGTGCATATGGAACTGGGAGGAGGATGATGGCTGGCTGCCTTACTGTTTGATACTCTCTTGACCACCTTTGCTCTGCATTAGAAAACCCAAACAATTTTATAACACTTAATTTTAATGATGTATTATATAAGGAAATAGCAAAAATTGGAAAAAGAGGTTAAAATTATTCTGGAGGGTATTACTATTCTGTAATAGGACAGTTGGGTTTTAAATGCTGAGCAGGCACTGCATTATGAACAAAATCAAATACTGAGCATTAGGCAAATAGTAGAGAGAGGAAGGAAATGGAGAAGAAACAACTGGGAGCCTCTGATGAAAATGCAGCTGCACTGACAGCCAACCATTCTGTGGGCACATGTCATGCTCAGTCCTTGTTTTGATGGGGGAGTGCTTACACATTGTGTGCTACTTTTATGCTTGACTTCACAGTATCACAGTATGTTAGAGATTGGAAGGGACCTCAAAAGATCATCTAGTCCAATCCCCCTGCCGGAGCAGGAACACCTAGATAAGGTTACACAGGAATGTGTCCAGGCGGGTTTTGAATGTCTCCAGGGAAGGAGACTCCACAACCTCCCTGGGCAGCCTGTTCCAGTGTTCCGTCACCCTCACTGAGAAGAAGTTTCTTCTCAAGTTTAAGTGGAACCTCTTGTGTTCCAGTTTGTACCCATTACCCCTTGTCCTGTCATTGTTTGCCACTGAGTAGAGCCTGGCTCCATCCTCGTGACACTCCCCCTTTATATATTTGTATACACTAATAAGGTCACCCCTCAGTCTCCTCTTCTCTAAACTATAGAGACCCAGCTCCCTCAGTCTTTCCTCGTAAGGGAGATGCTCCACTCCCTTAATCATCTTTGTTGCCCTGCACTGGACTCTCTCCAGCAGGTCCCTGTCCTTGAACTGAGGGGCCCAGACTTCTCTTAGACTTTTGGTTTAATTATTTGGTGTCATATTTGTGCTTGGGATTAATATTGTTAGGGAGGTTCCAGTACTTCTGAATCAGCATTAAAAAAGTTCTGGTATATAGAAATGTTGACCTTTTCTTGCTTGGTTTGAAAAGTCAGTTAAAAATGGCAGGGTTTCATACAGAATAGAAATTCCCTTTTCTGTGAGAGGCAAAACCAGTACTATTGTCCCAGCAGTACATTGTTCCCATCTTTCACCTGACCCCACTCTCCCAGGGAGCATGGGAATTTGCTTCTCCATCTCCTGTTGCTACTGGAAGGTCCTGGATGAGTTCACTGCTGCAGCTCTTGCTGCCTTCACATCAAATCACAGTATCATGGGCTCACTGAATCAAACCAGAACAGTTAAAACATTTCAAAACATCTGTAGGAAGTCATTAGCATAGAAAAGATCTTTGAAAATGGAACTCCCAAATATTCAAGACAGTGTTATGACAAGCTGTCAGCAAGCTGTGTGTCGCTCCCAATCCCAATGAGAAGGCAGCTGCCTCTTGCACCCATCGCACCACGTCTGCTGTAGGCAGAGCCCTGAGGAACTTCAGGTTGGATCTCAATGCATACTGTGTCTGACCTATCTTGGACTCTTAATTTTCCCAGTAACTGAGCTCACAGCTCATTGTGTTGATGCTCAGTGGAAATTCTTCCCCATGTGATGACACTGATACCAGTTTTGTCCACGCTTCTTTGGTATTTGAGTGAAATGAGCCCTCAGTCCTCCGTTAGACATGCTCTGTCTCATTCTGGTTTCAGTGAGAATTAATTGGTCTTTGGGATTTTGCCTCTACTGTTGGTATGTGTGTTAGTGCCTATAGTCTGTACCAGAGAATTAGGCACCCAGCCCATAGTGAACTTTGGAGTGACATGGATCACAGTTGAAACTGCAGCCTGAGAGTTGCCTACACTGAATTGTTTGACTGGGACCAGAATCCTTTACTGTTTCATTTTCTCCCCCCCCCCCCCCGGTTTTATTGGTATCTCTTGTAGCATAATCGGTCTTTCAGAAGCATCAGCTTAATTTTTTGTGTTGGAAGTGGTAGGGAGTAAGTGCAGAAACCAGTGGAATATTTTTTCTGTTTGGGATGGAGGTGCATCATTTCAAAAATCTGACCTATAAGCTGTATTTGACTTAACTCTATGCTTTAGTATGAAGATCTGTTTCTTTATTTGAATTGATTTATAATTGGTCTGTTGGGATGACTGTGCTCATTCATTAATAACCAAAAAACCAAAACAGTGTATTTTCTTCTCAAGGTAATGCTCATCATTTTTTAAGTTTACATTTAAAGCTTCTTCCTGAGAAGGAGCAAAATGGGCAGAGGTTGAAATACAATGAATTGCTCTGCTTTAACTCCAGCAAAAGGTGCAGCAGTAGGAATGTTGCTATTCCACCTCATGTTAACATTAATGGGAGTTAAGCAAGCAAATCCTCTGCCCATAGATGGGGAAAATAGACCTATTAATTGAAAATGCTGCTCAGCAATTCAAATGGTTATTTTCAGCTTTTCCTAGCAAGCATGTGAACATTTCTGTATTCATGAAGACATTTTAATACTACTGGGTAAGTTGGTGCTCTGGCTGTGACTCCTGTTTGAGGTGTAGAGCTAAATATACTTGGGGTTGTTGTATTGCTTTATGAGGAGGTACCATACTACTTATCCTATGTCGCTGCTTTTGACATTTTATGAGTGATGGACTTACTGAATCTTCACAATGTTAATGTGTGGGACTTCACTCCAAAATAACTCTTTTCCTCGTGTCCTGAAGCCCCGCCTCAAAGCATTTAATGACTGGTGAGAACTTCTTGAAGCTGATCTATTGCTTGAAGAAAGGCATAGGAAGTGATGAAGTTACGGTTCTGCATAATGCCAGCGTCACACTGTCTAGCACACTGTTCATTCCTTTACATATAGCAGTGATTTGTCAGGGATTTTTGCTTAATTAATGCTTAATTAACTTGGATCAGGCATAACTTCTAAATTATTTAAGAGGATTAAGACTAAGAATACTGATGGCTCAGGTGTTCTTTGGCTGCAAAGCCAACTGCTAATGTGATTTGTAATTGTGAACTGAGCTTGTCTCATATAAATCAATTTCTGTCTCTCTTTCTCTGTTATATTGTATGTTTTGGCAGGTTTTTTTTTTTCCTTTGAGATCTTTCTTCATTAAATAATGTATACCATTAAAACTTGAATAGTTTGTGTAGCTTGGTTAATAGTTGATTCATGGGTGAGGCAGATACGTACAGGAAGTATATGCAAGGCACGGTTATAAAGTCAGAATGTGAACTCAAGGAAAAATGTTCTTCCATTCTGAGGTCTGTATTTGAAAGCTTCTGCATTAAACTTGCCTGCCCCTCCCCAATCCAGATAAAAAGCATTTGGTGTTAAAAACACATTAAAAATCATGTGATGTGGGAGAGGAAGTTTCTTCTGAGTAATTCCCTTCACTGTCTGCATTTCAGTGATAAAACTTCTACTCAGTGCTAGGTTGTGAGTCCCTAGGAGTTGCCAATAAATCATTTCACTTTAAGATGTGCTTTTCTGCTTGAGTCTCACTAAGACTGAATCCTGTAACCATATTGAAACACATTATCTGTTTCTGGAAAGAACAATGGCAACAAAATGCGTTGCTAGGTCTTCTCTTCAGGGCTAGATTTAGCTGTGAGGAACTGGATGCAGAGGAAGGAAAAGAAGTGTAATTGCACAGGTATTTGCATTCTTAATATGTTTTCTTATTAAATAAGACAAGTAAAGTATGTTAGTTGAAGTATTAGGATATTATCATATATTACCTAGCTAATGCTGCAAATTAAAGTGATGTTGCTGTTGTAATCTGTTTAGAAGAAGCTGCCTTTTGGAAGTGGGTCATTAAAATCCCAGAAAGCAATCCAAGAACCCAGACAAATGTTTCAACTCACTTGGGTTCCTTGGATTTTATTAAGACTAGGTATTACGTGTCCTTTCAGGAGAAAATAATTTTGGCCTTGGAATCTGTGATATAATCAACTCATGAACTTCATGGTTCTTGTCTAATTACGCTCATGTGTATCTGTTTCAAATGAGTCCCTCTTTAAATAGCTTCCACGTAAGATGGAAGCCAAACAGCAGTAGGATTGGAGAAGTATCTGGCCCAGTATCCCTATACTGTCTTTTCTGCAGAATATCCTTTCTTGTTGCATGCAGGCTAAGCATTACCGTATCATATCTCTTTACATTTGAACATATTTATACAGCCATGTCTAGGTAATAAGACAGGGTGGTGAAGAAATGAGTGTATATCTCATCTGAAAGAAGCCTTGGAATGTGAGCGGGTAGAAGAGGCAGCAAGTGTATTGGGAGAAAGAAAATGCAATGCAAAGTAGCTTTGGAATTTACACAGATACCATAAAACATGAAAAAAGAAAACCTTTCTAGTGCTATATGCTTGCTCCTCAGGTGGTGTCCCTCTTTGAATACACATCTGGCTGAGTGGGCATCATCCGGGTGTGCAGTCCAGCGTTGTATGTGCAGACAGGGGTCTTACTGTGTGATCGGGAGTGAGCCACTGGCATAGGGTCAATATTAAAAGCTTTAGTGATATGGATGGTTTATAATGGATTTCCTGCCTGGAGAAGTCTGAGAGATGGGTGCAGCAGGTTATCCATTTTGTCTTCAAGTTATACTTGTTTCCAGTAGAGAAGCGTATTTCATAATCTTCAACTGAAACATGAAGTAAAACTGCAGCTACAGTTGGTTCAAAATAAATGCCTGCCTATTATGGGTTATCATCATCATCATTAAACTTAGGCTGAGTGATCAATACTTTTAGTAAAGTTTGCTTAAAAAAACCCTTTCCTTGAAAGTGTTGAAGATTAAGGGTAGTAAAATCCTTAGCATGTTCATGCTTAAAGCCAAATCAAGTAATCCAGACCACTCTTTTCTCTGCCAGTGAACTTGTATCTCCGTTGCTATGAATTAAACTAGTCATTCTCGTCTTATCCTTGGTGCCCAGCTGTTGTTCTTCCTCATTTTAGTCACTTTACATGTTTGATGGTGTCTCTTCCATGCTTTCTTGGTCTTCTCTTTTCTGCATGACTTGTTTGGTTATTTGTTTCATTTAACATGAATGTTTCATTTCATATGTTGGTGCCGTTCGAGTGCTTTCTACTGTGCTTTCCCTCATCTGACTGTATCTGTTTAATGAGCAGTAGATAAAACTGAACACTGTCTGCCATCCAAAGCTGTCTCAGCATCCAGGAGACAAAAATGTTTTGATGTGAAATGTGACTTAGATGCCTGCTGTGCAGTGTTTGTGTCGTAGCACTTCAAAAATGTGGTCGTAAGCACTGCTAAGCGTTTGACCTGTAGTAGAGCAAAGGCACAATATTGTATATCCTACAGGTGGGAGAGAGTATACCTAAACCTAAATATCAGGTAGGAAGTGAGTATGTCTTTTAAATCCAAGTATCCCTGTCTTCTATGCAAAACAGACCAGAAAAAACAGGCAATTATGTTGTCGGGTTCATGATTGCTGGTTGAGCCAGAGCATGGCTTTCCAAAGCACATCTACTTTCTGCTTAAACCCATGCAATGAGCATCTCCAAAAACAGCATTTAAAAACGGGGAGGGACCTCACTTGTCGTACTTATTCTGTGCCTGTCTGTACCCTTTGAGGTGTCTCAGGACAACTGGCAGTGTGTTAGCAACTAGACTCATCATGAGTTGAAGAGAAATGGGCATTTTTGAGCCAAGATAGCGGAACTACAAGTATGTTTCCTTTTGGAAGGATTGTAATGCCAACTGGCAGCACAGACTTGGCTAGGCGAAGGGTCTGGTGCGGCTGCAGTAAAATATAAGGATACTGAATATAGCGAAGGAGCAACAGGAATTATCACTGGTATTGTTGCTGGGGAGTGCAGATGCAGGCTGGCATTTTATCAGCATAATCTTAGTTTGAACTTCATGAATAAAATTTAATATAGGGAGCTTGGAATAGCTGGGGCTGGATTTATACTCAGAGAGCAGGTACATTTAATTTCAGTAAGTACATAGCACTCCTCCTCCTCATTTGTGTAATTTAATGTTAACTGTTTAGTATCCATCAGGTTCTGATCTTTTGGAAAATTTCCCTTGCATAAGTTAGATGGTGTGATGTTTTCTTCCTGTGCATCACTCTCCACAAATGAAAACATGGGTTTATTTTCAAACTACTGTTTAAATGCTTCAAGTGGAAGCATTCCTCATTAAATTTCTTCAAATTACAAGAAAATGCTTTTGCTGTGCCATTCCTGAGCCTAGACAATTATTAGCAGCAAACTGAGAGAAGAAATAAGCCATGCATTTATGTTACCACGTCCAAACCCAGCATGAGTAGATGTGAGAAATGAAAGTGGCAGAGAAAAATACAGCAGAAATGAGAGCTGATGTTGAGAAGTCTGAAGTGGTGAAAACCGTTTGACGCAAGTTCTTGCCAGTTGTTTTGATTTTTGTATTGATATTTTAACTTGTGTAGAAGCTGTATTTGGCAATAGACGAGTCAGCCACTAAAGCAACTCCCCTTCCAACCTTATTTCCTTCTTAACTATAATTTCCTTTTATTTTTTTCTCTAATTCTTACTGCTTCCAAGAGTTTATTCATCCGGATTGATATAATCCACATCATAACAAGTTTTTCCTGTAATATATAATACAATTTTTAGGATTTGGTGCTGATCTAAATCCTCCCCAGCTGAGAAAATTTGCCATTTATTTTAAAGAGTTTTCTTCAACCTGTTAAACCGCAGCACAAATTTGGATGTATTTGAGTGTGTTCCTTTTGTTTATTTTTGCAGGATTAGTGTTTTTCAGTAATAATCCTATTGTTGTTGGATGAACTGAGGAAGCCCAGTGGGAAGCAGGACTGAAGTCCGCAATGCCTGGACAGCCTTTGTGCCAAGATCTTGTGGCTACAGATGTGCTTGCTCTGGCATTGGCTCAGTGGGAAAGTCTGTGAGGTTGGACTAGCGACTTTAAATGTCAGTGTTGCTTACTGGCTTGTATCTCCTTTAATTTTGCAATAGGCTTCAAGCATCTTGGTTTAATTAACTAGCAACTGAGTAAGAGAAAGGAATAATCCCTGTCTGATCAATCACATGCGCTTCCTGGAGTAATGAAGCTGAGTAATCTTCTGGTACAACCCGGAGACAGTACAGAGGATCTGCTGTGCAGTGGACAGCAGATAGAGCCATAGTGCTTAGCCTGAGCCCCATTCAGTGCTTCAAATTACCTTTCTAATGACTGAACTGAAAGCCTCTGAGTTCTGATGTTTCTGCCCCAACTCCTCCTGTAGCTTGCAACTGGTTGCTGATGCAGGTAGTAGAAAGCCACAATTCATTTATTTAAAGAAGTATGTCTGGGCGTGTCAGATTGGCAGCGTTTGTGTATTACTCGTTTATCAAAGAATGGAGTCATACTGTTAGACTTTTATGTCGTCTTAGTAACATCTACTTGATTAGGGCTAATGTGGGTCTGCACAGTGAGAAGTAAAAGAGGGGATGGTGGCATGCTTTCAATGTGCTGTGTCATCCAGATGAATACTCTCAGGCATGCCAAGACCTACTACCAATGGGGAACTTGACATCTACAGCATTCCCTGGCTGAGGGATGTAGGTCCATAATTAACTGGAAGGCACTCCCGTCACGATGCATGTGTCAGAGGCTGAAAGCTTGACTCCAGGCTGCTGCTTAAATCTGTTTCCAAATTCCCAGTGATTGTGTGGAGCTCTAAATCCCACCAGTTTCTCTGGGTGTATTCTTCGGCACAGTTTTGAGCGAGCTTCCTCCATGAGTCAGTGTAGCTGAGCAGACTGCATGAGGATGAGACACCTGGCTGGATCTCCTCCAGAGCAGAGTACTGAATCCTGGCAAAGTTTCCCACAACTTCACTGGGAAGAGTTTTAAATGCTCAGCGAGTTTGCTGCAGCCCTGGCCCATCATTAAAAAGCATGGTCAGGAACAGGAGGAATCTGCTCATGGACTGGAATCCCAAACAGAAGGCACAGTCCTAAAGAAAGGAGAATTGCACACCCTGAAGGCAGAATGGAAATCTTTAGGAGAGATAATCAGCTTTTGTCTGTTAGCCATTGTCAGCCCAGAGGGGAACAATTTTTGCAGTTCTCCTCCACTTCAGCCAGTAAGTATCAGTGTATGGATTTAATTGTAGTTCAGTTGATGAGAACATTAGATAACTAAAGAGTGTGTAGGTACAGCTCACACATTTCAGGTTAAGAGAGCAGGTTTTGTAAAATCCCCACCTAGCTCTTCCTACCTGACAATGTAAAAATATTTTTAGACTCTTAAATGCTTCACAGCCCCCTACATATGTGACAAAATTTCTTTAAGCAGACCATTTTCCTAATGATGGCTACTCTACAGTGCTTTGCTTTCAGTTCCAAAATGCATGGGGCTCAAAAAACCCCACATTTTAACTGTTTTTCATATGTTTTCAATTGATTATTGGTACCTTTGAAAATTCTGGAAAAATACTTTCTCTACAGTGCAGGATGGGGAAGAGAAAAAAAATACTTAATAATGAAACATTCCTGTGAACCCAGTAACGGTACATGGTGGCTTTTTTCGACCTCTTCTAACCTACATCCTATGCTTTTATCTTGCTTTTAGATTCCCTTCTTCAGTAAAGGTCATCACAGGAAGAGCTTTGGAGGAAATCTGTTTTGTAATGCATGTCTTCAAGCAAGGGGCTGGGAGGGAAGTGGTGTGGGATGCGTGACCTATTGGAGGACCAGCTCTGATTTTATAACAAGTTTGCAGTCCTTTTCAATCCTGTGAGTTCCTGGGTTTCAGAAGTCAGTGCATGTGGATGTCATCCTTGTATTTAATGGCTCAGCCTAGGAGAGGTTAGAAATTTTGCACTGGAGGATCATTGCTGGCTATTTTTATGGTCTGTGGTGGAACCTTTATTTTCCCAATGCAGTTACTGCTCTTTCTGTTATGCGGCATCCATGACCAATATTTTTGCTCCCTTGTGCTAAGTCTTGTCCTGCTGTGCACTGAGAGATGCTCACTCCTTTTATAAAGTACGTAGGAGGAGTTGTGGAGGTCTTGCCTGAAGCTGGTGGTTGGCAAGCCAAACTCACTTCATTTAGAGAATTCATTGTGGGAACACAGTGAAAAATATCATGGCCAAATAGCAAAGCGCCTTTAATGAGAGAGGTCATTTATTTACTGTGAGATGTGCTGCATGCCCAGCTGTCCTTCAGCTAGGCAGCTTCACTGACAATATATTGTGTCCTCTGCTTGGGGAGAGTGCAACTGCAGCATCTCCTGGTATCTCAGGTGCTGGTCAGGGAGGACTGTGTTCTGCAGCCCGCCATAGAGAGGAAGGGAGGCCAGATGCAGATGTAGTTTCCCTTGTATATCCTAGCTCAATGGGATCCCTCCCGCACCCTGCATTCCATCAGGGTCTTTTTGTTGCCACACTTTCATTCCTTGCCTTTTGGCACGCTTAAATCAAATTAAGGTGAGAGCGGGGTTCCAGCAGATTTCTGGTTTAGATCTGGTCCTTCCTCATTTAAAGTCTAAAATACCCTGTAGGAAATTAATGCTTTATATGGACCAACTGCAGTTCCTGTTTGTTACACAGATGGTAATAAACCCCGAGATTAGTGAAGGTTTCTTTCTGAATTAAAATATCACTTGGGGGGAAAGTTGTCTGTCTGCACTTGCTTGGGCATGGTCAGTGTCTCTTCCAGCTTGGATTTCTGCCAGAGCTCTGCCTCAGGGCTTCCTCCTGACCCTTACGGGTTCTTATTCATGTTGCTTGGGTTGTGCTTGGAGAAACTGTGGAGCACCCTTTGGGGAGAGCTGGGGATTAGTAAATTGTAGTACAGAGAGTCCTGCAGAGGTTCAGTTTATCAGGACAGTATTGAGAAATGGAGTAATGCTTGGGTTGTGGATGCGCTGTCTTTTAATGTGGCTGTGGTAACTTGTGCTAAGAATTCTCTCTTCTCTTGTTATTATAGATACAATTTTCAAACTTGGATCAGTTCAGTCTCGTATTTCCTTGGATAAGTATCCAGCCTCTAAAATAATAACAGTAAGAAACACCAAACAAACCCCACACAATCTTACCTGTTACGGTGTTTGACTTGTAAACTGGCCTCACACCTCAGCCTCTTCCCTCGATCTTTTCCCTGGAGTGATTCTGCAGTTTTGAAGCTACAAGGATGCTGAATGGTTTTTTCCTTCTACAGGAAGTATACCAGTCCCCTGATGCACAGCCTGTGAATAATGCATGAGGAGTTTATTTGCTTGCTTGTGGGAGAAATCCTCACTCCCCACTTAACATTGGTCTTGCTCGTTCTCTTGCATGTGAACTTTTTTCCTCTTTTCTGCCTTTTTTTTGAGCATCTGAGCAGGACATGAATTCACTTGCCTTTGCTAGTCAGGGGGATTTTTCAAGCTCAGTGTCTCACTTGCTTCCAAGTATGATTTGATACCTATTGTCTCATCTGAAACTGTTGCTGAGCGTTAAAGCACTGTGATGGTGCTGAGTAGCATGAGGCAAGCAGGAGCACCCCGGTGGCAGTCCCCACTGGGGAATGGAGGTGATTGAAGATCATCTAACCAGTGAAAGCTTTTCAGAGGGCCACGGCTGCAGGCACTCCTCCCCTGAGGATCACAGATCTGCTGTTTCTTTTTTGCCTGGTGATCAATGCATGTTGCAGGCATTGTATGCCTCTGAAAATCAGGTTGGCATGCTGGGAGATCCAACTTTCCAGCATGTGAAACCAATCCCTTTTCATTTAGGTGCATATGATGAGACACTGACTTTAGAGCTGAATGAGTTGAAGAAGCTCATTTTTAGTATGTGCAGAATTAATTTGATTGATCATATTTCACACCAGTCAGGGAAGAGAGAGATATTCAGGCTGAGAGAGCACGAACACATTCCAAGCTTTTTTTCTCATCTGTATCCTTCGAATATGATGAATATTTTTTTCCCTCAGCTGTCATAGTCTTCTAATGAATGCTTTTCCTCCATTACATTTTTAAAAATGAGATTCTCTCTGTAACACAATCCACAGTTTAAAAATAACTTCTGTGACGTGCTTTAATGGTGGCAATTTCAAAGCTTATGGAGATGGTGCAGGAAGAAGCTTCTAATCTAATAATGAAATGTGTACAGCACACATGGAAAAGAGAGGAGTAGCTGGAATCAGCTTATTTTTCCTTTCTTGTCTCTTGCTTCTTCAGCTGTTTCTGGTATCTTCCCCTTTTAATTGCAGGGCAGAGCTGAGGAATGCAGAATTGTAGTTGTCACAAAACCAAGAAGAAAAGGTCTGCTCCCATAATCTTGTAGTGGATTCTGTTGCAGAAGCCTGCTGAAAATCGGTGCATCCTCATTTCAGAAATGAAAAGTATAGTCTGCTTCATCTCTAACTGCTGTCAAACGTTTAAGCTTTCCTTTTCCCAGCACTTACTCAGAACACATTTTCAGTTCAGCTAGGAATGTTACTACTAACTGATGAACAAGCCTGAATACTGAACATGGCGAACAATTGACATTTTTAAAGTTAATCATAGGAACTTCTCATCCAGAAGATTCTGAGGCTGCTCTGGATGCTGATATACCATCTGAGACCAGCAGTGAAGAGCACTGTGCAATGTCAGTTCAAGATGAGTGGCTATAAAACAGTGAAAAAGAAATACGATTCCTATGACACTAAGTCATCATTAGAGTTGGGCAGACTTTTCTGACTGGGAGACTACTAACGAAAGACATGTTCTTACTAATACCTACATGTTCATGTAGTCTGAAGAACTCCTCTTGCACAAAGTTTCAAATACCACATCAGTAAGAAACTGTCCAACTAATTAAATAAATGGCATCAGCTGTTTGTTTTGGCTTTATTCTTATTGTGATAGTGTATTTCTGGAGAAAGAAACAAGATTGAGAACAGCTTTAGCAAAGAGGATGGAGAGTTGGATACAATTTATAATTTTGTGTCTGGAGATGAAAGAGCTGCAAAAAAAGCCATTGCTGGGTTTAGAAATGCAATTCATTCAAGGGGATGTGGGCTCCTAAACCCATTTATTGCTCTTGAAACTCTATGCTTTGATTTCTGAAGCCTTGCTCAGTGCCTACGCTGCAGGCACTGCTGTGATTAACGCCATTCTGTGCTCTGCTAACCACAGTACTGAGACCTGGCTCCTGATCCTGTTTTCTTGACTCATATCTAGCACTTTACTCTTTGAATAATTGAACAGTTTTCAGTGTGTGTACTGGAGAAGCTGAATTTTGCCAAGCTCCCATCATCAGGAATGGCAGAAGTCAAGTGGAGGAGTCCAGAGTGCTTTTGTTCATCCTCACTGGGACAGCCCAGTACTAGGAAGTAGCAAGCAAGATTTTTCTTCCTGAAAGCAGAATTTATGTTGGCTTTCTAACTGTGACTTAGTGTGATTTCCTTTAGCTAGGTTACTGTTGCTTTGCAGGCTACCCCATTCTCCTATCATTGTTCCTTTTGACTTTGAAATTCTCTTTTGTTCTTGAAGAGTTCACTTCACATATAGGATGTTTTCTGCTGGGTGAGTTGATTTAGTGGAGAGCCTTGTCAGCTCTCACCATGCTGGTAGAAGATGCTGCCTTAGGGGGCTCTGGGCTTAAGTGTTGTTTATGCACACTTCAGATCTACTGATCCTGCAGATAGAAGTGGGAAGAGTAATTTAAAGGCTTAGGCTGTGCTTAACAATTTCTTTTTTTTAGCACACACTGAAAGGAACTGCTTCTCTGATATGGATGATGTTGGAAGAGAAACTGTTACAGATCCTGCTACTTTCTAGGGCAGCTATATACCCCTTAATTCCCATTTTGGTGAAAACTGCTCCATCATAAAACAGAACTTTATTAGCAACCCTCTTCCAGTATTGCAGAATTGCTTCATCTGTGTTTAACCTTCATCTGCCGGGATGCTTGGAAAATATTTTGCTGCAGTGTCTGGAGTGGTGATAAGGCAGGAGGCTTTTTGTTGATGTTCCAGATGGCTTTTAAAATTTCACACAACCTTGCTTGATGCAAGGGCTAAGGGTCCTTGCAGAAGCTAATACATTATCCACTGCCCCATTTTTCATATCTAGCTAGCGTTCCCCTTGGATTAACAGAGGTTCCTCTCTGAGTTATGCCATCTCCATGGGAACTTCTGTCTCTTCTTTATCCTTGCCGCTCTTCCACAGAAAGAGGTGTCTTTAGTTAGACTCTTGCTTGTGTTTCTCAGTGTATATAGGATGTTCTTCAGGTGAACATACAAGCATGGGAAGAAAATTAAGGTTCATGTGGGTTGAAAGTATTTCTCTCAATGAAACAGTAGGCTTTAAATCTATTAATAAAGAACCTCATATTGAAACAAGTGTTCAGTTATACCTCAGTTGCAAAGGATAGATTGGCTGTTTTGGGGTTTGACTCCTTTGTGAACTCTGTTTGAGGCAATCTAATTTAATTTGTAACATTATTGTGAAGACTGTCAGTGGTTAATTACATCATTTCTGGGGGCCAGCAGCTTTGAGGTTGTTAATGTTTTCAGTAGTACTTAGGAGCTCAGATACTTAAAGGAGCTCAAGTAGAAATCCCATGAACCCTCCAGTGGGAAAAAAACAAACAACCCCCTCCCCCCAAAAATCCCAAACCAAATAAGAAAACCCAAACCCAAATGCACAAACCCTTACCTTTTACTTATACAAAGTGTTCCTTTTGTTTTTTTTATTTTAGTTCTAGAAATGTCCTAAGAACTTAATTGTGTGTAAAATTAATCAGCTTAGGAATGTTCCCACATTGTCACTTGGATAAATAAATAAAATTCTAGACATCAGGGTAACAAATGTAAAGGATTAATAGATACTTCTAGATTTTAAGCTTTATAATCTAACATTTGTTCGTTGTTTGGTACCTTTATCTGGCCATATTGAGCATCTTTATTCAACATCTTCTCTAAGATTCTCTTGGGCTGTGTGGGATTTGCTGAGCGCTTTCAGTAATAGCGACTCTACTTTATTTCTGCCCTGGTATTCTGGGAGATTTGTTCAAGGGCACATCTTCTAGGAATTTCATACAAGAGGCAACAAAAGAAACACTTATCTTAACAGAGCCACAACTTCACTGTCAACTATAAAAGAAAAGCCAACAGATTCCAACTTAGATTAAAAGTCAGCTGCAAATAGAGGCAAATATTCCCGTAGGCACAGGGCATCTCTCTGAAGAGAAAATGCAAATGGCTGAAAGAGAGTTCAGAGTGATTACTTTGTATTTCACAAGCACTGTGGTTTCATATGCCCCAGGTCAGCTCTTACGAGATTTACAGAAAAGATTTCTGGAAGACCTATGGCAACTTTCCACATGCCATCTTCAAAATCCTCCTGTTTTCTTTGCAGGCAGATTCACTCATGTGAAGAGCTCCTTTGGGGGAATGGATAACAGATTCCAGTATAGCCCCTCATCAGCATGACAGCACAGAGCAAATACTGGAGAAGAAGAAAAGCAAGGTTTTGGCTTCCTTTTTTTGTCTCTCGGCTCAGAGCTGTCACATACGCTCTTCCAGTTGTGAAGGCATCCTCGAGAGGATATCCCATCTTAATAATGCCAAACATCATCTTGACCATAGCTTTCATAAGTAGGCAGGGGGTAATAATCAGTTCAGACTCCATCAGGAGGCCATCAGGTAGATGAACAATTGACCTTTCAGGAAAAGCTATACAATTAGAAGCAAACTAAATAAAGTAGCAGACAAGGTAGAGTGGAATTGTAAAGCAGCATATTTGCATCAGATAAGAGCAAGAGGATGCTGGTACTAAGGTTCTCTTCATCTTCAGGCAGAGAAAATACATCAAAATTCTATTTTTCTGGGGGGGGGGGGGGGGGGCATCACCACAGCTGTCTTCTAGGAAGAATGTGATAGAATTAATGACTGACTTCCTTCAGTTTAACTGATAAATCCATGTGGCAATGGAGAAACTGGTCACACAGATGATACCATTAAACTCCCTGTGCTAATTGGCTTAATTTGACAAAATAGTTTATGTCCCTGTTTCACATTCTAGGCAATCTAGAAGTTCTCAGAATTTCACTGGAAATTGGTATTTATTTTTGTGTCTTATATTTGCTTGTGATTTCCTGCTTGGGGTATAGAGAATGAGGATAGATTTGAATAGGGTGAGCATAAGGAGGTAAAAGTGAGGGAAGCCATAAGGTGGGAGGGACCAGTTACAAGCCTCTGAGATTTAGTGTAATTTAGAAAGACAAAGTGGTCTGACCTGAGCAGGTGGCATTGATTTCTTCCAAAGAACTGTTGTGGTCCTGTGTCGGAAAGAGGGAAGGCAGGAGAAGCAAACAAGCAGCAGAGTCATACTGATGGGCAAGAGCGATTGCACCTGCAGGACTTAGTGAGCAGAAAAGTCATTGTTTAGCCTAGCAGTGAGCAGCGCTGGAGAAGAAAAGTTCTTGCAGTAAGACTTAGAGCAAACTGTCTGCAAAGATGCCATTAAAGTCTGTCTGGTCTTCAATTTGAGGAAAGAAGAAGGGGATAGTTTGAAGCAGTTGTCTGATGCCTTTAAGGATTTAAATTCAAAGGAGGGGGGATGTCAAAGAGAGAGGTTCACAAATTCTGTTCATGACATTTTATCTCAAAATGTCAAGTGCTAAAGCTGTGGAAATAGTGCTTACATGGTGGATGTGGTACTGCATAATTGAAGCCACTGGAGATGTAAGGAAACCTGTACTTTCTGGCCTTTATTTATTTAAAAATAAAAACTTTGTCAACACTGTATGTACTGCTGAGTACATATGGCACTAAATTTCAGTGCAAAGTGCTGAGATTTCAGGGGCTGATCTAAGATGCTCCCTGTGGCACCATTCCCTCTCATCTCAGAGGTTAACCTTTGGCAGCCTTTGCTAGCTCTTCTCACCCATTCTGCCCTTTCCTGAGTTTCTAATGCAATTTTTTTCTGAAACCAGGGCATATAAGTGTTTAGTTAGTACAAGTAAAAAATGGTGAAGATGCTTATCTGTATTTCTACCTCTGAGGAAATGTGCATCACTAAGTGTAGAAATGTTTAGATGTTTTTACCAATAAGCCTTGAAGGGTCCTAGCTCAGCAAGCTTTGCATTAATCCTTTTGTTGTTTTCGTCTGAGTTTTGGGGTTGAACAAATAGTCAACCTCAGGCTGGCTTCATTCTTCATGCTGTACATCTCCACCCAAGAGCAGCAGCAGCACCACTGTGTTGGGCTGGCCACTGCTGACATTTGTGTTGCTTTCATTATGCTGTTAACAGATGTAGCAGGAGCAATCATGTTCATGCATGACAGGTGAGGCAAACACCTTTGGGAATCATTCCTATGGGTGAAAGAGTTTCCTATGGGAAACAGAGTTTCCATACTCATTTTTTTCCTCCCATTTCTGGCTGTGACATCACAATGCAATGCCATCATCAATATCATTTTTGTAGATGAAGGTGCCCAAAAGTTTCTCTGTGCAGATAACCCACTTTCTATGAGCGATCCCTTTGTCCATGCTTACGGCCAGTATTTGTCTCCTCATTTTAAACTCTAACCCAGAGACAAATGAGTCTTTTGCTTCCACAGCTCTTTGGGACCCCATAGAAATCACCCACATTTCTAAAGGACTGCATCTGAGAGAGTCTGGTCTGGAAATTGGTTTTGGAGGCTCCCCACTCACCCATCTTTCCCCAAGACTTAGCTGACCCCTGCACTGCTATTAGAGAGAAACTGTCCTCCAGAAATGTCACTGGGTTGTCTGCAGGAATATTATTCAGAAGAAATAAACATGTGGGATGTGCTTTCCTAGTATTGGAGGAAAGCCTGTTTGTGTCTACTACATTAGGAAGATTGTTGGAGAACAGTTCATCCATGTGTAAAGTTGCCCCCTATAATTCTGCCAAGACTGAGGAGCTGAGGGAGATCTGCTGGCAGCAGCGCTAAGGGCTCTTTCATCCACCCCATTTATCCGAGATGCTGGAGGTCAGAGAGGAGCCGATATGTAATTTGCTTGTCTGAACCAGTTGTTCTGCCTTGTTTCGTACAACTAGCGAGTTTTCACATTGCCTACCAGACTTCCAGAGATGAAATGTCGATACTGCGTGATTCAAATGGGAGAGCTGAGCCTCCACACTCTGCAATTTGCATTATGCAAAAGTCTGAGATAAAGAGGGTGAGAACACATGTTGCAGGCTTTCTCCTTTGGAAGCTCGTCAGTATGACAAATCACCGGCATATAGTAAAACTTGCAATGAGCCTTCCTAGTTGTTTACCTTCCTATAATTACATAGCATGGGCTTTATTTTTTTTTTCTTGTAAGGAAAGTACTCTCAGGCAGTTTTGTTTCTTTGAATTCAAACTTTACCAGCATTTTTTTTTTCCAATGCATATGTTGGAGGAATAAAAAAGCACATTTTCTCTTGGTCAAAGTAGGTGCATTCATTAGAGCAACTCAGAGGATTATGTACAATTACACTGATTTTTTTTTTTTTTTTTCCCTCCGGTTAAATATTTAATTGCTTTTATTTTTTTATTTTTTTTGTTGTTGTTTGTATCCCAGGAAGAAAATAAAGATTGTACAAACAAGTTCCTTTAACCATTCTTTTCCGTATAGCATATGCTTCTGTATACCTTGCGCAACTCGCCTTACGCTAACCTTGTCCTTACAGACCAGCACTCTCCTTAGAGATTTCACTTCCTAAAGTTTTCACACATGCACATGCATACATGAAAAAATAAAATCTTGGCCTCTCCACTTTAACTTCAAAAGCACTTGGTTTCTTTCAGCTCCAGCAAACTGAATTGAATTGTAACTATATTGAATGCAATTCTCTAGCACCTTCCCTCAGGGATCTAAAACTATTTTCTCACCATTGCTAAATGCTGGACTTTCCCTACACACTTACAAAGTAAGTAGGATGCTGGTATCTGTGCCGCAGGGTAGGAAAATTAAGGAAAATGTTGAGTGCAGTGTGCTGTTTGGAAGAGAAAGGGGTAAGATTTTTAGCTCTTGGTTTCGAATGTTGTGTATTCACGCAATAATACTTTTCTGGGAGAGGAATCTTTTCTAGTTATAATGTGTAACCTTAATGTGCCAAAATGAAGTGCAATATTTACACGTGTAGCAGTATAACTGCATTTTTAGTCAGTATCAAGCGTAGCTTTTTCATAGTGTAGGAACAAACGGGTAAAATAAGGAAGGAATAGTAATAGGTATTTTTGAGCAAATATGGAGCGTATTGCTTACTTGACCCCTGATCTGTTGTAGCTTAACCAGGCATAGTGTGGACTCCAGGTTCTGAAGAAATGTGTTTAAAAGTCAGTTCAGCAAGGAAAGGGGAAGAAAACAGCTCTAGCTTGCAGGTGCTTGCTCCCTGTTTCACGGTGTAATCTCTGGCCAGGGCAAATGGAGGAGCTGCCGTGCTGAAAATGAGTGAAGTCTGGTTATCCATTATATCTAGCATGAAGGTTTGAATATATGATGGCAAGGGCAGAATATCTGCTTCCCAGAAATTTGTTTTTGTTCAGTTTCTAGTATATACTTTCTGTGTGTTTAACAAACAAAAGGAGAGTGCAATGATGCTAACCATCATTTGGTGATTCGACGATGCTTGTGTTCCTAATAACCTGTAAAAAGAAAGCTGAGGATAGAATGGTTGGTGGCTAGGTTAATATACACTGTAGCGGAGTCATTTTAAAATAATCCAGGCAAAGAAAGGAGATTTATCTAAAAGTACATTTCCATTACTTGCGCCTCTGGCGCACTAATGTCTGAGCCACCAACAGCAAGAAACCAGCAGCGTTTCTTGTTTGTTTTTGTAACCTCCTATTCTTATTTCTTTTTGTAACCTCCATAGCCTTTAGTATTGCTTTCCTTAGTTTTCAGAAGATTACTTGTTAATTGAGACATAATTGACTCAAACCCGAATCTTGACTGAAAAGAGCCTGAAGAGCATTGCAGGAGTCTTGCGTTTTTCAATTTATTTATCTATTTTAAATAGCATCTAATTTCTGAGCATGTCAATATGTAGTTAAAATTTGATATTCGAGTAGAGTGGGATGCAAGCTCCTATAGATGTCTTCATGGCAACTGCATTTTCTCTGTTTTCTTTAGCTGGGAACAGTGGAACACTAGGGGAAGTCTTAATTTTTGGATCAGTGAAAGAAATCCACTTTGAAGCAAAGAAACCAGACTACATGTTCAGTTAGGTTTTGGATTTTCTTCCTTTTTTTCTCCCCCTTTTTATTCCCAGAAGACCGAAGATCAGTCTTTAAACACCACAGGTATGGCAGCACATTTTAAACCCGCTTCTTGTTACACTTTTCATAAGAGCTTAGCACCTGGTGAGGCTGTAAGTGGAGTTACTACTTAGAAAGCCTGGCTACTTGCTTTGGTACTGAAATAGAAGTAGTTTTCTTCAAAAATCTATCCCAAAGGGCCAAGTCTTGAGCATTTTTGTATTCCCGTTACTTTGAATGGGAATTTTTTCCTTACTAAGGAGTTTGGCATTTGGCTTGCTTATAGAGCCAGGCTCTCCTTTTATGTAGGTCCATTAATTTTGATCCTGCTAAAACTGTCTTCCTAATTGCATTAAGTCAGTGTATGTAAAGAGATCAGAGGAAGCAACTGATCCAGAAAGGGGGGATGCTTGGCATTGTGTGCTTTGAAGCAGTGGGATTGAATGACTGTTATCTTGGATGTGACCTTCAGATTGGTAAAGTGAATGTATAGTTTTTAAGACATACGTGGTATAATTAATGATTAATCAGGGTGCTTTGTTTTGCAGGTTTTTGAATTCTGCAGTCAAGGCGTGTGGGTATAATGGATGTGTTTTATTTTCTTTCTTCTGCAGCTTGTCTTTGCTGACTGCACCCGTTTGCTCCCTCATGTCTGTAGGCTCTAATAAATTGAGGAGTTTAGGCAGACAGCTCCTTAGGCAAGAGCTCTCCCTTGGCTGGTGATGCTGTTGAGATCTGCCTAGACTATAAAAGGCTCAGAAAAGGGGACAGCCTTTTGGCTGAAAGGCGTAAGAGAAGTGTAGCAACTTTGATGTCCCCCTTCTTCCCTCTTCTTGGACATTTGATTGGCATTAGGAAACGGAGCAGGTCATTGGATTCATAGACAAAAAAAAAGGGACCATTTGAGTCAGAAACACCCCTAGGAAGTCTCCTGTTGGTAGTGTTTGCGCTGATGTTATCAATTCCAAGATATTTAGAGAGTTTTTAGACATACCTTAGGTGTCAGAATGATGTGATAAAACAAAAATCTGAGTTGTCATCATAGTAAGGATGTTTATCCACGCATTCGAGGAAAACAGCTTGAAAACATGATGGCTCTGGGTTTGAATGCACAATTCCCTTCCCAGACAAATGAAAAGACCCCCACAGCTTTCATTCCCATGCTGTTACTGTCTTATCTAAATATCCAGAGAGAACTGGTTTATAATTTCATATATAGGAAGAGAAGATATCTTACCATTTCCTGCTTTCTTGCTCTCAAAAGTCTGTTTGACCCAGTCTTAATGCCATAACATTAGAGGTCAAAGAAGAGATCCTGTATAATACAATCCATTTGGATTTTTCCTAGCAGTGTCTGTATCAAGCTAACATCTTTCAGTTGACTGAAGTACTTGGCTTTTCTTCCCTGTTACTACCTAGAGATTGGCACTTGAAATGGTGGTGGACAGCTCCTTCAGAAAGATGAGAATGCACACAGTAACCCTAATATCCTTATAGAAATACAAGCATTGTGGTCATGGGAGGAAGAATTGTGATTTTCCCTTCATCTTTAGGGAGAAGAGAGAATCTTCTTCAAGATAAATCATTTGTAGACAGTTCAAGCCTGTTAAAATTTATGTCCTGTATCCATGATGCTACCTTCAGTATCTCTTCCAAAAAACCCGTGTTACAAACTGAATAGAATAATGGGAGCAACGGTGGAAGAAATATTGGGTTTCTCAGGACATTGCTGTATTGTTTTGCTATACAGGGAAAGGGAGCACCCTTCTCAGCCATGGGGGATGAAATGGGTAATAATGGGCTTCAATTGCAGCAAGTGAAGTTTACTTTAGTGACAAAAACTTTCCAGGATGAAATACTGCATTAGATTGCGTATGGGAGTTGTGGGACCTTTATCATTGTGGGTCTTTAAGAATAGGTTAGAAAAACATGTGTCAGGAATGATATCTGTAGAGCTGCTCTTGCCTTGGGGCATGGAGATGGACTAGATGACCTCGTGAGGTCCCTTCCAGCCCTGTTTTCTATGATCTCTAATTCAGGACTTTTCATTACTCATCCCTCAAAGCCCCAAAGGTGACAGGACTATCACACTTCATTTTTACCCTTACACCGTTTTTTTTTTGCTCGATGGTTTTTACTCATTCTGAGAGACTGGCTTCAATTACATTTGTCACATGATTCTTCTTTCTTATAGCCTCTATTTATTGTGGGTTTTGTTTCCTTCAGTCCATCACCTCTAGGCCTTTTCTCTCCATTTTTTAAAATGTATCCTACTCACTTCAAAACTTTCTGAAAGCAAAACTCACTCAAAATTTTCTGAAAGCAAAACTCGCTCAAAACTTAGATCTATTTTGTGGATTTGAAATCTCACATTAGATAAAACGAGTTAGAGGAGCTGCTAAGTACCAATGTCATCATGTTCAGTGCTGCAACAGATACAGGAATAGGAACTGTTTGCTGCCTTGAAGTAGGATAAATGTGGACAGGAACAGATGATGAGATGAGGAGCTGAGCAGGACAGAGGCTGTTTTGCTTGTTTGTACAGGACTTGGTACAGTGTGGCCCTGAGCCTCAAGTAAGGGCTGCTCTAATAACCTTAATTATGATGGGAAGCACATGAGATACTGGATGCATGTGTACAGTCTGCACGTGACATTGCTGTAAGGTATAAAAGAACTAAGGTTTGTACTCTAAAGGGATAATTTGATCTCAGGGTGATTAAAGAAAACAGTAAATGACCTGAAACAGTGTGATGCTGCATGTAACGGGATTTTTTTCAGGTATCATAGTGGCAGTAAGTACCCCATGCAGCTGCACAGTCCTCTCTCCCTGGCAGCCGGATGTTTCACAGGCTGGTGCGAGACAGTGGGTTCCCATTATGTTTGCCCCTTTTCATCTCTTCCTGAAATGGAATTAAATTTGTTCTGTTAGTGGCATGTGATGGCTTTTAAGTGGTTTCCTTGCAGGTTCGCATTAAGCTGCCACAGGTCTTGATTTGGGTTAGTAAAGTGGAAGATTGCACAATAAAAGCAAGGTGTCAGGTGTGAGGTCAGCAAATGTCCTGCTTTATTGTCTAGTAGTTTTCCAGATCAGCTCCAGGGTGCCTTGGTCTGTGAAATAGCTGTTAGTTCTCCACATGTCAGAGTTTAATTGCTACAAAGTCGTAGAGAGGAAGGTGCTTGGAGTGACCCCTGCCATGGTGCCTGCCCCACTCAAGTTTGTGCTTGGAGAGGAGCGTCATGCTCAGGACATCGTGCTCATTTCAACTGTCCGAGACTTTGTTGGCCTTCTTCCTCTTCCTCAGTGGTTTAAACTGACAGTCAAAAGATAAGAAATCCCTGAAGGCGTTTAGCACAAGCCTGCACAACGTCGTGATTCACCCAAATGCTTTATGCTCCCCTGAATATTTATGTTCAGTAAACAAATGCACTTTTGCAGCAGTGGAGCAGAGGATGGGTGCCATGTGGGGATTCAACGGGCATGGTACTGTGATGTGAAACCCAAACTGGTCTTTGCTTGTCTCTGCTGCGTGGGGCAATGTATTTGCAGAGTTTGCAAATTTAACTTGAGTGATAATATTTGAATCATGAAAATATCAACCCTCCTTCATCCTGGCTTTTGAAAAAGTTGACTAACCCCTTTGTGCTATTCTTCTGAGGAGCTGACTTTTCTGTGACTGATTATTCTACGCTCATTTGTATGTTCTGAGTGCTGTTTGCTGCATAGCTGAATTTGATGCATTCCATTTAATTATACAGTTTAAAAATGAGAAATAAGAAGATGGGGAAGCTCACTTTGGTAGCTCCAGGCTGCGGGAGTTGCCGTGTCTGCTTCAATCTCTCTGCTCCCTCTAAAGGGTCTGGTTGCTGGAACCCTTTCAGCAAAGTTACGAAGGCAGACTTGGAAAAGCATGTCTTTATGGAAACTTTGATTAATTTTTTAAGGGGTGACCAGAGCTGCTGTGTTACAGAGCTGTCAAATACCGTATGTCCAGAAGCCCTGTCATCTGCATTTCAAAGTCAGAGCCATATTTTAAGAGACTTGCCCTTTCATCCTGTCTGGTCTGTGGGGCAGCGTCACTGGGATTGAGCCCTGTTTGGCCGCATGAAAGAAGCCTGCCAGGCTTCTTTTGCCAGGGACTTTGAGTTTAAATCTATTTCAGGCCTTTAAAAAGGTCAGTCAAGGCTGCCAGCCAGAACCTGTGTCTTAATTCAGTGCTATTAGAATCACAGAAAAATAAATTCCCCGGTCTCAGGCTGGAGGGCAGGGCGCAAGGGAAGCATCAGACACTTTATAAACTGTGGAATGCACTCTCATTGTAAACTAATTTTGCAGTCTGAAGCAAGCAGATGTGTCCCTGTGCCCTAGGAAGGTCATTTGGGCTTTGCTGTAGTCTTTGGGCCCCACCACTGAGGATCTGATTGCTGGGCTGGGGCCTGAAGGAGCTGCTTTCCTTTGTTTGCTGAGAGGTCAGGACGATGTTTCTTAAATTGCATTAGCTGCAAGGTGTTGTGTCTTTCAGAGGTGAGCAGTACCTGGCTGTGGAGGCTTCCCACAGCTGTAAGGTTTGGGTTTTCCTTTGCAGCAAGGCAGAGGGGAAGCAGTGTGGGGTTTTCGGTCTGGATTAGGATTTATTGCGCTGTTGGTTGTGGTTGGTGGGCAGGGGGAGAAGCTGAACTTGGTGTTCAGTGACCTCTTCCCATCCTCTGCTGATGACTGCAAAGAAAGGTACCCAGCTTGCTCTTGGTCTGTATCTTCTGAAGTACTTAATTGCGCAAGTGAAAAATGTGTGTGGATTCCTACTAGAGTAATAGGGGCTTTATTTCTCCTTTATTCCTACTCTGCTGTCATCCTTCAGCTTCTGCTCTTATTTGTCATCTAACATGTGTTCTTTTAAAACTGGAAGGAGCTGACATCAGTGGTTTGAAGAGCCAAAGGAAAGATTTCTTATAACCGTAATCAGCTGGGCTAATTTCCCAGAAGCATCTAGACCTGGCGAGATACAGAAGAGCCCATGTACAGGACAGCATCTTTTGTTCTGTAGTTGAGTCTGAGTTAGTAATACTTTGTTGATTTGCAATGCAAGGTTAGTCTGAGTTTTGACTGCTCTGCAGTTTTTGTGTGATCTGGAAAATATGACATTTGTTTTGTATTATCATATCAGGAGGGGTTTAATTTTGTTGGCTTCTTTACCAAATAGCCTGATGAATGTGTACAGAAGCTTTAATGTGATTTCTCGTCGATTATTTTCATATTAAAGCCCTGTGATCTGAAGAGCAATAAGTTTGTATTCACTTGCCACCCTGTAAGTAGCTCTTAGTTTTAATCTTGTAGGTTTTTAAAATTGAATCAGCATAAATTGCAGAAATTATGTTTATATTCACTTGCCATCTTACTAATGGAGCTCAGCTTTAATCCGTCTGATTTTCTAAATTGATTCAGCAAAAAATATATCACTAGGATTTGATTAAAGCATGCGGTTTCAGCTTAATTATTTCCTAATGTGTTAAATTTTCATATTCCAATGAAAAGTTTTAGCAATAGATATTTATTTCTCAAAGTATTTTGGAAGCTTAGTATTAAGTTTATGTTTCTTATTAAACTCTTGGCTACTAGTAAAAGGTACTTGTCAGTTTTGCAGTTAACTGCTGTATTAATTTTGAAGTTATAAATAAAATTGGGGAGTAAATTTGGTATCTCAGTATTATGCAGCAAAAAACAGTTGTTGCAGTAAGGATGCTGTCAGCTAATATGCTTGTCTCCTCTTTGCTAATCACTGCTTTTATTCATCTTGTGCATTTTGGCTGGATGAAATCCAGTTTGCTATGGTAATGGCTGGGAGCAAGTAGGGACTGAGTGCTGGTGGATCTATGAAATGCACTGGTGGAAGGAGGTTTGCACAGCAGAACATCTACAGGTAATAGTGTCTGTCATTGAGTTGGGAGTCCTGTGCATGGGCTGTCCTTGAATTGTGGCAGCTGCGGGGAGGCAGGATAGCATGGTGGGTGCTGCACCCTTGCTGTGTGCATGCTGTAAATCAGTGGTTAGAGATCTAAGTAAGGGGTCAGCTTGACACCACTGGTGTCTGCCCCAGCAGCTCTCTTGGCATTCCACAGATCAGTGATGCATCAATGCCTTTACAGCATCTTGCACCTCCTCCTTTTCTATAGCGCTGGGAGGCAGATGAGTAAATAATCCTTTATGAAAAGCACACAGGACTATGAATTTTGTTCTCCTCTCTGTTAATCTCTTTAATAATGCAAGGAGCATTAATAAAGAAAAGGCGACTGCAATGTGATGATTTTTCGATACTGTTACACAACCAGGTCTTAGATGAGGTTGTGGGTCTGTATCAGTATATCTGACTGCTATTTTTACTGATCACCAGGGAAAAAGACAATTGCATCTCAGGCCAGAGTGAACTACCACATGGGAACAGCTGCAAGCCCCCGTCTCCTGCTGTACATGTACAGGGCTCCCCAAATCACTTCCTTAAATCCTTGATCCTGAAATTGCACCTCTGTGGGTGGCTCCTATGCTGGCAGTGGGCTCTGAGCAACAGTGCCAGGATCCCCCCATCTTGGAGGGGATTATAGGGTCAAGGATAGATGGCGTTGTATTATAATGTGATGTGGTGTTATATGCTATTTGAGGAGCATCTCTGGTTTTGAACAGAGGTAAAACCAGTGGTAGGTGACCTGCCTGGATTCTCTCTGTAGCTGAATTCTGTATGTGTAGGAAAGTCTGAAGAATTTCTGGAAGAGATACAAGCTGTGTTTCACATGCAGGGAGCAGCACTGTCCCTAACGCTATAAAGTTTTGTAGTCCAATGCTTATCATTATCCACATGTGCCTTCAGCTTCCTCTACTGTTATCAAAGTAGTTATCTTGTAATAGGCTTGTAAGGGAAGAGTGGGCACTGACACCTGCAGTACTTACGGTAGAGAGGAGCACAGGATGAGAGTAAGGTCATGATGTAAATGATGTAAGGGCATGCAATCAAAAGCAAATGATCATTTTAGAGGTAAAATCTAACAGGCTAAAAGTTAATGTCAGTTCTTGCAAGCTGTAACAATATCCTGCCCATTACGAAGACTGCCACCCGTTACCGAGTGGAGGTGTTTAAACCCCCCTGTAAGTGGCTGCTAGTGAAGTCAGTGCAGGACTGCTAACTTGATTTTTAATGTTTTATTGTGTGCAATCTCCATAGTTTTATAAATGATCTTTCACAGCTGCAGGCTCAGCATCACCCAAATATGTGTGTAGGAGGGTTGAACCAGAACATATTTTAAAATATATTACTTTGGAGATTAAGTATCAATGGTGTAAAAAGTCTCTGAAAAGATTAAAGATGAATTATCTGGGGGAAGGGAAAGATGATAACTTTGTGTCCAAAAAGAGTATGTGACTGTGAACAGGGCGTGAGGCTGTACAGGTAATCAGTTTTGTGAAGGTTTTTTAATATGCCACAACTCACTACATGGCTGAGCTTAATTCAGTAATAGATCAGTGTCCTTTCTTTAGGCAGTGATGCCATATAAGTAGAACATTCGTTACATCATGATAATAGAGATCCTCCAAAAGCTAAATAAATGAAGACAGGCGCTGGAAGAACGGTGAATACACATTACAGTTTCAAACACTGCTATTGCTGAAAGCCACCTAATTGTATTCTGCTGCAATTAATAATTATCTTAATGGCTTTGCATATTTATGAATATATAAAACTAAATAAGACAATACACAGGCTAGGATAAAATGTTGGTTCATAAACTTTTCACGCTGAACTGTAATTAAGCATGCCTCTAATCACAGCGTCATTTTTCATTGTGGATGTGTCTGGGGGGGAGGGGAAAGTTTGAGAAGAAAAATGTGACTATTGAGGAAATTACCTTGTGGGAAAGACTTCAAATCACAGATATTTAAAATGAAGCATATGATTGCTTCTCATTTGCCTGCCCATTACTTATAGTGTGGCTTTTTGACTTGCAGTAGCCCAGGTATGTGGGGCGTATTTGTCTCATGAGCATGCAAATATCAATTCGGGATGAGGCCGCAGAGAACGTTGCTTGAAGTTTTAGCTCAAGTGGAATTTCTGTCCATTTACATCCATAAAACTGAGAGATGAACTTGACTGGCTCCTCAACCTGCACAGTAACTGCTTGCTTTCATTAGGATTGTTGGATTATTTTTTTTCCCTTTACAGGCCTGTGCATTACAAAATGTTCCTGCTTTGTTTCCAGCTGACCTTTCATAGTCGCTAAAAATCAATAGACTTTAATGCATTTATTAAAAAGGAGAATTCTAGGGATTAATATGCAAGCTGTACCAAGGGAAGAAGGTAAGGAGTGGAATATTACTGCACAGGCAAGATAGGCTGCTGGTTGCAAGCGTACTTGCTTTACTGCGTTGCACTGATGCCACACTGACTGGCCTGGTTCGGGTAACGTAATGTACTTGGGAGCACCAGCAGCTTGGATGCAGGACATTATTTTTCTTCTCACTTTGCAGCTTTACTTCTGACCTGCATATAATGACAGGGTTTTTTTTGAGATGAGCGAATAAATGAGTTTAGTAAAAGCTCAAGGTGCCATGCTGAGTTAACTTCAGCAGGGGAAGGGAGATTACTTTTGCCTGCGTTGACACTCAGACAGAAGTTCCTAAATTCCTAAACCATTTAGCTGTGGGGATATCGGTCAGTGTATTTATAGCTTTTGTTGTGAAGATGGAAGTGACTTGGATCCCTAAAGATTCCCTGACTGTAGAAGTCTTTTGTTTGACCAAGCTAAGTCAAAAGATTTTAGCATGAGCAGAGCTCGTTCTCTCGTCTTCTATAACCCTGGATTGCCTATCAGCTTATTCTGTGCTGTAGCTTGTTTCCAAGAATACAGACTTCTGCGACCTGATTTTTTTAAGTAATAAGAGTTGTGCAATTTCTGTGCTCAATTTATTAGTGTTCCATAGGATGTATATGCTTAAACATCCTTTCTATCTACTCTTTAATTTAGATAAACTACTTAGTAGTTTATGTACTGTATCTGAGTTTTAGACAAAAGATATTTATCCAAATCTCTTGTTTGTATTTAAATAAAGGATTGGAGTTCTTTAGCATCCCGTCGGATATGCATACATATGGTTACAGAAAGTCATTCCTGTACATTTTTAGGTCCTTTGGAGGAGTAGAAAGCAGTTGAGCTTATTCTTGCTATGTCCTGGTCTCTAGCCCCAAATACACACATATTAGCTAATACGCCTTCCAAGTGGCCAGTGTAAATGCTATTGATTTCAGCAAAAGGTTGACTGAGCTCAACATACCTGTTATATCAATTTAGCACATGGAAGCCCACCTATGCACCCATGTTACTGTTTTTTAATGCAAATTTAAGGTAGGATTTTCATTAACATTTAATCAACGTAGCCCTTATGAACCAATAGTAGAGAACATGAATGCTGTGGCACATCTTTCCTCCAAACATCTGTCACAGGGCTTTTTCTACCTGTTATTTATGTGCATTAATAAAGGAAACATTGCCCTTGCCTGTTTAAAGCCAGTTAATTCTCTGATGTAGCTGTCACTTGGTAATGGGTTTTTGAAAGGCTTACAGGTTGACCCCCACCCCTAATCAAAGAAAAAGGAGCACCCAAACCCAAAATCTGGGAGTGAGAAGCTGCTTATGGCACCATCTCCTACAACATGTTAAAATCAGAGTATGTGTATGGACAGTTCTCTTTCAGTGCGTGACAACTCACACACAATGTTATCTTTCTGTGTCAGCCTGCATTCAGGTCTCAGCATATTAAGCATGATTTAGAAGGAAGCAGTGTCAAACCATATTGATCAAATTTTGGTGTTTCAAGATTTAATTATTCCCTTCCTCCCTCCTGCCCCCCCCCCCCGTACTTTATAAGGAACAATGCTTTGGGTAGGCTTTCTAAAAAACAACATCTATCACTATAAGTAAGAACCTAAATAAATTCTTACACTAAACATAGAATCATAGAATCGTTAGGGTTGGAAAGGACCTTAAGATCATCCAGTTCCAACCCCCCTGCCATGGGCAGGGACACCTCATACTAAACCATGCTACCCAAAGCTTCGTCCAATCTGGCCTTGAACACTGCCAGGGATGGAGCATTCACAACCTCCCTGGGCAACCCATTCCAGTGCCTCACCACCCTAACAGGAAAGAATTTCCTCCTTATATCCAATCTAACCTCCCCCTGTTTAAGTTTTAACCCGTTAACCCTTGTCCTGTCATTGCAGTCCCTAATGAAGAGTCCCTCCCCAGCATCCCTATAGGCCCCCTTCAGATACTGGAAGGCTGCTATGAGGTCTCCACGCAGCCTTCTCTTCTCCAGGCTGAACAGCCCCAACTTCCTCAGCCTGTCTTCATACGGGAGGTGCTCCAGTCCCCTGATCATCCTTGTGGCCTCCTCTGGACTTGTTCCAACAGTTCCATGTCCTTTTTATGTTGAGGACACCAGAACCGTACACAATACTCCAGGTGAGGTCTCACAAGAGCAGAGTAGAGGGGCAGGATCACCTCCTTCGACCTGCTGGTCACGCTCCTTTTGATGCAGCCCAGAGTACATATCAGAAGCAGAATTTTATGGCAGTTTTGCTTTCTGGGGACATAATCATGTCTAATCTGCAATAACAGAAGAGTGATAGATACGCACACGGAGGTGGTTAGATGATCAGTAATTGATTGTTTTCTTCTTAAAGAGCAAACTTCTTGTATTCCAAAACGTGAAATGCTTTCCTTTTATGGGGTCAGCATTGATTGTACATAAAACGTGTGATAGAGGGTGTCTGGAAATCGTAATTAAAATTGTAGAGTTTCAGAAGTGAGCATTGATTATATTCCAGGGCCATAGTAAAAGTTAAAGAGTAAACAACAGTCAGGCAAGCAGAATGCTTTTGCATCAGAACAAGGAAGGGGTTTGAAATGACAGTTCAAGTCCTACCTTTGTAACTGTTCTAGTGAAAAGTAGAACATTACAGGTTTAATTACATTTAAGAGAGGAACTTACTTGGTTTTCTCCTTTTCAGCTATCACTAGTGATTTTTTCCATGATTAAAGCCCCAA
Source organism: Pezoporus flaviventris (assembly GCF_033815535.1). Lineage (NCBI taxonomy): Eukaryota > Metazoa > Chordata > Aves > Psittaciformes > Psittacidae > Pezoporus > Pezoporus flaviventris. The sequence goes on along the minus strand of NW_026892571.1, from coordinate 12,842,764 downwards.
TGAAGTACTTAGCCTCTTCCAGGAAAACATGGCTTAGGTGCTTTGAAGGGAAACCTCTAGTGCTAGACTTGTCTCATAGGCAGGGAAGAGGGACTATGAGGGGTCATGCTGTTTAAATGACAGAAGCTGGCCTCAGATGTTACACAAGTGGGGTATATGAGCACAGTGCAGATCAGAAGAAAGGCATCTCTTCTAGACTATTTCCTTAAAGAAGAAAGGAAGTTTGGGTTTTTTTTTCAGTTTCACTAAGCCAGTAAAAGCTAAGGCTTATAGCGGATTAATGCATCAAGTCCTACTTTTAGCACAGCTCCACAGTCTCCATTGAGAGGTTGTTGGCTTCCTGTAAGTTTTCCAGATTGGGATGTCATCCTGATACCTCCCTCCTGACACAAGCAATGCAGAATCGATACATCTCACATAGCAGCCATGTCAGCTTGAAGCATGCACAATTGCTTGGTGAAGGCTGAGAGACAGGCACATCTAGGCTACACCTTCGGCTCGTCTCAACATGCAGTTATTGTGGTAGCTTGCAGTATTAGTGCCAGTTTAGTGTATCAAGGCAATGCAAATGAGGTTGAAAGCCACTATATTCAAGGCATCCTAACTGTGTTGGAAGTAAATCACAGTTACAATTGTGTCCTTATCTTTTAAAGGCAAAAGAGCAGTTTCTAGGGATTTGGTGTTGCACTTTTCTTTCTGCTTACAGGTGTTGTTCCGGAAGCACTTTTCTATGCTGTATGCGCAAATGTGTCGAAATAACGTTCCCTGGAGCTGTTGGGTATTGCTAGAAGTTTTCACAACAGTTGCCATAAAACTAAATGAATCCAGAGCCCTTCCAGCAGGATGTGCAGTATGTGGAAGCAGGTTTCTTCTATGAGCCTTCATCCTTAAAGACATGAATTAGACAGTAACTAAAAGGCTTAGAAAGAACTTTCTCCAAAGGGTAGGTTGTCCTACCGTTTGCCATCATGGAGGTTTTTACTGCTTCCTTAAGAAGCATTTTGTGTCAGCTCTTCCTAAAATCATAGGGTACTTGGTTGGTTCACTGCTGAGCTTGCGTGCCTTTTCCATACCAATTGAAGCTGCAGATCCTCTGTTCCAGTTATGGAGCATTCTTCTACCTTGTTCCCATTGTTGGATGAAATGTTCTAGTGAATTGAGTAACACATAGTTTGGTTCACAGCAGAAGTACACACTGTGCTTTCTGCCTTAGACTTTTAAATGGGGATTAAAATGGCCTGCCCGAGGCAAGAAAGCACAGAAACCAAGGTGCCACCAAAACCTTCTGGGTTGCAGTATGTTTTGCCACCTCACTGCCTAAAAAGCTTGTGTTGTGGACATTAGCTGCAGAAAAGAAGGATTTGCCTGTCATGTGTGTACATGCTGCTCAGTGCAGGTAAAAGATGTTTTGTGTGTCATTTTAAATGCTTGAAATTCAATAGATCAACCAACCACAAGGCCCATCAGTGTAAATCAACAGGACTTCAGCAGAATTGGGCCACATCAGAAAGCAGCATGGGGTGATGCAGTAATTCTTGTTACCAGTGCTGCACACTGCTAGAAGCAACAGACTGTTTGAAAGGGGTCTGTCCTGGTTATGTTTTGTTACTAGGTTATGTTTAATTAAATAAAAGTACATGTTAGCTTTGGCTTACTGTGTATTTATGTAGAAGGAAAAGATAAATTGTCCTCACGAGATGAACCCGTACATTCATTGTGAGACTTAAAGGGAAGTGACAGGTCTGTAAGTAGGTGAAAATTGAGAGTTCAAGTGTTTTCTAAGAAGCTGTACACTTACATGGCTTAGCTGGTAGAGTGTTGTTGCTTTCAGGGCACAGCACTTTTGCTGCCTAGATCACACATGCTGTCAGAAAGTCACAAAGTGCTTTTTGGCTGTTGGTAGCATATGGGCAGAAATAATGTCTGATTGTTGATCTTGAATCACTGGATATCTGCTCTGCAAAGGTCGCATCAGTAACTGAGAAGCACAGACAAGTTAGCATCTAATTCTTAGTGTACTACAGACAAGCTGGTTCTATCTTTTGCAGAAAAGTGTACAAAGAAACTAATTTTTTACCATTTTTACTGACTGCCTTTAGAAATGAAGTTATTAATGGCCCTCATATTTGTGTATCAGCTGCTGGTAGTCCCTGCCTTGCCTAGCAAGTCTTGGATGTTAGATGTCCATAATAATAATCAGATTAGCATTATGATCAGCATTAATCAATCACATAGGAGTAACAGGCTCTGTAGGGCTTATTTCCCCTCCATACAGTGTTGCTTGTCCAGTGGTGGCACTGGCATGATTTGGAATGACCTTGGCTGTGAGGTATTTTCAAGTGCCAAGAGTTTGCTGCTGAAAAGCTAAATAAACCCAGTTAATATTACTGTAGCAACAAAGATGAGCACGGGGAACACGTGGTACTTGACCTGATTGCTCGCTGTCTGGGTTTGATCACTGGTCTAGGAGACAGTGGCATCTCTGGAAAGGGAATGTGATGCCCTTAACGCAGTTATACCTCCTTCCTTTAATAGCAGCTGTGTAAGGAAAAAGTTTTTATCACCACATTTGCATCGAGAGGGCAATGTCCTGTTTCTGTAAGACTGGGTGACTGTGACCAAGCTTCTCAAAACCTGTGTTGCTGCAGTCAGGGTTTTATTTATTACTAGACGATCTCTAAGACTTCAAACACTACTGTTCTGTTTCATTATTAAAGAACAACGTTTTCAGCTTGGGTTTTCAATTGGTGGTTTTAAGTCTGCAACTTCTCATCTGAAAGATGTGGTGAGTAGCACTTCCTGCTTTCTGAATTAGTATTTCATCTGTGGGAAGTGTATGTCCCAACTGAAGTTTGTCTTCAGAAGCTTCTAATTAGGACAGAGTGATTTGACTTTTCAGGAGGTACCTTTTGGATTTCCTGAAATAACAAGACAGATGAAGAGCAGGTATCACAGGTTACTGTCATCTTTGCAACTGTCAAAAGTGTTTTGGTGGTAAGTGAACCCATGCATTTGAATAAATAAATATTTTTTTACTTAATTCATAGGGTTTGTGCCAAAAAAACCTGCCAAGTTTGAGCTCTAATGACTGAGTTTGTTTGTTTGTTTGCAATAGCATGAGAATATTCAGAAAAACTGAGTGATGTTTTAAGCAACTTCCCTGCAGGATGTGGAGCCATTTAGGTGTTATTTTCTGTGTAACTTTATACAACAAAGTAGGAGCAAGGAAACAGGAGAGCAAAGTGTAAAGTGGCTTCTCAGGGGGTAATGATACAGTATGCATTGCAGAGAAAAGCAGGCAGGTGTTTGAAATCACTGCAGCCAGTCTAGGATGTGTGAATAAAGACAAGAATTGCCCTGTATCTGGTATTCTGTCACAGCTAAAAGGCTGTTTGTGTTAGCTCACAGATAGTGTTTTATTTGGTAACTGAGCTTTTGTGATCCCAAATTCCGGGTGCAGAAGTGAGACCTTACAACTGATGGTTGAATTTCCAAGAGAGCACCTGGAAATGCTGTGGAGGAGGATAGGCTCTCAGCTCTAAAGGCTGGCGCTTGGTTCTGTGAAGCAATGACCATGGCTGAAACATGTTTGTGCCAGAAACTTCTGCAAAGACTTACACAGGCAATACTTCTGTCTTTTAATCTCCTTTCCTATGAGAAAAGCTTTGGATTTGTAGGAGGATTCATCTTGTTGGATTGTAGGAGAATTCATCTTCCTATTTTCCTGGTTAACATTTGGAGACACCTTGGACCATCTTATCCCAGCAGATTTGCATCAATAACAGAGATTTCTGGAGACTCAGGTCTTGAATCAGTGATGTATCAGGTGCTGGATGCAGCACTTCAAAATCTAGGGCTGTTGAGTGATGTGTGTCTCTAGGCTCGTCTGTGTGACCATGGTGTGGTTACTGGGGTCCTGTATGTGACACTGGGCTCTGGCTTCCTTTGAAGATAGTCTATAAAAGTGAGGAAGGATTTCGGATCAAAGCAGCATATGTGAGCCTTTGCCCATGTGAATTCATTGTTGTTCTCTGGCACCGAGATCCTCTGTTTCAGAGGAGGGGAATTATTAGTGCAAGATGTACCAGGTAGAAACACAGAGACTTCTTGTTTCTCTCTGAAGTCACCTCGCTGAGCTTTCAGGCTGGTATATTGGCAGCTGAGCAAAAGGCTGTTTATTCTTCATGACTCTCAGAACAGTCTGGAATAGCTTCCAAACAAATCAGTGGCTTGTTCCCCAAAAAGCGAGTCAGAAACTTTTACTGTGTCTGTCAGTCATTTCTGTTGATTTTATGGGTCAGCTCTGAGGAGCCAGTGCAATTAGAGCATCGTGTGTAGTCTGCAGGCGAGCTTTATGGCTCTGCCAGTGGAATGCAGATTTTGCTTATAAAGTTCTAAATTATTATATGTATACTTGTAAAGATCTTGTTTCTTTAGCAAAGCCACTTGCCTCTTCTTGAAATTGCCAGAAGAGAATCCTCCTTCCCTTCTTGCTTTCCCCATGTCCTCCAAAAAGGCATAAATCGCGTCCTTTTTCCTCACTCTCCCAAAATGTAGTTTTAATTTCAATGAAAACTATAAAATTGCAGGTAACCTCTTTTCCTCATCTTTCCTTTTGCAAAACAATTTAATGTAATTACAGTCTGTGGGATCTGTTGATCCTTGCAGGATGAAGGCTGTGCAATTCCTTCTGCTTGTCCTTCCCTGGAAATCCACTTGCGCATTGCCTTTTTGTGCAGTGTATCTGCTGTAGCAGATACTTTCTCCCTGTTGGTGTTGGTAAGGCTTTTCATCTGTCTCTTATCATCGAAAGCTATAAAATAATGAAAGAGGAGGATGAGGAATAACAAACTGCTTTAACTTTTCTTGCAGGGATAAGTCAGACGTTTCATGTGTTGTGGGGAAGATGCTCTGGAAGGTGTAATGTGTTATTGTTGCTGTTTTAATAAAGCCGTGGGGAGCCTGATGCAGGCAGAAAGGTGTTACTTTTTAGTACTGACCCTTCCAATATCATGCTCCCTAAGATCTGCGTTTTCCAGTCTCCAACTTCCATTGCATTTAAAGAAGTATTCCCCTTTTGGGGGGAGGAAGGGGATGAATGTGGTTGTAAGAAAAAAAGTGCCTGAATTTTGGCACTTACCCAAACTTTTTTTTTTCTTTGGCTTTTAAGTCCCTTGTTTATGGAAATAGTTTTTCCTTGTAGTCTCCTTTTTCCTCCGGAAGATAAACCTGCAGATTAAGTAATGTTACCCAGGGGAGCTCTTGTGATGGTTATTGGCTTCCTTTGAAATACTGAACTGTTCTCAGTTTCACAGACTGTAATGCTGGCAAGTAGGGATGTGGGGATATAAATTTGTGCAATAGTATCTATTCAACCACTCTTCAGAGATTATTATTTTTAATTCCTCACACTTGGGTATTAATAAAAATGGTAAAATTTTTTTCAGTTTGAAAGGGACTATGAACAAATAGATGGTATTAGAGAGCAGCAAAATATGAAGTGCTATAGTTCCTCCTTGTACGGTCTTCACGGCAGCTTTATAACACAGGTCAGATCTGCTATTTCTATTCAGCTATGAATATCCATCTGGAGGCAAAGGCAACATGTAAGATTCATTTATGTAGCTGGAAGTCAGAATGCTAATTTAAAATTTGAAATCACTTTCAGTGTATAATTTATGAATGTCTTTATTAGCTCAGTAAGGAGAACCTGTAAGAGCAAACCAGATTGCTGATGCTGTGCTTTAACTTAGTTAAAAGGAGTTTATGTGAAAATAACCTACAAGAAAAAATATGTGCATGATTCAGTAATTCACAGTGACAATGCACTTATCTACTAGCATAGGTTTCATCTTGGGGGAAAAGAAAATTGCAGCTAGTTTGTGACAGAAATGTGATTGTTGAGGTGGAGGAATGAATAATACAGACAAGAAGGAATTCTTCATTCCAGGAATGTGTATTGCTCTTTTCAATTGCATTTTTTGTTCGGTTGTGTTCTGATGCTTCATCCTTTTAAAAATCCCTGTGTGAGTGGGCTTTAGCTCTTAGAAGAGATTAACAACTCTTCTTCGTACAAAAAATGCATCTGACTTACGGGGGTTTCCCATTGTAACAGCTCTTTCTGCCAGACAGGCTCTTTTTATGTTTTTCTCCTATGGGATAAAGCATTCACAAAGGTTAAATGTGACTGTTCATACCACCGTTTTTGTCCTAATTCCAAAGTAGCCATAAGATTGAGAATTCCTTCACTGTTCTGGTCTGTTTTCCTTTGTCTCCATCGTGATGTTTGTGTTGCGCAGTTGTAAATTAGCACATTGCATCATGTTTGCAGATAAAATTTTAATGAAAGTCTTTAAGTTATTGGGGTTGCCCAACAGAAAGAAATGGATTGCTCTCAGATAGTTCAAAGGAGAGAAGAGCACCTTATGGAACCTGGGATCACAAGTTACTTTTAAATATTTTGAATCAGGTACTTTAAAAAAGCAGTTAGGAGAAAAAAATACCGAATTATGTGTTTCATTGAGATCTTTGTTTTGAAGTATAGGTCACCTGCTCTAAGCTTCCATGGTCTGGATGTGTAACACGTGTGCTGTTTTACATTCACGAAGAATTATTGGTCAGGGAGAGAATCAAAGAAGAAAGTCTGTTTCACTCGACCATGGAGAAGAGAACACTTGTATGATGTCCCAGCCTCCCTTTGGAAGGCTGTATATTAATGTGGGTTTGAGGGAGAGAGAAACAAATGACTTAACCTTGGGAAAAAACACTTGCCCTGAAAAAAAGCTCAGTAGATGCTATCAGCTGTATTACACTTACAGCCTCTCCAGATGTTTGTGGAAATGTAAGGGGATTTAAGTATCCTTAGGAAACGTGTGGTTGATGAAATCGGCTAGATTCAGGGATGGGCATGCGTCTTTCTACAGCCTGTTTTAGAACTTAATATCTTTCTTGCCTCCTGTCCTTGTTCTCATTAAAACTTCTGAAATTGTTGGGAAGCAAGTGGCAATTTTTGTTTGAACTTTATTCCTTTGATGCTGAATAGGAACAGTTTTAAATCTACTCCATTTCAGCAGCGCAGTGCAGGGTACAGGATGGTCAGGAAGGATTCTGAACTTGTCAGAAACAAATGTGAATTAAATCTACTTTTTTTTTTTCCTTGAATCTTGCAGTTTTGTTTCTGCTTATGAGGGTTCTGTCATACCAATTGCTGCATGGTAAATTATTACCAAATGTTAGGTGGTAGTGGTGATTATTTCAAAGATAGGGTGATCTAGAAGAGACAGCTTGCACAGGAAAACAGTCAGTCATATTAACAAAACTGGCAATAAATGCCACAAAACATCATCATCATTTTATACCCCTTTTGGTCATGCTGTTGAGCTAGATGAACTATGTCCTTGTTTATGTTTCAGAGAAGAAATCTGAAATATAGTCACTTCAGGGGAAAATGCAAGTGCCTTGATTTATTGATGTTATTTTATCAATTTTGCACAGGTTTTGTGGGGAGGAGGGAAGGAAGGAAGATGAGCAATTTCAGATGAGGATAGGCAGAAATGTTCACAAATGCCTGTCACACCCCAAAAGCAGTAATCAAATTACTGCCGCGAAGCAAAATGATATAATTGATTATGAAACTTGAAATCAGTGCCTAGGGCATTGGGAAAGCTGATAGTGTGAGCCAGTGTATTTTAAAAGAAGAGTGTGTTCAAGTCTATTAAATATGTTTTTAAGGAGAAGTAATCTGCAGAAGGATACGGTATCAGTAATTTATGGTCATGAACAAACTGCTACACCAGTGATTTATAGTGTCAGGTGGGGCTGTTAACATGACTGGAGTTCAGAGTTTAATTCACTTCCCTCTTTAAGAGAGGAGAATTATCTCCTGTAAAGACTCATTGAGTTGTGTGTGAGGACCCCTCTGGGTTAAGCTAGAGGGACCATTTTAGAGCAGTGAGAGAGGCAGTGGGCATTGCATGTTCCTGTTTCTTAGACAAATACTATCCATGATCATATTTTTATTTACGTATTTTTTTTTTAATTCCTTAAAGGAAGAAACTATCTAACAGAGGTACTTCAGTAACTGGGTGACTTCTATTTCCAATATTACCAGTCTGTCACCAGCTCTCCTTTTACGTGCACCCCTGTAGCAAAAACCCCAGAATTTGTGTGGGACTAGCACCTTTCTTTGAAACACTAGCAGGTGGAATACATTGTAATGGTGCTGTCAGAGTAGGATTTCTAGTGTCATTTGTATGTTTTAGTTGCTGTAGAGGAGACTGGTTTTGAGTTCAATATCAACTAGTTAAGATACCAGCTGCTGACAAAACCAGTTCCAGTCAGTAGGCATTTGCTTTAGGCCTTTTCTACTAGATCTTTTGAGTCCGAATGCCTCTGCAGTCTCTGAAAGTAATTGATATTACCACAGTATTTTAGCAACATTTATCAACATGAGAAAGCAAACTCAGCAAAACCTAGATGGGAGCAATTCATAAAGTTTGTGGAAGACAGGTAAGATGTGGGTTAGCAACTTGAGATGGTGATTGAGGTGCAAGTCACAATTCTGTGGCTGCAGTCCATCATGGGAACAGGAGGACAAGGTTGCTGGTGGCACTGCACTGGAGCAGCCTCAACTTGCAGTCCCCATGCATCACATCTGTCTGGGCAGAGCAAGCAGGAGCAGGTCTGGTTCTCTCTTGGCTGGACCCGGGACATGCCTTGGGTGAGTGGCAGGAGGCACAATATGGGCTGGTGGCAGGAGGTGTAGAAGGTTCTGACTGAACCTCCCTGGGAGCTTCTGCCTGACTGCTGAGCCTGCTCTGGCTGCTGCACAGGAGAGTCCATTCAGGGCTGCACTTGGCTTGGTATGACCTGTTACTGTCATCCGTCACCTGACAGAGCTCATGTGTATTGTGACCTATGCTGGAAAATAGGAAACTGGAGCTTTAGGATAAAAATTTTGTCTGTTAAAGGTATTTAAGTATTTAGGTGTTTATAACCTATGAGAACCATTCTCTTGGCACAGCTTTGAAGTCATTTGACTTCCTAAGTCAGAAGAAGGAAAAAAAACCAAAAAAGGAAAGAGCCACTCCATTCTCAGTATCAAATGACTTCTTGTGAAGATACTAAAACCAGAACCACCTCCTGAAAGTCTTCTTGTGACTGTTATGGTATCCTCTGTTCTCATTTGTATAGTTTGTCACAACTGTTAAAGTACTGCTTGCACGAAGATCCCAGGAGTTAGGGATAGCCTTGTTACCCTCCTTTATGGATGAGAAATAAAGCCCAGAGGAAATTCTGGTTTTCAGGGTTGTGGAAGCCAGAGGCTCCAGGGGAAGGGAACTAATCACCCCAGAAGCCAGACTAGAGTAGGTACAAAATGAGAGTCTCATTGCTTCCTTCATTAGGAAATCTGTTTGCAGTCCAAGCCCCAGTGACTTGAGACGTTTGCCGCCCATTTCTCTAAATCTGCTTTTTGAACACAGTTTCTTTTCCCTGTTTGCCCTGCAGAGCTGCTGCTTGCTATCTCGGGCATCCTCTTTCTCAGTTTTCAATTAATCTCTCCCCACTCATCTCAGTCTGTTCCTCTGGCTGGCACAAATCTCTCCCGACAACTCTCATCTGTGGGAGGGGAAGTGTGATTTAATGGGGAGGAAAGAAGAGCCGAGTGTTTATGCCTGTGAGTGATATTTGAGCTGTAGGTTTATTGCCATATACACCTCACCTTGCTTAAAACTTGCTCCAGTATCTCAGGAGATGTCTCGCATCTCTTGCAGCTTCCTTTACACTTTTCTGGACTAATTCCTTGGCTCCGTCTTTGACTGTTGTGGGTAAAACTTTAGGCAGACGCAGTGCTCTTGCTCTGACCTTCAATATTGCTCCCACAGCTCAAATGAAATGCCATACAAACCTTGATGCAATTTTCCATGCCTGCTGTAGGCACTGTAGGCAAAGTGTCTTATTAATGGAGGAGCCACGGGGGATTCTGATTGCGCTGTTGCTTCTGATTGTCACACTGGCTTAAAGAAAGGTTTTATGCTTGAGGTAGTCTGGCTATATCTCCCCATGCATTTCACTTGGGTATAAAATAATCCACACCTAGATACTTTTCTATTATGAAAGCATTTTAGGTGAGTTTGTTATTAAAAGTTCTCTGTGTAAGATTGGTCTAAAGGAGTGATTTTTGAAGCAGAAACCTTACTGGGAGCTGGAGGGGGAACTGAGACTGCAAAGGGAGGGGGCAACAGAAGATGTGGGGAACTGGGTGTTGGAAAAGGAATTCCTGCTGGAGTCTGGGGTTTGAATGGAAGTCAAAAGTACTGGTCTGGGTGTCTGGTAAGAACTGTGTGTACTAGGTGGGTTGGACATCTGCTGGGAAATGGAGAGGTGGAAACCTAGTATTGTAACAAGCAAATAGATGGACTTTGTGTGAAAGCTGGGGAAGAAACTAAAGCGATTCTTCTGATCTAACTGCTTGGTTTCAACGCAGACAGAGTGATTGCAAATTTCAAAGAACATTTTCCCCAAGATAAAGTTTCAGCTGGCATAAAAGCTAGCATTTGACATCTTTTTTGTGTAATGACTATATTAACAAAAGAAGGCCTCGCCGTTGGCTGCCTTTGTAAAACAACTCCAGTGCAGTTCTTCGTTCTCTTAACTCTTGTGTGCGACTTTAAGTCAGCTCAAAACTCCCACTGGAATGCAAGCAGGTCAGCTTGTGCTCACACACAGGATATTACAAAGTACTTCACGTGGCTTGACAAAGGCTCTTTGCAGTTGTTCATTTCTGTTTTAATTCACTGATGTTTGCTGCACTGCAGCATTTCATGTTCCTATCCCATAAGCAGTGAGAGAAGCATCACACGTAGCTCCAGCTGCTCAGACATACAACCTGAGATGCTGCAGTACTATAAAGCCTATGGTTATTACGAGTTCCGTTGTAATTCATGATAAGCGTTAATTGTTGTTGCAAACACTGACTTCAGCTACTTGCTGAGGGCTAAATATTCTTACAACGCTGAGAATTGACCTTGCTGGCTGGAAGGTAAAGACTTTGTCTGTGTGTTGAACTGTCCTAATGTTTCTGGTTTCCCTGATGTGAGGATGGTTTTCCTCAGGCTGCTGTTTGTTTTCAAAGTTGTATTATGATTCTAGCTTTTTCTAAAGTGCCAAACCACGGACTTACCTGTGCTCTCCATCTTCGCTGTGGGATGCATCCACAGTTAGTTAAAACTCACAGGTTTATGGGAATCTGTATCACCTCTTTAAAGCTAAAGTTCACAGCTTTTCTCCAATGCTCAGAGCATCTGACAGGAAGGTTGTTTTAAATAAAATAGTGTAGGGAGTGCTGAGTAATTTAAATAGACATTCTAATTTCTTCTGTGTCTGAAAAGAGTGCAATGGATAGGGCAGAACTGTATATAGAAGGAGCTCAGCTGTATTTTAAGCCATTCCACCAATATAGCCTGGTGGGGTGTGCATGTAGGAGGAGATTTCTAAATAGGAAACTGTGATGTGAGGAATCCTAAGAGCCATGACGACTGTGTAAATGTTTTCTCTTGAAAAGAGAAATAAATTGCCTTCTTTACTGAGAAAATTCACTTTGCTTATGGGTATGTAAACTGTGACTGAAAATGAAGCAAAGGGATGGGACTTTCATTCTGCAGACTAAGAAAGATACCAACGCAAAAGAACATTTCTGTACTCTTTTGGTTTATTTTATGATCATTTCATCCTTATCTTGTTGTCATCATTCAGATAGAGCTGACTACAGGTGTAGGGAAGCGCAGAAATTTGAAACAGAGCATAAACAGGAGAATTAACGTTTGTTTCATCACTGTGGACATAGTCTGGATAGGCGAGAAAAAGGAATGTGAGATAAGTGCTAGACACTGGCTTTGTTATAATGTACATTTTGTTAATAAATATTCTTGGAAATTACTTTTTCCTTAGCACCTTACTGTAAACTGCTGATGCTATGGAGGTCATATTTACTACTGGTATAAATTGGCATAGCTGAAATAAAAGCATGATGATTTTCTACCCGCCTTGGAAGCTGCTCCAGTTGGATGAGGAAAAGTTATCTCTCTTTGTCAGACTGAAATGCAGAACTGGAGCTTTGCGCTTCTCTTCATATCACTGTGACAGATAACAGGCCTTTAATTTGGTGGAGAAAGGCATAAGAATAACAGCTTGAAATGAAGGCCAGTCAAATTAAAATTACAAGTTGGACACTTTGCTGGATAGTGAAAGACAATGTAACATGAGACCAAACTGCTGGGTTGATGGTGCATTTCCTTTCTTTTGACATTTTCAGATCATGACAGAATGCCTTTCTGGGAGACTTTTGGTCGGACTGAAGCTATGAGCTTAATACAGAGGTAACTGTGGGAAACTGGCTTGTGTGACATGATCAGATTAAATGAGCTAATGATTTGTTCTGGTTTTAAAAATCTCAGTTGTCCAGTGCTAGTTAGCTTGCTGATGATGGTGTAATATTGCAGTCCCTTTGAAAAGCAGTGAGGTGTCTTTCTGAGATGAGTTACAGAGTCCTGTAAAATTTCATTTCACAATACAAGAGAAATCTTGGTTTTGTGAAAATGATGCTGTATTTGTAATACAGCTAAATTAAGAATTGCTCTTAAAAATTGAGAATTATTTATATTCATTTTTTCTGTGATAGATGGAAAGTACAAAAGGAAAGTACCCATGGCTGCCAAAGGGGGACTTTTCTGAGTGATTGCTCATCAGATTTCAAGAGATTTTGTAAGACCATCACAACACAGTATAAGGGAAAAGTAGAACTGAGAAACTAGGTTAAAAAAGCACGAGAGAGATCTGGGTTAATATGAATGTGATGGTGAGTTGTGTCCCAGTGTCCTATTCTGCCTCTGGATGAAGACTACTGAAATCATAGGAAAGTTGTGTTGACGCCTGTCTCCTCGGATGTGGAGGAGTGAATTTTCTTTGCTGTAGCTGGTGTTTGTTTGGGATGGCCAGAAGTGCCTATGACAGATGCTTCTGCAAAAAGGAGGCATTGCAGGGTGTGTGCTCCACACATATGGTTTGCTTAAAGACATCGTTTTGGGTAATTGCTCTTGGTTTGTTCCTGAAGAATTCAAAATATTCTTCAGAAAAAGTCAGTAACAAATTGTTCCTGATGGGAAGCCAGATTTTGAAGGGAGCTGTGTTTCCTGGCTGTGAAGCCATTAGCTGTTATTAATTAATTAATTAATTTAGTTCTGTTTGTGTGCTTTTCAGCTGCGTTGAGTAGATCATCTTCATATGGTATAGAAAAGAGTATCTTGGTCATTCTTCTATAGAGCTAGCAGCCCTGTTCGTGCACATGGACTGAAAATCTGGCTCTCCTGCAACCCTGGGCAAAACTCAGAAAATTCACACGGGGTCTACTATTACCTGTTCTTTTTACTCACTGTGCAGGCAGACCCCTCACCAGGAGAATATATGTCTGGGAAGGGACCTCCCTGGGTCACTGGGTCCGTTTTCCTGCCATCATAAGCAATCACATCCTATGAGCCCTTTCATTAACTGATTAAACTCCATTTTAGAAGCACAAACACTTTTTGCCCCCTCTACTCGCACTGGAAAACTGGTATAGAACCTCATTGTCTGACTTCTAGCATGTGTTTATTCTCAGCTGGTTTGCACCCCCTTGTTTTTATGCCACCACTGCCCTTCAGTGTAAATAGGCTTTTGCCTCCTGAGTGTTTACTTTTCTGGTGTATCCATAAGCAGAAGCTATGGACCTAGCTTTCCTTTGGTCAGGCCAGCGATGATCATCCTCTTAGTCCTTTCCACCAACCCCAGAGATAAAACTGAAATTGCCTGCATAAGAAATTCTCAGCAGTTGCTAATGCTCTAAAGAGAAAAAGCTAGAGGAAGCTTTAAAGGAGAGCTCAACTGAGAACCTTTTTAAATTTAAACTTCTGTTTCATGGCCTTTGTAAAGAACGTCATCAGCTTTTTGTTTTGTTGAAGCTGTGGCTCTTGCTGACTTTAAACAGTGTGAGGGTTATGGCATTTTTTCATCCTAGAGGTTCCCTGAGGAAGAAAGTCACAGGAGAGAACTGGGAATGTATTTCTCATGCCGTAGAAGTAATGTGGGGGGAAACTTTTGCATTGTGGAAAATACTGCTGGCTATGATGGTGTGAGACGTTATAGTAGGCCTTGTGCATTGCTCCTTGTGAATTGGGTTTTGGTATTTTGGTGTAATCCAGAGGAATCTGTGCTCTTTATCACCTCTGTTAAAGAATTTACCACTTTAAAGGAGGAAGCTGTCCTGCAGATATACTGTAGCTCCCTATTTCTTTGTTTTGATCATTGAGAAATCAAATTTCAGGCCACAGCTTGTTTTGGGAAGTATTTGTGTCCTCTTGTACTTATCCCAGGTCAAGCAGTATTTGTGACTGAAATGTTTAGCTCAAAGAACCTTCGGGCTTGTCAGGTCCAGATGTTCTTAACCTGGTTTTGTTCCCATTGTATGCTCTTGTATGTTTGGTAAAGTTCTCATCTGTACAACAAGTGGTAAATGTTAGGATAATTAATGGTGATGATTAATATGTCCATTTAAACGCTACTCTGTGGTATGTTGTCTAACCCAAGTTGGCCCTCTACTTTCAAACTGAAACGTAATACTGGAGAAATACAAATCTCTGTTGCTGAGAAGTCATAAGAGATTTTATGGGAAAAACTGCTGGAAGAATTAGGTGAAGAGCCCTGCAAACTTGGAGAGGGGAAGAAGTATTGCATTTTGTATTTAAGCTCAAGACTCTATGTTTGATTGCAGGGAGATGTTTGAAAATAGCTATACTGGAGTTCTGAAGGACTTTTCAACCTGCTGATACGAGCTCTGGGAACTGGGCTGTAAACTCCTTGAAACCCGAACAGATGTTTTGGTATATAGCTTCAAAGCTCTGAGAGACTGTTTTCCCTGCATGCCTTTCTATGTGAGGAGACTTTTAAGGGCTGCTGAATAAATTTTATTATCTTTGCTATAAAAGCACTGTCCACATGGAAGATGCAGGCTTTGAACAGTCATGGGCTCAAAAGTGAAACACTAACAACATAATGCAGGCCCAATTGAGCAAGTGGAATAGAGGGGAGAGATGCGTGTCAGCCTTCTTAGAACCCAGAGGGATGAGAGTTTTGGATGCTTCAATAGCTTCTTCATGAAGATAAGTAAACACAAGGGAGGGATATTTGCTTCAGCTCTGCTACATTAGATAGAAGAGTTCTCCATGTTGGGGAAGAATATAGATGAATAATAATCCAGGTGTTAGTCATGTTGTTTATGTGCACTCAGAAATATATCTGACAGCGATGAGAGTGAGTTGAGAATCTGCAGAGTTCTAAATGGGGGGGGGGGGGGGGATGTCAGGAAAAGGGTGTAAAATTTAAGTTATCCTCTATCCTTTCATCCCCTTCCCATATTCTATTGGTGTATTGGCACTGGAGGCCCTGCTGTGCTGGTGCTGTACAAATGCCCTGAAAAGTATAATCCCTGCTGTAGGAATTTATCAAACTTTAAAAAGAGGAGATAAAGAGAAACCTCTAAAAATAAGGATCTATGAGACATAAGAAATGAGATCCAATTCAGTTGAATTACTGTATTTTCAATCTAGAAGTCTAGAGTGCTTTTCAGTACCCATCACCTTCTGTTACTGGAGCAAGCAAAACACTAATATCGCTCTGTTACCTTATTATAGGTTCATTAACAGTTCTGCTTTGTTTTATAGTTTCTGGGAAAAAAAAAAACCCAACCAGCCAACCAGAAAACCTTGAAATTTGTGTAGTTCTTTTATTAGAAATGTATTTGTATTTTTCTGCAAGCGGGAGGAGGCCAAATCATATTAGGAGGGCTCTATGCAAGAGTCTTCTCATACTTTCCTTGTTGCAATTTGGAGCATTTGTTACCCTCCAGGCTTTTGTTTGTTTTATGTCACTGCAGTGAATTGAGAGTAGGTAGAGGGGGAAAAGAAGAAGTGTTTTTATCATAAAGACTTTTCAGGTTGAAAATCTGAACCAGGTGTGGAACTGCTTTGGTTTTATGGGTATTTTTTCTTCCCCAAAGGGGAATGCACCCTTCAATCACACAACTGCCAATTGTTTTAAACTATTAAAGGCAGGATGGAGTTTATTTGTAAGGTCAAGATCTACTTATAAGTAATGGCGCTTCCCAGGGGGAAAAACACTAACACAGTTTGTGAAAGTTATTTTACTTGATGGTCAAATAAACTTGATAGCTCATAACGAATAGGGTACCTGGCTGTGATGTGACACATGCAGCAGCATTTAGGGAGGGGTCCTTGTTTTTTGTATGAATGTATTGATGGATTTTCATGAGGATCTTTTGACTTTTGAAATCATAGCTTTGGTATTCTAAAAGACAAGGAAATGAAATTGGAGGGCAAAAGAACAAACCCGAACCAGCTCCAAAAGTATAGGAAGTGTGGCAGCAGATGTATCTGCTCAGGGAAGATACAACCCTTCAAATTGCCAGGGCCTCTTCAGCAGCTACTATGCACTGTGGGTTTATCTGGCAGAAGGAAGATGATAGGGTTGCCAGCCTGCCTAATGATCTTCATCTAATGTTTACCTTATTGAGAGGGGAATAATTCTGTTAAATTAACATCCTAGCATATTTGCTGTCCAGCTAGCTGATGAATTAAATAGCCTGAAGAAAATGTTTTATGACTCGTTTATCCATAAAAATTGATGATTTTTTTTTTCTACGCAAAAAGGAATGACTTTTCAGTAGTTGTGCACTGCAGTGGCTTACACCCCTTGTCTGTAAAGCAAAGAAAAAAATATACATATTTATATATAAAAATAACAACTTTAATAAAATCTGCGTGTCTTTGAGAAGTAGGAGAACACATGGACAAAGACTGCTCTTGGAGCGACCCCGGCTCGTGTGAGCACTGCTGCTGTGCTGCATGGTGTGTGCCTCCTGCTCAGAGAAAGCACAGACCATTAATGACAGCCTACAAGCGTGTGACACTCGGATCACTCAATCAATCAAATGTGGCACCTCGTGCCAGCCCAGCCAGCTGTCCTCTTCCATCAGTGTCCGAAAGTGCTGCACCAAAGGCTGTAGGTGCCAGCTGCTGTCCTCACGTAACCACTGGACCTGCCCCAGGATGAGTGTGTTTGGGGGACCTGTTTAGATTGAGTTTTCTGTCTTGACAGTCCCTTCTGATTTTCAGTTTAGAAGAGGAGAATAAACAAATTATAGGCTAATAAAGAAAACAGCACATCTATAACAAGAAATCCAAGCCTGGGGCTTTGCACTTATCTGATGTAGACATCACCTTAAGTGCCTGTGACAGCAGAGGATGCAGTTGACTCATTGTGGTTGGTTTGACCAAAACCTGTATTGTCAGAAGTGAAGTCTGTGACACCAGCCCACTGAACGTTATATTGCTTCTATTAGTATATGTTGGGTGTGCTAAAGAGATCAGAAGAGGAAGACTCAATTTTATGAGAAAATAAATTATGAACATGCTCATTCGAATGTTTCATGAGCAAATTTGCTTTTGGTCATTTCCAGTGTGCAAGAGTAGCGCGCAGTATGCACATATGGAGAGTGTGCGAGTTCTAGCTGAGGTGCTGAGACTGCTGCACACCCTGAAAACCTCCATGTACAAGAGGTCCACCATAAAGTGGTGAACCAGTGGTTTTCCACGGGCAGGGGCACTTCTGCACCCTTAAGTCTTGATGACTGCAAAACCGCAGAGCTTGACCATGTCAGGCTGAGGAGCTTGCAGGTACAAGAGGCATGGGCAGGAGGAAGATATGGACAGTCAGGGTTTTAGAGTCAAAACCTGTGTTTTATGGCAAAAAATTCCTTCTCCTTCTGTAGCCCCCAGACTGATAGGCAGTAGGCAATAGAGACTGTTTTCACAAAGAGGGTCTACTGCTGTTCTGGATTGCAGTGGTACTGAGTGCTGCAGGTTGCCCTCGTATATCTGTATCAAATTTTCAGGTTAAAAAAAAAATGAAGCTGCTTTAGGAGAAAAAAAAAAAAAAGTAATGGAACATCCTCAGGTTGAAACAGGCCCTGAGCCCAGCTGATGGTATAGGGCCTTTCATTTACTAAACTTCAGTGGTTTAATGGCAGTTCAGCATGGCTGCTGATTGCCTGCATGGTGTTACCACTGTGGCTGAAAAGGCTGTTTACCTTTGGAAGACAGAAAGCTCAGCTGAGCAACACACAGAGCACTCTCCTGGGCCCTGCTAATAATTTTTTTTCCAAAAGATGCCCAGGTTGCTGAGGAGCACAGACCCCTTGGAAAAAACCTCTCTTTGTGCATACGCTTGCTTACGGATCAGTTACAAATAGGTCAAACCAGAAAAATGGTGTTTGGGGCTAGATTTGCAATAGAACACTTCATTTTGGGAGTTTTCTTAGCTGCAAAGTGATTCTTACTTTGACCAGTGGAAAACATTTGTTTTTCAAGAGATCTCTCTCACGTTTATCATCCCAGCTTGACCTGGCACTGAAATCTTTCTCTGTATTTCTCATGGTTGTTGTGAGGCTACTTATAAGTGTGAGTGGCCCTGTGCGAGTTGGAGAGCAATGGTTCAAAAAGGAAAAGAGCCATCTGCTTCTCATTGACTTGCTGAAATGATGAGAACACTTTCTAAGAGAGGCTGTGCTGTGTGTAGAGAAAGTAGATTCTGGGGCTCTTCCCTTTATTCTAACAGCTTGGTGCGAGTGGATGCAAACTCGCCTGCCAAAGAACGATCATGTTTCTAAAAATTAATTTGGGGTCCAAGGTCCTTAGATACCATCAGCCTCGGCGGTCTTTTATCCATGGACTGCATTGCAGGCAGTGGCAGTGACAGCTTCCTCCCACTGCTGTGTGAGTGATCATGGAGGGAATAACATTTTTGTGTTAAAAAGACAGCAAGGATCTTGCATGCTCTTTGAAGAAAGAAGTTAAATTAAGATAAAACCCATGGTTGTTAGAGATGCGCATCTACAAGTATTACAGCTAAACTGAGATGCTCACAAAGTAAGGTTTGATTGTGGCTGCAGCAGCCGCCCCTAAACAGGAGGCTTTGGAGCTTGTCACAAATGGCTGTATTTCTGGTATGCTGCCTTCCTTTTAACATGTGGCCTTTAAGCCTTGTTTTCTGGGCTTTTGTGGGTACAGAGCAAGATTTGTTGAAATACTTGTGTGTATGTTCCTGTTTGTGGCTTGAGCAGCTTCCAGGCTCCTTCAGTTGTATGTAGCCTATCTGCTGCTGGTGCAAGCGTTAATGTACATGGCTTGCATTGCTCTTGCTGCTTGCGGTGAAGCTATCAAAGAGATTACTAGCTTGCTAAAGATGGTTTTGTAGACTTTGCGGGTGATTTGTTTAAAACTAGATTACTGTCACATTTAGAAACGTTTAGCAGCATTGGACCAATGAGGAATAATAATTTAAAGAGGCTGACTAGATCTAATCAGTTTTTGGGAGATGAGACTTAATCAAACATAAGAGGTTGAGAAGGCTGATAGAGATAATGAATTTGAATATGTAATACGGGGCCTGCCTGAACAGTAGCACATCTTCTCTGGCCATAGTTCATAATGAAGCATTTGCAAAAGTTATCGAGTTGATAGGTATAAAATCCTTTGTGCAAGGAACTTTGGCAGCTGGGGGAGGAAATTACCTAGACTGAAACTCAAAGTAGACATTGCATGAGATTTCTTTCAGTATGAGAATTCAGAGAGTTAATTTTCAAGCTATTTTCAGAATATGTAGGGGAATAGGATTGGCAAACTACCTTGAAGATGAAAGATACCCTTGTGAGCTGCACATTGAAGAAGGTCTCTGGATGGCTGCTCTCGATGTAGACCTCCGGCATGTACTTACCAGGTAGCCCCGGGCAGGTATTTTGACTACCCTGGCCCTCAGTTCCCCATCCGTAAAGTGGATGTGCTAAACCCTTCCTACTCTTTTTATGTCTATTTTCTGTGTTACTGTTACAGCTAGAAAAGTGTTGACTTTATGAAGAAAGGCCAGCTGAGGTAGATGCTGTGTAAATGAACCGACTGCATATGTAGAATGTTTCCAAGAATGTCTGCCCTGATACTAGAAATCTAAATAAACTGCATTATATTGCTTCCACTTTTAACCCACCCCCTCCAAGACCAGAAACCACACATACCCCCAACATGCCCATTTTTTAATCTTAATCGAGGATGATGTTAGCCCTAAGATCAGTTTGTGTGATGAATTCATAATTCATAAGTTTGGGATGCTTTAAGCGAACAAAATAGTAACTATATAAGCTCATAATTTGAAATCCATGCGTGTGTAGTAGGAGCCTGACCCATCTCTTCATGTTTTCAGTGTGAGCAGAATTCTGCCTGTTTTCTTCAGCAAAGGCAGCAGTTGTAAATATTTTTCTGATTCAGCTGAATTAATTATGAGAGATGCTGCTCTTTGCCCACCTCCTTCTGGCAGTGCTGGCAGCGCTCTGCTGGGCTTTGGAGGGACTTGTGTCTCACACCTCATCAGAAGCTGATGTGACAACTGAAGGACCAAACCCTGGGAGGTCCTTTTAAAAAATTCAGGATTTGGGGTGCCCTGAGGTGTTTTTGCCCCTCTGCAAAACCTCTTTCAACTGAAGCAGCTGGTGTGGAAATAAAAGGTGACTCCATTCTCCTGCCTCATTCAGGTCAGGTGTTTCGCTCTGCTAGAGGAAGGGATAAACTTTATTAACTGTTGACACCAAGGTCTGCTATGAAAGACAAATATGTCATTGGAGCATCATGAGTGGATTTGGGTTGGGATAGGGATTTTTAATCAGCATCAGGCCTGACAGTGAACTAACACCACAACCAGCTGAATGATTGAGAGGCCTGAAATGGTGAAGTATTCAGCGAATGCAGTCTTTTGTGTGATGCTGTATCAGTTGCTGAGGCTGTGGCTTTGCTGTCTTTTCTTTTCGCAAGACCAGAACTGCCTTATTCTATTCTGGCTTTTTGATAGGATTTTGGCACAGTGCTCAGTAATGATAGGGCTTCATGGTGACTTTCTTTAAACCCTTGTGCCTTCATGACAGGCATGATTGCTGAAAAGAGCAGAAGTTCTAGATCTTTATTATGCTTTACTCTGTTGAAGTCTGTTTGTTTTGCATATTTCTATCCAAGTTGACTGTGATCACTGAATCGTGAAGGGAGATATGGCATCCCTGCCTTCTACCTGCAGATTTGAGATGCAGAGAGATCCACGGTCAGGGTAGGTTCACTGAAGTGTTTGCAGTAAAACCAAACTTAGCTTTAGCTTAGCCTTTACAAACCTCAGTTTTGATATCTGCATCAATTTGTACTTTAAAGAACCTTCAGCCAAGATAGCAATTGACCTTATCATTTGCTAGGTAGGATGAGGAGGATTCACTGCTGGATGCAGTTCAGCTGCAGGGTTTTGAGCTGATACTAGATTTCTCCTTTTGGGAGAACGTTTTTGCTGTACTTCCTCCGTTGACTAGTCATTATTGATATGTCCATCTTCCCGCAGCTCCATCCTTGACTTTTTGGGAAGGTCATATACGTGGGATTTACAGCTTTTTCTTGTATATGGTGACTGTTACAGCAAAGATTAATAGGAAGAGAACGTCTTGTGTGTTCCTCTGCCTGGAAACTTACTCAAGGTTAGAGATCTTGGATGACTTTTATTGTTACCTTTCCTGACAACAGCCTCTCAATATGAAATATAAACTGAAATATAAACTAAATTATAAACCCTCAGAACAGTGGCAGCTAATGAGGTAGAACTGAAAGGACTGGCATAGAGATAGAAATTCCCTCTTGTGCATAGTATTTGTCTATTTGAAGCCCACTATCCTCTTGAGAGCATGGCTTACTTAAAGAAGAATTGCTATGCTCTGAGAGAAGCTTCCTATATTGTAGCAATGTTACAGAAACATGTTGTGAAACCAGCTGCCATGAAATTGAATTACAGGTGTTGTATTCTTCACTGCTTAAATTGCTCTATTATATCACAGGCCTCATCGTTTTGTTTTGAACAAATAACTGCAATTTAGTGGGAGCCTACGAGATGACGGTATAAGCAGTCAGGGGTTGTTTAAGACTTCTCTAATGATGGAAAATTGTTCTCATCTATCTAGACTGCATCATCTTTGCCAAAATGCATGTGCAGTGAATGGAAAAGGAAATGAGGAAATGAGGAAAACTGCTTCCTCATAGCTTCTTTTTCCTAAGTTTGTTTCTTTGTATTTTTAGATGTGTGAAGCAGTCCCTTGTAGGCTTTTAGACTGGTCAAAGCAATATGGTCATTCATACTTAACTCTGACACTGCTCCACTACATCAAATTATGGCACTGGATGTAGTCACTTCCTTCCCTTTCAGCTTGCTGGAATTAAGTAGATGGTTGCTCAACCTCCACCTTCCCAGGTTTTCATGGAATAAGGTTTTAGAAGATCCTTTGGGAAATACTTAAAAATAACTCTCAGTATAGAAAGCAGTTACTGTTTTAGGCCAGAATTTACAACTATTTTGTCTAGGTTTAAATTCCTAATTGCTACTCTGTGTGTGCCCACCCTGTGCTCCATTGTCCCCATCCCATTCCTGCCCACTTCGTGGAGTAGCCTTTTCTCTGATGTACTTAGCAGTTTACCCTGGACCTTAATGTATATGAATTGCCCCAGTTGGCTTGTAAATAGTTTAAATCCAATAGAAAAAGGATACTTACAAGAACCTTAGACTTGAAAATTAATTTTATTTCCCTTACTACCTATCCAGGTCTGTATTATTCTACAAAGGACACTGTATACTGAAATGCAGGAGAACCTGTTGTAGCATAGGGCTCAGAACAAGCTTTATTAGTGTCCTCTACTCTAACCTGTTATTAGTCTGAAGATTTGATAAGTTGGTACATATGTGTATTTCACCGATTGTCACAAATTTCACAGAAAAAATTAGACTGGAAAGGAAAGCAAGAGGTCAGTTTGTCCATCCTCTTGTTCTTCCAGGTCCTTGCTTTATTCTTGCCCAGATGGCTGTCTCACTTGCTCATAAAAGTCCTCTGTGATTTAGATTTGCTTACTTGCTTTAAAGTGCCATTTGTAGAAAGTCAGTTTGATTGGATGATCTTGGTTGCCCATGTTCCATTGGCAATTCAGATCAGTTTTGTGCTCAGGCTTTTTGCTTGTGACTTTTTGGATTAGCGATAGTTGTGTTTTGTTTTGTCTCCTGCTCTGCTGGTTTGAAATGTTATTTTTTCAACATCTGCTTTTAGCCAGTGTACGTTAGGCCTCTCATGCTCTGCCCACTTGAGTATGCAAGTCTCCTTATGTTTCAGAAATTTCAGTTTTCGTGGCTAACTTTAAAAAGGGGAAAAAAAAAGAAGGGGGGCAGTTTTTGGAGTGAATACGTATTTTTGATGATAAAGCTCACAAAGGTACTTCTAAATCTTTTCCTCTTGTCACTTGAAGTGAGATGTAAGATAAAACTGCTTCACAAAGTCCTGTGAAAAATTAATGTGTACTGTAATTTAGAAGATGTGTTGCTGAAGGGCATTTAAATGTTATGTTTTTGTTTTCTGCAAATTCTATTTTAAAAGGAACAAATATCTAGTGAGGACTGCTTCAGAATTTCAGTGAAATGCTGCTGATACTAAAAGAAAGAAGAGATGAGAAATGAGAGGCACAGACTGCACAGCCTAATGAGTACATAAGCCTAACGATGCAAAATTGCAAATTGCACAGATTACGAAGCACTGTCCCTTGCATTCAAACCTGCTTTTAGCACTCTTGGGGCAGCTCCAGAGCTGCGATGTCAGATCAGGATTCAGATGTGCTGGCATCACAACATCTGAAAAGCCTCCATCTGACTCCATCCAGTGCTGGCACAGGATGAGTTGGTACCATGTGCTGATATAAACCTCTTCAGGCTCTGAAATTGTGGTGGGGCAAGCTAGAGAATAAACCTGTGGGTTATTGGGGGGAGAACTGATGTTATGGTGTAGTACCACAGATACAGGTGCCCCGCCTAGTGCGCCCTTGATCCTCTGTTGCTGGAGGTAAACTGGTACATAAGACGGTAGAGCTCCAGCTTCCCCAGTACATTAGGGACATGCCTGGGCTTCTGCTTGCAGCCAGAGAGGGCATTCGGAGCAGCTGCTGTGCTGCAGGGTAAGTGTCCTAACCTGGGTGAAGGAGTGCTTGGTGGGATAGAAAAATCAGAGACCAAGATTGGAGGTAATAGAAACTTGAAAAGGCAGTTTTACAAAGGAGGGTTTACTTTCTCACTGCCTGCTCTTCCTGACCCAGAGAAGCTGCCAACTCTGCTGGCAAGTCTATAAAGTGCTAACGCAGCTCTAGCCAGAGCAATGAACTATAATGGAGAAGTTGAGGGAGGTTTGTTGGGTTTGGGTTTTGTTTTGGGTTTTTGCTTGTTAGTTTAGGGTTTTTTTTCCCCTTAGCTTTCACCAAGAACTCAAGAAAAAGTGTAAAAAAGTATTTTTCTCACTGTTGTCAGTTTCTGCTTCTAAAATTTGTCCATACAAGCATTCTGTCTTACCTTTAGGATGTTGTTTGTTCCTTCTCCTTCAGCTTGTTAAGGTCAAGGATGAGATAGCAACCTTAGCTTTGGTTCTATCTGTATTGCTAATAGCGAGATACCTGATGGTCTAGTGCAGCTTGTGTACCTTGAAGATGTGATAACCAGATATTGTTGATGGCTGACTGTTCATCTTAGTAAACTGGGGTAATTCAGGGTAGTGTAAGGTTTCTTATTCCTTTAGAAAAGAACAAAGCATTTTGCACTGAATGCAAAATCATCTGAGACGAGTGATGTGATTACTCAGTCACAGCAGAATAAAAACTGGGAGAGATGTAATTCATTGTTTTATTTTTTCAAGCTGCTGACATGATGCAAGAGTTGCTAATGCAGTATGAAGTACAAATGGTATGCAAAATTCCCTGATAACTACCTGGGAATTCTCATTCCATCAGCAACTTTTGTGTTATCACAAATGAGACAGCTTGAAAGGCACTTGTTGCGTTTTGTATTGCATGCAAAAGTAATTTGCACTTCAAATGAACTGACCTAGATTATTTTTGATGCTTTTTTTTTTTCCTGCATGGCTTTCATAAGCAATGGAACAATGCTGTATTACTACTTGCTTTGACTTTTAACAATTCAAAAATCATAGCGAAGAGACATATGACAAATGAGCATGTTGGTGCAAGCTGCTTAGCGATCGGGATTGTAAAAGCTGGGTTTCAGAGAGTCAGATCAGGTTGTCTGATCGCCTTTGAAAAGTGTTGAACGTCTGGATTTTAATTGTAATATGTTTTTATGTTCCAGTACTTCAGAGCTCAGAGTGTGAATGTCTGGAATGCGTTTGTCTCTTTACGCCCAACCCCAGTGGACAGTTCCTCTCTCCAGTCTGCTGCAGGGTCTGTTTCAAACAAACACTATCACAGCACCATCCAGACAGAGTGTTCTGGAAATGGGTTGTTTCCCCAGAACATACTGGGAGGAAGCTACCTTGCATGGAGTGTGAATAGTCAGAGGCCATGAGCTGAGGAGTGAAGCAGAGAGTGAATCATATTGATGAGCGCAGAGTCTGATCTTCATCCAGGAGGTGAAATAAAGCTAATGGAGTCTCTCCAAAACTTCAGGGCTTTGTTCTCAGTTGTAAATCAGTGCCGTTCAGTATAACTAAGGCTGAGGATCTGTCCATATGACTTGATGTTTGCAGTGTACATCAGACAATTAAGTACAAATGTTGAGGTGATGTGGGCAGTATGTAAGTATGAAGCAGGAATCTGCCTAAAAGCCTCCTAATCTAGTTTGTTCAATCCATGCCATTTATCTCTCCAATGCCATTCCAGTATCTCTATATTAATCTGGAAGGCTCTCCTTGCTGAACATGATGACTGTGTAGAAGTCCAAAAAGGCCGGGAATGTTCGCAGTTGCTGTGTTAAAATAATTATCCAGTATTTTTAGCCCAGATGCAATCCTGGGAAGCATGAAAACAGCCTGGGACGTATGCTTACGATGCTAGGAGAGCTCAGCAGGAGGTAGATGCTCACAAACTAATTGGACTTCCGGGGTTCTGTTTTAAGGACTGCCTTCATATAAAACAATGTACAACCCAGGACGCAGCTGCTGCTCAGTCAGTTGTTTCCTAAACTGACAGTTGTTTAAAGATAAGAGATGTTTTTATTTCACTGAAACCCTTTTTCTCCAAGTCCAAAAGAGCCTGAAAAATGTTATGTAATGGAAAAATGCCTTTGGGCATGTGTGTGAAAAAGGTGAGTGCTTTCTGCAGTGCTAGCAGGGTTGCTGTGCATGCCTTGGTCTCCTTTCTGAAAGCTGTTTATGAAGGAGAAATACGGGCTTGAAATGCAGGTTTTATCTAACATGGTACGAAGCAGCCCATCGTGAATTGTGCGAGGTGTTGCTACCTGCGGGGAGGCACTTCATCCTCCCTGTGGGGCTGGAATGATACAAATGTTATACATTGACTTTTAATGAATATACATCAGTTATGTGTATGTAGAGGGCTTTATACCTGTATCTTATGTATTAGAGAGAGAAGGCGGCTCCCCCATA
The DNA here is from genome assembly GCF_033815535.1 of Pezoporus flaviventris. Taxonomy (NCBI): domain Eukaryota; kingdom Metazoa; phylum Chordata; class Aves; order Psittaciformes; family Psittacidae; genus Pezoporus; species Pezoporus flaviventris. The sequence continues at coordinate 12,816,165 of NW_026892571.1, read as the reverse complement.
TGGTATCTGATGTTACAAAACACCTTAGCCTGTGAGCCTGGAAGGGCTAAGACTTGCTGGGTACTGAAAAAGAGCTCTGTACTGCTCAGAGAATACCAAGCAGGGAGTGTCCAAGGTCAAGCAAACATAGTGGAGTGGGGGGAAAGAATCCTGAGTAGGCAGTAAATATTGTACTTAGGAGGTTTCTCTTCTCATCCTATAAATTTATGATCTCGGTGCCTGCACTTTGTCTCGCATCGCTGTTGTTCTGGACCTGCGTACGTGGCTGTGTCCTGACTTTTTCCATTGTTTACAATATGTGCATGCCAGCGTAGTACAGCTGTCATTGTGTGGCACCTTTTAAAGCCCCCCTGAAGTTGCTTGTTTTCCCTTCTGGTGGTGTTAGACATTCCCAGTACTTTTATGGTCTCTGCTTGCCTCTTAAACAGCCTTTATACTTCCCAGTGCCAGTGATGTGGCAGCCACAGCTTCTCTAATGAAGACCTTTTCTGGGTACTGGTCTCGGATCTTCAGAGTCCTTTCTTAGTTCCTTGGGGCTGTAGGGATCCCACAACAGTTTCTTGAGGGTGGTGCCCTCTGTCAGATGCCTTCGGTGCGCTCTGGGCATGTGGAAATGAAACCTGGATTCACCGTAGCTGGGCTAAACCTATGGAGGGAATCAGCTCCAACACCACGGGATCCTTGCACTTCCCTTCCAGGTGAAGCAGCATTTAATTGGCTTCATCCTCTCTAGCACAAACAATGATTATATTTAAACCAGAAAGTTCATCTTGAAACAAGATTGCTCCACTGAATATTCACATAGACTTGCTTAATGCAGTATTACTGTATCCTTGTTATGGTGAGGGGAGGTGCTGGGGTGAAGAATGGAAAAATACAAAGCAAATTGCCTCCATAAGAAAGTTACTGAGGTGGATGAGCCAGATTTGTCTTGTCGTGTTTGGCCAGTTTATTGCAATATAGGTTTTGCCTGTGACACTGTTTGCAGGTTAATTTCACATCCCAGGTTATGCCCTTTCTTTACCTTGTGTTTGGATAAAAATGCTCTTTCTTCTTTTTTCCGTATCTGAATTAACAGCAAATCATTGTTTCGTTGTTGGGGAGAAGGTTTTAATTTTCCATGCTGAAAATCGCCCAGCAGCTGTTTAAATGTGAAAAAATCTGTTTTGTAAGAAAAACAGAACAAAACAAAAATTACCGGTAGCTAGAAGAACTCACAGCATCTGTTGTTTAACTGTATCCATGTTGCAACTAACAACAAACTGTAAAAACATATCAGCATTCAACTCCATTAATTTAGTTTCTCTTTTTTATATTACTTTATCATTTTGCACAAGTACAAAATGACACTAATAACACTTAATAGATGAATAGCCAAATAGATAAAGTTGTTATTATGATCCTCTGTGAAGTCTGAAGTGTGTAATTTTTCTTAAACAATGAAATGGATACAGAATTATAGCACTTCCAGGAAAAATGTATATAAGCATTGATTAGACGCACACCTGTGCAGCTTCCTGAAGCTTAATTGCTCGTGGCTTTGTTTTCCTGAGTGCTTTGTAATCACTCTTGTCACACTGTTCAGTTTGGGATCTATGTATTACTATTTTCATGTTTCTCTCTCACATGTTGTTAGATCCAAAGGTATTGCCCAATACACAAACATACACTCTTTGTGTTATTACAATGCAATATTGTGCCAGCCCTTGAGCTTATTTTTAAACCTGTCTCAATTTAGTGTAGACTGGCCTAAGGTTGGCTTAAGTGGATGAGTGACACATCTCTGAATGCATGTTTCCTGCAGTGTGAGGGCATGGTCACAAGCACTCGGGTCTGACCAGTGCCCACAAAGCCTTCAGCAGCAATGGGGTTAATTGGCTTAAATAGAGCACCTGAACTTAAATGAACTCCTGAGTACAGGTAAAGTCTGGGACTCCCATTGTTTTTACACTGCCTTCCAGCACCAGTGTGTGCAAGGTCTGGCCGACAGTAATCTTTCTAATTCATAAAGCAGAACGGGAGGAGCCCCATTGTGCATCTTCCACTTGCAAACAGTTGATTAAAGTGTGTGATGTTTACACATCTGGGCAGAAATATCCTCCCCACATAGATGATGTATCAAATGGAGACACTTAAACCCATACTCTGGTTTATGCTGATCATTTGCTGCTGTTGGTTGCGTTTTAATTTCTTTGTGGGTTCTTTTTTTTTTGTGTTTTTTTTTTCTTGGTTCTTTGTGGTGGGTGCTGGTCTTTTTTTTTTTTTGCTTTTTTGTTTCTTTTTTTTGTTGTTGTGGTTGGTGGTGGCGAGAAGCTGATATGTCATGTATACATGTCTCTGTGCTACGCAGTATTAAGTGTAAGGTCTGTATATAAATGCAACTAATGAAATTGGGGACCGTGTGGCCTCAAATCGTTTAAAATAATGGCATGAGCAATCTCACTCCATTACATTCGAGTGGAAGCAGTTCATGCTAAAGTGCTGGTTCCCTGAGGAGTCTGGGAGCCCTGATTGAATCTTACTTGCAAAATGGACAGTGAAGATAAGTTTGTTGCAGGGCAGATGACAGCTCTGACTCAACAGAAACCACAGTGCTCAGGGGAGGGTTGCCTTGAGCCTCTAAATAATGTCCTTTCTTTTTCTTTCACTGCTGTCTTGCAAGCTTTGCAGCAAAGGCTTTTGCCCAGTGTTCATGTTTCCTAAAGGCACTGAGGTACGGCACCCGTCTGTGGTGCCAGGTGATGCTGGTCTGCTCTGTTCCTTGGTATAAAGTCTTTGGGTTTTCATTCTTCCAGCTATATGGCTCATATAATTTCATAGGAGGAAACACATAATTTCATTAGGAGGCTACAGAAGTAGCTCTACAGCAGTAAAAGCTCTGTCCTGTCTTGTGGCATACTTTTATCAGAAGACTAAATATATGGGGTTTTCTTGACTAGCACAAAGCATCGAGGTCCTTCTAGCAAGGGGATAGCCAGACCCTGGCTTGGGTGCTTTCAGCAAGCTGAATTCCTTTTTATCCTATTGTAATGTCTTTTAAAATACAAAGAGATGTTGAGACACACTTGACAAATTACTTCTGACACAGGTTGAATGAGCTGATGTGTGTTTTGTCCGTCTGGAGCGGCTCCCATCACTGGCGGGTGTGTTATCTCGAGGAGGGCATCCCCCTGTGACTGCTTGGCAAGCCACACTTAGTTTCTCACCACCACTGGTCACTTAGTATCTGGGTGAGATGCCTGAAAACATGCAGAGCTCCTGTGCTCTGTTTGAGATTCACTGTGGATTTTAAGCCTTCTTTCCATTCCTGCAGAAAAAGCGCTTGGGGAGTATTTCTGTAGTCTGTGGGAATTGCTGTGCACCAACCAGCACTGTGATACATCCCAGTTCTTGTGGAGGGAAAATAAAACTGATCCCCAAAAAGACCTGTAATACTTGAATATAAATGCATGCGATGGAAGTGTAACTGGATTACATACTAGGACAGTACTTCACTATAATCATGAAGACTGACTAGAAGAAACAAGACTCACAGTTAAGTAGAACACTACAGAAATCAGCTTGCAGGCTGCTGGCCTGCATGGAGAGGAAGCAGGACTTCTGCAAGATAAATAGCAGTTCCCAAGTGCTTATCTAACAAAAACACATTGAACAAAATAAACTTGACTCTTCCCAGTGAATGTTTCATGCTGATGAGAAAACTCAGTGATGTCCTTAGTGATGGAAAATAACAGGGGAGAGAGAAATTTGGGAGGGAGAGAGGAGTAGTTGGAGATGCAAATCTGGATGAGACGCAAAGCACCGTGCAGCAGCGAGACTGCAGCACCACCGTGAATCCTTTCGTCTTTCCACCCCAGCATTGACGTGGGATTGTGGACAAGGATTCGTGTGACGTGGGAAGCAGCTGAATGGAGCCACAGGGTGTCAGCTGGACCTGTGTGCCCCTGGACTCAGCAGATCATCCTGCTTGGTCTCATTGTTTTTGTTACTAACTTTTGTGTTTTCTGTAGAGACATAGAGAAAGGCAGGATCGGCCTTCAAAAGCTGTGGCTGTTATTATATATAGTCTCCAGAAAAAAAGCCCTGTGCTCATCCACGCCCAATCCGAGTGCCTTTTACATGCAGCTTTCCCCAGCCTCCCCACAGCTTTACAGGCGTATGATAATTCTACCAAAAGAAACGTCACAAATCCAAGGAATTTAGGTTTAAGCTTAAGTACAACACAAACCTCAATGAGGAGGTTATTTTGCTGTACAGTTCTGTCATATTGGGGAATTCATTTATGGGAAGTGCAAGAGGAGGTAGGGCCTTCTGTCTCCCACATAGCTAAGAAATGTATGGGTGAACTTTATGTGGATGTAATGGTACTTCTGAATTTCCTGGAATTGGAGCATCATGGGAGTTTTGGGGAATATTGAAGGCCTCCCACTTCCATGGGTTTTTTTTGGCAGTGGCATGTGTGCAGTGTCACCCAAACATGGGTTGCAGAGCTCTGTGTTTCAGTGCCAAGCCTGAAGGTTTCAGCCTTGAGATTCACTTTGCAAGTTGAGGGAGGGAGAAAGAAGAAGGAAGAAACACTGGGGAAAACCTTGATATTCTGAATGTAGATGGTGTGGTTCATAGGTTCATTTAGCTTGGCATACTTACTGGGGTAAATACCCAAAATCCTTAGATGGCGTGTTACATGTCACTGTATGGGCACTGTTAAATTTGTGTGCCATTTGAAAAATGTGATGTTTTTACTGCATAATTGCAAATTATCTCATGCTTTTATAATCAACTTTGCTAGAGTGAAACACAGTTATATCCAGTGAAGTACCATATTTGTCCTAGCGTTAGACAGTAGGTTCATTTAATCACAGCTGTAATGAAGAGCTCATTTCTCAGTTTGTTTCCAGTTTAGTTTCATTTGCGTTTGAAGATGTGATAGCTGCTGGTTTGGGGAATCACTTAGTATTCCTTTCTTGAGAGGCCTGGCAAAACCCTGGGTAATACAAAGACTTTTGAAGCTGTTATTCACCCTCTTAAATCATATTAGGATTCAAATTTCGGTTGCTTTAAGGACAAGAATTAGGAGTAAAATAAATTTCTCAACTGCTTGTAGGTTTGGTGTGGCTTGGATCTGAGCTCTTGGTTCAAAACTACTTGAACACAGGCTAATAACTTGAAAGGGATGGAAGTATAATCCAGTATCTATAGAAACTGCTGCAGTCGGTTTGAACATTTGTAATATTTAGCACTCAGTGACACTGAATGCACTTTGGTGGTGTTAAGGCAGAAAATAAATATTACTTATGTGTTTGAGGGCAACCCCTTCTTTTGGCTGGGCAGGTTAATCTTGGTTTAAAAGCAGCCGACTTACAAACCTCCCCCACAGAAACAGGGTTTCCCCCCATTTTCCTGCCATTTCACACTGCTTGGTTTCTGATCTTCCCTCTATCCTTCCGTTGTGAGCATCTACTGTATTTTAATCTTCTTGACAGGCCACTCTTATTTGTTCTTGGCAAGCTCCATTTAACCCGGTCTGCCTTGAGCAGTTTTGTATTCCTGCCTTGGTTTCTCCACAGGGCACACTGCAAGCAGCCCCTCTCCCCCACTGAAATGTAATAGTTTGATAATTCTACTTGAAATATGAAATCTGGAGCCGACAGTGGGTGGGAAACTCTGTTGGTTCTCAGTCCTCCACTCTTCCTCCAAATCCAGTCCTGTCTTACACCAGTCTGAAACCTTCTTTTTTACCTTTCTTCTAGTAAAGTAAAATTTAAAAATCAGTGTTTTTAAATGTATTTATTTATTATTAAGTCAGTGGCCTGGGAAGAGGAACTGAATGACATCTTATAGTTGAAAATTTCCGGGTAAGAGATTTCCTTGCATAATAGAACATCTCCCTCAGGGCACTAAGAGCTGTCCCTCTGATTGACAGTTTAATCTTGGAGGGATTAGAGTCCTTGCTATATGCAGCAGAGAACAAGATGTATCCTGCTAAACATGCATTTGGTCTCACAGAGATTACAGTGTGCATGAAGGGTTGATGATGGCAGGTGGTTGCTGCAGGAAAAGGCTTTTTCTGGACTACTTTGTGAGGCAACCTGGACCCCTGGAGCAGATGGAGTGGGCTCACCCACCAAATTCCCTCATCAGTTAGGAGGGTTTGTTTTTGAAATCATCCAGGGACTGAAATATTTCCACTTAGTAGAATGGGAAGAGCCTTTTGTTCACTTCAGGTGTTTTCTTTTCAAAAGATGCTTTTCTCAAAGCATGAATTGGCTCTTGTATTGAGTGAGTCTTTTTTATTGTTTTATTTTATAGACTCATGCCTGTGTTGGCCAGAGTTTGCAGAGAAACGAGAAGCAGGGGACAGCATGCTCGGTGCAGGCTGCAGCTTCTCGCCTCCTCCTAAGTTTGCCTGTTGTTTTGAAGCCCAGGCTGGCTGCTGGCTCCGTGTGAGTGGTAGAAAATGATTTTATAGAAGTGAATTATTGCAGGGCTGGTGGCCAGGAGCCTCTGTCTGAAGGCTCTCTTCTGGAGCATGTGAAGATTTATGGATAGCTCTACCAAGTGCTGAAACATGTTGTTGAGCGGCAGTCCAGCTGACTTTGCTAGACTTGTAAGCGCCTGAGAGTTAAGATGTTCTTTAGCAACTGAAATATATCCCTGGGGGAGGCTGAAGTGGTCAAAATGTTGGGGTTTTATTAAGCTTCCTAGAGTACCATGTACTGAAAAGGAGACATGAAACTGGAGCATTCACATTTTCTTTCTTTATTTTTTCAACATATATTAGAAGGATGTTTCCTTTTCTCCCTTGTGGCTGAATCCTTCACAGCAAAAGACAATTGCCCTTTCTTTTCTAATTTTCCTCTTTTGATATATGCCTTTGAATGCAAATTTCCATCTTTTCTTGGTAAATACAGAATTTTATTTTCAGAAAATATTTGAATGTTAAAATTGAATTTCCATCTTTATGTAATTAAATTGTGTGAAGTCAGATGGAAATTGTATAGAAATAATGTACCCGACATGTTATTTCCTCTTTTTCTTCTGTGCAGGTACTTAAAAAACAAAGCAAAACCCCAAACAAAATACCTCTGGAAGGGAAGCTGTAGTGTCTGGTGCAGCAAGGGATAAAGACTTTAATCTCTAGTATAAATGAAAGAGACCTATTTTTTCCTCTATCAACACAGAGGTCACTCTGAGACCCTGACACCGGAGTTGCCTTGCGTGGTATAGATTTTGAAATTGCAGTGTAATTCCTCACTTTTTAATAAGCAGAAAATTGCGTGACAACTTTGACAAATTAACATCACTATCCAGTGACCTACCGAGGGGTAAAAAAGGGAGCAGATCCCAGTGAGAGTAGATGATTAATTGGTCAAAACATTATATAGTGGAAATAAACACCCCATGCGGAGTCCTGTTCAAAGCATGTCTTGACTGGTAGAATCCACATATTTTATTATATTTAATGCTGCTGTAATCTGTAAAAAAGTATATAATGGTCTGCTCTTCAGTTCTAGGCGTATCCTAGCGGAGTAGTATTTTCCTTCATCGTTAACATAAATATTAGCTATAAGGAAGCAAGTGTGGTTTAAATTTCTCTTCATTCCAGACAACGTATATAATTAGCTTAAGTTTATCTTTTTCTAAGGGAGAAATACTGCAGTTGGTCTTTTGTTTTGCTTCCTCATCACCCAGCATATGGCCAGAACAGCATGCAGTGGCCCAGCAGGAGTGGGATGTTGCACATGTGATGTTCTGCATATCCAGAGTTGGCTAGAGCTAATAGCAAACTTTTGCCCAAATTAACATTAGATCTTGTTAAGCATGTGATTTGAACATGTTTCATGCGTATGAAAGCATGCAAAACCAAATATCTCGAACTTGAAAAATATGAGCTTCCACAATTCAAATAATAGTGAGTACTTACTGTATCATGTCTTTTCCCAGTTATCTTCAAAGAACTGTTTATCATTGCTGGGTTTTGTTGTTTTGGTGGCATAATGGCATAGTTGGGAGCTGTGACTTGCAGCATTTTCTTTCAGAGCAAACTATAGAAAGTTGTTCTGTTTATGGTTTATGTTTAAAGGTGTTACGTTTAGCTGTACTGTTTCAAGGAATCATTGACAGGGAGTCAGTGATTGTGGTACCCACTGCAATGCTGGCAAGAGGCTGGGTAGGAGCTGGGGACAGAAACAGAGAAGAGAGGAGAGGGAAAGACGGCTCAGAAGCATGCAAAACTGTGGAGGACTTTGCAGCCTATGCTTATTCTCGCAGGGAATACGAAGCTCTATGTGTTGCTCTGCTTCACTGAAAAATAAGCTGTGCTGTAAAATATGAAACTTACTTTAAAAGTGCTTTGGCAAATTAAAAAATTAATTTAAAAATGGGGGATTTTTTTTTTTTTAAAAAGGAAAGAGGGAAAGAAAAAGTGGTAACTGTGTTCTATTCCTCATCAAAAGCATGAAACAAAACAAGTGGTGGCACATCTCCATTTCTGTAGTAGTTATTTTCCTTTTCAGTCCTCTTTAAGACCAAATAATCAAAACACTCATTTACTCTTTCTCCAGCATATGAAAGCAAGTAGTGTAGGTGTAGCTCCAGTTGGCTACACCTTTCAGTAGACTCCAGAGAAAGTTAAACATATACCTGGGACTTCATTCAACAGTTTGTTTAATGTGCTTTTGTTTAATCTAATTTTCACACCCCATTTGGTCCAGGGACAGACTTCTCCAGGGTATTCTGACATTCTCCATCAGTTTTCTGTTTTGATATCCTGCAATATATAGTAGTACTAGGGAGGTGCTGTATCCCGTGGCTTTGTGTATTCACTTTCGCAAAGGCAGCGGTGCCCAGCACATGGAGCAGCTGTGCGTGGCCATGGAAGAAAGCTCCATGTACCTACCCCTGTTTGCTTCACTCACACAAACTTGGCTATCTAGCCAAGATAATTCTGTCTGCAGCATCCCTGCCTGCCTTGACCCTTGGCAGCACATAGCTCTAGGAGTGCATAGCCTCTTCTGATCCACCAGCCCCAAACACCTCTGGATTTTCTCCTCACCCTTTATTGCCACATATCCCTGCATCAAATCACTTAGTCTAATCCTTAACTAAATGTATTTAATAATTAAATAAATGAATATAACCCATTTTCCTTCTTCAGCATCCCGAGGTACATAGGTAAGCTCCAGGTACACTGGGAAAAGCTACATATGTGCAAATTATACTCTTGACTGTGTACATTATAAAACGTTATCTGATTCTGTAAATACAGGACATTGTGGTCTCGTGTTGTAACTGAAATGAACTAATGCAAAACGAAACTGCAGTTTCCACCATGGAGTTGAGGAGCATCTCCCTCTGCAGCTTTATGCAGTTTGGATCATGTCTTTAGGTTTTTTTAGCTGAATTCAGCCTTAAGGGTGAATGACTGGCAGCCAAATTAACATGATCGTCTCTAAAGGCTCTGTATGGATTTCAGATCCTCTTTTGAATAACCTGTGTCGTAGTATTTATCCAAGGACAATAGTCATGACAGGTTTGATAAGAAAAGAGGGTGCACTTTCAGTGGAAGAATTTTTCAAAAACATGTATTCTGGATTCAAATTATTGGATTTAAATAGTCTTTTTGATAAGAAAATATCTGACAAAACTTTGTCAAATAACACAGTAGTTCTTTTATTGGGGAACTGGAGACAAGTGGAACACACTGCTTATGTCATTATACCTTGTACCTGAATGGGCATAGAAAAGGAGCTAACTTGTATCTGGAGAGACAAAGATCTTCCTTTCCCTTCCCTTCCCTGTATGCTCATCCTGAACACGGTAGGGAGGAAAGGTGGTTCTTGGAAACTCTTGCTATGGGCTATCTTTGGCTAACAATTTGGCTAAAGATCTGCTGTTTAATTCTGTTTTACCAGTTGGTTATCAGTATGAGGTCAACAGCAACCTGCACTTCGGACTGCAGACTGAGGTACTGGGTGTGTATAGGCTGTTCCAAATCTGCCATTTTGGGGAGTTCAGTGCAATTAAAGTGCCAAATATTTAATGACGTGTAGGTAGGTAATATCGGCTGGTATTTTAGATAATAGTCAAGATGCTGAAAAGCTGCAGGAGGAATTAAGAGAAAGGGTAGGTTATAATTGTTGAGGACAGGGGGTGATGATGATGGGACATGACTGCATCTCAGTGCAGTGGGTACCAGTCGTCATTTCTTCCCCTGACTCTGCCTGGCATTGGTGTGTAACTTAGGTCAAATGCTAGAGAAGCGTGGCACATAAAAGCTGTCTGCAAAAATGACATCACTGTGATTCTCTGCCTCCAGGGATTTGTGAGAATAAATCTATTAAAGATGATGAGTTGCTCGTGGATACTGCAGTAACAGGGTGAAATAATCTTCAGATAGTGAGGTGATAATGTGCTGGGAGCGGGGGCTGGAAAGTGACTTTTTAGGTAGCTGAAATTTGCATGTAGGAAGTTTGTAGCCACACGATGAGATCAAAATCGCTGCCCATCTCACCTGCCTAGATTGTTCCTGCATGTGATGAATGAAGCAGAAGAAAGCGGCTTCTTCAGCTCTGCTCTGTTTCTCCATCTCAGGCTAAAATAAAGCACTGAAGTTATACCGCTGCTCACTCCTCCGCCAGCCACCTCAGCAGTGCGGAGCAGCCAGTCTTTCCCTGTGAGAAATCGGAGTGTTAATAATTTCTGGCAAGTGTTGTGCTGAAGCAGACAATTTCCTAACGCAAGCCAGGCATGGTGAGGAGTTATAGTGGACAGTGCAAGGAAAATGCTTCATTCATGTTTGAATTCCTCCATCCTCGCAGCCTCCTGGGACAGAGGTGTGAGCCAGGGCAGATCCTTTTCAATGGGACTGCTTTCCCCTGGAAATGCCTCCAGGGATGGTCTGGTACATGGCATCGGCTGCTTATTTCTAGGAGAATGCACCCTGAGTTGTGATTATTTTCTTTTTTTCCTTCTGTTTTTCTTTTAGGGGAAGGAAAGTGGTGAAGATAACCAGCTTTAATCATGCCTTTGTACTGGGGTATCTGGTCCCCTACTGTCACTAGGTGGATGTGAAGTGTAGGCTAGGTGTATTCAACTCAGCATATTGAACGTGTTTGTTTGCTAAATATAAGCCTAGTTACTATATTTTATTAGTTATATTTGAAATTAGACCTTCCCTCAGCCCCTGTGTTTCTAAGTATCCTTTTTCTCCACAACATTTTTAAGCTGTTTTGCAAATGACTGTTAGAAATTGGGTTGACTGGAGGACAACAAGCAAAAAGAAGAGTTAAGATAAAGGGAAAGTGTTGAGTATGTGTTCAGTACTGTTTTATTTAAAAATCACTGGGGAAAGGAAAAGCAAATTGGATAGAAATTCCAGCATTTCCTTGTGATATTTTTCAGTTTAGAGAAAATTAGTGATTTATAACTCAGTCTCATTTGCATTTACTGCCTGTTGCTTGATTCAGGGGCATTTCCCATGCCACATAATGATCTTTCTTCCCTGGCAGACATGAGATGTGTGAGAAATTAATATCTGTGCATGAAAATAGTATTAAGTATATTGCTTGAATCTGGGAAAACCTTTTTCTATCCTTTAGGGGTGACCTCTCAGTGAGCTATCCTATTGATTCACCTCTTCAGTCTAAGCTACTCTGGAGTAAGCATGTTTATGTGGGCTCTGGGATAACAAGCCATTGTATCCCTGTTAATCCACGGTAGCTGTCCATGGGTAAATACAAGGTAACTCAAGGCTGCTTTATGAAAATATTTGTAATCATAAATATACTTTCAATACCATTATGGTCGTTCTAGGCCAGCTAACTCCAAGCGTTTATGGAACTGTTGTACAACTCCATCATGTTGCACAAGTAGGATATAAACACCCAATCAAGTGTCTTTCAGTCTTCATGTTCCCAATGTAAGGGATATTTTTGCAATAGAAATTCTTCAGAATTGTTGAAAGTGGTGCAGTAGTTCTGTTTTTAAAATACAAGCTATTCCATGCAGGAAGAGATCAACACAGTGCTGTTCAGTCTGTGTAAATATTTGTATATAAATAGAATAGTCCTTTCAAATAACTCTGAGAGCAGATTTTCTTTGTGCAAAGATTGTGTGTGTAATAGTTTTCACCTACCAGTTTAGCAATGCGTTCAGATCATAATTTTATTTACATGGCACTGTATTGTACATGGTCACAATGTGGAATAAGTCAGCATTTCTTACTACATGAAAGCAACCATTTAAACACCCATAGGTGTTTTGTTGGTGACACATCCCCTGTCTTCCCTTTCTCTAATGGATCCATGATGGATATTATTGTCTAGTTTGCAGAAGGACAGGGTGTAGCAATTCGCACTTTGCTAAGATGTTTCTAATAAAGTCAGAAAAGTTGTAAAATGAAATCAAATTTCTCTTAAGAAAATTAATATTCCTGCACAGCTAAATTCATTTTTTAGAATAATGAGCTGTCTAAATGCACTGTGCTCTAAAACGGATGCCCTTCAGAAATCGGGGATGAAATAGCATTTGTGTTTAATGTGATACTTAATTTTTATTTCCCTCTGTTTATTTAGAACAAAAGTGAAAGTGACACATTGCTGTAATATTTCCAGACTACTGCATTAGTAGGGAGCTTTGTATTTTCACTGGCAGTTGTGAATAATCATTGTTAATGACTTAAATTAGAAACAATTTTTCTTTAAAGGCTGTAGAAGCAAATCTGTGAAACAGAAGCACTTTTTGAGAGCAGTATCCAGCTTTCTGCACAAAGTTTCCCCGTGCCCAAGCAGGATAATAGAGATGATTGATGCCTGTGCTGAGTTGTTTGGCTTTTTTCACTCTCTGCCCCATAATTTTCTTTCGCTTTTGCCTTACGTCATACAAGGTGGTAGAGAAACGGCCGTCCTAGGATCTAATATGAGATATTTTGTCAGCTTATGGCAGTAGTTTTAACTGGGGCATGCCTTGAATACCAATAGCTTTTCCTCTTGCTGCTGTGGAGTACAGGTGGTAGGGATGACTGCCAGGCAAACACCGAGCGCTGCTTGAGAGAGGCACAGCGGAGCAAATCCCAAATGCAAAATCGAGATGCCAGGATGTTTATCCTAGTCTAAACCAAGCTGACTTTTTAGTTCTTATTTTTATTTCTTTTTATTGGTTCTAAAGAATATCTGTTAATCCTGAAAGTCAGGTCTGTCACATAAGTGTTGAAACAATTCGCATCCTGAAAATGAAGTGTGAGCCCAAGGTGGGTAGGAGATCGAAGCCCAGCAGTGTCTGGGCATGTAAGCTGCTGGCTTTGGTGGGTGGCTGTGAAGCCACTATCAGAGCCGGCAGGACATGCATGTAGACACACAGCTCTTGTCAACTGGGTGCAAATGAAGTGGGTTGTTGTTTAGTTAGTAAGTCCCAGGATACTGCTGGGGTATTTCTTCTCAAATCCTGGTGCCCAGCATCGTAATGCATCTGTTTGAAGTATGGAAATAGTTTATGTGCATATCCAAATAAATCGGATATTTGGAGAACATTTAAAAAAGCCAAATAAAGAAGAGTATCTGAATTGAGACAGGACTGAAAGTTAGTAAAGAAGGGACAAAGGGTAACCGGGGAGCTGAAGGATGGAACACATGAAGATTTCAAAAAAGCCCATTTTCTTGTTTTGCTATCCCTCAAAGACCCCACTTTTAGACCAGTTCTGAGCTTGTGTTTAGGTGACTGGAGCCAGCTATCATTTTGCACACTCAGCAATTCACCTGGCTCGACAGAAGTACATACGTGCGATTGATTCTTCTCACGCAGCTGGAATGAGGCAAACAGCTCCAGTACTGCTCTTTTGGGACTTTGACATGAAAATTGCTTTGTTTCCTTATAGATTTAAATACTGCTGCCACACATGTGGCTTCTTGCTGAAGTTCCTCCTCCCACAGTTCCTAGGTAGTAGCAATGCATATAGATTTGTTACCTTCAGTGGGGCAATGTAGTTAACATGAGCTGAGATTTAACCCTTAAGAGGTTCTTAAAATTTCAAGCTAATTTGTGTATAACTTTCAAGGCAATGACTGATACAATTGAGTTCCTGCTTTAGGAAGTGCACAGTGGGTATTTTTCTTTGTCTTATTCCTATAGTCTTGTTGTGCATGAGTAAGCACATCGGAATGAATCCCACAATGTCAATTATTTTGGGAAAAGGGTTGCTATATGTTGGCTAAGAGAAAGCACTGCATTTTTAAGTAGTTCTCTAAATATGTTGCATCTCAGAATAAAATTAATAGAGTGGCAGATTCAATTGTTACACTGAGGCTAAGACCTGAGATTTGCCCTTGGAATAGAAATTACTTGTATGCAGAGCAACAGAGTGAATCTATGAAACGTTTCTGTTTGACGAAATCCTTGCTGCGGTCACTGGAATTGGTTTTCCTTTTTATGGGAATGTTTCGTTACCTTGCACTGACTTTTCATGTGAAAGAACCTAACTTTCATCTCAAGCATGATGTTCAGAAAAGCTTTCTAATGTGTAAAGACAAGCCCATAGAAGACTAACGTTTTTATGCATTATTTTAAAAATGGGGATAAATAATCCTCTATAAACAGCATGTGTAATAGGGTAGAGAAGATGTTGGGAATGGAAGTTTCTGACCTATCTGTGTAATGAGATATTTGGCTCTAATAAACTAAATCAAGCTTGTAACTGGCTATTAAATCTCTGGATGCCTTTTAGGGCCTACTGGATTTCCTGTTTTGCTGGTCTTGCGTTGTTTGGTGCCTCAGGACTGTTACTGGTTAGCTTGCATTAATGGACAATTTCCGTTCTGCCTGTGCTTTACCCTTATTTAAAAACATCAAATTTTTTAACAAGAGTGCCTGGCAGGATGGTTTGCGTTGTTTGGAACTGCTCCTGGTTCTACTGGAAATCTTGGCTGCTTGGCAAAGGTGCTGTTGTAAAAACAGCCAAGGGATTAACCAGTATTAATTTACTTGTGAGGCTTGAGGTGATGAAGAAATTTTTCTTTAGATCAGAGGCAAGAACTGTTTTCAGGCTGCTGCTTGTTTTCTTTTTCTGCACAGGACCTGGTGGGATCCTATGGGCATTTCATCCTTCTGCTGATGTCTGTTTTCTTAATGGAGCCCTTTCTGCTTCACGCATGGGCCCTCAGTACTAGTTTGCAATTTGCCATTGGGAATGTTGTGTAGTTAGAAAACGGAGGAGATGTTATAGCTGTTCCATTGCTGCTTTGCAGGTGCTGGGGGTCGTGGGGGCCAGGCTCAGCCTGCTGCACTTTTGCATTGCTGTGATTCCCCCTAACCATGGAAGTCACAGCTGACAGCTGTGTTATTTTAAAAGCATGATTCTCTCCTGTCCCCTTGCCCTGAAATGTTGCTATTCAGGGTACTTTATGTACTGGGATAATTATATCAAAGTGTGGCTATTTTATGGTAGCAATAGCATCTGTAAATTTTCATTTGTTGGATGACAGAATGTTGGAAACACTTGGCAGTGCCATGGTAATCATCATATACATTTAATGAAGCAGTTGTATGGTGACAACTGAATGTTAAAATCATATTATTAAACACAGATCTGTGCATGCCTGCGAGCTGAGCTTTCGATCAATTCGTATAAACATGATACATCACTTAACTGTATTAAATTTAAGGGGATTTAACAATTAATCTTCATTTAATTAAGACTGCAGTCTGTCGTTGGTGATTGCTGTAGACTCTTTGAAGCAGTGAAACCAAATGCTTATGATTAATTTATTTATTTTTAAAATCTATTTTTACTGCTTTTTGAGAGGATATGTTTAAGGGAGACACCTCATAAGGTGAAAGGTGGACAAATCATTTAAAGTGTGTGTGTAGCTAAACTGTTACCCTGATCAGCTGGTCTGACTTTGAAAGTGTTGTGCTTGCAGTACAAGTACGTAAGTATGCTTAGTTTCACTCTTTGAAACTTACTGTTCCTGGAGACTGTATGGCAAACAAGCCCATTCATACAGCTTAGAGAGTAAATGCAAAGCTACAGAGGTGAAGAAAGCTTTACTAATCCCAGCTCTGGTCCTTCAGCCAGGTTGATTTTTGGCATGGCTAATGGAAAACCACTGGCTTTGTCTCAATGGAATGTTCCTTTTTCTGACATGCTGCAGAAAGCACTGAAAGTGAAAATAGGTTGGTTTTGTTTTTGTGCGAAACTAAGGCTGAAACTCTACAGTAGAAATGTAGTGAACATTAAAAAACAGTAATTTAATTTATGCAGAAAGGTAGTAACTCACTGTGCTTGGTACTCGTTCTGAACTCCACCTCATTTAGAGACATTTTCTGTGTTGACAGATGAAAATATTAATTTGGCTTTCAATGAATCTCTTTCAGCTGCACTTTATGTTTCTGCCTGAGGTTTTTATAGATTTTGTCACTTTAAAAAATGTATTACTAAGGGCAGGATTTTAATTATCTGATTTCCTTTTCCATTTAAACTTCCAGACTGAATTTCATCTAAAGATGGTATCTGCCATGTATTTGATTATCGGTTGTAGATTAGTCATGTGGAGAGATCTGTATCATCTGTCACGCATGCTGGAAAATGAAGTTCAGAAATTAGCATCTGCTGCTACTCAGTTTGGGTTATTCCATTTGGATGCAGTACTGGCTCTGCCCTGGATACACCACTGCACCTGTAAGGTGGTCATGGAGCTGGGCTGGGAAAGGAAAGTGGCTTGAGGCAAAATTAATTCTCTTAAAGCTAAAAAATGGTATTAAATAGGATAAAATATTTCCAGATCTTACATCTTAAAAAATAAAAGGACATGCCAAAGTCATACCGCACTGTGATAGTATGTGGTTAATGTTGGGAAAGGAGGCAGGATTACCTTTCTCAAAGACCTTGCCCAAGGAGTCCCCCAGGCAATATACTGTATATGTATTTCCTTGTAAACTGTATAATAGCTACATTTCCAGCACAGTCAAAAAAGTAACAAAGGAACCTCTTTGGTACAGTTTTGCTGCGCAGAGCATGGACAGTCCTTTGGTCTTGCATAGCTATGAGTAGCCCCTCGCTCTGCAGAAAACTGGACATCTTTTCAGCTGATGACACACCACCTACTCTTCCTGATAATTATTCCTTAACCATTCACGGTGATGTAAGTTGCTAAAGAAGTCAGATTCATCTCTGTGGCAGACAAATGCACTGTCCCCCACCCGCAGCATGCTACAGAAAAGATTGCAAAGTGATAGCTGATTATTGCCTTCAAGTTCTAGGCTTGTTTATGCTGTTTTAATGGCCTGCAAAGCCTATCATTCCAACATACATAGAAAATGGGATATTGCCGGTTGCATGTGATGTAACAGTTATTGGTGGTCTTGCAGCTAATGCTTGTGATGTCAAAGGCAGGCAGTCTGTGGAAATGGGTAATGGGAGAAAAAGAGATGAGATGTAGGACTTAATAAGATATACTAGCTGTAAAGATGCTTATCACCACCAGGCTGCTCTGCCTTGGCGGATCACGTGTAGCCTAGGTGCGCATCCAGGATCTGAAGTACAGACTTGGTTCTGTGTCCATGACACCAATTTTGCATAGAATGAGAGCTTCTTAGTTAGGCTTGTTCTGCAGGAGCGCTTACTGTTCACTTATGTAATGAATTTTCTGTAAGTGATAGTACAATAACTGTGATGCATGATGGGCGTATTCAGATAACCCTCCTATTATTTTAGAACGTGCAGTACTTCAAAGAAAATTTATCCCAAGGTGTCCCTTTAAACTTCTCTTTTGTATTACCCTCTGGATTACTCTCCTATCTCCGTCCTTTGATACGTTAATTCAGTCATTTTCCCTATCGGGCTCATTGCTCCTACTTTTCTTTTTTAAAGTAATTTAATTTTGTGGAGAGTTAATGCTTATCAGTCTTGTTTTATTATTCGAGAATTTCTGTGATCATTTTTGTTCTTTGCAATGAAAGTCTGCATTCGTTCCTGACTTCTTGTGTATTTCTAGTACATTAAGTTACTGTCTTGTAACAGTTCTTCCTTATTATTGTTTGTTCTTCTAAAAACAGCAGCACTGATGTTACCTGGTTTTAGTTTGAGCTGTTTGGGTCTTAACATGCTTTAGAGTAATTAAGAAATGTATGTATCAAAGCTCGTAACCGTCAGGCTCTCTTCTAGGTACATATTTGTTAAGTTTGAAACTTTAACGACGATCAGCCAAATTTACCCCCAATTCATTAAAACTTCATTTTTTCAGGAAACAGATGTTTGTTGGAATTGAAGCAAGGTCATAAATTAAGTGCATAAATTAGGTGCTTCTGTCTCTTGGCCCAAAGCATCAACGGTCAGATTTCACCAAAACCTGTAGGGCATACGAGATTTGTTTTCCATCAGCTATACAGCAAATGATAATGAATTAATTTACAATTCATTATTTAAGCCCTTTGAGCAATAGCTTTAAATATCTATTTACTGTTGTCTCAAAAATTAGGTATCTAGCTCTGCCACCCTGCACAGCCTGCGGGGCTGATGCTGATTCTGCAGGGCTGGGGTTGTCTCATACTGAATTGTAAAAATCTAATTCTTCGTCCCTTTCTTACTCAGCATAAAGCTGATAAAAGAGTTTAGTTGTTTGTGCTTCAAATTTAACAGAAGTCATATGCTTTAGCAGGAGCTTAATTACATTTGCTGTAGAGTTCAGCCACCTCTTCCAGTTTTGTTTTTGGTTTTGGTAATTTTAACCCTCACAGTACTGCAGGAACAATCTGCAGTACAGTTGAATAATCCCTGCTCAATTCCTTCTCAGCCCTTATAATACCGATGGTGCTGATGTACCAATATAGCAGAGCTTCAGTGACTGAAGAAGAGGAGAGGAGGGAAAGTCCAGATTTAGAAGTTCATTGACATGTGGCCCTTCATGCCACTGCAAAGATCTCAGTGAGATGCTGTTATTAGGAGGCTCGAAGGGTTTGTGTAGTCACAGTGGTGAATGAAGTGCAACATAAAAGTAGTGGGGTTTAAACCAGCTTTAGAGGACACTGGAACCAGTCTGTCTGTCAGCATGGAATCACCTCCCTCGGTTCTCTGCAGGCTTGTTTTCACGGTATTGGTGGGGTTTGCCTTCTTCTCTAGAATATTCATGTATTTAACAACACTTTTCAGCTTGTTAAAAGCGTACTGTGTCTTTGCCTCTGGGCACTTGAATATCAATTAACAGTATCAGTGTATTCTATGTAGGTTGAAAGGAAAAATTCTTTTCCTCTTATAGGTCTAGTGAACATCAAATGAAATTCAACCCTCTTGGGTTGCTGTTTTGTTGTCTTTTTTTTCCCCACCATCCTTGTGCTTTGCGTTGGTGTGAGTGAATGTTGGTGTCTGGGGATTATCACTCATGCTGATGGATTTGGCTGTTTGTAGTCCGCTGGTGCTGAGGTTCTCCCCTAAATACCTCTTTGTATGGCTCGCTCCCTGTCAGAAGCCAAAGTTGCGAACCCTGAACCTGGGGATATCTCAGGCTTGTTGAACCACATCTTTTTGGGCTGGAGCTAGATCCAAGAGCCGCCTGTACTCAAAGGTGTGGGAAGTTTGCATCTGGAGATGGATTTCAAGTCTTATATTTGCTTGATTTTCCCTGACTCCTCTGTTGAGTTACCCTCTACTACTGTGTGGTTGCTCTGACAGGGAAGACAGAGATTTCGTAATTAGAAGTCTTCCATCATATGGTGTCCCTCCTGTGTTTCATCGCCAGCTGTCTTCCTGGGGCTGAAGAAGCTTTGCTTTTACCATGCTTCACACAGCATTAAACTGTGTAGAAAAGGCTAAATATTGTAGGTCAGATGCTGCTTTCCCTTTGCCTTTTATCAGCCTAGAGAGTAATTTCACTCCTGGGATAGCACTTTGCTCATGTTAACTCCTGCATGACTGCAGGAGGCTCCTCTTCCTCCTCAATCCTCCTGGTCCTCTGGCACAGAGAGGACTGTTTACAGGGGATTATTCCCATAATGGGCTGATTGTATGGGACCACCTTTCCCTCTCCATTTTCGGGTGTTTTGGTGGGTTTAATTCCAGCTGCAGCATAAAGGCACACAGAACATGTGTTTTTCTTAAGGAATCCTAAAAATGGGAATGACAATTAGATCTTTTATCATCAACATGCACTTTGACTGTAGCTAACCTTTCTAGATATTTATCTAATAAAACTGAGGCTTTGTGCAGTATCCACAACACCAAGAGGCATTCTTTGAAGATGAACTCCTCCTACCTACTTTCTTTCTCCATTTCTATTTGGAGATTCTCCTTACTCCACTTTTATCCTGCGAGGGAGGAATTTTCTGAGCCTGAAATGAAGAAGCAGCCCCTGAGGGGACTTTAATACAGAGAGGTTACAACTTGGATGATAATTTGGGTCAGTTTAAATGGCATGTGGGTGTGGGTTTAAATAAATAGCTTTAACCTTTAGCTTACTGATGGAGCTGAAAATAGATACAAGGTTGGGCACATTGGAAGAAATGTGTACCATTGCTGCCAGCATTACTTTGAATAAATAGATCACTCTTCAGGGCTGTCAAGGCAGCACCTTCGCCAGTAACAGGAAATGATTTATTTTTTCTTTTTTTAACCAGCAGCCAAGTCTAAAAGAAGCTCTTACTTTGTTTGATGGCTTTGCATTCATAAGCCTGTACTTTGCAATTTGCTTCTATCAACTGGAGTTTAAATACTGATCATATGTGTTATGATTATGGTTATGTGATTGGCCAGTTACACCTGTATGTAGACTTTCTCTAAACAGTTACGTTGTAAAGGCAAAAATTAGAGTAGGTATGAGCTCCTTCAGTTTGCATCTACGGGAGGACAGTAAAATTACAAGCAGAACTCTTATGCTTGAATAATAACATATATCTGGAAAAGAGAAAGCTGTTCCTTATTTGAGAGGAGTGAAAAATCTGTTTAAAAATCAAAGAAAAGAATCACAAAGCACATGTGATGGAAACATTTTGTTAAGGTTTGAACGTGTAGCTGAACCTGTGCTTGGAGATGCCTGGTTGAGCTGTGCTTCCCCTGCCCTCAGCTCTAGGCCCCAGTCACACAGTTGATGGAGAGCTCCATCATGTATCAGAAGCACTGGGAGTCTGTGTCATAGCAGAGACAGCTTGGAAATCACAGCTTTTTGGTTGCTCTGCCAGGGCTGCTGGGCTCTGCCTCCATGGCACTGAGCAGGAGCGCTGTGAGGACTGGAGCACAAGATGGGTCTTCGGGCTCACTGCTTTGGAAGTTGGGACCTGCATGCCCCCTAATCCTCTGATTGCTGTGTCTGCTTTGTCTTCGTTGCCAGGCTGCTTGGTGAGAGCACTTGGAGCTATAGGAAACAGCCTGATAAGTGGCTTGGTCGCAGTGAACTTCTTGAGGAAAGAAGAAGCTGGTGTTGGGTGTCAGAAGCTTGAGGAAATGTGGTTTCTGGTTTATCTTCTGCATGTACCAGGTGGTGCCTGTGAGGAAGGAAGCTGCAGGTTGGGCCTGTTTTATGCTCATGGGTTGATATTTTGGTACTAAACAGCAATGTTGTAAACGTTCATTGTGTCCTACAGCACTAACCCAGTCAAGTAGCTGAGCGTCCTCATTTTTCAAAGCTGGAGCTGCATTTTGTTTGCAAAGGCCAGTAGTATTAAACCACAGCCTACATTGCCTGCTCTTAGTAATGACGAAGCTCAGCAGCATGGGAATTGCCTAGATAAATAAGATGCTAATAAAGAACTACCAACTTAAGATCTTGTAAAGGCAGAGAGATTTCTTGGAAGAGTACAAAGCTATTTTTAGATGCTGATTTGCTCCTCTAGCATAAATGTAGGCATGATAAAATATGCAGATAATGTTTCATAGTAACCATCTTCTGATAGATAATAATGGGAAAGAAAAATAGAGTTGTAAGTTTGGTGTGGGCTGCGGTTTTAGTACCATTTCCTTCTGCAGGTTGTTACTACTGGCTATACCTGCTAAGTAGCAGGTATGTAGTTGCAAAGCATACTAAAAAGACAAATAAGTACATTTTCACCTTATATGCTTGCACAGATTGGTACCCTATTACAAATGGATTGCAAGCTTGTGTAAAACGTACCACAATCTCGACCCTATGTAACTGCGTCATGCCATGACAGTTTGAAGCTCTGTGGGAAGATGTTTTGGCATACATTTCCATAATGAAATACCTTAAATTTGCTTATGCAAAACATATTGGAAATGATCCACTAATGTGTGAGCAGATTTTGCAAGGAACCTACCTCTTACAAGAGCAGCACATTGGTCTGAGCTTATGATTTCATATGTAGTGGGTGTGGAGTTCCTGAGGTTTGGGGACAAACTGAAACTAGGTGCCACCAAGGACAAAAACTCAAGAGCTGAAGTCCAAAAGGTTGGACCTCAGTTCACAGCAGTGAGACCATTCAACATACAATGGTAAGGACTGAAAGGGAGATGCTTAGAAAGGTAGAGAAATTCTTCCTTTTCAGGTTATCTGCCGACTCTGGTGAATCAAGATGAGAAGACAATAGCCCAGGTGGTTTAGTTATTCTATAACTGTTGCAATGGTTTCTCAAACCATTCCCTGAAGCATCTGCTTTTGCTACTGTCTGCTTCAGGTTTCTGGACTAAACAGAGTACTTTTCTGATGTGCTATGGCAGATTTCAGATTCTAAATATCATACAGCGTAATCCGAAAGGACACAGCGATATCCCCTGCAAGGTGTTTATCTTCCATGCCCTGGGTGGTTTTGTGGCTTTATGTTCATCCCTTGGAGACTTCTACACTGCTTATCAGTGGAGTGTTCAAGGATCTGTACCACTAGCGAATGTCAGGCACCGCGAGCAGTGAAGGCTGGCTGGGTGTTATCGTCATCTGTAATTCTTGTACTGAAAGTGGTTATGGTCAGTGTTCTCTTTCCTTGGTAAGAGCGATATCAAACATGTCCCTACAGCTGTGTGTATGAGTACCTGTGTATACATGCCGGGGACAGCCTGCCATCTGTATGTATATATATATGAATTTGTGTGTGTGCCTGTGTAGTTTGATATATAACATGGGCAGGTGTGAATTTTCAGTTGCCTGCAGAGAATATAAATGCAGGTGTCTGTATGTGTAGCTGTAATGAGTTAGCACAAATACCAGAAAGATGAATATTGCAGGATGCACTTGGGAGGATTGGTGCCTCCTGCAGCTTCAAAGGCTGTCCTGACTAAACTAGTTGATGTGCAGAAATAAGCAGTTGACTTGTCCTCTGACATGGGAACTCAGGTTGGGATGGGGAGGGTGAGTCTTGGGGCGGGGGGAATGTTGGTTATTCATGTAACAGTTTGTATTAAGTAGGCACTTTCTTGTTCATTCCTTTTGATCTTTTTAGACACCCTAATTATGGATACAATCTTAACAAGGATGGTAAAGGGCCTCAGGGGTTATAAACTTGGAGGAGAGGTTAAGAAAATGTTTATATTCATCAGAATAGAAGAGATTAAGAGGGGTTGTGACCAAGGTGTACCGAATCCAAAACGTATTGAAGAAAAATTGATGCCACCAGAATATTCAAGAGAGAAACCGTGAAGACAGGGTAGATGGAGGGTAGGTGGAGGGCAGGTGGCATTTTGATTGGAATTGGTTGTGGGATGTTTTTACAAGGGTATTGTTCTAAGTGAGGAAAATAACTTGTGCTGATCAGTGAGCTGTAGCAACAGAGCTTAGGACTTAGATGTGTTGATGGCCAGAAGTATAGGATATGTCATGTATACGCCCTCGCCAGGACAGCTCAGCCTCTCTGTGACCTGTTTCATCTCTTTGCATCTTTCATAGGGACGAATTCAAGGTTCCTAATGCCTGGTGGCTACCATGTTTTGCACAATGTATATGGCTACCTCAGGCGCAGAGCAGGGTAGACTGGCCCCCGAAATGCAAGGGTGATGTGGGAGATACTTAGTCCTGCTAGTTTAGGAACTGTTTCTGTAATACCTAGCTTGGACAATAAAAAAACCTAGGGCACATTCAAACCTTTTACCCAGTCATATTGCACTAATACATTTATATACTTTCTGCATGTATGCACGCAGCCCACTTCTCAAACTTCTTTTATTAAATCATATCTATATGTTTCCCCATAATTCCATTCAAGATTTAAAGCCAAAGCTTTGCTTAATCAATCCAACTTAGTGCATTTCAGTCAGTTTAGCTGACCATGAAGTAAATTGCTAGTTCTTGGCTCTGTTAAGTGACAGCAGTCAAAGAGGAGAAAGCAGCTATTTATAGATTGTTTTTGTTGAATTTGAAAATCTTTTGTGAAGGAGATTTCAGTGATGATTTAAGAAAATGCATTTAACTAAGCCTAAGGAAGCTGTCAAGCTCCTGCCAAACTCATACTGGTTCTTGAGATTCTAAAGTTAGCTAAAGCTGGTATAGCTGAAGAGTTTAGTCTTCAGCAATATGTGGGGGTAAGTTTCTGGCTGCGTGTAGAGGGCATGGGGGCTGTTGTCTGATTATTCATGCAGTGTGTAACTGCCTGGAAATGTGGATATTTGCTGTGTCCCTTCTAAACACTGCATATGGAGAAAAATTGAGAGGCTTTTTCTTCACCCCTTCCCACTGCTTGAGTCCAGCTGTGCATTGCTTGCAGGGACAGATGCTGGTGTAGTAGGGTACATCTTCTGTGCTGGAACTGTGTATGGGAGGCATACTGTGGTTTCCAGAGCTCCTCTCCCTCCCGTTCTCGTACCCAAGTCCCTTCTGAAGTCAGTACATCTAAACTGAGTATCAGTCTTACTAAAAAAATGTCACAGGGAAGTAGCATGGTTACAGAGAGGCAAGGACAGAACAGCAAAGTCAGTTACAGCTCTGAAGAGTTATGAAATGACTTACAAAATCACTGGATATAAGAGGAAGGCAAAAGTCCGTCAGTAAGAAAGAGAAGATGGAAATACCAAATGCCATTATTTTGCACTGCTCCTCGCAGAAAGGTTAATAATTGTGTCAGATCTGTAACAGCATTCCCTGTAACAAGGGGTTATGAGCAAAGGCAAGAACAAGATGAGTATTTAGATAAGTGTGATATATTTGGGTCATCATAGACTTCTGAAATGTACCCACTGAATTATTCACAGTGACTCTCAGAAGCTGATGGAGAACAGGGCAATTGTCAGAAGCCTGAAGGAAGGCAAATACAGTACCTGTCATTGCAGAGGACGGTACAAGGGAAACAGGTTTGTAAAGACACA
Organism: Pezoporus flaviventris; assembly: GCF_033815535.1. Lineage (NCBI taxonomy): Eukaryota > Metazoa > Chordata > Aves > Psittaciformes > Psittacidae > Pezoporus > Pezoporus flaviventris. The sequence continues at coordinate 12,790,940 of NW_026892571.1, read as the reverse complement.
AAAAGATAAAGGGCAAATGATTGAACTTGCATATACCTGTGAGCAGCAAATAATATCTAACATGCTTTTTTTAAGCCTAAACTAATCTAACTTCTTTCTCTGATTCGGTGACTAATCCAAAATAAGAGAAAAGCAGAAGCACTTTTGTCTCACTTAAGCACCGTGTTCTTGTGTCTGAGAGAAAGCTGAGCTCAGACTCGTAGCTTTCAAACTTTTTGATTACTGGGTCAGTAGAAGCTTTTAGCAGCAGTGCACATTCGCAGGTAGCAAGGAATGAACTGGCCAATGACTCCTAATGGCTACACAGCTGATGTTAAGAACATTTTAAGAGCAGTTTATGAGTATTTAACTCAAATGTCATTGGACATTTTGGGCTTGGGATGTGAGAAGGATCTGCCTTAATTTTCATTAGTTGCTTGCATGATGGACAAGAAAGTACATTTCCCAAGTGTGGATGAGCCCAAATCTTAGAAAAGAAAAAAAATTGAATATATGCAATATAAAGAATTGCTGTATAGGGACCATCGCTTCAGGAGACCTCAGGGGATGTCACTGTAGATGCCCAGACTGATGGGGAGCCAACAGAAGCTGCTATGACACAGTGTTCACAAAGGATGTATGCAACCCTAAGAGGAAGAAGCCACAAAACCAGCACTAGCACTACTAGTGTTAGTCTGTACTGCTGTACTCAGAAAATGCAGCAGCTTTACTGGAGAAGGGAGGTAACCTGGGGAAGTTGGAGGGAATGGTACTGCCACATTCGGGACTACTTTAGAACAGCTGCTTAAAACAGAGTTAGGGGCTCTTGTTACCAGACTTAAAGGTGTGCAGACAGGTAGAGTGTTGCCTTGATAACAGAGCCAAAATTTCAAAACCTCTATACACAAATGGTGATTTGGAGGAATTTATCCAGTTGTGAATCCAGTTACAGTCCTGATTTAGGAAAGCATTGAAGCATCTGCTCAACTTTTTCTCTGACAGGTTTTAAGCAGGTGCTAAAAGCTCTTCCCTGAATAAATTGCTTTTCTGAATTGAGACCCAATCAAACATATGCTTGTGTTACAAAAAAATATATGCGGTAGCATAAATTATCTGAAGGGGGAGGGGAATGTACATTAAGATATATTTAAATGTCTATTTTTATAAATGCTTTCCCTTAATTTCAGTTGCTGTGTACAGCAGTATACTCTTCTTCTTTGCTTTCTCTCTACCTTCTCTTTCCCCTGTGTACTTACTATGACAGAGTTTTGCCTTGGGCAATAGCCTGTACTGCAGTGTAGCATCACGTACCGAAAACCTAACTAACACCATGCAGAAACGTAATAGGTGAGCAGAGGATGGGAACTGAGAGGTAAGCCTTTAAAAAGTTGTCTTTAAGACAGTTATTTTAAAACACTCCTCATGCTTTTGCAAAAAAAGATTACAGAATAGGCATTCTGACATCTTATATGAGCACTGGATTTATGCTCTGTAATAAATTTATCCATAGGGTGCTGCGTTGTTGTAATGATAGGGGATGATAGTAAAATTAGGAGAATTATTAATGACCCAGCTGGAATGATTTAACACTGTGATAACTAAACTCTAACCTAATACTCAGTGTTTTCATAGAGCTATTTACAAAGCACACTGAATGTGAGAGTCTGAGGGGAATCTTCTACAGAAAACAAAGTGAAACCCTAATCATAAACAAATGCCGTAGTGTGTCATTAGGGGGATTAAGTGGCTTGAAATTGATGTTGAAGGCATTTTGGTTGATTGTTGCTTAAAATACCATGTGCTTGACAATTATCTCCTGGTTGCCAGTCTCTCTTCTGCTAGGAGTCTGTCATGCAGTATTACCCTTGTTTACCAGCGCTGCCTCATACCAGGTCTTTATCTGTGAGGTTTGCTGCTTCATGTCAGAGCTGATGTGGATTTTGCAGTCTGATGTGTTGGCACCGACTGGTGCCAAACCATTAATACCTTAATGATAGTGAGGGAGACACCAGCAATCAGTGGGCTGAAACCAAAATGGAACAGCACAAGACTTCTGGAGTTTGTTGAAATGAGTTTCTTCTATAGCTTTTTAAACAGAAGGTATGGGTTTTAGTTTGAAATGTTTTGGTTCTGGTGTGTTTTTTTTTCCTAAGAAATATATCTTATAGTTTTTTTAAAGAATATAAATTTCAATAAAATATTGCACAAATAAATAAGTTTTTTAATTGAATTTAACTCATAATAGCTCTCTGAATAATTAATCTTAAATTTTGACTTTTGGTCTACTTTTTAAGTAATAAATTTTTAGAGATAGGAAAATCTCTTCTGACCTGCTTAATGATTCCTTGTTATCTCATTGGGCTGTGCTTTTTGGGGAGGAACAAGCTGCAGATATAACTTAGACAAGTCAAACATTTCTGAGGCAAAGCTGAGGAAAGTGTCACCTTTGTATCTTGGTGAGTGTCACTGCATAGCTCACTTTCCAGTCTGATCAGGCTATTGATAAAAGCCAACAGAGGAGTGTGTTGCACAAAACTAACAACATGCACATATATATACATGTATATACATACATACGCTGACACAATGGAAGAGAGATGGTTGATTCCATGACTGTTTAATGTCTATAAGCCTGTTGTAGCCCTGAGCACAACAGGCAGTAGGACATCACGCTGCAATTCTGATTGAAATCTAGACACTAATGTGGAGTCTTGCAGTGATGACAGCAGCCTTTTGGTCAGGGCTCACTAGAAAGTAAGCAAAGTACATGCTTTTACAAGGGGATAAAGAGAAACTGTGCAAGTAGCTACATGGAAATCTGCATATGGAGACTGAGGGTCAGACAGTCTTCATGTGCTTGTGTCTAACTTTTAGGTGCAGGAATGTCTGAAGCAACCTTGGCACAGAACCCCCATGCAGTTCTGGATGTGTTCATGGAATAGCTCCAGTTCCAGCCTGGTTTAATGTACTCACCTGCAATATCACTCCTTGTCATTTTGGGGGAATTGAATGAAACTGTCAAAAAAATGTGTGTCTTCAGGTTGGATTTGGGTGTGAACAAATCCTTCTGGATCTTGTTATGACACTGTCTTGTACCCATACAGCACTGTGTTATTCTGACCTGTGTTTATTTTGTATTTAGATAAAATCTGCGCTGAAAGATACGGGTGTGTCTGCTCTGTTGGCATAAGGATCAATGTCCTGCATAATTTTAGAAAAGTCAAATGGTGGACGGACTTACGATCCTGGCTCGGGTCTCTTTTATTGTGGTGGGAACTGACACATGGACAAAGAAACCCCAGGTTTTCAATTGGAAGGTTTGGGTTGGTTTCCTTCCCCCCTTCCTTATCAGTTTTATAATAACAAAATGCAGACAGCAGAGGAGTTGCAGGGAAAGATAAAGAGAAGCAAAGTTGACCCATTCCTTCTCACGTAAGATGAGATGTGGAACCCACCGACCTGCCTGTATTGGACGCTTCTGTGCTTCCTCTGCAGTACAGTTACCATGGTTGAAAGTTTAGACTGTAATCTATATCTAACCAACTCTGTTTTGAGGACACCAGCATAAATAAGTATTGAACATACTAGTTACTGGCTCTGTGAGCACTGTCTCAGGGTTGGCTTTCTCATTCAGTTTATCTTGTGCCCTCTGCAGACCAGTTATTAGCAGCCCTCAGTCAAAGGGGACTTTCACACGAGTATGAGCAAAACTGAAGATCACAGCAGTCCATTCTGTCTCATGCTGATGGCCATGCTGCTCCAGCTCTTTAGTAATCCAGCCACCCTCTGGGAAAGTCACATATTTAAGGAACATGAGCAGGAAGAGAAGGTATCTACTTTGTGCTGGAGTTGAAAGACGCTGCCAAATGGAATTAGAATTTCTGTCTAGACAGCAATCAAAATTAGCCTTTCATCATACATTAAGGTAACACTCAAATTGTTCTGTAAGCATTAGTAACTTAATTGTATTATTTTGAGAATGCGTGCATAAATACATATTGAATATGTTAGTTATCTTGCATATGGAAATGAAGCTAAAAGGATAGGGAGTCCTCACTGCAAGGTGTTGTGTTTCTTAACAGCCCTGCTATTCTGGCTGTGAGCTGGATTATTTTAAGATACTGTGTTTGCCTTTTTGGTTGATTTAACCCAGCGTAGTCCTTCATTCAGTGAGCATTTAAATGACCAGGTAAGGCACAATGTACAGACCAGTGAAAGTCCATCACACTGCATAAAGGATTTTGGGTACAGAACAGTAAAGGAGCTTTCTCTGAGTCACAACTCACATCTCTCTCAAGGAAAAAACCACAAAATATTTTGAAAATACTATATGTAACAGACCGTAAATGAAAGAAATGTACTTGCATATCACAGCAATCCGTTAAACACGCACAACCTGCTGAGAGATACAGCAGTATCATTCCTGTATAAATCAGTTCATAAACTCATTTTTAATTTTTTGGCAGATTTATGAAGCCAATTATCTTGGTAATAAATATTCAGCTTTAATGGGCAAGTAAATAATTAATGTTATTGCCTTTGTAAATTTAGCTTTTCAGTTATAAATTAACATAATTAAAAGAGTAATGTTTCAGTATGCATTTTACCAGCCAATTCCAAACCAAGCAATTAAACTGTAGGTTTTCCACATCAAATGAGTTGAGTTTATAATGATATGAACTGTAGGCATAAATTTGTGTTTCATGGTCAGATTCATTACAAAAATATGAAAGAAAATAGTCTGCAGTAGATGTAATCAAGTATATAATTTAAAGAACTATTAATGTATACTTTAACTACTTTTTGTTGTCTTTCTACAGTGAAATAGAAATGGGAAAGCACGCTTCTCATCAGTCTCTGGCACTGGGATAATTGCCCATGTGTAACTATAATGGCCACTATAAAATGGATGTCACTGAATAGTGGTTGTAACATCTTTTTGTTGGATTGAGCAGAGATCTGAAAAGATAAAAATTGCTCTGTAGTCAGTAGCTCAAACCCCATGCAGACTTAGAGCAGATGAGAATTTGATCAGATGTTTTCTTTCTCATCTACTTCATGTATATTTGCGATGCCTACATGCCATCTTCCTGTGTCATCCTTCAAGCTTAGTGAGTAATCAGAGTAGTGATGCTTTTCTTATAAGAACTGATGAATTAGCAGGAATATGTAGCCTTTTCTAATCTAAATGCAGGTCACATCATCCCTTTCTGTAGCAGTTCTAGAAGAGCAGAACATGTGGCTGTAACTTGAGGTTGGCTCAAGAGTTCAGGAGGTTGCATCAGGAGTGCTGAATTTGCTTGTGATACGATTAAGGGGCATCTGGAACCGTATGGCTTCTGAAACTTAGAAGCTTCAGGGACATCAGCCTGTATGAACTTAGGCCTTTCTTAATTGGGAATTCCACAAGAGCATTTCAGTTTCTTGGAGTGGTGTCAGCTTGTGACTTTTAAAGTAGACTTTACTACTTGTCATTAGAAGTGGAAGAGGCCTGAAGTGACTCTAACGTGTATAGTCACTCACACACACATATGAAACCTTGAAGTCTGAAAATTCATCTCTAGTCAGAAAGCCCCCACTGAAACCCCAGAGCTGTAGACACTGCTAGTCTTGCAGCCTTCACAGATTATCATGTGCTGAGCAGTCTATTTGTAGCTCTTAAAAAAAGTTTCTAAGAGCAGCATTTCGCAAACTGCAAAAGGTTTGCGGATTTGTAATGAGTTTCTTGATGCTCAGGCTTGCCCACATCCAATTCATTGACATTTCTCCATACTGTGATTTCATAGTTACTTCATGTCTCAGAACCCAGTGGGCAAATTCATCACTGACAAAACCCACTGAAGTCGGTGAACTTACACCAGAGACAAATTCAGGTCACTGAAGTTTATTTTAGTGGTGTTCAGAATGTTTGCAGTGCTATGCAGATAGATGGCTGTAGGCTTTTCTGCAATATCCAATTGTTTAAGGGTGAGTGGACTGAAAAAATAATGCCTTTGAGATGAATTTGTGCTAATTGAATTGTATACATGCAGAGCTGCAGTATGGTTTTGATGATATTATGATGTGGGTTTTTAGAAGGACCTTAGAAAGAGGCAAAGCACTCTGAACTCCCATGCATGATTTATATAGAATTTTATTTCCAAAGAGATTTTAATTGAACGTAATTACTGGCTGGCTGATGAACCATGGGTGGAAGAGAGGGGGTCCAACCACCTGATGGCACAAACAGTTCTCATAAGCACTGCTAACTCTGCATGTCAGTGTGTGTCTGTAGAAGATGAATATTTTTGTCAGTGCTAGGGCCCATTTCTGTCTCAAATGATGCTCTGTTATGAATAGTTTTCATCTCTATTTCATTATTATACTTTGGCCATGTCCAGGTTTAGATGGGGCTCAGGTGCGTTGTATGGTTTCTTTGCCCATGGTGGCTAAATGAGTCTTTTCATCTCACGCCAAGCTCTACCTGGGCTTTGTGACATATTTCTGGCTGGGGTCTACTAATTATGGACTTCAAACAGAGTCAGCAGTCTTGAGCTGTGTCTGAAGAGAATTCAGTGGATTTCATAACAAGGTTATTCTGACCCCCCTTGCATTTGATAGTCTACTTTTAGCTGCTTTGGTTTTCAGCACAAATCGAAAGATTGCTCTGAGACTACTGAGCACCTAATGAGATTGAAGGCAGTTCAGACACTTGCTGTTCAGTCTGGCTCTGCCGGGTGCTGTAATTCTGCTAGGATGTATAGCACACCAAGGAAGCCAGCTTTTACCAACGGAAGCAGTGTGACACTGCCTTATTTTATGGGTGGATATAATATGGATTATTTCAGATAGTTTGGTGACTTGCTGGGAAAGTCCCTCTAACCTCTCTCTGAGAGCAGACAGCAGGAGGAGTTTACATGGGTGAACTCAAGATGTTTCTCACATGATCCAAGGTAGGGATGCCTTCTGCATCAATACTGGATTGCTTATTGCTTTGCAATTGTTATTGAAGGTTTTCTGTAGTTCAGCATTTAAGACTAGATGGCCTGGTCTAGGAAGCACAGACTGAAGCAGTGTGTGTGCTTGGAAAGGGGAAAAGATATTAAGGGAGTCTTGATTTGTAATTACAAACGTATTGGTGGCTATGTACCGAAAGGCCAGCTTCTGGTGCTTGCAAGTGCTCCTCTTTGCTTGTGGTCCTTTTTAATTTCCATCAACTTTCTCCAGACTCCTTAAACTTCTCCTAGAAACCCTGCCATCCTCCTGCGGCCCCAGGTCTGCTCTGGCTGCTTCTTGGCTCTCCGCTGCACTCACCCAGCTCTTACAGACTGGTGCAGGCATCCATTCACCCTTGTCTCCTCCCTGGTGTTGTGCCAGATCTCTGTGTGCTGTCTTCTGCATCCTCCCAGCACTGTCCTTTATGTACTAGTGACAGTTAAAGCACTTAAAGGCTCTAGAGGTTTTCCAGGTTTTTATGCTCGTTTCCATCTCAAGTTCAGTTTTCTTTCGTCAGATATACAATGCACGTACCAAAAGCTGTATTTCAGAAGGTGGGTTGGTGCTTTTCAAGTGTCAGTGAATCTAATATATTTTTCAGGCCAGCATACCGGATCTGTGCACCAAATGAGGCTACCTCTGTGTGTCATGCATGGACTCTGTTGATTCTTACCTTCCCCCTGGGTTGTAAGAGTCTGAAACTGCAGCAATGGGTGGGTCTTCCAGAGTGAAAGCACACTGTATACAACAAATGTATTGTTTTTCCTTGGCTTAAAGCAGTGAAAGACAATCCCCTTTCAGACTCTCAGGAAATGCACCAGCGTTTGAGGCCGTGGGTGGCTTTTAAAATCAAAACATTGAGCATAATAATCTGAATTTATAATGGAAAACCCTGCTCAGATTCTGGCTTGACAACTGACTGACAGCTGTGTGTCCTCCAGGTGCCACAGAATCCAATATACTTGTGTTTTCTCTAACACTTGGTATACCAGCTTATCCCAATATGTTCCACAGAGATAAACAATTATGTTACAGAGTTAAATAAATAACTTTAGAGATAAGTAACCTTAGCAAAGGACGAAAGCTTTGCTTAGCAATGACATTTAACAGTAGATGGAGATATGCATTTATTTATTCATTTTCCAACAGAAAATGGGTTGGAAATGGCAGTAACGCAAAGCAGAGTATCTCTGAAGAGTGACAGATTAGGACAACAAAGGCAGTTGTTTCTTATGACTGGTCTTAATGCAGGCCAGTAATAAATCTCACCTATTCAGTGAGAGCAGAATGCGGCCAGTTCCAGAACGACTGGGAATTTTCCTCTTAGAGTATTCAAAAGAGAGAGCCCCTGAACCAAAATAAAATAAAGGGTCAGAAAGAGGGTGAAAGCACATCCGAAGGAGATACAGAATAAGTCAGTTTTGGGTGGGAAAATGCAAATGCACTGAGTTCAGATGAGATTAAAGTTAACAGTGGTCAAGTTAATACCTCTGATACAAAGAAAGAGTAGTATACTATGCTTATAAAAAACTTAGGCTTTCATGTCGTGATCCTGTAACACAATCCACTTATGTGCGATCGACTGTGCTGTAAAGAGGTATTTGAAACTTCTAGTAGTAAATAGTGTTGTTCATTCTGGAATGTAGCTGAACTATGGAATGTAGAAAACATATCCCAGAATAGTTTCAGTGCATGAACTTTGCAGGAGTTTATCTTGGAATGGATCCAAAAATATTTTTTCCCCCTTTTAACATAATTTATTCTGTATTGTTGCATATATCAATAAATCTTGTTTCCCTTGGGTCAGCTGGGGTTTTCACAGCGCATCCCACCTCTGCAATGCTGTGGTTGCAGAGCAGAGCCCTCACCGTGGTAACACCCTGGCAGATGCGTGTGGTTGTGTGAGCCCCAGGAGGAGCAGGGAGCCTGGAAATGAGATAACTTCCAACATGTGCAAAAAGTCTGTCCCTGGCTCAGTGAAAAAGGGGATAGGAAAAGGGATAAAGGAAAAGAAAGGCTCGCTTAGCTGTAGCAATGAATTAAGCATTCTGCCATCCAGAATTTGGAAATGAAGCCTTTTAGCAAGCTGGGAACAAGTTAATGCTGATACAATGCACTTTGGGCTGGAAAAGCATGCTTCAAATTTGCTATGAATAGACCTGGTGGAGCCAGTTACACCAGACTCAATGTGAAAGTAAGGCTTGCAGTTTAACCGTGATACTAAGATGAGTGACACAATTGTTTTCTGGTTAGATTCCCATTTTAAGTTAGAATAAGAGGAGATCAAGTGAGTTATTGTCATATCAGCGAGGTATCATACTGCTGCCTCTGGTGCAAACCTGTCAGCTCTTGGAAGAATTGGGTTTTTTTCATTACTCAATTATTTTGAAGATCTCACCAGTTAAATGCAAGCTGTTTGATACTTGTTCTCTCCTAAATCCAGGAACTCATTTAAGCATTGTCTTTTTTTTTCCATGACTGTGCTTCCAACCCTTTGAAAGCATTATTTGACAAGGATATATGCATTCCTATAACTTTATCATTGCTTTCAATTGAACTGACAGAAGAAACAATAATCTCCTAAAAGAGCTTCAATACAAGGGCAGATGTAAATGTCTCAATCTAAGGAGCCCAAGAGATCTTATTTTATAGTGTAACCAGACTGGAGGAGGAGGAGTAATAATAATAAAACCCCGCAGTTCTATAATGCAGTGTTAGCAGCTAGACAGTTAGACAGTAGCCTGCAACTTAATGCTTTTGAACTTGAGAAGCAGCCTTTGCTAATATAAGCTCCTTTCTTCAGCAGGCAGGTTTTATTTGAAATTAGAAACATTTCCTCTGCATTTCTTGGATTTCATTTCCAGAAATTATTTACTCATACGCAACAGCAGCAAGACTTGTGCAGTGTCTTAGCATTTTCTAACCTAGCAAGATATCCATCATACTTTTGAGCCTTATAATGTAACATTAATACTATTATGATGGGTCAGTACATACAACAAGCATGGTTAACTACTGCTTTTGTTTCCTTTTTCCTGAATACCTTTAGTTTGCACTTAGATGACAAAAACCAGCACAGATTTTCAGCAACATTGCAGCATTCCATTATATTCATCTCGGTTAATGTATTCCTCATTTTACTACTCTCGCATTCTTTGAGTTAATTTTCCAAGGAACTCAATCACACCACCAGCCTCCACCAAATTTCCTCATCATAGATGTTATCACTTGAATTGCAGTTCTGCTATTTCACTATTCGTTTTGTTGGCAGGGAAGGGAGAAAAAAAGCCCTGGAACAGCTGAGTGCCGGTACTGCTGGCGACTTCTGTTTTATTTATGTTTTGTACTGAGCCATCGTGAATGATAAAGGATGTCTGGGACAGGGCTGTGGGCAATACTGTAAGTGTTATAGTTGGAAAGGTGCCAGTGTTGCATTGCTACCTATTTTTTACCATTAGCTTTCTGGAAAGAGGGATTCAAAGTCTCATTTTATTCCCTTCATCACCAGTGTCACCCTTACACTAAATTAATGAGAGCTCTTTACCAGAGATGGAGCTGGCAGGATGATCCTACAGCTTCCTTGATGTGGCAGGAGCAGAGGAACAAATCCCACAAAAAGCAGAAGCCAGCTTCTCTTGGCTCTTGAGGTGTCAAGAGTCAGGAGCATCCTCTGATGCTTTTGGCTGAAGCTGGTGTGGTGGGATTGCTTTAAGCTCAATGTCCTGAAGCTCAGTAGAAAACAGTGCACTCGATCCTGAGGATATGGCAAAAGCAGCAGTCTGTGCTTTCTGCTCAGCTGTATGGGGACTACTGTCTAAGGCTGTAATTAGAAGATATACCTACTAATGAATTGGCATAATCCCCTGCTGTGTTTGGAGTCTGCTTTGGGATCTTTTTTCCTACACTTACAGAGGAGGTTGACCTTGTTAAATACTTAGCAATAAAAATATGTTTTCCCTTGCCTGTTTTACAGCCTTTCTTCGGGCTCTACCAGTAGAGCTCCTGTGTCTTAGTCAAGCATGTTTACTCAAGTTTAGTTATAGGGAAAAAGGAAAGTTACGAGGCTATATATGAACATGTTATGTGTGCCTGAACATGTTGTACATGTCTGTGAGGATGCACACACGTGGAATTTTGATTTCTTAACAGCTGCAAAGCAGTAAAACGAAATGATATTGAAGCAAAGACGTAAGTTTTCAATTATTTTTATGCCACCAGACTCTTTAAATATTTAATCTTTTCTATGCCCAACTAATTTCTTCAATTGCAGTTAGGTGAATTATAATGAATTTTTGATGAGACAAACTAACATTAATTTGAGTTATCTACCATAGTGTAATATTTGCTTGCAGATATGTTGTTCAGCTTCTGGATACCTCTTTTTGCCCTGTATAAAGTTCTAAATGCTCACCAGTATTGTTATATCTAGCCACAGGGTCCAAGCTGCTCCTTAGGCTGTATGAGAGCCAGATATAAAGATGACCATGGTGGTCAGCTAAGGTCCAACCACCTCCTGTCTCACCCTAACAGAGATCAATAGCTGGTGCATAAAGGAAAGTATGGAAACAGGACAAAGGTATAGCAAGGCTTCCTGTGAGAGTGACTCCCAGCCTTCATTGATTTGTGGTCTGGGAACATCTCAAGATAGAAATGATGTCTTCAAGTTTAATATTTGATCTGATTTGTTACATCTAAAGTATATAGTTATTTTGTATAATTCATGCCTTCTGTCAGTAAAGGACTAAGACTCCTCCAAGGGAAATGCTCTCTTTTTACTGGAAAAATGTCTTGTCTGCCTTTTCTGATTAATGAGAACATCTATATGCCTGCTTTTGTGACTTGAAGACTGAACTGATACCACTCAACTATGTTAATTTAGGAATGCACCCGAATATTCAATCCAGGGCTCCAGAAACTGAATGTAAAAATCTGAAGTGGTGGGATGAAAGTAATCCATAGTTTGCCGGCAGCTACCTCCACACATCAGATCAAAGCAGAATGGGGGGAGCACAAGATTTTTGAATCAAAACTAGCTGAAATAGTGGGATGTCTAATATATGGGGAATTTCTGTAAGTTCAGACTTGCTTTTGTGTCAGCTTCTGTAGCAGCTGCAGACTGAAATGAAGGGCATTTCATCAGGGATGCTGGTGCCTGCCTCTCTCTGCCACCATAGGATGGTTCTGGGGCTCTGAGGCTCCAGCAGACCACCATCAGCCCAGGCTTCTTCATCCCTCAGGGTACCTGCTCACTAGAGGTACCCAAAGTCGAGAAGATCTGAGGAGCTCTATGATGGGCTCTCCAGGTTCCTCAACTGTGAGAAGGAAACCAGCTGCCTGCTAGGACGCTGAGTCCAAGGCAGTAGTAGCTTACTGAATGTAAAGGTTTTTTTTCTGCAAAATCATGCAGTTTTGGACAACAGGACTGGAATGTGTTCTTTTTTTTTTTCCCCCCCTATTTTCCCCTGAAGGGTTCTGAGCCAACACAAATCATAGCTCAGTGTTCATGCATTATTTTTTAGTAGCCTTGTACCTTACTATGTTGCTGCTCTGTATTTGTGATGCACATCATCAGAGCTTGAAGCAAGCATGTTGCACTCAGGCTGGAGCATCTGCACCTTGTTCTTCGTGGGAATCCTGGCAACAGATTTCTTTCTGTTATGTTGCACCATCTCTCTTGCATCAGAGAGGTGGGAGTGCTGCAGTCATTGCATGGTGTCACGACCAAAGCTCCATATCTACACATCCTGTTACATGCCATCTTCCTGCATGTTCATAGCAGTCTGCATCAGGCAACTTCTTGGCTTGTTTTCCAGTTTGCTGCTGTTGTGCTCTCATTCCCGTAATGGAAGAGGCTGGCAGTGAGGGAATCTTGCTTTTTTTGTCCTCACCAAGAGCTGGAGGTGCATGCTCCTGCCTGTATGTGCCTCCTGTAATTGATGATCCACCCAGCAATGCAGGAATTCAGACAGTACAGAAACTCTATGCACATGCATAACAGCGTATTAAGGCAACATGCCAGCTCCTTCCCAAAGAGATTTGCTTCTGATGAGCATTGGCAAGCTGTACTAAATAGGAGCTTGCAAAACCGCATCTTTTCCAACCTGAGACTAGGCTCCTGCATTCAATTTGCAATGATGATCTAGTCCTATTATTGTTACTTCTGTTTCTCAACTCAGGTGATGCGGAGTTAATGCACAAAAATGTAGCACTGATTTTCTTCATGACTCTTTTTGCATTACAATTTATGAGCAAAAAATGAAGAAGTAATTGTAACTGTGGTCTCCTGAGATAGAAATCTCTTAAAAGCTATAGAACTTGGTCTTGGTGCTACCTGCAGATTGAACTAATGCAGCATCAGCCGTTTCTACACCCGTAAGTCATTCAGCAGCCATTTCAGTTGGCAGTCTGATTTTTCACGGTTACCCTGGAAGAGGACAGGAACTGTGAAGGCCCATTTGTGACCTTTATATCTGCATTCAGAGAGGCAGAAGGTCTGAAAATGTGTACCAAGAAATGCCGGGCTGGGCTCTGCCCTTCTGGCTCCTGTTGTGGGTATCTCACAAGCTGTAGAGCCTTTAGGTGTGGTATGCAGCATAAACCACTTCTACAAGATCCAGTGAAGTAATTAGTGCTAAGTAACAGGAATATATTTGCTTGTTCTCATCCGTGTGACCATGATTGTTATGTGGACTGCTGGTAAGAATAACATATATTTCTAAAAAAAGCCTTATGATGCTAACTTTCAGTGTGGATAGTTTTATATACTGATTACTGGAATCTGGCTTCTTGCAAGCCTGAAAGCTAAATGGGTTTTCCAGATAGCTCTAACCTGTTTATGGGTTCAGGATGTTTTTGTGAAGATGCAATGGAATCCTTCCTCTTGTGTAGGAGATCTCTAAGGAACAAATGTTAGAAAAGCGTCCCTGAGCCTGTTTTAAGGACACAAACTACAAAGCATATATGTATCCAACCTAGGGAGGTTGGGTCATTCTTTTTGCTTGGTCCTTGCCTGCTCTGTGAGCCTCTGCCTGGTCTGGCTTCACAGGCTGTGTGGTCCGGGTGGGGGAAGGATGGTCTTTCAAGTGTTTTCCCATATGTCAGGGATTAGGGATGATTAGTGCAGTGATAGTGATAAATACATGTAATTCTTGGTGCTTCTCTAAGGTGTTTGGTCACTGGTAGCATCACCGCCAGGTGGTTGTCTCCATTGCTGTCTTCTCACCTGGGTGTCTGCAGTGAGGCCCCCAGCTCCGTGTTCAGTGCCAGAGTCTGACCTCTTGGAGACACCAAGCGTTTCTAGCAGTGATAAGGAGCTGGAAATTGTGGTGATGGCGAGTCCCCACCCTCCCAGAAAACCCCAGGCCACTTACCTGTCTCTGACAGTTACTTTGGAGGCTGAGCTTTGGGACCCCTTTGCTGTGTGTTGGGTTGACATCACTGCTCCCCATAAACTAACTGTATGGTCCTAATGTGATTGACTGTTTAGGAGATTAAAATTCCTTGAGTGAGAGCCATTTTAAGAGTGCAAAGCATTAAGTCTGAGGTGATGTCTTTGCTTTTAATGCAGAAGCCCTGTTATTCTGCAGAAATACCATAATGAATTAAAGTATTCCCTATGGAGAAGTATATAACTTGCTTTTTTATTGTGATATCAGACTGGAATAAAAAGCAGCCTGGCTGGCATTCATTTCTTGGTGTAGGGACACTATTAAAGTACTGTAAAGCAAGAACAGCTTTGCACCATAGTTCTTGAATTCAAAGATTGCCCTCTGAAGGTGCCACACATGATGGATTGTCACAGACTCTTTGTCCTGCCTTGACATTTCATTCCTATCTGATGTTGTCTTGTGTTCTGCTCTGAATCTGCCAAACAACTGACCCTAGAATTTAATGCCACACCTTCTCTTCCCTTTTTCTGAACAGCATCGTTCACAGCTGAGGCTCTGAAATACTTGAGGACACTGCATCTTCCTCAGGGATACAGACAAGGGGGAGCTGGATCCTCTGGGGAGCTCAGAAAGGAATTGTGGTTGGCGGTCGCCTGAGGAACTTACCTTCACGCCAATGTTGCTCTGAAACGAGTTGTGTTCAACGTTCAGGTTTGGTAAGGTACGTTATTTCCCCCTTGCTCTTCTCTTTTTACACTTTTCTGAATGTATACGTATGGGGAAAATAGAAAATTGGGAGCCTTCATGTTTATTGTTGTATAGGTGCCACGCTCATACCGCCTCTGCAAATAACTTTTGCTTTCCCTGAATTTGAAGTGCATTCATCAAGATTGAAGTGGTTTTAATGTCTTGGGCTTGAGGGGGGTGCATGTTGATATCAAGTGCTTTATTGAACTAAATGCTTGATGATGGTTGTGATATACTGATGGTGATGTATGCTAGGTGATAGGCAACCGCAATTTGTAAGTCACACTTGTGTTTCATGAATGCGTGCAGTTCAGAGGGTCAGAGATGGAAAAAAGAAATGATGCTGAAGTAGCCCATTTGTAATACAGCCCTGTGCTTTCCTTTGTGCTTCATAGATTCTCATTGTTTGCCAAGGATGGAAACAGCACCAATTTCTGACATAATTGTATGTGCCTCCTTTGTTGTGTAGCACTTAAAATTTATGAATGAGTGGAGGTTCTTACATCCACAAAAACATTGCCTTGGTTATGCTGTAATATGCAACTATCTTTTAATAAGAAGTTGAGGGCCAAGTCTTAAAGAATGTATTGTGAGCAAAGCTTGTGCTATGGAAGCATTTAGGGCAATACAGCCTCTGATTCTACAGCTTCTTTTATCTAGGCCAAAGTATTTTTGTGAAGGCAATGTTTACTGGTAAAAACCTAAAATTTAAAGTGTTGGTTCCCAGAGCTCAGTAGAATTCTATCAGGTGATGCTATTCTTTTTCATTTAACACATGGATATTAGGTTCTGTTATATGACTGAACCAGCAGTATAATCTTGTTGAGAGAAGTACAGGAGGAACATTAACACCTGCATTTGGTGTTAGTGGAGGTGTGTGTGTGGGGGGGAGTCAGGGCTTTCTTAGAAGTCTCTCAGAAGCTGTAAGGAATCCAGGGGAGCTTGCATTCATTCATTCTGCTTTTGATCTGGGTGCACCAGTAGAGTTACCTCTGGAAACTGTATGCTCAGGCTCCCACGCTTCAGCAGAGCTCTGCTGGTCTGGAGACTGCCTGTCTCCAGTGGTTGCAGAAAAACAAGTTGGCTGGAATAGCTTAAATGAGATGCTGAACTTTTAAATGTTGAGGGTCAAGAAAGGTCTGTTCCAAGCGGAGCATACGCTGTTAATTTGTACCAGCATTTCATGAAAACACTGTTGTCAGGGAAGAGAGGTTCCCATCATTAAAACTGCTGCACTGCTTGCTCCGTTTGTCTGTCTGCTCCAGTGGCACCTGGTTTCTAGAAGAGGTTATTAAATGTTGCTCCTGCTTTTGTTATCATCTTCTCTTTTGTTTATTTCCAAGCTGCTGCTCTTGTGATTATAATACCTAAAGGGGAAGGCTGTAGGAGAGGTATTTCATAATCAAGAGGGCTTTTTTGGCTCTTGCAGAGAAATATTTTGCACTATTATAATGTAGAAATTACAGGTATTTGTTTATTCCCTGTTTTTCTGCAAGATTGCTAAGTGAAAGCATGTAAATCTAAATCTTCCTTGCAGTGAGTATGTGGGTTTTGCTGCCTATGCAGGGTGCCTCAGGGCATTCAAGGATCTGCACCAGAGCAGTTGGTTGCTGGTGTGACCATGGTGCTGACCCTGCTTTGAACAGGATGGTGTTAGATGGGCTCCCCATGTCCTTCCCACCTGAGTCAATCCAGCTCTCAGTCTAAAGTTCATGTCTCAGGCTGCAGCATGAGTAGTACTCCAGTGCAGAGGTTGTGCAGGACTTTGCAGAGCCTCACGGTTTCAGAGAACAAAGAGCATTTTCATACGACTGATTTATGCAAAACTATTAGCTAGGTATTAAATTCTTGGTTGGACTTTGATTATCATTTTTTGCATTTTATTTTGTCACTGTCAGGTATAAAAACTTGGCTCTGTTTAAGCTCACATTCATGGAAACTTGATCTTTGAGATGAAAATTGTAGAAGAGAAGATTGTGCTGGAATTTAAAGAGTTGGCAAGGCTGCTGTTCATTCAAGTAGCTGAGACCCCTTTAAATCCTTTTGCTTCATTTTGGGGGCTCATGCAAACTTAACAGTGTAATTGACTACCATCAACTATATCTGCTTCCATGATGCCCTTGTAAGACAGAAGTGCTACTTATCCTCATTTTACAGACGGTAAGTAAGGAAGAGTCACTTCTAGGTCACTTCTAAGCAGTAAACATCTGTCTCTGAATCTCATGCAATCCCTAGTGCAAAAGGTGCATCTGATACCCACAGCTGGAGACACAAAGATAACTCTGGCTGAGCAGCTGAATCTGTTCGGCAAAGCATGAAATTTGGATGTGGATCCTTCTGAGGTCACTGCTCTGATCTAAGCCAGTTTCTTCCATGTGTCCTGCTCTTCCAAGCAGAGGGGGTTTTAATTAAGTGGTTACCGTAACACTAGATGACATCAGGACCCAGGTTTGTTCTGTATCTCTGCTGGAAATGGCAACGTATGTCCAAATATTGTTAACTGAACTCATTCATCTTTGCAGCAGAATGTTGTTCGCTCATGTGAGACGATCAGATTCCCTTTTAGCAGCATTTATGCAATTGTGGTGATGGTAATCTTATTGTGTAAGGAAGTATTTTAAATGGATCTGTAGATAACATGCAGAATAATTACTTTTTTCCCCTTACATTGGTCATTAGTAGATTAATAGAATATGGTTAGTAAAATTCTGCTGAAAAAGCACATTTGGTAAATATGTAAAAAAAAAATTAGGTAGCCATTAAACATAGTTAATAAATTTTATTTTGCAAGTGGAATTGGAAAACCCTTGGTTCATTTAATGTGTTTTATGGATCTCGTAGCAATTAATTGTCTTCATTACATGGACATAAATCCTCAGTGTAATTCACCTTTTTTAGATGAATTGCTTTGGAACTTTTACCTTTGCTTCATTTAGGCTGCAGTATTATTTCTCTCTTTTAAAAGCTGAATTTCAACATCGCATTTTTCACTATTCCCACGTGTAAATCAGTTCAGGTTAACAAAATCTCTCTGTGTTACAGGGCAGTGCAGAGGTAGTGTTGCAACTCTGATGGTCTGATACTGGTGAAGCAGAGAACTTGCATGTTCAAGCCCTGCTTGATGCATAGCAGAGCAGTGAGCAGGTGTCATTTTCTCATTACCTATATTATATGGGCTGAAATCTGTCTCCCTTATGTGATTTCATTTACTGAATCAGGAGCAAACACTGATTTCATGTGCCTGTGGGTTTGTATGTCAAAATAAGACCTTAATGCAACATTCCAGTGTCTTGATGAGAGGTGCAAGTCTATTGGATGTGTCTGAAAATGTGCTAGTAAAATTGTCCTCCTATATTATTGAAGGAAAAGTTCAGCTGGAGCATCATGGGATGTCTGCTTGAGTTCCTGAAGTTAAAGTCAAAGCTGTATTTTGAAGAAAGTCTTTATTCTTCTTGATTAAATTGTGCACACTGAATAGGAGAAGAGGACAGCATTCAGGATTGCTTTTTACACACATTTTTCATCAGAGCTTGTTTGTATGAGGAACACTTATGCAAATGTTTTCTAGTGTTTCTCTGAACTATTTTGCCAGGATGAAGAAATAAAATGGCTATTAAGTTTGTATGTTTTATTGCAAGATCAGCACACTGGCTGTTAACATATCAATTCCCTTGATAAGATCTCTTCTGCAACCCTGTTCACTCAGCTTCTCCTGACAGGGCTCTTACTGAATCCATCAACCTGACACATATCAAAGCATAATTTCTGATAACAAATATATTAGTGTAAAATGAATTAAGAACCTGGTATCAACAGCAGAACTGAGTTGAATTTCTGAAAGAAAATAAACTCCAAAGCTAACATGAGATTCTTAAGATACTAATCACAGAGCAGTAATATAATAGTCCTTTACCTGTACTCTTGAAGTACTGAGAAGTCAATAGGTCTGCCTAAAATCATACAGATGGGCTTGTTGCTGGGCTGTCAGCCTGTAGCTCTGCCTTCTGGACTCTGATACAGTGAGGAACTGTAGTGTTGCTTCAGAGGCATGGTTTATTTTTTTCTTACAGGATCATAGAATGGTTTGGATTTGAAGGGACTTTAAAGATCATGTATTTCCAACCACCCTGCTACAGGTCAGGGACACCTTCCACTAGACAAGGTTGCTCAAAGCCCCATCCATCCTAGCCTTAAACACATCAGGGCATCCACAGCTTCTTTGGGCAGCCTGTGCCAGTGCTTCACCATTCTAATGGAGACCTTTCTTTTGGAGGACCAGTGACCGCCTTGTAATTACTTTTCACTCTGGCCTTTGAGAAATTTGGAGACTGAGGAGTGGAAATGCTAACTGTGAATGGAGTATCTCTTCTTTCTCTTAGAAGATGAAGCAATTTTGAGCCCCTTGTCCTCTGCAAAGTTGCTGCTTGGCAGCCCATGGGCTATGTCTTTGTCAGGGTCCAGCTGGGGTGGAAAAGGGCATGTGTTTCTTCAGGGTACAGATGTCCTGATATTACCTGGCTCAAAACCTACTTCTGAGAACACATTTCCATATCTGCTTGCAGCCTTCTCGTATCTGTCTCGCTCTCCCCATCCTGCTTTTTATCTTCTCACTTCATTTTTGCATCTCTTAGACGATAAGCAGCTTTGGGCTGGGCAGGGCTACCTTTGTACTGGTGCTGCTTTCACTGTGCCCAGGCTTGCTTGCCTCTTAGTTTTGGCTAGCGCACACTATAAAGTATTAGCTAATAATAATCATACTTTTTGCTCTGTGGCATGTCTGCTCTTTGGGTAGGTATCCACTGGCAGTTTGCAGCCTCACAGAGATGAAAAGGAGGGCAGCCAACAGTTGATGTGGAAAATTAATTATGAACTACCATCCTCCTGCCACGTAGTTAAGGCATTTCTGCTTTCCAAGCTTTACATCCAACCTCATAGAAAAAGTAGGAGAATACTGCATTTCCTTCCTCGAATAGTGGGAATGATGCCAGAACAAAGCTTAGTGGAGAATGTCACACATGGGACTGATCACTCAGGATGCTCTAGAGCCTTTACTGTTCTGCCAGCAGCTGTGACACCACCCAGATAGTAATTTTTACCTATGGTTGGACAAATGTTAGTTTAATTGTGCATCCTAGTTTATAAAAGCCTGTGTGTGCATGATAGGGAAGTCACCCATGTACCGTATGCAGTCAGGAAGCAACATTTCTTGTCTCTTTTTAGTGATGACTTGGTATCATACAGGTTCAGATGAGCTACAGCTTGTTATATTTCCATCCTTCAGGATGATGTATTTATTTCATAATGATCAAAAAAACCTAGCCTGTGTTGTAGAGGGAGGAGAGTTTGACAGGCACCGTGTAGCCTTGGGAATGTAATTACCTAAAGGAGCAGTTCTGTCACTGAACGACCTCTGTCTTAAGGATCACAGAAATAATTGCTGGAAGCCCTGGCACTGTCTGTACTTCAGGAGCCATTCTGGTCTCCTGATTGCATGCTGGGTCTTAGTAGCTTGAGATGAGCGCTGCAGAGCCAGCACAGCACAATCTGAGTGCCAAAGATGCCCTTCCTTAGGTAGCTCCATAGGATGCGTGGAAGAGCCTGGAAGAGTCTAGGATTTTTTGAAAGCCCTGACAGCTTTTGTGACTATCTGGGTCTGAGCTAAAGAATCCTAGAACCACAGGTTTGGATTGGGCGGGACTTTAAAGCTCATCCAGTTTCGACTCCTCTGCCACAGGCAGGGACGTCTTCCACTAAACCAGGTTGCTTAAAGCCTCGAAGAAATGGCCATTTGGTGTAACTTTCCTCGGTGAAGCCTTTACTTGATCTAAAGGATGTTGAAGTGTGCGATGAAAGCAGCCTTGCAAAGCCACGACAGGAACTGGTATGAAGTGCTATGGAGATACTTTGCTGTATTAACAGTTTCTCTTTAGACCAGAGGAATCCTTTAAGCTGTTCAAGTTTGCAGTTAAGGTACCAGAAGTCTCAACTTTGCACATTTTTATTATGAAATTTATTGGCAGAGTTGCTGACTATTATGATGGTTAACTGAGAGGTGATGCTTTAAGAAATACCCAGGATTTTGTAAAGGGACAAATTGCTGCCTGGTGTGGGAGTCACGGACTCAGATCATGATGATGTGGGTTCTAGTTTCCTCTTCCTGAGCTCTAATGCCTGGCTGACACAAACTTCTTTCTAGTGCTGTCATGCTGATTATTGCAGCCAGGAGACTGAAGCACTGGAAGCACAAACCTGTTGTATAAATTCTTCAGATGTGCTGCAAATAATTATGAATATATTTAATGAAGGGAAGCTGAAACATACAGAAAACATTTGGAAATAAGAGAGAATGTGTGCAGCGAAGCGTTAGCTGTGAATGGAGAGATCTTGACATTGTTTAATGGGAGCTTTCCAGCTTGTAATTTCTGCAGTGAATATATATGAACCAGCAAAAACTAGAAGGGCAGGGTAGCTGGAGGTGAATGTGAGGAGAAGAGGCTGCCTCTCACCTCTGGGAGAATAGGCACAGTGAAGTGAGCAGCATTTCTTTTGGTGCACCTAATGCTCCCACTAGACTCTGCCCCCCAGTTGCTGGGAATGGACCAGCAGAGACCCTCCTGGCAATGGCACCCTCTGACCAGAGTTCTGTCTTGTATCTCCACTGCAGCACATACTGTCTGTTGTTTTCTCTTGACAGGCAGTTGATAACAGGGAGGTTTTAGCTTTTTAGTTTGTTTTTCTTCATGTTCTGGATAGTGTAAGTAGACCCACTTATATCTCGCTACACTTGGTGCCTTTTGCCATTAGTGGCCATATGCCTTTTTGTGCACCTCAGAACCTGGCCACTGATCTTTTCGGAGATTCGCTTTTTCCCTTCTTCTCAACACTGTTGTGCTTTCCAGTCTTGATGTTGTGTGAGAAGGAACTATTTAGTTTTGCATCAGATGTTGTATAAAGACTTGGGCTGGAGGGACCAACAAGTTGATGTGTGCTCAAGCTGTGTTGTGATGATGCCATAACCTGCACAGATGGAGAAGCTGAGAACCAAAGCGTGCCAAGTAAAAACTGTAAAAGGCAATGTAAGGCTTAGTACAATACCATTACCCTGTCAGACCTCATGCCTCTGTCAGGTATTAGAGGCACTCAGCTTCTCTCGTCCTGCCCAGTGATATTCTGGAGGGTCTGGCCAGCATCCTGGGATAGATTAAAAATGAAGAGAATTCAGGAAGTTTTTTACTGACGCCTTTGCTTTTATTTATGGAATTGGATAAGAAGTGGTGCTGGCTGCCACTGCACCTGAGGGCACCTTCCAAAGCGTTAACTGAGTTTGTGACTGATGTAGGGAGGTTGCAGGTCCTTCTCTGCACTGCTGTGCTGCCCAAGGGGTGTCACCAAAACGTGGAGGACCACCTATGCTGTGCTCACATCCCGGTCTTTACTGGCTTCTCTCCTCAGATTTTAACTGCCTCTTGGTCTGTGTAGCAATGTGGCTCACCACCCTGTCACTGATGACTGCCACTGCATGGGAAGCTCACTGGGCCGCTCTTCACTTTGACAAGTCCCAGTGACCATGGTGGGACCTACCCTGAGTTAAGTGGTAGGACAGCCCTAGGGATGGATGCTCAGTTGGATAGTCTGGTACTAGAAACTGGTGTGAGTTTGGGATGAGTCCCAAAAGACTAGCAGCAGGAGCAGGCTGGGTGCAATGAGTAGCAATCTCTGTGTCTTGGGCAAGCGCCACGAATCTGCTGGGCTTGAGGACAAGCACGCTGTACTTTCTAGAAAAGAGGGACCGATTGTATGGGTATTGCTGGGAATAAGGAAGCCTCCGTGTTGGGATTTGTGTTGGTGTGTAACCACAGTCCCTTCAGCCATGAAAACCGTGTATTTCTGTTGGCTTTGATGGACCTGATCTGGGAGGATGGCCTGGGTGGGAGGATGACATTTAGCTATACATACATTGCAGTTTGCTCAGACTTATGTCTGTTGTCTCCTTTTAGGACCATTGAAAATTCCCCCACAATGCTCTTGTGAAAGGTGGTGAAACGACAGCACAAGAAGCCTTCCTCATTAGGAAGGCCTTTCGGCACCTCTGCTTGGCTCAGGAGCACAGGAAACAGGGTGAGCGCTCTGCTCACTTTCTGTCTGGGAGGAATTTCTAGTTGTTAATGATTAATTCCAACATTTTTTTGTCATGAGTACATGTGCACAGTGATGAATCTGTGGTGGGTTAGAGGTTGAGGTTGCTCAGTGCTGACAATTAGTTTGAGCCACAGGCTTTGCTTTCATTGGTATTTCCACAGCATTAACCCAGACCTTGTCAATTAAAATCCAGACACATTTTGATGAGAGACATCTTCTTTTAATGATAATTGTAATAATATCACTTTTATTCATTTTAAACCTGTCAGGCAGGCCGTGCTTCCTGGAAAATAGCTGCCCAAGTTTCACATGGCCTCAATAACTAGGAAGTATCTTTCAGTGTTTTGAGCTTACATTTCATCAACAGTAACTAAAAGCAGTCGAGGCCATAGCTGTTCATCTTTGAACATGTACCAACTTCAATCAAAGTAATTTGACTTTATCTGCTAAAATAAGTGGGTTTATTATCCTTCACTTTGGAGGCTAATAAACATTTGATAATTGCCTGAAGTTGATGATGGGGATTTATGCTATTTATTATTGGCTTTTCTAACTACTTGTCAGCATAGCTCCAGAGTATATCTTAGGCAGCTCACCTGTTCATTAGATGGAGGGGGAAGCCTGAGTGTAAAGCTTGATTAAGAAACTTCTCTGAGATGCACAAGAAGCCTGCAATAGAATAAACCCCAGAAATCCTGTGTCTGTTATAGTACATTAACTGCAGTGGGTTTTTCTTATGGTTTTATGTGTCTGTAAGTATTATATTTAGAATCGCTGTCAGGCCATAAAAATGAGCATTTAATAGTTGGAATGGGAGTGCTACATCAGATATCAATTGAAAACCCATTGTGGTTTTATTTTAGCATGGCATGAAAGATAACAGAATGAAAATCATGTTTAGTTTTGTGTGGAAAAACACTTGATTTTTCTGAGAGATGGTTTATAAGTGAAATCCTTTACAAACAACTAGGGCAGGATAGCAAAAAGCTGTATCAGGTAAGACTGTATCTAGAGATTGTAATGTGTTCGGTCTGTGCTTGTCCATATGGGTGGAAAGTGCTGCGCTTCTTTTTGTTTAGACATTTCTTGGTTTCTTTGCTAAGAAATCAATGACAGACCCTTAGCCAGATCATATAGATTTATTTTATTTGTCATCTCATTCCTTTCAAATCTAGTTTCTTCAAACAGTCAGCCCTTGTGTATTTCAAAACGTCATCAATACTATAAATGTACTACTTCTTCGGTCTTTCTCTGAGAGATGTAGAAGAAGGAACTCTGATTAATGAAAAGCACCTCTAGGTGATGCCATAATATAAATAACAATAAGCCTGCCTTATTTCTATAGCAACTGGGATAATGTCACCAGTTGTTAGTGGTTCAAAATTCAGGGCATAGCATGAGGAAATCCAGGCACAAAATACTGCATTGAAAAAGGTTGAAGAATAATAAGTGAGAAGTAAATGGACTTGTGCTGCTGTGACTGTATTCTGGAAGTTAATAGTTGTACTTTTAGTAAATACAAATAGCAATCTACCTTGCTCTGGTAGGGCTCTTTTTTTTTTTCTCCCTTTCCAGTGGCAAGCCTGTAATCTGCATTCTGGTGCATATAGAAAGTACACTGACAACATCTTAGCTTGAAGGCTGTAAATATTATCACACATTTTTCTACTGAGCCTTCATCAACTGAGCTGTATGTCTCATTACTCTCATTTTTCTGAGTGCATTTATAAGCATAAGAGATGATCAATAAAACCTGAACTACCTTTGCAAGTTAAATAGGCTTGATTTGAAACTACCAGACTTAAAGAGATTAGGATTTGCTAACACTGATTTAAGAGCAAGCAAAGTCCATTTACATGCTATTTGTTTTATACTTTTGAGGTTTGAATTGCATAGGGAAATCTGTTACATTGCATGTTTAAGCATGAAAGTTGCAGCTAACACGTTATTGAGCATGCCTTTTTGTAGGAGCTGCCTTCTTACCCTGTGTTTCACTATATCTTAACTAAAACGTAATATAATTAATAGATATGGAACCCATCTAACTGTGCAGAGTGAGGTCTCCATAAACTTTGTGCTGTATTTTCTGTCAATTGCTTTTGGTCTTTGGGAGATGTCCAAAGGGAAAAACAGAATGTAAAATTTAAAAAAAGACACAAAAGAATCATAAAATGTTCTGAAGCTGTTGAGAAGAACCGGATCCAGGCTATAAAGATAGATGTTCGTGATGTTCCTGGTGCTCAATGACAGATTTATTTTTTTTGTTATTCAGGTGGAGTTGTTTTAAAGATTTATGCCACAGAGACTTCACTGAAAATATTAGTGCATTCAAAGCGTTCAGTGTAGGCTTTGGGAAGGGATACAACTCTTCGCAGCACCCAGCTCTTTAACTGATTGGTCCCTCCTGCCGTTGAGAACAGCTTTGGAGGGGAGCTCAGTGCTGCAATTTCTTCTACTCAGCTCTTCTACCTGGCTGTGTACCTTGTGCTGGGGTGATGCAAAAGCAACCCTTTTACCATTTACTGCCGATTTTTTAATGGCTAAATTTGTGTTTAACCCTTTGGTGACAGTGTGGAAGTGGAGGCTGGAAGGGCAGTGCTCCTTTGCAGCACAGCTGTGGCTGGGCATGAGGAAGGGATGGGTTAATGCTGGACAGCGGTCTCTTATTTTCCCATCTTATGACTTTTAAACATTTAATTTAAGAACCAGAAAGCCACGTGGAATGGTCTTGTGTTATAAAAGAGAGGTTCAGTTATGCAAATTAAATATTTTATTGACTTAAAACTGGTCTGTAAGGTGTAGTAATAAGGAAGTCATTGAGGCAAATGTGCTGAAATAAAACCTTCCAGCAACGTAGCTGTGTCATGCCGATGTTATTTCTGTTACAGAAAATTGCTTTAGGATGTCTTAAATGTTTTATGGCCCTTGTTTGTCATAGCCATCCAGCTATCTGTTGGGCTAGTTTTTATTACTGTGGTATGTAGTGTGGTGCCTCTGGAGGTTCCAGCTGAGACTGGACATAGTACGTGCATTTACTCATGGTGTGTCTCAATTTCATGAGATAATTATGTGCTAGCCACTTTTCCTCTCCTCTGCGTGGTTCAGCTTTAAAGCAAGAGGTGTGTGGACTGAATAAAAGCCATCAGAAGGCACTGCTGCTCAAATGTTGATAGAGGCCTATATTGTTTTACATGGGTTTTGTGCATGTTAATTTTGACTTTAGCCTTGTGTGCATGCAGGCTCATGCTCTGTTGCAGTAGTTATTGATAAACATTATTATTAATAAGCAATTTTGTTCATGACTGGTTTTATCTGTTTTTATGACCAGTTTGAGCCCTACTACGCTAAATACTGGAGAGCGAGGTCATAAATGGCACTCTTTGGCCCAGAGTTTTCATGTTAGAAAGCAAAGTAGAGTGGGTGAACAAGATATGATTGCCAGCAAGTGTGGAGGCAACAGATGGAGCACAGCGGTGAAGATGAAGGATGTGCAGAGCTCTGTGTGTTGTGGGGCATCGGTGATCAAAACTCCTCTTTGTTGTGGTGCCTGTACAAGGCTCGCAGCAATCAGGGATTTGGTTTGCTGAGACTGACTCCTGCCTTGTTAACTACTACTTCTTGATTATTACTGCCTGTGTCCATCTGCTGCCTCTTTTTCTGTTAGAGCTGCAAATTCCTTAGGTTTCAGACAGCTTTTTTTTTCTGTGTTTGTGCAGTACCGAATTCAGTGGAGTTCTGGCCCAGGGTTAACGCTAGAAGCTGTCAGCAGTGGCCTTTACACATGAAAATAAGACATTGGGAAAACAGTTATTTTCACATTCTGATTGTCTTTATTTGCATTCCAACATCCGCTGAAGTTTTGAAACTGGAAAAGTATTTAAATAAATGAGACATGATTAAAATTATTACTATTATTGTGTACTCTGCCACGAATAGTTCCGTGCAGGAAATGTATGTGGTTGTTTATATATACATCTGTAATTGTCTGTCAGATAGATTTTATCTTACAGCCTGCTTTCCTAGGTGCTTATTCATATTTAATATAGCTCTCCCATGTAGTTGCATACATAAACACACACTTGTTTTTAACACCTGTTGGCACCCTTTAATTATATATTGACCCTGAGACTGTTGGCTTTGAGGTCTGTGCAGCCACAGGTAGCTGGATGTTAGGTATTGTTGTTCTTTCCGAAGACCTGAGCCTGCTTTGCACTGACCTGCCAGCTGAAGTTTGCCTTTCTGGCACAACGCCACAGCTAAGTGCCTTTCAGCAACTTCTCGTCTATAATCCTGAGCTGATTTCTGGGATGCAATTCACTGCTACGGTTATCATATCAAAAGGGGGGTGATTTACATTTCCTGCACGTCTCCCTGTTGCCAGCCTTGGAGAATGCTGCAGAGAGAAAGTTAATACAATTTGGTAAAATAATGAAAATGAGCCTATTTACACTGTCGCATCTTACGCCGTGGAGGAATTTGATATGACACAAAGTTGGCATTAAGTACAAATTTAGGCTGTGCACAGAGATTAATTTTGTGGGGTGTTTTGGCTCACCGCAAAAAAAAAGCAGGAAGATTGTCCCCAAAGTCTGAACGTGGGGAGAGCTGTAAGCTCGCCTTTGTGCACCTTTCCTTTTTATCTTGATTTCCCATTGTTGCCCCTTAAAGTCTCTCTCTTCTCTGGATATTCACCCAGAGGAGTACCTGCACAACATATTACTTTGTTTTTATCTGACCTGCTCAGCCCCCTGCAGTTTCTCTCTGAAAAGACATTGAGCTGTCGCACCAGCATCATTTGTACAAAGTGAAACGCTGTACGTTGCGGTATTTTAAGCACGTCCATACTGGAAATGCCACAGGAATGGCAGGGCTGCAGTGTTTGCTGCTGATTCCCATTCAGCTGCCTGTATTTGTATGCAGGAGCAGACTCGTTGGCCGCCTCACATTCATTTCCTGTATATCAATTACTTATCAGTGGTACAGAAGCCCAATTAAGAAACTGGAGGTAGGTTGCAGTGCTGAGAGTGTGGCTGAGCCTCCCCTGTGTCAAGGAGCACCATGCTGGGACATGAGTGAAAAGGTCCCTGTTTAGAGTTTCCATGGATGATGCTACGCACATTTGAGTTTGGAAAGGCAAGGGATGCATCTGGTGTGGCGGACTGAACTGGTGATGTTGCTCATCTCTGAACCAGATTCCTGCAGCCTTGTCTAGCTTTGGCTTTATTTCCTGTTCTTTATGAGCCTTTTCTTGGACATACTCACCGTGCTGCGATGAGGGATTGTGTAGAAGACACACTCAATGAAAACACAGTGGGCAAAGCACTCTCAAATTTTTGCACCTTATCTTTCTCATTTGAGGTTTTGATGTTGTGTACTTGCAGCTGCAAATGTAAAAATATATACCGATATGAAAAGCCTGCCAAACCTGGTGGCAGCTTCTCTGCAGGGTTTGTAGTGCCAGGTCAGGGTTTACTTATTTAGGAATTAGTGAGTAGAGGTCTGCAAAATTCACCTCCAGGCTGTTTAGGGCAGGGTATTCTTTCCCTTCCATTGCACATTGCTTTTCTTCCCAGCATCTTAGCAAAGAAATATCTTGTGTCTCATCTTAGCCAGCTTTAAAAGATTTAAAGCTTTGCTTATTTCTACCTTAACTTTTGCAAATCCTTTAAAAGTAGATCACAGAAGTTGTCCACACCAGGAAGATATGACTGTGCCATCTTGACTATTTTGTGTGCATGACCTCCTCTTCCTCCCGACTTTGACTCCTGCTTCTTGTCATCTTTGATTTCATCTTCTCTGTTTTTCCCCCCTTTACTGTCTGTCTATGAAGATTTGCACTGCCTGATACTATCACCTCACCGCACTAAGTTTGAATCTTAATGCAAGTGCCCTGGGAAGAGATTACACTCATCCTTCAAATTGGTACGTCTCTTTTAATGTATGATATCCAAAGAGAAGAGTATTTCTAATTCTGGGTCCTTGAAATTAAAACCAACATGTGCACAATTTGCTTTATCCAGACAAAATGTAAACTTGAGTGGAAATAAAACCCAGAGCATGGGTACTTGGCTGGTGTACAGCTAATCAGGGCACTCTCCTGCATAACTCATCCCTGATATAAAGGGATGCTCTGCATCTTTGTGTCCCTCACATGTTTTTCTCTTTTTTCCCTATTCTGTGTTTTTTAAGAACTGATATCCTTAAGGAGTTGTTAATGTTCAGGGCTTTTTACCCTGACATTTTGGACAATGATGTGACAACACAAGTGCATCTATTACTCTTCCGCTGGAAGCTGACTAAAGCAAAGGACTTGATGGATAATGGCCACATTTTCCAGCAGCGCCTGATGCACATGTGAGAAGAACGACTGAGTGACCTGCATATAAAAACAAACTATGTCGGGCACAAAGTCTGAGTGCAGAACCAGGAGACAGACTGAGAATAGGTAGCCTTTCATCATGAGTTCCTTATTTTGCTGCTCTTCCTTCTGTTGCTGGAAATCTGGTGCTTTCTGTGTTACGACAGTGTGGGTTCTGGTGTGGGTCTGGAATTCCTTTGTCGGAAGGGAAGGGGAAGGCAGCAGGCTCATATGGCACAGAGAGCTTTGACAAAAGGAGGCTGTACAATTGAAAAGAGAGCATCACTTCACCTTTGGCTGCTAAAGCAAGCTGATTCTCCTTTGCCTTGAGTAGTCAATTTACACCTGGTGCAAATTGCATGTAAAGCAACACTAGCTGGAGCTTGCATCTGGTGATAATGTGGGTGCCGATAGCCTTCAGGGAGAAGGAGAGAGAGCTGTATGCTATTGAGGCTGCCTGGGGTTCTGGACCTGGGAGTTGGATGGCTGCTTGAGCATCACGTCCCACCAGGGCTCTTTGCCCCAGCAGGTGAGGCAGGCTGGCTGGCTGCTGTGCATTTGGTGCTTTGTAGGGTGTTGTAGACCTTTTGCTGAAACAGGTGCTACTCTGTTTTATATTCCACAGTGTAGCCTTACTAAAGCTTATTTTGCACTCATGCAGTTGGGAGGGTGTAGGGAGGAATGGGGATATGGTGGGGAAGGAATGGGGTGCTCTTTCCTCCCTGTTCCCCAGCGCAGCACTTAGGCACGGTCTCCCTGGCCACTAACTCATCTCTCCATTCATTTTTGCTGTCTTCAAGACCACTGTGAGAGATAATTAGGGATTCAAAAAGCTGTCATGGAACTGGAGAGGGAAAAGTGTGAGAGTGATTTTAGTAAAAGTGTAAGAGGAGGGCAAGACCAGCTTCATTTGCACCCAGAGCGCCAGGGTGCAGGGAGAGAATGGATGGCAGTTCTGCCCTCAGCTGTATCGTTCGCATGAGCAGCATGTCAGAAGTCTGTGGCAGGGTGGGAAACCCTAAACCTTTGCTTTGCTGAGCTGCTCTGGAATAAAATGAAAATACATGTTTTTAAATGATGGATCATTAGATGGGCTTTTAGGCTCAGGGAGTTACTTATGGGTGAGACTTCTGTGGCATAGTGAAGTGCATTTTGTTCTTGATGTTGTAGCAGCCCAAGCTACAGTCTTTGCATCAGGAGAAGGTGCTCCCAGCAGACTTTGAATGTTCAGTTTCCACAGAGGGGGCACTCATAGATGTTTGGGAACAAACAGGAGATTGCAGTGTGCCAACATAAGAAAGTAACAGAGTGGAAAAACAGAGCCCAGGTTCAGTATCTGTTTCTGGAACATAGTTCTGTGAATAATTTAGCTGGCTTCACTGTGCTTTGCATTTGTACATCTTTCCAGCGGCACTCCCATACCTGGGATTGTAGGAAGACTAGTAATTTGCCAGATGTGGGGTAGTCAGGGACACTGAAGAACATTCCTACACAAGAGAAACCAAAGTGCCCTCTGTAGCACTGCCTGCTGTCATACTCATCTTCAGTTTGTGTAAGGCAGCAATGTTTATAAAACTTTTTCCTCTACCTCATGTGGATTATAACTGTAATAATGTTTACTTCAGGTGAAATAGGGTGCTGCAGCTGTGATTGGCATCTCCTAATAATTCCTTGCATGGCTTCAACCCAAAAAATACAATCACAAAAGTATTCTGCAAAGAAGTGATGATATCCCATGTGCCTTGTTACAGCACATTTTGCTGAGAAACTTGTGGCTGTAACGAGGAGGTTGATATACTTCCCCACTGTCACAGCATTAAAACCTAATTGCCCCTGGGTTTCTTGATTATCTCCAGCACAGCTGTCACGTTGTCCCTCTGAAAAAACTGAACTGACATCACATGCACAAACTTCAAAAGGTCTTTTTTCCTGGAAAGAGGCAAAATTATTATCAAGCAGACTCTGGTGCATTTACCAAACTTGTTGGAATATCACACTGAATTGGGGTCCTGTTGCTTCTATATCACAAGATAAGGTTGCCCTTCACACTTGTGCATTACCATGCTAGGGCTTCTGCCAATATTTTGTACTTGCTCCCTACATATGTCAGAGTATTATTTAATAGTTGTGGCTGGGGTAGGGGCTCTGCATCCCCAGGATGTAATGCTCTCTCTTACTGCAGGAAAAGTGTCCTCAGAGACCACACTGCCTCCTGTAAAAGTAAATGGGAGCACAACAATGATGCTGTCCTTTTCATATTGAATGTTCCGAGTGCTTCATCCTGGAACAGTGCATTGCTGCTGTTGAAAATGTTCCCATTTTCCAAGAAAAAGAAGAAAAATAATGTAAGAATACTGAAAATAGCTCATTACCTGAGCTTCTAAAAAGTACGAACTCTCTCTGAACACAACTGAATGTAGTTTTCCCTTTGATTGGAGATACTTCTAACCTATCTTGTCCTTTTAGAATAGCCCCTGATTGTTAAGGGGATTTTCAAAACATTAAGCACCCAGTTCCCTGTGGCTTTTGGTAGGAGTTTAGTGGCTGATTTCCCTTAGTGCCTTTACTGTTAATCTCTCATTGACCTAATCTCCCAAGCAGATACATGTGCTATACATGTAGACTCCCCTGATTCCAGCATGGTGGCCATGTGAGCTAATGTCTAGTCCCAGTCATGGCACCAGCACTGCTTTTAAGACTCCACAAATCATGCTGGGATGAGCAGGAGCATTACACTTGAGCTCAGGAGGGAAAAAAATGGCTGGATTTTAGGTTCCAGTTGTTGTTTTTTAACCCTCACAGGAGCACAGAGAGCTTTTTACAATGGCCAAAATGGATGTGAAAGAGAAGCAATGCTTCAGAATGTTGGAAAAGTGTCAAAAGGAAATGTATTGGGTCAAATGCTTTGTGGGCCATCTTACTGCTTAGCACATAGAAGGTATAGCTGTCAGGAGTGAGTTCAGGGCAGGGCTGGGTTAGTGATGTTGCAGGACATTGGCCTCATTGTCCCATCTATAATGAAGGGATGGACAGAGACACTGAGGATGCTTTCTGGCCAGGACCTGTACTTACCTGGTTTCTAGAACCTCCTGGACACGGCCTCAGCATCACTGTCCTACCCTGGTGCAGTGGGAGATTTCAGATGGCAAAGATCTGGAGAGATTGATTTAGTCTGAAAACAAGTCCTCCTCTCTCCTCCAAATAATTTATGTTTATTTTTGAAAGGGGAAAAGCAATCAGACACCTAAAAACAACATAGCAATGACAGGTTAGTGATGCCTGGCCTATTCCAGAAGGCTTCATTGTGCATAGTACTAAGCAGTTGTGTTTGTGCAAATGAAGTACTAAAAAAGACAAAAAGCTCAGAGCTTTTTGGAAGCCACGCTGAGACTGAAACAGCTGAAGAGTCACGGAGGAAACTGCACCAAGGTGGGGAATCAATCACCTAGAGGGGATCGGCATGGAGCCACAAGCTCTGCATGGGAAGCAGGGTTTGCTGCGGGTCAGAGCTGGGATGAGTCTTCAACCAACTAGCCCACTGCACTGCAGCTGGAAGGTAGAAAGAGGTTTTACAAAGAGAGAATTAGTCACTGCTGGAATGAACAACCCCCTGCATGCATCATGCAGGTGCATGCACAGGGAGAGAGGGAAGCACCACTGTGAGCATGGAATGCAGCAGGTTGACAGCTGGCAGATGTGCATTAGCATGATGATGGTCCTATAAGTGGAAGTGCTTGCAAGTGAGAAAAGATGGAAGTGTGTATGTGCTTGTAGGATCCTTGTTATCGTGTTATCTTGGATCTTTAGGGACAAAACAGCCACTCATGCATGGGAAAGTAAACAGACACACAGCATGAATAAATAGTGTATGGAAAAGGAGCTTTTGAATGCAATTTCCATCTTTATTTAAAAACCTGATACTTAGGCAGTTATTATAATTCCAGTGACACTAACTAATCCATCAGTAATTAGGATGGGAAATGGGAATATATTCTGCGGAAATGAAATTTCACCCATCCAAGTGTACGGCAGTCTTTTCAAAGAATACGTTGTCACTTGCCCAGAGTTTTTAAGAAAGCCATAATTTAGCTGATTAAAAAAAATAATCAAGAAAATTCCCCTGGAGAACTCTGTGTTGGGTTGAGAACACTAAGTTTGGAATAATATAATTAGTAGTGCTTTTGCTGCTTTTACTGTATCTTGTCTCAGTGTTGCTGATTATGTAAATAGTTCTAGTAATTCCATCATTTCTCAGTATCAGTGGCATCCTGTGTGCTCAGCCCACCTCCAGGCTCAGTGAAGCCATGTGGGCACTGATTTATCATAGATGCCTTTGCTGTTCCCTTTGGAGAGCTCTTCTCTAGCATTTCAGCCTTTCAAAATCGTTTTCATAACTAACAGGAACTTGAAATGTATTTACTAGAGCACAGGTCTTATGAGGAGCAGCTGCGGGAAGTGGGGTTATTTAGCCTGGGGAAAAGGAGACTCAAGGGGGACTTTGTCCCTGTTTGCTATTACATGGAGAGAGGATGGAGTGAGGTGGGGTCATTCCCTTCTCCCAAGTAACAAGTTGATAGGACAAGAGGTAATGGCCTCAAGTTGCACCAGGGGAGGCTTAGGTTAGAGTAAAAAAGGGTTGTCAGTTGTTGGGAGCAAGCTGCGCCAGGAAGTGGCTGTGTCACCTCCCTGGAGGTGTTTATAAGGTGTGGTGCTTAGGGACATGGTTTAGCAGTGGACTTGGCAGTGCTAGGTTCACAGTTGGACTCAATGACCTCAAAGGTCTTTTCCAAACTAAATGTTCCTATGACTCTGTTGCGTAGGCATGCTCTTCCTGGATTTGAGAGGGAGGCTCTCCGATGGTTTTCAGGAGTCTAAACTGCAGATGTAGTTCTGTGTACTTGTGGTTTTAGCTTTGGTAAGTGAAGCACTGGAGAAATACAGTGTTTTCAAAGGGGGAAAAATATTGTGTATGTTTCTGCCTTGTCTAACGCTGGCAACACACCATTGCTTAAGCAATGAAAATTGACACTTAAGCAGTAACCCCACTTATTTCTCATCAAAATAGCTTGTTTGGCATTATGCTCTTAAGCACATTAGAACAACTTTAGGGAAATGCTTTTAGTTGCACTTGTGAAAAGACTGAGAAGCTGCAGCTTTGGTGTTAAATCTTCTCTGGTATCCAGCACTGGGTGTGCCTCACATAGCCCAAAATACCTGCCTTTAAAACACAATTTGCCAAAATAACGAGAAGGGAATGCGAGGAGAAGCTGTTCAGAGAGCGATGGCACGACCACATGAGACAAGGAGTGGAGCTCCATATGCTTAGGAGCATTAAACCTTGCCCTTTCTGATCTGCCAGCCCTGTAGCTGTGACTCCTAATTCTTTAGCTGGTCCTAAACATGCTGTAGGGATCAGCTCCTCTTTCCAGGAACATGTGCTTTGTAACACCACGTTCAGTGTTCCGTACAAAACCTGGTAATCAAGTGAGTTTGTTCTTTGGCTTTGCTCTCTATGGAGAGCAGATAAGATCGCCAGACACAATTTGCTCGCAGCCCAGAACAGTTTTAAATATCTGTTCTGGAGGAGCAAGGCAAATACAGTTCCTGCCTTAGGTTGTGTCCCCCCACTGAAGCAGGTCACTATCAATGAAAAATTCTCCCACTAACCTTTAAAACTGTTTTTTTTTCTGTAATCCTAGTTCTGCTGGAGGGTGTAAAGCTGTGTACGGTAATTGAATCAGTGGTGCATGCGGGCTGAAATTTTGCAGCATGAAATGTTGGGACTGTAATAGATTGTCTCTGTTTTCCTCTCTCGTATCTTCTTTCTCATTGCTTTTCTTCTCTTACTTCTTGATGTTGTATTTCATATCTGAAAAGGTTGAGTGGTTTAGTGAGGAAAGATGAAATCATGATTAAGAAATAACCAAATAACCTGGATTTGTAATTTGGTTTGAGCTCTTCACCTCCTGGTACCCTGGTCACTTCTACTGGCTAAATTAGGTTGAAACAAGCTACCTGCTAAATAAATAAATACATAAATTGATTTAAATGCTCAGCAGAGTAGCGTATCTCGTATGGGTGCTGCCAGAGAGCCCCTTAAATATAGGGAAGTGATCCTCTGGTCCCACTGCTATGGGACAAGAGGGAGTTGTTGGGGTATGTTCAAATCCCTGGGACCGTCGTGCTGAGCCAAAAGGTCTTTTTGAGCAGGCCACAAGTAGAGTGTGTTCTAACAGCAGCGTGTCTTCACTGGGGTGTCAAGAGAAACCATCCTCTTGTCTGCACATAAATCAGACACAAGTGTGTGTCTGTGCTTGCCGTGTGCACTGCAGAACGTGTACCCTCATGTACAGGGAGCTGTGGGTGGCAATGGCTGCAGCAAGAACATATTCCCTGCTTGGAAATCAGGAATGAGAGTGTGCACAGCTGCTTCTTCCTCCTCAGACTGTAAAACTCTCTCTCTCTGTATATGTATGTGTATATATATATATGTGTGTGTGTTTCTTTTTGCCTGCTGTAACATAGAGGTTGTTCAGTCTCTCATTTTAGGATGTCTTCCTTCCTGCTAAGATGCCTGATTACAGTACATCTCTTGGCAGCCAAAATTGCTTGGCAGTTCTAGCTTTACTTCAGGGAAGTTTGTTGGAACATCCAAGTTGGGCCAGTAGCAGGTGTTGTCTCAGTCAGGTTTCTTATACCCCAGAATATGGGAGCATCTCCTACATCTTTTCAGCTTTAATGTGAATTATTTCAAATGAGCTATTCCCCTTGCTAGGATATCTGGGAAATGTACCATTGAACAAAGATGTTATTTCCTTTTTTGATTCCAGTTGTTCTGTTCTGTTTATTTTGGTTGTTCTGTCATGTCTTTCCAAAGTCACAAGCCAAAGCCCACCTTAGCAGTGCTATACCAGACCTAGGCTGACTAGTTTCCAGGCAGCTCAGAATTAAATCTCCGTTTATTTAGCAACTGCTAAACAACAGAAACTGCTTTTCAAATGCCAGATCAATTGTGGATGTTGGAACACAAAATTGAGTTTCATCAGGGTTTATCTGGGTGTAATAGGAGCCATGTCTCAGACAACGTAGTGCCTCAGAACACAGCCCTGTAAGAAAGCCCCCAGGAGACCGGTCTTGGCAGAGCTGTGGCCAGAGCATGGCTAATGATTGCGAGCAAAGCAGCAAGTTTCTGATTAATACTTATTCTTGGAAAAAGAAGTATGCCATGCTTTGTACTGGGGGGCAGGGGGCTACACGCACACACACACAAATTATAATGCTGTGATTGAATTCTGTTAGTGCAGCAAATAACCCAGAAAAGCCCTGAATCCTGAGCAGTCCTGCAAAAGGAGAAAACAATCACAGTTGTTTGTTTCCTACTGATACTCGCTGAACTGCATCTCTCCTGACACTTTGGCTTTTCAAAACCTTCAGTTTGCACCTTTCTTGAAATCTTCATCTTTGTCTCCATGCTCTGAGGGATGTCCTACATCAGTCCTTTTGGTGATTGGTGTACTTGCCATTGCACTGAGTGGAAGGCAGCCTTTCAACGCTTGTCCTTTGATGCCACTAGGAATAAATCCCAGTGTATTGACCAGACAGGCTTACACAGGTCCTAAATTCATTTCTGTTATGAATAGCAAATTCAGCCATGAGATGTTCCCCCGCCCCCCAGTATGTGCTGCAGAAGTAGGGCTGAAAGCTGTAGATCCAGACGCGAGGCTCTCCTTTCATTAGCGAATGCCTTTTATTTAACAGTAAATAAATAAATAACACAGCCCTCCTTTTGGTGTTTCTGCCTCATATGCCCATGTCACAGCCTTTTTTCCTTGCAATTAATCAACCCATATCTCTCATGCAGCTCTGCTTGTCAGGAGGGATTAAAGCCTGACAGTATTTAATCATCTTATATTTCATACAAGACTAACAATCTCCCTTTGCTTTCTCTTTCCTCCTTTCCCTTGTC
Source organism: Pezoporus flaviventris (assembly GCF_033815535.1). Lineage (NCBI taxonomy): Eukaryota > Metazoa > Chordata > Aves > Psittaciformes > Psittacidae > Pezoporus > Pezoporus flaviventris. The sequence goes on along the minus strand of NW_026892571.1, from coordinate 12,753,388 downwards.
TTTTCTGGGTATGTAGTATGTTTCCTCTGACTGTCTGATGTTTTTATGGAGGGAATGACAGGTATAAAATTCTTTTCTTGGCTCTTTTCTTCTGTGACCCATGTAATTCCCCATGAAATCATTTGCTGTGACATTTTGGGTCTACCGTGACCTACTCTGTTAGCGCAGAGGTCCACTGGCTGCTGAGGCTGTAAGAATATGTATTGAATCATATTTTACCATTATGTCTTTTTCCCCAGCAAACATACTAAAGTTGGGAGCCAAGTTGGTTGAATAACTAGACCAATTATTTCATATTTATAAGTTGTTTTGAATAGTTGTGACCGACTTGGACACCGAGTTGGATTAAATTTCGGTATCTCATGAAATCATGGCTCTCAACATTCAGCCTACTCACAGAGATTTCCTTCATAATCAAGAGGTAGGAACAGATCCTTGCTTTAGGCACAATACTGCTATTTTAAGGCATACATCTCTGGCTCAGATGAATCATGTCCTAGGAAGGCTTCTTTATCTCCATTGACTGTAAGGGATATTTAATTTAAATAACTTGTCCAAATAGAGATGTTTTCATAGAATCATATTATATCGATTCATTATAGATGTAGGGGGGAAATGAGCTGCATGATGAGTCTTCAGTCATTGCCACTGCCATAGGACTGCTATCCATTTCTGTCTCGGTATGGTGTGGGAGGCTGATGAGTTAGCTGTGCGTGGTCCCAACCTCCTGGATTTGAAGTTGCTCCAGTGGACTCCCCAGCTGAGTGCTGTGAAACTGAGGTGTAAACCTGAGGGGTCAGCTCTCAGCAGGGGAAATGTTCCATCTTCTCCTTTTGTTGCCATTTTCCCAGAATATGGATTGCTAATTCTTCAGGCTTAAATCAAACAATCATTATCTTAAATTAATTAGATACCTTTTTTAGCATGGGTGATGTCAGATATTATAAGGTCTGTAAATTGAATGGGTTGAATGTATTCCATTTCATTTGAATTCGTAGGTTAAGTAGCATTGACCCTGGCTAGCTTTTACATGGGAGATTGCCAAGAAATCCCAGGTGCCATCAATGCAAATGGCATTTTGCTTGTACCGTACCAAATATCATACCACTGAAATGTGTTTGCTTTCTCCCGCTTTGCTGCCGTTGCTGTATTGATGGATGAAAATTTAAGGAGGAAAGGAAAGGGAGAGGGAAAGAGACTTAAAACATTAAAAAGGCAATTTTTTCTGATGTTCAAGGTAAATGTTTTCTTCCTGCAGAAGAAAGTCATCTGTATAACATGGTCGCAGTACTGAGAGAGGAGGTAGCAGTGTAACTTTGGTGGATGCTGTTGAACCCTAGGTTATTGTTTTCCTCATATTCAATTAAGAAGACTTAAACTCTGCTAACTCTTGCTACAGGAGACAGCTGCTTGTCTTTGGCCTCTTTTTATGATCAGATGGTGGATTAAATGTTTGGTTACAGTTTTGGTAACAAAAGTTAATCGCAATCGTTGATGAAAACAGGATGTTTTTCTTGGTCAATTCAAAGTACAGCAGTGCAGTGATAACAAAAAGAACAAACAGATGAAAACACTGTGAAGTATGATATTTGCTGGTTTCTTTTAATTCTAACACGGACAACTTCAGGTCAGCAGGACTGAAAATCCATACCTAAAATCAACCAAATAGCTCCTAAATGGCATTAGCATGTGTGGGAATCCCAGGAGCAAATGTTTGTTTTGTGTTGTATGGGCTGTCAAATTAATGATCAAAATAGCACTTTTGGTCTCAAACCTTTTTGATCAATACAGTATGCTTCATTTTCCTTCCAGAGCTGAGCTGAATGCATGCTTGTATTTTATGGGAAATAGCAAAGGCAGCAGGTTAAGGTAAAAGCTAACCACAGTACCATATATTGGGCTTTTTTTTTTTAACGGGAGGATTTATGATGTTTAAACCTCAGTTTATAAAATAAAGAGCATGAGCATTGAGTTTTAAGCATTTTTGCCAAGAAAAAAAGGGCTAGAAAAATTTAAGATGAAAATTAGGAAGTGATAAATGCAGACATCACTTAATTTTGCAAGCAGAGTGATACAGAAAGAAAACATCCGTTACTGCAGAAGGGGCATTGAGGCAAAGGACATTTGTCATCTCAAATGACAGATGGGTTTTCAAACAGAGCAGGGCAAAGAAGGTAAATATATGAGAGAAGAAGGTGAGGCAAGAAGAACTGAAGGAATACAGAGCAGGCTTTTGCAGGTCTGTTGGCCTGATTTATGTTTCCATCCTCTTCTTAGCGTACAGACATCCCTGAAATGAAGAGCCTGGTTTGCTGTCATTTTTCCACAGTCCTGTGAACACCATGTTGGGTAAATCTGCTCAGCAGCAGAACCTGAAACCAGCTGTGGGACCAGGCATAAGGTGGTTCAGTGGCTGAGATCTGAGCCATGTTGGATATGCTTGTTCCCTGCTGGCTTTCCAATGGCTGTGGAGGAAGTGGCAGCAGCCAAGCAAGCAGTTTGCTCTGCTCTGAGCTCAGGGTCATGCTCAAATCCATGGTCTGCAGAGCAAAGCCATTTGCAAAGGCTAAAAAACGCTGCAGTTTCTTCCATAGCATCCCCCTGATCCATCCTCCCCTAAAAAGTGAGCTCTGTTTTCCTTATGTAGAGACTTGAATGCAGATGAGAAAGTATGGCTTCTGTTAGGGATAATTCCTCTTCCCAAATTATGCCCTCTCTACATTGAAGTAATGTGTTTGGGTAACACCAGACCTGCTCCACATCCCCTCGGTATCCTTTCCACTGGGGTCTCGGGGCATTAGCTGCCTTAGTTTAGCTTCTGGCCAAATACTTGTGTTTAGAGAAAAAGAGCTTTGGTGTTTTGCTCTAGCAGTTTGCAGTGGCATAAGGAATTGACAGAGTGGTTTGAAGAAGTAGACAAGAATGTGTGAGTTGTCTGTTGTTGATGCAATTCCGATGGTCTTGCTGGCTTCTGTCATTAAAGGCTTTTATGAGCCCCTGCCTCCGACATGCTTCAAATAAGTGTCTTCTATGTTAACTGCCAGGTCACTTCCATTTCCAGACTGCTTTTGGATCCATTTATCTACAACTAAATGGCAAAGAGTAGCCCACAGCAGGCATGTCCAGCAGTCCCTTTGCACAGGGCTCCTATCCTGGGGATCTTGTTTCTGTTCAGGAAGAGTAATTCAAACCCAGGTTTGCTAGGAGGATGGGGAATGTCTGCCAGGCTCATGTTTTAGCTTGGGTCAGGTCCCTTGGAAGAGCATCTGACTGGTGATCAAACTTGAAACAGGTACCAGGACATGGCAGTTAAGTTGCTGGGGGTCCCCCAAATAGGGATTGGGGATATCAGTGGTCCCCAGGCTCCACTCACACCTCAGGTTACCCAGAATAGGCACCAGTACTTGAAAATAAGTCTCTAGACACTCTAAGGAAAACCAGGCAGGGGCATCACCACACCAGGCTGTTTCAGTTTCTAGAGATTTAGTCTGCTTTGAAGATTTTATTGAGACTTACAAGGAGAAGCAAATGCAAGATTTATGTCATCTGAACATATTTGTTACAGCTTCCTACTTGTTCTTGGTGTTTTGGGGGTGGTTTTTCAAATGTTATATGAGTAAACTGTTAATGGTGCATTTGTTTGTAACACGCTTTCAAGTGGCAAAGTTTGGCAGAAATTGAATGCTCTGCAGGCTAAGTGGCTGTTCAGTCACAGGTCAAGTAGGGTTTTATGTTCCAAAAGCTGAGTGATCTTGTATCAAATGCTGTGGCTGTGGTTTTTGATCCGGCCTCTAGCAGCTCTGCACCTGTGATTAGCACTGTAAAAGAGACAGGAAAGTCAAAACTTGCGTAGTTTTACAAAAACCTTTGGCCCAGCTCAGCACAGTTCCGTTGCAGCCCTTGGGGCTGGGCTCTTACAAACCTTGTAAGCCTTTCAGGACTGTAAGCCATGGGGTTTGCCCTTCTTTTGGGGATCAGTATTGTGAAGTACTAGAAAAGTTCTTTAATATTTAGTTCTTCATCCTTTTCTTTTACTGTACCTATCGTACTAAAGGTAATGAAAACACTCCAACAACAACGAAAAGAACCCACAAACCCCCACCAAAAATAATTGCTTTAGGCACATTAAACAGTAGTATATTTTCAGTCTTCAAGTCAGCAACCATGAACTATGACTGTATATATAGAAGCATTACAGGGAGGACCTATGTGGTGATTTTAAGCAGGACAGCTTCCATTTTTCTTGCAAGTAGCAACTTCAGGTCTCTTCTTTGACAACCTGAATAAAAGAAATATAAATCTTTTTGAGCTATTAGATTGGAATTGCTCTCCTCTCTCTGATACGCGCCATAGGTAAACATTTTATGAGCTGTGGCTCTGCTTTCAGTCATGTTTTTACATCATTTATTTCAAATTAGTGAGACCTAGCAGGAGTGCAGAAGTTTGCATCTGCTCCAGCATCGGGGCCAACATAGGTGAAAATGGAGCCAAAGCACAAAGAACAGTAAGAATCCAGATAGTACTGATGAAATTATATTATTGCGTTCAGGGAATACTTTTAAGTCCACTTTTCTGTTAACCATACCAGCTGTATGGCAAGACATACAGTAGGAGTGTGTTAATATGGAATCCACCTTAATTTTGGGCGGTAGGAAAGCGTTTTCAGCTGATGGGTTATTGCCTGGAGCTGTGCTAGGTTAGACTGCCTGGTGATCTGCTTACTGGCATTCTGTGTCATGCCAAGAGCTGCCTGAATGCGGTGTTAATTATACATTCCCATGCATTTCTGATTTAGATTAACACGCTAGCTTAATCTTTCTGTTTGATTATGCAATTTGCTAGATGATAGATCACTTGCATCCTTTCTATTAATGAAAGGAAACCCACACACAGGCTCTGTGTCCTAAGTACCTGTCCTCATTATCCACCGCATTCATAGCGCTACTTGCAGCATGTTTTGCCTAGTTAAAGTTTTAGTTTCTATTTATTCTAATTGCCAGTGTTGCTGTTTTAAAAGTTGCTAACCTATTGGTGGATATTCTGGTTTTAATCCTTTTTTTTGCTGTTCCCTGGGAAGCGCCAGTTCACCTGCTTTACAAACCCATTACTAGTTTCTGTACAGACACAAGTGTTCATTGGGGCTGGCCTGTGCTTCCATATGGTGCATATTAATCACAATTTAGCTATGTAAACAAGATATTGTGTTTTCTGCTGCATACAGTTGCCCACTTAGGTTGAATGAAAGATTTCATTTTAGTAAGTCATATAAACACACCTGAGACTCTGAAAACAAGGTAACGTGGCTCTTTGTTCTATACAATACATCAGTTTACTAATTAAAAGTCTGCTCTCATGGTTGATGATCATTACTTTTTATAAAGCCCTGGAATGCTATTAAGCAGGTCTGGAATGGTTGTGTGTGGTTTATTGAGTTTTTTTTAATCATTTTCTGCCTTTTTTTTCTGTGATTTCATTGCATTGAAGAGTCGCTCTTTCCTTTTCTGTTGTGGTTTCCATAGAGTAAATCTGCAAGTATTGTTTATAGTTGAAGTGTTCTCAATTTTATATGTTTTGAACAGCTTGGATTTAATAGCTGTGTTATGTTTGTAATAAAAAAATAAAAAAAAAAAAGGGCCATGAATCAACAAAAGAAAAATAAAAACAAAGTCTTTAGAGAAATAAGTAACAAAACTGTACCCTTTCTAACCCAGAAAAGTCGTCACTCCTTTTGTCCATGTCTATGCTCTTGTTATTATTTTGATTCACATGTACTTCAGGGACTCTGTCATGCTTACCCCTAGGTAGGAGCTATCAATAAAGCTATTACAAGAAGACAGAAGAAATACAGCCTGTCTCAAGCATTCATCTTTTTCTCTACAATATCGTACATAGATAAGCTGCAGCATGTTACTTGGGCATAAAGTTATCCAGATTTAAGAAAAGCCAGGTATTAGTATAGAGTAAAGGTAAATCTAGAGGTGCAAAAGGAAATCCTTAATACTTGTATAGTAACCAAGAAAGTTGAAAAGGATAGAAATATTCTATTTCTAGAGCATTACATCTTCTCTAACACCGGAAGTTAGGAAGAGGCTTTCACAGGGAGTTGATTATCTGATACCTTCAGCATTTCTTCCTCCATCTTTTGCACCATGTAGCTTATGTTGTAGTGGAGATGGTAATGCCCTTGCATGGTCAAGTACAACTGCAATCTTCAGCATGCAATCTGCTTATGCTGAAATATGTGTATTGGACAAGCTCCTGTCTCTAAACTCAGAGGAAAAAAAAAATAGATTAAACTCAGTGCTGTCCTTCTGGATTAGTAATGTTATGAGAACACAAAGTGCCCTCAGTTATCACTGATGCTGGTGGTGCAGTGGTAGCACCTGGAGGTCCATCCCATGACATGAAGCATCAAGTAGAGTTCAGACATGCCATAGATAACAAGAATGTGTGGTTGAAAGGAAGGAAGGACGCCACGTGTCATTATGTCTCTCACAGATAATTATGAATGGAGGAGAATAGCTTAATAATTCTACATATATGAATACACAGCATCTGATGTGTTTTCCATACTGGTATATACACTTTGCTGTGACTAAGGGAGACTCCTTTCTCCAGTATCCTCAACCTTTCCCCTTCCCCTCCATCCCAGTCACTTTTATCAATTCTTAACTGCACACAAAGAACATTGTTTTGATCAATAGCTCTTATGGCAAAATCCATAAAACAAAGCAGTCACTTTGTACAACTGAGAACAAATAATTTAGACTACAAGCCTTGACACAACTTGTGTTTAAGCTTGGCTGGAGGGTGACGCTCTAACATGCAAAGTGGTGTTGCACTGACATTTAAATATAATCATAGGAGTAGATGGTTGAGAGTCCAAAATGAAATGAGAGACACAGGTGACTAAGCTGTTGGCAGAAGAGCTGATGGGAAGGACTGCAGTGATTGCAAATGAGGCCTGCCCAGGAGGTAATGTGATTAGTGTTTTCTAAGAGCAAAGTGTGTGGCAGAAATCAAATGAGGCCTGGAGTGAGGTGGAGGTGTGGGGGGAATCCCATAATTCCTCCAGTTTTATCTAATAAGAGCTTTATCATTTTCTGTTGTGGGTTTTTTTTAACCCTGGCCGTGTGCTGGGGATGTTTGAGAGTTACAAGATTTGAAGGAATGCTGAGGTTTTGATCTTGTCACGACTGAAAGTACTTTATAAATGTCAGAGTTGGTACGTGAGAATCTGGGACGCTGCTTTGCTTGTGAGAGCTCGCTAATGAGGCCACAAGAGAGCAGGATGCTGAGCAGCCCAGCACAGTGGCCATGTCTCGGCAAGCCCCATGCTTCAGCTCGACTTCAGGAAAGGGAGGAGGCATCTAATATGTAATGGCAAACAACTGGAAAACTTAAATGATAATGCATTTTAGCACTCTTATCATACTTGGGAATATTTACACAGGTGGAGGTTTTTGTGGTGTGTAGCAGAGTTGTGGTTACCCCTGTCCATCCTGATTCTCAGGATGCCAGGCAGACGTATTGAGTGCTTGTCGAACTGAGCCCCATGTGCTGGTGGTATGATCTATGTGCTGCATCCGGACTTCATCAGACAAGGTGAGATAACCAGGGCAAGGCATGTGGGAGGGCCACATGGGGGTTGCAGCTGTGGCAGAAGGTTTGTTAGATTTGTGATGGTTTTTAATCCTTGGATTAAAAGCCAAGTAAGCACTGTTACAGGGGGAAACGTCACATCAGTGGATGCCAAAAAGGTCAAGTGTCTGAAGACGCAGCAAGTTCTTCTGGGCAACTTTTCTTAAGTTTCATAAATTTCATTTATGAAGTTTCGTAAAGGTGCAATTTTTAAATGCTCACTAAGGAGGGTGCTTTTTCAAGAACAGTGATTAAAAATCTCCACAGTCTATTTAAGAGGCACAGGAGATTTGACAGAGGAGAGCCCACTTGTCACATGCCTGAGTAACTGATTTGTATTGGAGTCTGGAAAAACTTTTCTTGACAGTATTGAGCAAGGATAGTAACTTCTTCCTGGTACAACATAGACATATACCGAAGGTTAGTTTCTTCCTCCCAACCCACTACTTTCAAAGTGACAAGTGTCCTGGTTCAACATCATGCAGAAGCCTAATTCTTAACCTTGCAGACAAATAATTTCCCTGTGCTTGAGAAAACTTCACATGTGCTTAAATTTATCTCCTTAAAAGGTTTTGGACTGAGTTGTGATCAAGGATGACAGCAGTGCTGTGCAGACAGGGTGGTACCCAAACCGCTGTGCTGCATTTCCTCTGCCAATGTCTGTCTTTACCAATCTTGAGAAGCTGAGAAGGAAAAAGCCTGTGCTTGAAGGGAGAATCAAGGGACCTACAATCATGTAATTCAAATGTACAGATTAGGGTATGATTTTTCTAGCACCAGAATGCCACTGTTCCCTGCCTAGAAACTGGGTGCTCAAGTTCCTCATGGTTTTTGGAAATGGCAAGGTGTCAAACAGAAACGGTACTGATGGTGTAGTAGAAAACTCTGCTGCTAAGCTGTATTTTCTCCAAGAGAAAACAGGACTTTCCTGAGTGCTTGGTGTGCAAGGTGTAGGTGTGTTTTAGACAGGAGGTTTGCTCTAAGAAATGGCAAAACAAATGGCTTTGTGTCTCATAACGTCAGCTTGTGAACATGACCATGGCCATGTAACTTTTTGTTAGATCCACTAAAATGTTTGCAGATCACACTGCAAGACAAGAATGTGGAAATACCATTGAGCTTCATATAAAACATCAAGAATATTTGTAATAACTAAATAAGCAGGCATCCCCCCTTGCTTTGGCCTGGCCTGCTTGGTCTGTGCTCTCTTACTTCAGGATATGAAATACATAAGCGTGTCCTAGATTCTATTTTATTTTGTAAAATTGAGTTTCTGGCTGGCTGCTTAATGAGATGGTGGTGCGTGGCATCGTTGAGGTTGTCATTTCATGATAGTTGATTTGAAGCACTTTAGCACAACATCCATTTTAGGTGTAATTTTATGTAGTATCTGATGAGAGAGAATTCAAGTGTCACCCAGGACCTTGTCTGCTGGTCTTTGCTAGGCAAATTTGTTGAGTTTGGGTTTTGACAACTGGAAATGAAAGCCATGGTAGTTAGACAACAGCAGCCCTATTAAAACCATTGCAATATAGGAGTGCTGCTCTGGAACCCCTAGAGAACCAGGAATCTGGGAAGATGAATGGGATTCAGCCACTCTGGCTCATGTCTCTCATGGCAAAGAAACATGCAAACAATGATTTGGAATTTATTTCCACTACAGAATGGATCTTTGATCTCAAGGCAATAAATTGTAAAAGAGCAAGCAGCAAAGAATCAAATATTACAGGAGCTTATGTTAAAACAAAACCTGAGATTTCTATGGGGAATTTTTGTATGGCTTTTCAGAAGCAAGAATCTGAGATGCATCAAACACTTGCAAGTGTGGTATTTTTAACAATTATAAGTCCAAATATGTGCAATTACCAACAACAGGACTTCTGCCAGGATTTGACTGCACCAAGTTTAATTTAATGTACTCAGCCTTGTAATTGTTTCAGGGTTTTTTAATCTTGCTGTGGCAATGACAGCATTTTTTTTTTCTTCATAGGTTTATGTTTTATATCCTCCACAAATCACACATTTAAGACAGTTTTGTTTTGCACCATCTCTGAAATGCTGGCTTATTAGCAAGCCAGTCCATATCCAGATTATTTTAATATTGATAGGCTGTATTAACAGTTGAGATGAAGATGCATTCCTTGTGCTGTTTTGTTAAGGTTTAGTGGGACTAAATCACAAAACATTGCTTTGCTTGGAAATTGAATTGAAAAGATCCATCTCCAGTAAGATTACTTGTTTAGAAAAAGCTGCTCTTGCATTCTGAAGATTTTAGTGGTTTTCAGTGGCAGTTTGGGTGCCTGAAGAGCACCAGGCTAATTTGAAGGGCTCAGTGCTCCAGTACTGTGCTGAACTGGGATCTTACTTTTAAAGGATACTTTAATTTTTGCTTCCCAAAGCTCTGTCTTTGCCATAAACAGGAGATAAGAAAGCAAACTTGAATTTAGAGTTATACATAACATTAATTTTCTGTGCAATGTAACCTAAGAGCTACTAGACCTTCTGGTGACAAATTATGCCGGTGCCTCCTTGTTCTTACTCATTCTTTTTAGGCTGCACATAATTATAAAAAGGACATGGAACTGTTGGAACAAGTCCAGAGGAGGCCACGAGGATGATCAGGGGACTGGAGCACCTCCCGTATGAAGACAGGCTGAGAAAGTTGGGGCTGTTCAGCCTGGAGAAGAGAAGGCTGTGTGGAGACCTCATAGCAGCCTTCCAGTATCTGAAGGGGGCCTATAGGGATGCTGGGGAGGGACTCTACATTAGAGACTGTAGTGATAGGACAAGGGCTAACGGGTTAAAACTTAAACAGGGGAAGTTTAGATTGGATATAAAGAAGAAATTATTTCCTGTTAAGGTGGTGAGGCACTGGAATGGGTTGCTCAGGGAAGCTGTGAATGCTCCATCCCTGGCAGTGTTCAAGGCCGGGTTGAACAGAGCCTTGGGTGATATGGTTTAGTGTGAGGTGTCCCTGCCCATGGCATGGGGGTTGGAACTTGATGATCTTAAGGTCCTTTCCAATCCCAACTATTCTATGATTCTCTAAGGGCTAGTCTTGCAGATAGGGTTTACTTGCTTTGCACTGAATCACTTGCATGTGTTTTCAGGATATTATTTAGTTCATTCTGGCACTTTTAATATGAAACTTGCCAGATTTTTATCCTGCGCTTGATGAATGGTTACATCTGGGATGTGAGCAGACAATGTGCCATGTTTCTGTATTTGATGTTGGAAGTGCCTTTCAGCTACTTGCACCTGGATTTCCAGCAGCTTATGCTTGCTTTTAGATTACAGAAAGTAAATAGTAAAAACAAGGCTTCTGTCAGGATTTTTAAATACAATCCCATGGTCTGCATTTCTTCGGAGATTTTATAGGGTTCTGTCAGGCAAATCAGGTTGATCAGTATTGACTGTGACTTCTTTTCTGGAACAGATTACTGTGTATTTCAGCATGTGGCATGTTACAGTGCTTGAAGTTAGCTGACTAATGATCTGCATAATCTTACATATATGCCATTATATACAGCTATACACCTTTAGCTTGAATTACTCAATCTATGAATCTCTATTGTCCGTCTCTTGAAAAGAAAAAGACAACAAAGGTTAAATTCACTATGATAAAAAAATCAGTAACTTCTCTCTGGAATCTGGAATAAGAAGAATGTTGTTGGATGTACCTTGTAGCTGTGTTTCAGAATTTAGAAAAAGTCTGGCTCGTTGTCTTTCATGCTGTATGTCAGGCCTCTGACATCATTCCTCTATGTCTCCTGGTAAGTATTTCACATTCCAGAAGGCTTATGTGCCTAGGGACGAAAAAAGAAAGAACAAGAAAAACAGACAATTACAGTGGCACCGGTTAAATTAATAGAGGGTACAGTTTAGAGAAGGTATGGAAGTGTATTTATGCCTCCTGTGTGCCTAGTGATTCCTGCCTGTACCATATAGCCTGTTGGATCAATATTGCTGACTTTCAGTGGGTTTCCCAGGTGCTCCCCTTGGATGTGTGCCTGCTGCTTTCCTGTGCACATCACTTGCTTTGACTGGCTGGGACTTTACACTTCTGGGTGGAAATAGAAAACCCAGCTTCTGCTTGGCTTCATCCCCACCTGACGGCTGGCTCTTTATACCCTTAGAACCTGTGGAAGCTCCATGTTGCACACTGGTAGCCCAGGGACAGCAAACCTGACCAAGGGGCCACTCCTTCCCGCAGCTCTGGGTAGAGATGAAGCAGAGATGGGCCAAAATATGCCTGTCCTTGCCTGCAAAGAACTTGAGCCTTGCCCCTCTGGTCTTCTTGCAGATTGCTTTTTAAACAGTTGGGGGTTTTATACTGTAACCTGCTGCAGTAATTTTTTATGCTCCCTATTTCTCCTTTACAGCAGACAGGGAAATGTGCTCCATTGAAGCACACATTCTGCTTGATCCCGTAAGTGCTCACTGTGGGTCTTGTTTGTGGATGAAGGAATTCACATCTGCCCAGAGAAATACAAGTGAATGCGTTTGATCCATGGCTGGAGATGCATTTGGAAGATTAATCTTGAACACCAGAACCTATTCCATTTAGGAGTGCTGATATGACAGTGGGAGAAGCTTTATTGCATGTTAGGAAATGGTTTGCCCAGCTGGAATTTTGAAAATGGCTTTCTTGTATTGTTGGCAAAAGAAAAATGTTTTTGTCAAAGAAAATAGAGTCTCATTATCTTATTTTAAGTCCTAAAGCACAAGTGTTGTTTTCATAAATACAGTGTCCAACTTAAGTAATTTCTTCATTGTATGTTGAACCTCAGTTTCTTATTCCTCAGTTTTTAATGGACAGAATTTTTTAAAGCAAAGTGAGAATTGCGTGGTTTGACTCATTATGTACAGTCGTGGTATTCGCTCTCAGGAGGCAGGAAGAAATTCCCAAACCATTTGATATTCTGGTACCAGTTAATATTTACCTGTTACCAGTTAGTTACTGAGTGTCATTGGCAGAAAAGTGCAAGACTCTCAGTCTTTAACATCTCGATAAAAAGTCTCCAATAATCACATCCTGCACTTTTTCTAAGCTGTAGGTCCATCCCCCCGCTTTGTATTTGTATGAATTATAATGGAAGTCTAGGAACTGGCCAGTGCTTTGCTACCTTCTGTTCACAGCTTTCAGCTTTTTCAGATAGGTTTTAGCTTCACACATACCGTAGCTGTTGGCATGATTCAGAGCCTTTGGAAGGAGAGCTTCCTCTTGTATTTGTTATTTGCTTAGCAAAGCTTTGGCTTTATGGCTATGTATTTCAGAATCTTTTATGCCAAGGAATCGTTTATATTTCAAAGATATGGGAAGGCACCTTGGAGCTTGCTACATGTCTTGATTGTTTTTTAACCTTAGCCCAGTGTGATTTGCTCTCTAGAGAATATTCTCACGTAATCCTGCAGGTGAAGAATAAAGGTAACACAGTTGCCTGGCATTAATACTGTAAATCAGAAATACATAATGACAAGTTTGAGAAGCGTACTAAAAATAAGACAGACTGGTTTCTGAACAGTAAATGCCATTAAGCTTTGCTTTTAATTCTGACATCATCTAAAATCTGTACCCGTGACCCACAGTTGTATGTCGGGAACTGTTTGCTTGTTTTGTACTTCAGAGGAGCCAGCTTCACTTCATGTGCTAGTCCAGATGGGTTCTCCCTGGAGACGTTCCTTGGCCAGGCTGTAGGAAGATGTTTCTGAAAACCCAAAGAAAAATAGTGTGAAAATCATGGCCAGCATTATCCCAGAGGCATTCTTTTCCCTGTGAGAAAAGCAAGGACTGGGAAGGGGAGATGGCCCATTTTGTATGACATTTTCAAAAGCAGGAAAGCTTTGCAGCAGCCTGAGCTCCTTCTTGAGCCCGGTTTACATGGGGCAAGTGTGGTTGTGGAGTGATTACAGTGAGGATTTATGGAGAAAAACTTAGCAGTGGGGATTTCTCAAAGATTCTGGAAGCCCTGTGTATAATTCCTCCTGCTGGTTTCCTTGTGGAGATCTTGCCCGGAGTCTGTTGCCTTGGGGCTTCTGGCAGTCAGAAAGGCAGAGAAGTGAGGACATCATCTGCTTCATAACCCCGTAATAAATACGTCTACTTTGGCTGAAGCTGTGTGGGCAGACTGAATCTGATGAGCGGGTTCAGTCTGAGTAGATGTGGTTTCTATCTAGAAAGCTGCCTGGGAGTGATCTATGAAGATCTTGGTGTCAGACGGGAAGTTACATTTGTGTGTGTCTATATATATATATATATATATATATATAGCTATATCTATAAATCTTCTTGCCTTTTTCCTCTTTGACAATAGTGTTGTAAGTCCATGGCCATTCTGAGACAAGGCGGCAAGAAAATGATCAAAGCAGATGCTGAAGATAATAATTGCATAGCATGGTCCTGACAAATCAACGCCAAATAAAGTGATAAGCTTCAGACTGCTCTCGGAGGAGAGCTGCCCTAGGAAGCCTCAAAGGCAGGCTGGCTAATTTAACTATGAGCCTAATCAACTGGCTCTTTCTAATTACCATGCAAGAAGTTACTGTCTAAAACCTGCTTCTTAAGTACATAGCTATATAGTTTGGCAGCTGGTCAGGTAAGGACAGTGGATGGTAGTTGCCTTGGGGCTTCTGACAGGCTGATGGACTAAAACCTGGAGGCAAGGTTGGCTCATTGGGACAGCCCAGAAAAAACTGATCTCTGTATATGCTTAATTTCCATGTAAGCGTAATTAGGGGGTACACAGGAACAATGAATTCCTCTAGGAAATTGGATAGAAAATGCCAAGTGTTGAGCAGGTTCCACTGATGCTGCAGGAGAGGGGCTTGCTGACAGAGCAGCTCATGGCGTGGAAGTTTTAATTGCCATCCCCAGCTGATGATTCATAGATTTCCCTTTCCATCCCCTTTTCCTCAGCAGATCCTGGGTGTCCTGTTGACAACTGAAGCCCAACAGCTCAAACCCCAAACTCTTTATCTATCCTTCAAAATCCTCTCAGCCTCCTCTTGTTTCTATTAATGTTGACAGCTCCGCCGCCACCCAGTGTCCCACAGACTCACAACAGTGGTGACACTTCTCACTCCTCCACCATCTCTGGGGTTTTGTAAAATGCTTCTGCTTTTCTGTGCAGCATCTCTTGAATGTATCTTCTCTCCTTTGTTTCTGACACTGACACTAACTATAGCATCCATCTCTGTGGCTTTTCTGACTTTTTGCATTGTTTCTCCATAAGTAAACTCAGGAGGATCTACTACAACCTGCATTTCCCTCCCCTTTCCACACTCTAGCCCACACCAGCATTCACCATAGACTGCTGCTGGGTGCATGGGGAAATAACCAGTAAGGAAATAGGGAACTGATTTTAATTTCAGAAGACCACAATGCAATTATTGTTGTGCTCAGAGGAACACAGGCTTTTGTATTAATTGGAACATGAGATTTCTTGGGTTTTTCATGCTTTTGCTTCAATTCAGTGACAGATGCTGCTCAGATTTTGGTTGGTTAATGCGGGGGGTTTGTGTTTTGTTGGGTTTTTTTGTTTGGTTGGTTTTGGGAGGGTTTTTTAGCAGGCTGTAGGAGACAGTGAAACGTGAGTTGCTTTTCATTTGTCTGAACTTCACAAATGGACATTGCTGCCTCCTGAGGGCACTTGAAAAGTTTGTGTAAATGAATCAATCAATCTTTGAGATATATAAGTAAAAAAGAAAACAACAGTCAAACAAACAACTCCCAACAACTGGGAGTATTCCTGCTCTCAATTACACACATAAGGCATACACAGATAGCCATAGCATATTCAAATCTCACCTTATTCCTTCAGCTTTAGGCCTCCATTTTTATGTCAGGGATTTCCCGGAGAGAAATAGGCAGTCGTGCTCAGTGTAATGTAAACAGAGGAGATGAAGTGCTTCCGGAGTGCATTTATCTGCAACTCTTGGTCAACCATAATTTGCATAGCGACAGCCATATTACACTCTTGCATGGCTTTTCGTTAGGTAGGTGTTGTTTATTTAGGAGTACTTAAATAATATTTTTTTCATATAAAAGGCACAGAAATAAGCTCTTTGTGTTTCATAGGGTTGCTAGGGTAGCAGCACCAAAATGCAGCAAATCAACAGTGAGATCTGCAAGAATGAATACAGACTATGCCCAGAGGCTGTGGAAGGCACCAAGACATATTTCAGCCTTTATCAGGAATGCAGCAATCATTTGCACAGTCCTGAAAGAGCTTCTGGCTTTGCAACGATCTGCTATAAAACTGCATAATTAAAAGTTACATTCTGTTAGAGCTTTTTCTAACACTCCGTAATCAAACATCATAATTAGAACGAATTATTGCATTTGTATTCTGTCATCCACTGAAAAAGATGCATTGCTTGGCTTATAGCCTTACCTTGATTTATTAGGTCTAATTTCGGAGACTGGCACAAAAAGTGACTCAGGTTCCCGAGGGACCTGTTGCATATAAGGAGTGATACCTGGTACTTTTTTCCAGATGTTTAGAGCAAACTTCCAGGCTGCTTTCTAAAGCTGATTGGAGTGTGCAGACAAGATGAAGGTTAAGTCAAGGAAGGGTTGATGAGGACACAGATATGCACACTTCACTGAGCTTGGCAGCTTCACCTCTGATGTGACCTCCAAGTGCTATGAATTAGTAACAAGGCATGTGCTGAGCCGCCAAGTCTCTCGTAACAAGACAGAGAAGTGGAAACAGCATTTCTATTCAGGGTATCAAAATCAACCCTTGAACCATAACATTGCTACTTGATTGCAAATAATAGAGCTCCAAAATGATTTCTGCACATAGGAACATACTGTTTGGCTGTGTTGCAAACTACTTTCGGTATGCGTTTCAACGTACATCTGGGATGTGATGACCATGAATTATTTAGGTTTGTTGAAGTTTTCTATAAAATAAGAAAACAGAAATAGAAATCTAAAGCCAACCTTTCAATGTAAAACTTATGCTCATAAAAATGTAAGTTGTGCCTAGTCCTGGGTAAAGCATTAGTCCAACTGTCCGTTCTGAAGGACACACAGTGACATGCACTGGCGTTCATTGGTATCCAGAAATTACCAGGAAGATGCAGACACTGGTGTGTTTGCATGTGCTTTTCAATAGATGTGTGACATTCAAATTAAAATAAACCATTCAAAAAAAGGGGAAAGTGTGCTGCAACTGTTGGAAATGTATGGGAGGAATAGTCTGCAGCAGACAATACAAACAGCAAAATAAACTTAGTGTCAGGCTGTTGCTGGTGGTTTCGTGATTGATAGTTGCTGGTTGTTTGAACAAAGATCGCTTTTCCACCAAAGTCTGCCAGAATTTTGGATTCTGAATTTTCTATTCAGCCTGATTTCTATTCAGAGCCACCTGGAATGCTAAATTCATACTTCAAGACTGAAACTGTAGGTCAGATCCAAAGAGCTGTGACTCCAGTAGAGGAGTTTCTGAAGAGGACTGAGAGCTTTCTGTGGGTTGTGTTTCTCCATGATCCTCCCTTACACCAAATCACGACCTCCGCTTTCAGCTCTGTGCTTTTTCTTGAGCTCCACGAGCAGAGGCATGTGTTTGTAGCTCCCTCTCTGATCACATTAGCACATGTTAATGACATCCAGCATCCCGGAACAGACAACTGCCTGACTTTTGGTGATGTTTAGCTGGTGTCTCTCTTGCCTTCCGTTCTTGGTCACCTTGCTGTGCCCAGTTTAGCCAGTTGAAGCCCTGTGATCCATTTTGAGGAGGTACAGAGTAAAGTCGTTGGATGCTCTGGCCAAGGGTTTATTTGCCCCCGTGTGTTTATTAAATGGAAGATTGCATAGCTCTTCTCCCTGTATAGAATGCCCATGTACTTAGTCTGCTGCCAGCAGTTCAAATGCTGGGGGCAAGCATACCCAGTTCTTAAAATGTAGGCTCTAGAGGCAAAAGTTGTTTGAAACTAACAGGTGCCTCTGAACTTTGGTTTAAACTCGTAACTGTCACTTGGGTTTTGACAGATGTGTAATGAAAGATCAAGACAAATGCTGGTAGGAGTCTTTTGAGATGTGCTGCTATTAGCATTTTCTCTGAGCACATTTTAGAGAGAACATAAGACTAACAATTTAATGTCTGTTAGTCATCTCACACTGGAGAACTCCTGCCAGAGGAGGTGAAATGTCTAACTCAAAATTCACGAGACAGAGGATTGGTAATAAGGAAGAAGCAAAGGGAGGCACCAAAAGATGAGCGATAGCCCTGAACCAGGAAAAGAATAGAAATGAGGAGACAGATCAAGAAAGAGTTCTCGGATAAGGGACTATGTCAGTCAGACCTGTGTTTCCTGGGTCAAGGTAAAACACTTGTAATTAAGTTTCTACAGAACGTGGTATTAGCTACATATGCATGGGACATAGTGGGGGAAATAAGATGATTCTTAAAGTGACTGTTAAAGTTGTCTGTGGAGAATGATACAGAATAATGCAGATAAGCCACCCCATGGTGGCAGCTTAGTTGTACCTCTGCTTACCCTGGATTTGGCTTTACATTGCTAATATAATACTTTTACAGGGCTCAGAATGTGATATTTTGACATGCTCCAATAGCCCCGTACTCCGTAATTAATGAAGTACCAGTGAAGTTGGAGGGATTGTCTTTTGAGGAGATAGTCACTCCATAAAACCAGCTCTTCTGTTGAATTTCCTTGCATTTACCTTCTGTAGCACTGAGATGTCTTGCAAGCTGCTAAGCACTGGCCCTAAACAAGCCAAGTAATTTCTCTTTGTGCTGATCTGTGTGCATCACCGATAACATAAATCTGCCTGTGCCGTAGTGATCTGTGCCCAGGTACGTGAGAGGGAACAAGCCAAGAGATTTATACTGTTCCCTACTCTCCTTTTTCCCCTTGAAAAGCCTGCACTGCCCCATTTTCACAGAGAACAGAAAGGAAGAGGCTGTCTTGGACAGAGGGACTGTGCTAAATTATGTGCTCCTCTGCCAGAGACCTGTCGGAAAACCCTTAGGAAGAGAAGGCTGCTCAAAGTGGCTCTGACTCGTGCTGCATGGTTGTCCTTCCCATACAGCTCTGTCAGCACTGCCAATCCCGCAGCACTTGGCACCACCAGAGCCCCTTGTGCCCCCCAGACCTGGGCTCTAGCACAGGCTGTGGCAGGGGTCGGTGTGGCTGGGTTTGAGAAGTACAGAAAGCATGGGTTTATTTTAGTCCTCATGGACTTATTATGGGTTTATTCTGAGGTCATCAGTCCCCACAAGAGCACATGTGCTTCTCCACTGAATCCTCTTTGCCTCCTTCAACAAGCATTTGTGCCTTTAAGAGGATCCAAAGCAAGAGCAAGTTTAACTACGATAGTTTTGCAAAAGACATAGGTTTTTCCATGCACTTCTCCCTCAGTGTTTCCTGACAGTTATCAGTGTATTTTCCAACAGTGTATGTATCATAAAATAATAGATCAGTGTGTGAAAACCTTCAGACCCTGGGAGAAGTGCTGGAGGTCACAGGTTCACCTCTTCAGGACTATCAGCATAATTCAGAGCCAGTGACATCCACAGATTAATTGCCCTTTTATTGATTCTAAATTGACTTCTTTAATTAAGGAGAGTGCCACTTGTTTGCATGATTGGTTTTGCCATTTTCAAGTTATTACAACAAGAGCTTGGAAGTAAAATCCTTTGCTGTGTATAGATCCTTCATTGGAAAGTGTTCTGATGCATTTAACAGACTTCCCTGCCTACAGTTTAAGTTTCTCTGTACAGTTTAGATTAATTGGTATGATTTTTTGGGGTATAAAATGCAGTGGGGACTGAGGACTCACAGCATCTGGGGCTATAGAGGCAGTGAGAGGCCCCGTCTGTATGTGATATTGTGAGATTAGAGATGCTTGCCTCAGAGGAACAGAAATAACTGGCAACTTGGAGGAAAACGTTCCCTTTTCACATGGCTTGTCAATATGCTAAGTGCTCTGGAGACAGTGCTTTTGTGCTTCTGCAGACATTAAATCCTGTACATTTCATGGGCTTTGACAGTCCTGTTTTCAAATGTTTTCAGCATTGATTGTACTCGGGATGACATAGCCAGTGGTGGGATGCTCCTAAAGGGATAATGTTGATGTTGGGAAGAAGAGGGTGAAGCATTTTCCTGGAGTACCAGCCTTCAGTCCTTCTCTCGGGCTGTTCTTATAGATGCTGAGACCGCAGAGGGAACACAGAGATTTGGAAAAGGGAAGATAAAATCCATAGTTAAATTATGTGGGATTTTAATTTTTTTTTCTCCTAGCTTTTCCCGCATTAAATTTGAGGTGGTGGCAGTTCACGATGATTCTCATACAGGATTTTCCTCCCCTTTCCCACTTGACCAAACACACAAGGAAAGAGGTGATGATGAAGTGAGTGCTGTAAGTCCTCGGGGTGCAAGGATGATGGCAATTTTGTTCCTTTGACAGATTTTGACCAAACTACAGGGGGGAAAGACAGGAATATTCTCCAGACTGCTCACATTGACTGAATTCCCTCGTGACAATACAATGTCAACAAAACTGCAGTTCTGGCAGGGTGAAGTGGGGCTTTCTTAGGGTGAAGTTGAGGTCTGGGGCAGATTTGGTGCTCTGCGAAGCTGTTCTTTAGGGAAGAAAGCCTGATGGGAAAACCAAGGGAAAAGGCTGTCTCTGACTCAGGTGGAACAAGACTTTCTTTTGCTCCCCTTTGTTCTCCACCCTGCTGGCATTGGGCATCCTTTTGCCTGTTGTGTTGGATGTTGCATGTACTCCATCTGCTCAGTACAAATAGTTGGCGTTGGAGAAGCATGGGGCAGGGTAAAGCTGCCCAGGGTCACCTTCCAGTATATTGTAGTTGCCTTCAAGGCTGTGACTTTGCACTCGTCCTAAGGCACTGCCTACAGTGCATGTAGGACAACATAGGGCAAGTTGGACATACTAGTTAAGTGGACAGTTTTAGAAGAGCCACCACTGCAGGTGATATGAAACTGGGTGAGTTTTTTGGTTTTTCCCATCTACAGGATTTAACATCAGAACAGTGATTTACTCACTGGAGAGAGATCAGGTGCAATCCTTGCTGCTTTCTCTTAGTCAGAAGAAAAGCATGCTGTTTCCACCACTCACCCTGCTTTTAAAACTAAAGGTATTGTGCAAATGTATTATTCGTTTGTGAGAGATAAATGTTGGAGCTATGAAATAATTATAGTACAGAGAGTTTCAAATATATTTCCACACGTAGTAGTTGTGTGTTTGTATATATATATTCCATTTAAGCTGTTTTGTTATAATGAAGCTATTGTGATAAAAGGTGATTTGCTTCTTTAATGGTTTCAGTTCTAGCAGGGTAAGAAAGCCATGGGTTTGGTCTTTGCTGGGCGCAAATCACTGTAGCCCTTTTGAATCCCAAATAGAGGATCCAGCTCAGCTGCTATCTATTACTCTTTTCTGTCTTGCATTATGGAGTTGAACACGTTTTCCAGTCTTCCCTACCTGAAAACAGAGCTTAAAGATACAAAGATAACTGTGGTCTGAGGTCAGCAGCTTAACTACAGCTGTTCAGGTTGCCTTCTTCCAGCCTCCTCCAGCAAATTTCTTTTTATCAGCAGAAACCTGAAATGGGTGATCTTTCAACTGTAAACATTGGGTAGAAATTGAGGGTGCTGTGGGGAGCTGCCCTTCAGGCATCACATGCTGACCTTGGCTGAGCTGGGAAGCTCCCCAAGTGCTTGGTCTTCACAGTTCTGCTCCCCATCCCGCTGAATGCACTGGGAGATGCCCTTAGCTGAAGATGCCTGGTTTGTTGCCATTCTGAACTTGATAGTCCACATGAATGTGATAGCAAAACAGCTTAGAGAGCATGTATTGAGCCAGAGAAGGAACAGATGAGGTCACCCTCCCTGGCTTTTGTCACTTGTGCTGCTGTGTTGAGGAAAGCTGGGGCTGGATCCCCAGGGTTAACTGCCATTTAACGCAGTTCGAGGGGAAAGGGAGCTACAGAAAAATGCCCAGTGGCTGCAGTCACCTTTAGCATCTCAGCATTGCAGCTGTGATTCAAATAAGCCTGGTTCTGTCTTTTGCTTTCTGCATCTCCTCTGTTCCCCATTCAGAATTCAGCCATAGACATGCCAAAAATCTCCGCTGTTTTGTTCTATGAAGGTATCTTGGAGCAAACTTAGTACAACCCATGTGCTGCAAAAATATCTTGAGGTTGTACTGCACTGATGGTATGGTCCATCCCAGTGCAGCATCTTCCAGAGGAAACCTAGCAAGCCCAGTGTTTGAGACAGATTTATGCAGAGAAAACCACAGGAAAACTGGACCAAGAATCCTCAAGAGAGGAACAAATCCCAGCTGAAAACAGACAGTGTAGCTGACTGTGAAAAAGACTGTCTTCTCCATATTTATAGCTTTTCACAAACTTATCTGTATCAAACACAGGTGAAGGCCATTACTTGGTGGAAGCTGTAAGGAAAGAAATTGTATGCACCTATCAGGTATAACACAATGAAAATGTGTCTTTTTCATTCCCTGGTGGCTGAGCTATAAAAGATGATAAGGCTTCTGCAGCTGCTAGCCAAACCTTTAGGTTAAACAGAGAAACTCTCCTTTTTAGGCTTCAGTTCTATAAATTACTGAGTTGCTTCAATAAATCCATGCAAATGCAGTAAGGCACACAAGTACAACTTTGCCATTAGGCACATTAATGAGCCTTAAGCATGCATCTCATAAAGCAGATGCAGATTTACAGGTCTGGGTTAAAGGGTCTTCTCCCTCTTCTCCCATTAGGATGGTGCAAAATGTCTCATAGGCAGATCTCAGACACTTGATGTAGATGGTCCAGGTTGGCCATGCAGTATTGTCCCCCACCTTGGCTGCTGTTTGGATCTATGGAGCACCCACTAACTTGCTTTGCTCACAAAGGGGGTGTTACTGGATGGTCCTAGGTTATGAAATGCATGAGAATCATTGTTCCAGTCTGGATAAAGTACAAAACATTTCTTCTTCATCTGTCACTGGCAGTGGATGCTGACATGCAAGCAGTGAACAGGATGGATGAAGTCATCCATCCCAGGCCATATGCTCTTACTTTCTCACAGTTTGTAGTTCACAGGGACTTTCTGAGCCAGCAATTGCTTTAAGACCACCGTGGACCTGCCCTCTAAGAATGTCTTTAACTCCCTTTGAAAACCATTTGAACTTTTCAGTAGCTCATGAGCTTGAAAAATACCCACTGGGATGATGGCTTTGCTAATTACAATAGCTGCTGGTTATATATTTTAAACTGACAGTTTGGTTCTGTAGTCAGCCGGAGATTTGAGGCTGAAAGCAGGTAGGGAAAATGCAGGATTTTGCCATCTGCTCATACTGAAGTCCATTGTTTTCAGTAAGTGGCAGTCCATTGCATTAATTGTCTCTCCTTGTATGCACAATACCTAGCGGTATTGGCATACATTGTTTGCTAATAGAAAATGTCATAGTGTAAGTACCGTGTTCTAATTGCATTGGCCAATTTCCATCACAACCATTAATTTATCGTAATACTGTTTGGAAATCTCAGTGAATTGCTGACATGAGATTTGCTGGCTGCTGGAGGTACTGCAATTCACCCCATGTCATGTACTGGTGTTAGTGTGTCGTTCGAGCAGGAGCAGCACAAGGGCTGAATCAAAGCAGCACGTCTAAGCATTTAAAAATAGCAAACAGATGATTTCTATAAGTGGAGCCAGAGTGGGAAGAAGCAGTGCCAATTTGCATTGGGAAAGAGAATGGAACTGGGATTTTTGAACTTCCTTCTAAAGCTGCAACATTTTAGTGTAAGCTAACACTGGGTTTAGTGCAAGCTGTGCAAACTCCAGCGGATCTGGTATGTTCAACTCCAACATCAAACGTGGCAGAGCTGCAGGAAAGCAGAGGATGATTTACATTCAAACAACAGCAATTAAATGAGGGGTACAAATGACTCTATAATGAGAGTGAGCCAAGGTCGCATGTCAGTGCATTAGACTTCTAGTTCACATATAATCATAAATCTTCAGTATGAAGGTTGTAAAATTCTTTTCACCAATATTTGTCTGCCTGAAAAATCTATGAAACATTAGTAGCAGCTTGAAGCTATGAAGAGGAACCACTCAGCTTAATTTATGTGTAAAATATATACAGTACAAGCCGCAAAAAAGATCTCTTGATGTTTTCCCATGATATAAATATTTGATGTTGTTTAGATTTCTTTCCTGCTCTTTTATAGAGGGTTTTCTACTCAATTAGAGTTGCATGGAAACACATTTTTCTGCCCAGTTTTGAACCAGAATCATGGAGACGGATCCAAATTAACAGATTTAAAAAATAATTTTTTTATTGAAAAATGAGATTTGTAAATATTTTCTCTTTGGGGAATATGTTGCTGTATTGATTTCTTCAAAATAAAAAGGAGTGATATGGCCTGTTAGAAGCTGTAACATGGTGAATGCAATTCCTGGCAATTTTATTACTCCCTCACTCTGAAAAGAATTTGCTCAGCTAATTCTTGTTCTTGCTTGGAAGTAAACATGAAAGCCTCTGTGTGCTGATGGAGAGAACTGACCTCTTCATCCCTTACGCCATAGCAGCACAGACAGTACAAAATAATCTCTAGAGATTTTTTTTTTAAATGAAAAAGCAATCTTGGTTTTTCCTGATCCTAAGAGAGTGAGGAGCAGCCTTGCTGGGTCCAACAGTCTGGCAGTCCTTGAACTTGTGAAGAAACATAGGCATAAGCAGTGTTCAGGGTCTTGAGCTGTGCAGATATCTCTCCAATAACACTATATCTGATTTTATTCCTTATGGGAGTCAATGACTTGAGTGAGTAAATTTAGCCAGCTTATTACCATACCAAGTACTACCACTGAGCTGGAGTACTTTTAATCTGTATCTTTTAATGGAATAATAGAATAGCATAGTTATTGCTTGATGGAAGTCCTTGCTTTCGCTGCTCATGTTCATTTATTCTATGTATACTGTATTTATGGAATGCACAGAAGAGAAAAATTCCTGGATGTGTGGTATAGTCAAGGTCAGCTGTGCAACAGTGCAGTTCCCCATGTTCTTGTAATATCCCTGTAGACTCCAGAAAAGAATCTTACTGCAAAGAAATACAAATAAAAACAAAAAGGCAGGGAAATCGCTGATACCTACCACTTACATCTAAATAATGATGATTCTAGTAACAAACATATAACTAAATATCTGGCACCAGCATTTTCACTACAGCAAAGCAGCATTTTAAACAGCATTCCTAATCAGTATGTGCCACAAAACAGAAACTCAGCTCAGTGCTACTTAACTTGATGCCTTTTTTTTTTTTATCCAGTGTTTCATAAATAGCTTAGGAAGTGAATCTGATGATGATAATAATTACACTACTGCTGTATGCAGCTGAAGACTTCTTCCAGAATAACAAATAACCTGCTAGAAAATCTCTACGAGCTCCCCATGCCTGCCTACACTAATAATACAGTAGTGCTTTGTGTATACATAGCCTTTTTAAAGCACTTTCATGTTAATTATCTAATTAAGTCTTACAATTCTCTTTGAAAGTAAGTAAGTATTATTATACCTGTTTTATGGAGGTGGAAACTGGAAAATAAAGGCTTGATGACATTTCATCTAATGTTATATGCCTTGCTGGAGAGTTTAGGTGGGAGCACAGAGAGGCAAAATGCCCCTGTAAGTAGCAAGGAGACCAGGACTATCTGGAGGGTGATTTAATCCACCTGAGCTCCTCCTGGCTTCTGCCCTGGGATCGGCTGGCAAGAACACTGGCGAGTTAGGTCTGAGCTTGCTGTTGTTACTGGTTTACTGCTTAAAATTGGAGTGGGGAAGTAAAAACCCCAAAGTCAAATCAATAAAGCTCCCAAACTTGTTTATAGCAGCGGTTGAGTGTCAAAATTGTCTTTAGCATCTTTCTCTACTCATGTTGTAGGTGGTCTACAGGGTCTTAGTAATGAAGACGTTAGGGCTTCTTCATATTGCAGTTCCTAGGTTCACTTTAGCACATTTGGAGCTGATTTTCAGCTAGCTATCTCAGTCAAAGCTATGGTATGTATTCGGTGACACGCAATTTGGCAGGGAGAAGTATCTCTAACCTTTCTCCTCCTGCCTGGCAAGCAGCATCCACCCTGGGTAGCTTGCTGCACTGTTTGCAGTGTTTTGAGACAACGTATATAAACATCTGTGGAAGCGTTATATGTCTAGTCACCAATGAAGTTTCCAAATGAGTGGAAAAAAGCCCTAAGAACACAGATGCTTAACATAAGAAAAGAAATATACTTTGTAGAGGCATGATACTGAAGGAGCAAAAGTGTCAGTCTTTGCCTTTCTACTGTTTGGTGGAAACGTCTTAATTTCCCATGGCTGTGGGAAGATGACTGACTGGAAGATCTTACAGGCAAAGTACAGTTTGTGGGCTCCTGCTTTAATGGCTATATTTCCTCTGACTTCCCTGTACAAATTTAATAAATAATTCATTCAGTGATTGCAGCTGATAGAGCTTTCTTCTGGGCTTACAATGATTCAGACATCCCTTTTATCTTTTCTACGTCCTAATGCATAGTTAGGGAGTAACTTCACTTGTTCATTGGAAGCCAGTACTGGAAATTTGAGGCTTGGATGCTTAAGATAAAGTATTTTAACCAGCCTTATTAGGCTGTGATTGACCGGAGAAAGTGCAGTGATAGAGGAGATCCAGAGAGCCATGTCCATGTGTGACTGGGGGAAGACACTGTAATTGGGAGCAGTTCCCTCAGCATGGAGGAGTCTGGTTGTGAGCAGTGGTGACCCCATCCACTGAGATGTCCCTGATAGGATGTTGTCCCCTCTGGTGGGTAGGTTTGAGGCAGTAGTGATTTCAGTTACGACTGCTCAATCTACCTGTGATGATGAATCAGTGCCCTTCATTGCAGCCACCGCTGTCATGGTCATCATGGCAGTGCCTCCAAGAGAAGTATGCTGTTGTTGGCCATGATGAAAATCACCCATTAAAACTGTGCATTACCTCAGGAAATGGGGTACCATGTGAACCTGCCCAGGATCTCTTTATTTTATTTTGTTTTATTTTATTTTATTTTGGTTTGGTTTGGTTTATATTTAATCCACATTGAACTGTTTCCAGTAAAGAAAAAGAGAATATTCTAATACTCTTCTGTTTCAGAAAAGCAGGTGGGTGGGTCTTGGAGGAGTCTGTTTCAGGGGTTATTAGTATTTGCTGTACCTCTGAAGACTTCAAGTGAAGTATGTGTACAGTTGAAAAGATAGCAGAGCTCTTCAGTTTCCTTTCAACTGCTTGCTGCAGGGGAAACTACAAGGACTTTCTTGTGTTGACTGCTGTAATGATGTGCTGTGCTATTGAGCTTCCAGGTCTACCTTACATAGATCAGTTGAGTTTAATGGGCCACCTGGAAAGGTAACTGTTGTAGTATTTATAGAAGACCTGACACTGCTATCCTGGCAGGGGATACATCCGTATTCCGTATTCCCTCTGTGGAAGTGCTGTCCAGGTTCAATTATAAAATCAATCATTGCAGTGCTGGCAATGGGATGTTACTTGGGTTTTCAAGTACCGCGGTATGACTTCCTTAGTGTATAGGTGCCAACATATTCAACATCTGCAGTTTCTCCCAGTCCTGAAGTTCTTCAGCACTTTTCTTGCAATGACAAGGGTTTGATTGCTGTCCTTTTCCCACAGAGTTTTACTGACAGCAACATACGGACATTTTGAATATTTTCTTTGGAAACATCTGGCTACTTTAACCAGAAGAGACATCCCTTTGTGATCAGCTTCATTAATTTAAATAACAGCTCTCAGTTGTTGTGGTTGTTGCTAAGAAAAGAATGGCTAAGAAAAGAGTCTTAAAATATCCAGTCATCTTTTCTGAACGTGCCTTCTTTGTGCTTGCTGTTCTTTCAACATTGTCATGTAGAAGACTGGTTTGATGCCTGTGAGCAAACTTATGACTGGAAGACTCCTTTTGCAGGGTGTCTTCCTCTGCAAGGTGTAGTGGCAGGAGTGGGGAAAAAAAAAATCCCCGAATGCTTCAGTGGTCTCATTAAATGGGATTGTTGTACTGCCGAAGTTGCAGCATGTGGAGATCAGACTCTTTAAAACACAGAAGTGGGAATATTTATGGGGTTGGGGGGGGGGGGAAGGGAGGGAGTTTAGCTTGTTCAGCTTCACTTCAAAGAAAGTGAAGAGGTGTATATAATGTATATTGGTTTTTTACCGGGGGGGGGGGGAACAGTGTAACCAGATTCCATTTTGGCTGTGCAGTGTTAGATCAGTGCAGACCTGAAACCATGTTAGTATCCCTGACATTTCATCAAAGAGCTGATTTGGCAGCTTTCAACGTTTGGATCAGTGACTAAACTTGTTTTCCTGTTGATAGCAAGTTATCCGCAGTTAGAGCAAAGCATGGCTCCTAGACGTGCCAGAGCTTCCTTTGCGCTGAAAATAAATCCTAATGTTACAAAGTCATGTGAGAGCTGTCGTTGGGAAAAAGATTTTGCTCTTAACCCTTATGTGGGTCAGTGCGTCCTTACATTTCTGTGGTCTTTACTTGAGAATATGAAAGTGATTTATAAACATTAGGTGGTATTAGATAATCTCTTTGATGAGTTTGATAAAACACTATTTTCTTCATTCCATACTTAAGGCTTGGAGAAGTTTAGTGACTTGCCCAAAGGTATGGTATTGCTCTTGGTACAATTTATGCCACTACCAGGTTGGCTTTTCTGTGTGGTCTTCTATTAAAAGGATGCGTTAACTGTTTCCAAGTTGAAATAGGATGTAATTATGCTTTATAAATAAGCTCATTAGCTGACAGGAGGGAGAGAGAGCTATTATTTAAGTTATTGCATAGTATGTGATTTTTCACAGGATAAAGCAGAAAGGGTTAGAGCGTCCAGCTGCTCCCCTTGGCAGCCTAATACAGGGGGCTGAATGCAGGCATGAGCAAGCTCCTATTTAGTTATGGCTATGAAAAGGTGTTATAATGCCTGTTTGCAGCATCAAGCGGTGTAGTCCTAACCCAGGCTCCTATCTCAGACATTTCTGGAGAACCTGAGGAATGACATTTCATGGTTATACTACCAATCTCCTTTCCTTTTTTTACAGAGATAGAAAAAGATCCTGAAAAGGCTGACTTTATTAATCATGTGATTCTAATCTCACATACAATTGTCTACATAATAGTTGCATTATATGTACCTGTTCTTCTGGCTTCAGATTAATCAGCCTCCTTACTGATGCTTGATTGGCAGTATTGCGATGTGGGATGGAATTCAGCTCAGCACTGGATTGTGGGCCTGCAGTGAATGGTTCCTCTCAGCATGAACATATTTTCTTCCTCTGATACATGACTTTCATATCAGCGATTCTCTATGTGACCTCCTTGCTTTTGATTTCCTATTTGCAATATCAGCTTATTCAGACAAAATCAATGATGAGCAGTATAATTAATTTTTACATGTTTTAATTAAGTTTTCAGCTGCTCCAATACTTCTCATTATCATTACATGGTCTCGTGCTGCAACTGAACATTACAAAAAACCTGTCGATTAAATAAACTATTATTTTAAAAGTCCTCTGCAAGTTGTTAAACTAATTAAAGTTCAGTGATGCAAAGTGAAGATACCAGATACTGCACAAAGAAATGTCAGGTAGAGCAAGGTATTTAGAAGGTCTCAGGAGCCCACAACAGCTTGGGGCAGATTCCGTCATTCCTGCAATGGTTTGTGTGTCATTTCATCATCCAGGTACTTGGTGCCATTTTTACTAGACGTAAGGCAGCACAGTGGGTGCCTTGGTGAGATCTGTGGTTGCCAAGATGCTTCTTCAGGTCTGTGTGAAGGTGCATACTGAGAATGTGCTGGGGGGGACAGGAAGGGACTGAGAGAGGAGCTGAAGTTGATTGAATCTTGCTCGGGTATTTCCTTGGGGCAGTTCTGTTTCTTGGCACCAGGAGCAGATGGTGGACAGTGGGACACAGCACTGCTCCCTGTCTATACGATGAGTGCTGGTGGGTTCCCAGTGCAGGGTAGCAAATGCCACTCCCATGGGACACCTAACTTGAACTTACCTGGTAGCAGACATTGATCCTGGTCATGATGCTGAATGGCACACACCTTCAGGAGCTGAATTTGCAGGTTGAACTGAGATCACTGATATTAATATTGTGTAATACAGAAAGCTTTGAGTTCTTGGCAACTTTTGAAACTCCTTGTTACAGTAAAAGACAATGTTTAACCTGCTGCTAGATAGAGAAAATATCTGCCAGAGTTTGTTTTTTTTTAGAGGAACTCATCTTACTCTATTTCACTGGCAAATTAATCTGTTCATTGGGTTCTTGGTAGAAGACAGACATTGCTTAGCTGTTGCCTACTTAATTATACCCTTTAATTTTGATTGACAGTGGAACATGCATTGAAAAGCAGCTGGATATGTCTGTCATCTAATTTAAAAACTGGTGAGGAATCTCTGTCTCCTTCAGTAGCTACTTGCTGTGCTGGATCTAGCCCAAGTGAGAGCTTGGTGAATAGATGGAAGGCAAAAGCAGCCTTCAGCCTGTTTTGAAGAGTCAGAAATTAAATGTCTGAACTGTGCCTCAGGTACTCTCAGCCAATGCTGAGCTCCCACTCCAAATCTGAGGGTTAAGCATGAAGAGCTTGTGTTTCTGTATGAGGCATTAATTTGGTTTCCGGTCTGCTGGAATGCGTGTGAGGATGCCTTTGTTGTGTTAACTTGAGATTCTGATAGTGCATATGGCTTTTATGTGTGGTTTTTATAACCCATACTCGGTATTTCAGTAAATGGTGCGAGATTCCAGATCATGAAGGTAAAGGCACTTTCAGTGACTTCTGGGGGAGAAGAAAAAGTAACAGTGAGCGCATTAAGTTGAAAGCTGCTAGCTGTAAAAAGAAAAATATTGAACATTAATGGCATTGTGAAGTTAGAAGTCATTAAAAATGGCTGGAATACAGTTTGTGCAGGGACAAGCTGGTGCTTTCAAGGCCACATGCAGCACCATGGTATTTGCCTGGGTTTTGCCCCACATATTCTTTGTCCATGACATTCTGCAGTGCTGTCTCTTGTTCTTGATCCCACTGGTGGTGTGGGTGAGAAAGAAAATCAAAAGCCTGTCAAAACTATAATCTTTTTGTCAGCAGACACTATTTCCTTGCTCTGGGCGGTTCTGGGAGTCTTCCCAGTGGTCTAAGCAGGACATTTCTGTTGTTTTCCATGTTTGCTGAGGAGCCATGAGCCAGCAACTGGTGGATGTGAAAACTTAGGGAAAGGGTAGGTGAACGTCACCAGCTCAGCAGACTTGCGCAGGTCGAGGTAATACAAGTAATTCTTTGGTCAGCATTACTCCAAGGTTTGTTGCCCTCATGGAACAGAAGAGGGGATGTATGTCCATTTGCTGGGATCGGGTCTTGAGCAGGAGTGAACGGAGAATGCGAGCTGTGGGGACAACACATGCCAGTGCCGCGATGTGCTGTTTGCAGCCAAATTGCAGCTCTAGCTTTGCTGCAGTTCTCTTGTCAAAACTTTTAAATGGGCATAAAGTGCCATACATACAAAATAAGCAGGAATCTCCATTCAAAACAAGGAGTGTAGCTTACAAAGTGATTTAAATAACTGTCCTTTCAGAAATGTCTGTGCAACATGACTTGGGTGATTTACCTTATAATGGCTCACAGCCAAGAGCATAATGAAATTGTGAGCAGAAAAAATTACTCCAGTGCTTTTTCCCTTTTGCTATCTGCTGATTTATTGGAAATGCCTTTCCTTCAAATAATCGTCTCTTTAACCCATGTGCTTCCAGCGTCCTGGGGAAGTAAAGACAGGCAAAACAGAGGCAGTGAACATTGTTCTGTAAGGGAGAAAGAACCAACAGGCTTCAGCATGGTTGCACTGTGTGTTTGGAATTTGGAGGGCAGAGAGGTTTACCATCTCAGGCATAACTGCTATTCAGAGGGGCTGAAAGATTAAAAGCCCAAAGCATAGGAAATAAAAGTTTTGTAATGGCATGTCTGAGCTCTTCTGACATGGGCTATTTAAACCCTAGACTTACACTGCAATATTAATGAGATATTCCTCTCCAGTATTCATCCTCTGTCGTTTGGGACTGCCTATACATGGTCTGTCTGCAGTTCAGGAACATGAGTTTGGATCTTCATGGCTAAATTCCATGAGTGTCTCCCTCCTGCTGGAGTCATGCAGACACTTACAGTAGTAGAGATCAGACAAAATATGGAGAACCAGTACCATACTAATATGGCTCCTGTGGAGCCTTATGGCTATTATCTCACAGAAAGCAAAGGACAGAAGAAGGAGGGGAACTTGGACCTGGCAGGGAGTCTTTGCTGTAACACACTTGCTTCCAGCTCCTGATACAAAAGCCTGGCTCCCTGCAATCCTTTTTTGTAAGAGGCAGAGAATAAATTGCTGCTGTTGAACATTTTATTTGCACTTGCAGGATTTTCATCCAGGGAGCAAAGGAAGCACCAGAGGAGTGTGATGAGAGCTCGTTTTTTTCTTAACAAGCCAGTAGGAAATAATGCCAGAATCAGAGAGAGTGGAAGATTTTTGACAACATGGAAATTCCTCTTTGTGCACTGCCAAGTAACTCCGGCTCAGTTCCTC
Source organism: Pezoporus flaviventris (assembly GCF_033815535.1). Classification (NCBI taxonomy): domain Eukaryota; kingdom Metazoa; phylum Chordata; class Aves; order Psittaciformes; family Psittacidae; genus Pezoporus; species Pezoporus flaviventris. The sequence continues at coordinate 12,721,085 of NW_026892571.1, read as the reverse complement.
TCACCTTGAATCAACAGCAACCCCTAGCACTGCTCCAATTTCTTAATCAGTGGCTATTCAGTACAGCTTCATCACTGGAACCTGTCCATTGTAGAGACAGACTAAGTGTGGTGGCTAAATAGCTCGTTTCTGTCCTTCTGGGAGATCAGAAAAGACAAATACTGGCAGAATTTCTGGATAGCGCCTTTGTTGGTTGGTGTGTGTAAATACTTCTTAAAGCAATGGAGGGATTTTTTGAGGGGAAGAAAAAACGTAAAGTTGATACATAGAGGTGTCATTGATCTGAACACATACATACAGAAAATTATGTTCTTTCTAACTGTCAGAGTTTCTCTAATATTTTTCTAAGGAGATACTAGGGGCTAAAGTCTTAACATGTTTTGTTAGTTTTGGCTGACTTTGTGTGCTGGAAGAAGTGAGGTTGTGTCTGAAATAACAGGCACACAGATAGATGGTGTTCCTTTTGAAATGGAAGTGTTCTCTGGTCTCTCAAAATGATTCAGGTCCACATCATGCTCTGCTAGTTTCAGATATTGCTTTCCCCATCTCCCACTTTCTGAGCATAACATGTGTCTGTATCAGCCGATGGAGACCGTGTTCATGCCACAGCAGTAGCAGATTTTGCAACTGCATCTATTTCTCACTGTCTTGAGATTGAACAGGCATCTGCTGTTTATTTCTGGTGGATATCCAAAAGGAAAGTTGAAGAATACCAGCAACATCCTAGCTTTGGGTTTCAACAAGTATGTAGGCTAAAGACAGGGTCATGGCCACCGTTCCTGGTCTCAGTCACACAAATTTTAGGATTCTGTGTTGTTTATAGACTTACGTTGTAAAATTATACCTACATTTTATGTGTATTTCAGCCTTTGTTATGCACAGGCTTTAGCACAGGTCTTTGAGGTGTGGGTTGGAGCTGGATATAAATCTGGGGCCACTTAGGACAAAAAGAGAAGAAGCAACCCCATTACAGTTATCAGGCAGTCCTTGGAAACTTACAGATAAGTTGACAGTGATTAAGTTGACAGTGTAGCTGCTATCAGAGCTCACTGAGCTTGGATTCAGTGATCAAGATATTCAAGGCAGGTTGAAGAGGCCCTGAGACAATGTGGACTTGATACAAAATAATGTTTTTTCCTTGCATAAGAGGCATCTTGCAGGAGAAGAATAATAATAGTTCAAGGTCGTGTAAATGTATGTTGTTTTTCAAAGTTGTATTGGAAGGGGAATTAAAGGATTTTTCTGCAATCTTGCCGATTAGAAGAATTGATAAATATTTGTATTCATGGATATGCTGAAATCCTGGCTGGGAGGAAGAGTGCAAAAAGAAAGAAATTTGGTAGTTGCTTAAAAAAAAGAATCAACAGAAACCAAACAAAACCTGGACAACCAAACCCCCCAAATCCAATAAAGCAACCCTAAATCCCAGAAACTAAAGCCAAACAAACCCCCAAACTTAGGGCTGTGCACAAATTTCTGCTTGATTTTTGTCGTATTCACTGTTTCATTTGACTTTTTTTTCTGCTGCTTCCACTGATGTCTGGTAGATGGCATTAGTGTATAGCAAATTTCTTAAGTCCTTTTCTTATTGGAGGGGTTTTATTTTTCATCTCTTTTACGACTAATAATACAGTGTTATTCAGGCCTAGCAGTTTTAAAACTTCTTTATTTCCCCTCAGTGTTTCAGGTATGTTTTGACTAAATGCTTTTATCATTCAGTGTGCCTCTTTCCTCATTTTTGTGCCATATAATTACTATTTCTTCCAGGGGGCATCAATCACTGAGAAGGGGGGGGAGGGAAATGATATCTTTGGCTGACTGAATTTAGAAGCTCTGTTATATTTTACATTTTTTATATGCAGTACCATATTTACTTCATATTCTTCAGTCTGAGAAACAGGGACAGTTCTTTGAAGGAAGAAGAAAAATCTTCTGATGCAGAGAAAAGAAGATCAGATACTCAGAGTAGTAAATAGAGATGCTTATATATGGAGTTGAAGACATATTGGACTGCTTATTGGAGACAGCAGAAAGGAGCTCCATAAATATATTTTGTCTTTTTTAGTATTCATGAGCATTTTTAGCTAATTTTGTGCACTTCTATGACACAAGGGCCATTTTGCATAGGAAAGCAGGCAATTCTTCATGCGAGTAGAGTTTGTGATTCTACCAGCAGCTTTAGCTTCATCAGTGCTCCCTAGGTAAGGCATCTTTTGTGCTAAGATGTGCATATTCATCCTTGCTTTTAGCTTCAAGAAGCAGCTAACATTTTGGCTAAATGCTGGTTGAAAGACATTTGGAGCAGTGGGCCACAAGATTACTGCTACTTTTTCCCCCATGTTCTTCCCACTGTGGAAACAAGACTTCTTACTTTCTTCATAAATAACCAATCTTCTGACAAAAATCACCAGTTCCATAATTGGCTGCTTCTCACAGCAAAGCCAAACCCCCTAATTTTACTTCAAGCTTTGCATAACAGTAGCAGAAGGGAAAACTGGCGCACTAGGGAACTATTTTGTGAACAAAGTAATGATTTTAGATAATACTCAAGAGGTGTCTCTTTATGTAGACCATCCTTGCCACATCAGATGTGCTTGTGTTGCGGTTTAACCTCATTCAGGAGCTAAACATCACCCAGCTGTTTGTTCAGTCCCCCCAGCACCCCAGCAGGATGAGGGGGAGAATCAGAAGAGTAAAAGTGAGAAAACACTTGGTTTGAGATGAAGACAGTTTAACAGGTAAAGCAAAAGCTGCTCACGCAAGCAAAGCAAAACCAGGAATTCATTCACCACTTTCCATTGCAGGCAGGTGTTCACCCATCTCTAGGAAAGCAGGAATCCATCATGGTGACTAAGGAAGACAACCGCCATTACTCCAAACATCCCCTCTTCTTCCTTCTTCGTGCAGGTTTATGTGCTGAGCGTGACACCGTATGGTATGGGATATCCCTTGGGTCAGTTGGAGTCAACTGTCCTGGCTGTGTCCCCTCCCTACTGCTTGTGCACCCCCAGCCTCTTCACTGGTGGGGTGATGAGGAGCAGAAAAGGCCTTGGTTCTGTGTAAGCACTGCTTGACAGAAAACATCTCCGAATTATCAGCACTGTTTTCAGCACAAATCTAAAACACATCCCCATAGTAGCTACTGTGAAGAAAATGAACTCTGTCCCAGCCAAAACCAGCGCAGCTTGATAGCAGAAGGCTAAAGAAAAAGATAGACCTATCTTTGAGATTAGTTTTGCATAGAATGTACAGATGCAAAGCTTGCTAAGCACCAGGTTTTATTGAATCTATCTAATTATGAGCAAGTGATCAGCATAATTCTCTTGCATTTTCAACCACATTTTCCTGAGAGTGAAGTACTTAAGATAATTATAAAGAAATGCCAGCACATAATTGTGACAAATGTTATATTTAAGGAATCCTTGGATTTGTCTTTATATAGAAATGCAAATAATTTAGGATAGACAGAACTAAACTCTCTCTGGGCCCTGGTGAAGGAGGCATTATCATGGTGCAGACCTGCTAGCCCTTGTTCTCCAAGGACAGTCCCAGCCTTTGTGCCTGGACTGACTATTCACACCTTATGCTGTCTTTTCCAGCTAGAGAGTTTGGCCCTTGCTGTAGGTTGGATGGAGTTCAAATGGGCAACCTGATTTAGTTTGAAAGCATATAAAAAGATGGAGAAAGCGTAAAGCTGATGGGCTTCTGGTGCTCGTTTAAAGAAGTCTGAGGCAAGTTTTTATTGAAATATTTTCTTCATTTCTTCCAGTTATACGTGGATAGAACTGCATGTAATTCGAGTTATTTCATGTGTTCATGTAAGCATCTGTTATGGAAAGTACTTAAAATATGACTTGTGCTCAAGTGCTTCGCTTGCGCAGGGGTTGCAGGCTATTGGGTGCATCCAATGCAGGATGCAGGAGCCTTTGGTTACACCTCCTGCAGCCCTGGATCCCAGCCAGAGCTGTGCTGACATTGCCCAGGCTGATGTGGCCGTCTGCTCCTTGGCAAGAGTCAAGGATTACTCAACCTCTTGTAAGACTGGTGTGGCAAATGCCTTTTCCCCAGTGCTGAAGCAAGTTCAGGGTTCACTGCACCGCCAAAGAATTGATGGGGCCAGATTTTGGCCCAGTGACAATGTCTCTTCATAAGGTGCTTAGAAATCCTTTGCTGAGATATGTGAGGCATAAACAGCGCTTTAAGATTTGCTGCTCACTGCATTGCAGTGAATGAAGGGATGCAACACATGCCTTCTGGCAGCCAGCTTTTTTCCTTTCATATTTTAAATAGCTTCTAAAACATGTTCTTTTAGAAAGCGTGTGTCTGAGAGATGTTTCAGTGCCTGCAAGCATTCCTTGTTGCAAAATACATGGCCAGCTTGAGTGTACAGCAGATGAGGAAAGCATGTGTGTGTACTTCTGTCCTTTTGCCTGCAACAACCTGTAACTTCCAGCATATGGGTGTCATTTCTCTTTGGAAGACAGCAGCCGGGCTTTCTGAAACCCATCAAAGAAAGATTGAATGATTTCACATGGATATCGCTATCTGTCTGAAATGCTTGCCAACCTGCTGTAGCACCACGCCATTTCCTTGGTTTCAAAGGCTAGCAAATGGAGGTGTCCTTGCTGGAGTTTCTCTGAGTCTCCCTTGTTTGTTATGACCCTTCTCTTCCATTCCATGCTTATGGTGGTCTTCTGTTATTATTTGTAGGTGGATTGTTTTACAGCTGTTATTGCACCTTTCCTTGGCCTCTGTCATATCTTACACAGTCACTGCAATAGTGCTGATTGTAGGCTGCTACCTGGTATAAAAATAGCACGTTGTTGTAATGTAGAGCATTAAAATCTGTAGACTGTAGCCAGGCTGTTTCTTGTGCTTTCTGGACAGGCCTGTTAACCTTTAAGAGATTTGCTGTGGAGTTCCAGCTGCAGAATAATAAAAACAGGTAAGTGAAAAGGAGCCCTACTGGGAGAAAGTTTATGTGTTGGGATGATAAACCTGTAAAACTCTGGGACTGTTCCAGACTGTGCTCCCAGCAACATGCCCTGCAAACATATGCATTCCCCACTGGCTTTCCTTTAAAGCCTAACTACTTGGGTGATTTAGGTTAAAAGGAATACACTGGCTTTGCTGTTGTATTGCAGGGAAATTGGTTTAACCTCTGTGTGGCAGCAGGGATGGAAAATTCTGTAACACCGTGCTGAGTTGCTCCCGATTTTCTAAGATGATGATAAATAGCTGAAGGGGTGAAAGAAGGAAGCTTTGCTCAATGCTAATGCAGCACAGTGCTGCCTCATACAAGGGGGCAGATGCTCGGTGGCTTGATGGCTTGAGCAGCATGTTGAGAAACACTTAACCTCTGGCCTTCTCAGATAGGACTTGTTGCTGCAGAATTCACATCTAACCCCACTGTAGCAATACATTGCAGGTCACTTATATATACCTCTACTTAAATATATATATGTTTTCACACAGAATTAAGATTAAATGCTCTGTGTTGATTTCTCTCGTGCTGATCTTCTGTAAGACAGGGGGTTACAGAAACATTAAGCCTTTCATTAGGTCATCTTTGCATTTGGGAACAGATTTTTGTGGGAATGGTTTGCATTTTTCACTTTGCATATTCCCTGCCATTGTGGAGGGGGAGCTGACTCCAGCTTGAGTATGCCTCTAACCCACAGACACTGAGAATGGACTTGTCTGAACGATGAGAAAAAGCCACAGGGGAACTTGGAAAGACAAAATCAAATAGGATTTTTTTTTTTAAATACCAGTTAATGATTTCATAGAGTGAAACTATAATTGTAAATACATCTCTGAGTGAGGGATAGCATGAAAACCGTGCTAATCTTCAACAAGCATTTGCATAAACCTTTGTAATCATTTTGGGAGGAAAAATGGGCAGGTAAAGTCTCTCATGTTTTAGAAGGGATCAGCTCTCTTACCTTCCTGGCAGCTACTTTGCCCAAAAAGTAAGTCTGGATGCAAGACACAAAGCATCTTTCTCTTCTTTTCTCTCTTGCCTTCACTCCCTTTTTGATTCTTATTGGAAAATATCAGGAAATCCAGGAGGGTATTTTTAGCCTGAAAGAATGGAGAATTTAGGGCAATAACATAAGCATTAATCACAGCAGTGATGAAATTTCACTCCAGTATATACGAATGTGGCAGGGTTTTTCCCTGTCTCCTAATGAAAAAACCATCCTGTTGCTGCCAAACTGTAGGGTGCATTTAGTCACTTAGAGGAGTCACACAATGAGCCACTCATTTTTCTATCATGTAAAAGCAAATACTACAGGAGGAACTTCTTTCCATTCCTCTACTTCTGCAGTAAAGATTTCTGCAGTGCCGTGCTGGCTGGGGCTTCTGGGGTCACTGTGCTCATAAGTATTCCAAGACCATGATTATAAGGATATAGGATGAAAAGTGCCAAGAACCAAGCTGTATGTTGACTCTACTCTGCAGAGGAAGGGACGGGACATTTGTTTCTCTCTTCCATACTCTTATGGGACTAAACATTTTTGCAATCATCCTTAGCACGAATCTGTCTCACGCAGAAATTTGGAAGCAGCAGCAGCAGCCCTGTGACACTGCACTGAGGGCTAAGCCTTACCAGCTGCTGAACTAGATAAATACTTGGAAGAGGATAGCAGACCAAGTGCAAATGGTCTCATCAACTTTCTTGGACATTGCAGCCCTTACAGCTTCTGTTGAACACATAGAAAAAAAAATATCTTCTATCACAGGCTCCAAGAAACTGGTTAGGTATGGGAAAGCACAAAGAATTCTCTCAGAAATTGAGAGGTAATAGCTACAGCGATAAAGACATTTCCCAATTAAATGGCTTTTTACCCTTTGTGACATCCTGCCAATAGTTGTAGCAGAGATGCTGAGATTGAGAGGCCCTCAGGTATATTTCTGTAGATAAATCTGAGTCTGGAATTTTTGCACAATGGCCTTTTCATGGTCTTTGGAGTAAATACCCTCACAGATATGCCTCCACCGTATTGAGTTCTCTGGCAATGGTCAGGCTTGATTACTGACATACAAACATGCATTTATTTCTCGGGCCATTACATCTTTTTTCCTTCCCTCTCACTCACACATTCTACACAATCACAGTGTATCTTAATGTTCCTATAAATTTGCTTTATAAACCTTCCCCCTCATTCTCTGTTGAAACTCAAAATATGCGAGTATATGAGCATGTGTGCATTTATTTATATATAAGCACAATCATTCTTTACTCCGCTACGTTTCCAAGTAGCAGTCACGAGGTGCTTTGTGATCAGAATGTATCTTATCACCTCTTGCAGAATATAAGCAGTGAGTAGGAATTTGCAAAATTCGGTTAAAGATTGCTCATCATTTTGATTACCAGAACTGCTCTCTCCTTCCTTCTTATTCTAGAGCGGATGTGGTACATCAGGTTTTAGAATCACAGAATAGTTTGGGTTGGAAGGGGTTTTTCAAGGTCATCTAGTGCATCCCCTGCAACGACATTTTCAACTAGACCATGCTGCTGGGAGCCCCACTCAGCCTGACCTTGAGTGTTTCCAGGGATGGGACATCTACAGCCTCTCTGGGAAACCTGTTAGGGTGTTTCACCACCCTCATCATAGAAAAAAAAATAATTCTTCCCTATATGTCGTGTGATCTAGATATGTATAGTTCTATATCTATTTTTATACCTAGTTTTAGCTTGATGGTGAGTGTCTAAGTTGTCATGGGGAAAGGAGGGCGAGAGTTCTCTTTTGGATTAGATGTTATGTATGAAAGTGATTGCTGCCCATCGCAGGAGGCTCACAGGATCATGCAAACGTCCTAGTGTCCAGAATGACATACCACAGCTCATTAAAAGAGATAGCGATGGCCAGGGCTGCTCATGGACTGACAGTCTGCCTTGCTAGTGTTCTTAAAGAGTTCTTCTAATTGCTTTGTAAAAATACAGACATGCTGCCTATGAAAATTGTTCCATAGAACCAAATTCGTGTGCATCAGATGATGTTAAACTTCATGATATAATAGGATATCTAAGTGTAAGAACAAGCAGAGCTTCTTTCTTGACAGAGTAAAAATAGCTGGGAGTGTAAAGGGAAAGACAGTGATAAGCACAGAGTGCTGAACAGCAGCTCAGCTTGACCAGCAACCACAATGAATGTAAGCAGCATGGCATATCCGTACTCCAGAAATCCCTCCCACAATAGACCTGGCAGAGAAACTGGAGCTTTTCCCCCAGAAGATGATTACTGTAGGCTGAGGTGGAGATTCATATCCACTGGGGCACATCTCTAACTGAAGCTTTGAGAGCGTCTGTGTGCCTTGAACCTGCAACAAAGGGTGAGGCTGCTCAAATGAGAGTAATAAATTTGGATGCCATTAAGACTTTAATAGAAGAACAATTACTGGACTGGCCAACTGAATACTTCCTCTTATATCTGTATGTAATTAATCTTCCCAGTTGTTCTCTGTCATGCATTCCTTATACTGGAGGGGTAGAAGCCAGGGAAGTGATACACCTTTACATGGTGACACCTATCTGGCTTCCTTGTTGTGCTGCAAATGAAGAGGGCCTGTTGTTTGTAAATGAAGACTTTCCACTTATTGATAAATAACTTCTGGATGGGGAGTATGACACATGCTGGCTGGAAGAACAGGGTTCTGTAATAGTAATATTGTCTTGAAATTACAGCCCACATAGTTTGAAAATGATTCAGGATAATTACATTAATGTTGCCGGAGAAATGAAAAGGAACACTTTCCATTTTACCTATTAACAAGCTCTACTGGTCCTAAATTATTTCTGAGAAGAGTCTGGAAATGGCTGAAATGATCAGAATAATTACAAAGCAGCGGTTGGGGTGACAGGGAGAGCTGGATGAGGTCCTGGCTGTGGCTCTTTGGCCAATGGATAATCACTGCTGAAGCTTTTGTGGGAAAAGGAGCACGGCGCAGAGCTTTCTGATTAGGTGCACTGCAATCTGCAAATGGCCGCAGGGAGTCTGCAGGTCTTGGACCCTCAGGAGAAAATAGTCATTAGGAGTAGGTTGTTCTGTATGTAGGTGTTATACATCAACCTGTGAAGAGTTAAGCATGTTGTTCTGGCACACTGGATACTTCAATTTCCATCCTCTACCCTCCCTTTTCTACAGCTCTCCTGAGCTTGTCCAGTGGAAGATACCTGCCTTTGGTCTGTTTGCCGCTTTGATCCTTGTCCCACAGCAGCAGTAGCAGACATGGATGTTTCTGAACTCCAGACCCTGAGCAGTTCTCCAACTGTGACCTGTAATAAAAGCTCAGTCCTTCACCTGAACTCACGCTGTTTTCAGCCTTGTACAAGTGACACCGACTGCCGCCTTGACCTCCCATTCCCCAGCTCACCTGTAAAATGACTATGAAACCAGGACTTCTTGTTGTGTTTCCCTCGTTTCATTTACACTGTTGTTGTTTGCTGACTCTGGGTGAGTAGAAGGGGCAAAAATTAGTACTTGGATCTAAATAACTCGGTGTCGTGTGAAGCAAGGTCTTCGCTTCAGGGTCACCTCTGCTGTTACTGTAGTTTCTCATCCGCGTGAAATTCAGAGCATCCTTGAATCCTGTCTGTGACAGCAGGGCCACTGTGGTGTTAGCTCTGCCCCTCTTTAGCTTACGAGAATTAGAAGATCTTGCATCTCATAGCCGGGCTTGTATTTATAGCTTCTTACTCAAATGTAGCCATATTTATCTCCTCTGAAGAAACTAGAGCAGTGGGTGAGGATGTAGGTGCTGCGGGTCTGGCTGCTTCCAGCACACGGTTGCACGCACAGTCAGTTGCTCTCCAGGCACAGTTCTTGCAGCCGAACACACGCACGAGTGCTTTTTCATTTTCTTCCATTTCCTTTTCACTTGTCCAACAGGCCCATCTCAGCCCTGCGTGTGATTACCTGATGACCTGTGTGCCTTCATTCACTCACAGCTGCAGCACTTAAATGAGATTTTGCTCCCTACTATCAAATCAGACCTTGATTCCCTGCACACACACACACAGAGGGATGGGTTTTCTCCCTCCAGTGCAGCATTCGTCTCCTACAACTACTGCCACACAAATTCTTGGAACCTCTCCTCCCTTCCTCATTACATTGTCCTCCATCCTCTCTAGTTGCTCAGGGTGGGGTGAATCCATCAGGAATGCCAAAAGCTGCCTTCCCACAGCTGTTCCTGACCCCAAACAGTTAACTTTATGATCTGTCAGCTACCAGAATTCTGCATTTAAAGAAATGGAGCTCAAATGAGTCTTGGCTTCTCCCTTTATACATGTGTACATGAGAGATCTGTTACAAGAGTCCAAGGCTGAGGATGACTTAAAATAATAATAATTAGGCAGATGATTTCTTTCAGTTGAGAGTTTAGTAATATTTGAACATTTGTATTTATTCCATTGTGATATTTCAAGAGATTTTATGGATTAAAAGTAAAGTAATTTGGAGGGAAAGCTCAAACAAGGGATTGCTTCATTATCTCATTCAGACATTAAAATGTTCATTTTTACTTCTTCCGTCACTCCAGGTGCACACACACCTGCGTTTACATGCTGATTCTTTCTGCATATTTGTTTTGCCCTGATTTTCTTAGGAAGGTTTTGGTATGTTTGAGTGGGTCCCTGGAAATCTGCACGGCATGAAAATCCCAAATTTCAGTTTGCATGCAAATAGGTATTATCAGTTAAATGGAATTAGTTATGAATATTGCCAAGTTAACAGTAAATACCAAATCATTTTCAGCTGTTTCTAGAAAATGCTGGATGCCAAAATGCAGGATAGGTATAAATGGTAGAGAAGGAACTTTCCTTCCTACCTTCTATAGATCTCATGTGTTTCCTGGTCTAGAAATTCATGGATCTAGGTGGAGTGGATCTCCTGCACAAAATGGAAGCCTCTGCATGTTCCAGCTGCAAAGATACTGGAGCTTTGAGAGGTTAATTTGTTTTTATCTAGTAGGTTTTTTAAATCCTCATAACCCTAGCACTACTGAGGAGCAATAGCAGTTATGCAGACAGTTATGTCGACATCAACTTAAGTTTTACACTTGCAGGGTTCATATATTTTTGGTATTGCTGGCACTGATACAAATGATAGCTCAATAACAGAAAAATAGAACAGTCCCTGAGCCACAGTTCTGATGCTTGAAGCATCTTTAAACCCCATACCCAAATGAGAGAGAGATAAAAACAGCCTAGTCAAAGAGGCTTAGTTTGAAGGAGCATTTTTGTGTGTTACTTGGTGACAAAATACTTAGGCATTAATGCAGTTTACAGCAAGACACCCTTAAGTTATCAGTGTGGTTGGTGTGATGCCTGACAGATTTAATGTAAATATTTATAGACTTGGCCTACTAATTATGCCAATGGAAAAAATGCAATATTAATGCTGTCACCTCCCCATGTCTCTACCTGCCAGCACGCTGGTAGCTCCCATAAATATTCCGAAGATAGGAATATGGCACATAAACAGAAGAGGTTATTTATATTTTTAATAGGGGATTAAGTTATCTCCAGCAGTAGTTTCCAGCCTGTGGTCCAAAGACATATGGGAGACTTGTGGACTATTCCCAAGGAAGCTATGAGAAGTGACAGGAGAGTTTTGTGTAGAGTATGTAGAAATATCTCTCTATGAAAGATGACGGGTATGCACCACCTTTAGGAAATATTTAGGGGTCCACACACGTGGAGAAAAGTTTGAAACCCACTGACCATATTTGTGCAAAGAACTGAATGATTTCAAAGTTCTGTACTGCCGTATGGTAAATGATTTGACTGTTGGTCCTGCCAGAGGCAGGCTGCCATAAGAAGTCCTGGTCCACAAAGCGGTAAAGCATGTGCTTAACTCAAAACACACGTTGATTCACTGGAGTTACTGCCTGACACCATAAGTAACTGGTTTGCTGAATAAAGACCATGGGGAAATTTAAGACAGAAGGCAAGGGCTACTATTGTCTTGCCAACAGCTCTGCAGATGCCTGATTTTCTTGTACAACCGAAAATCTAATTATGTGAATATGCGGTTCATATTTTTCTGTTTCAGTTTATCCACGTTAAGAGACTCCAAAGGTTTTGGGCGCCATTGGTTTCAGCTGTTACTGGTTGCCAACCCAAAAAGAATTATCACTGCTGTTATAGCCAGTTTAGGAGACTCTCTTTTAGCTCTATTGATGGCTCTCCTGATTTGTGATCTGAAAGTCTGTGGTTTCTGTTCTGGCACAAACCGACTCCTCACAAGCTGTGCAAATAAATCTCAAATGCTATCACCAGTGGTTGTGTGCGTGCCATGTGTGTGCCTTTTGGCTTATAGTCTTGAAAACTGAGTCAGAATGACTGGGTGGTTTCATACTGTTTTGTCTTGTGCAAAAAAGCATCATATCCTACATCCATCCCCACTGAAGTTAGTACAGTTGGGGTGCTGGTCCAGGGCTTGTGGGCCATGTTGCTGACCGATGTGGGGCTCTTTGCAGGAGCTGAGAAAAGGGCATTTTGGTAGCAGAGCAGGGTGCAGGCAAAAGCCATGCATGGTGTTACCAGAACAGCTCTCAAAACAGGTTGAAGTACTGCAAGCTTTCCATAAGGGCGCCCTATGTGGGCTTTTGTAAGATCGTGTTGCTGGTGCATGAATGGCAAATCTCATCTCCCTACAGATAAACGAGTCCTTGCTACGGACCTAACTCACAGCCACTGGAAGGAAACAGGCTTCTTACTGCCTTCAGTGAGCTCTGGATCAGACCGTATATAAGGTTCTCAGTTATTTCCAATCCACAGCTGCAGTTGTCTCTTGTAAACACTTCATCTGTCCAGCACACCTCTGTAAATCACAGAGCAGAATAACCCAGTAAAAGTGGAGTGCACGGTTTTGAAAAGGAACATTAAGAGGGGAAAAATACAACTCTCTCTCTTTAAACTGTCTCTTTTCTATATTGTTACCTTGACAACTCTGCTGCTGTGTTTCATCTTTGGTGGGACTTAGCCGTGGTGGTATAAGGGGGACATCCATGTGCGTTTCCACATCTACTCCGGCTCTGCTTCACAGGCAAATGCCAGGCGCAGGGCATCTCTTGCTGCAGAGCCCACGTTCGCTGCCTTGACCCATGGTGCTGTCTGGAAATGATTACAGATATTAAGAACTGGGACCCATTCTGATTAAAGGTAGAACATTATATCTTCTATTTCTTTTCCTTAAGCCAACACCAGAGCAATTTTAATGCTCTTTAAAAGGAGATGCAAGGTGCTTAAAATATTTTTAAGGGTGAGGGCAGCTGGAAAGCAGAGAGGGATGAAAGTACTCAAAAATAGTTGTATTATTTTTAGTATAAGCAGATACAGGAGTATATGTCAAGATTAGGATACAGTTCTGATGTGCTGAACTGAGTCTGGAGATGCTAAAAATACGCTTTCTTTCCTCGCAGTTTTTAGAAGAGAGGTAGAGGTAAGAGGAGAGCAGTGATGAACTGAGATTTTCATTCCTGTGCTTCCTTGCCTGTTGGGGTTTGGCACAGCTGCCTGTTCACCTGGGTGCCTGTGACCCACGGATGCTGGCAAAACATATGAGGCAGGGCGAAGTGTTATCTGTGGGAGTGGGATCCCTTCCACCCCCTTTTTTCCTCTTCCCAAAGAAAATCCCCACCAACGTAAGTCTTTTATTCCTTTTAACCGAAATGGCCAGCTTTATAGCTGCAAAGGCAAGACACGCAGGCTCTGGGGCTGAGCGCAGGCAGGGGTGTCTGTGTCTGAATGTGTGCGAGGAGAAGGGGGCTTTTACTGCAAAACACATGTGTTTTCAATTGCTATCTGGAGCTAGCCCAGTAGCTGTAACTTGGCCTGACAAAGCCTTATTGAAGTACAGACAGTGTGGTTTCAAAGCAGTTAGAAAAAGAACGGGAATGCAGTTCAGGAAATTCTTCAGGCATGGGCAGGGACTTGGCTGCAGTTCTACTGCTGGAAAATCTGACAGGGGCAGCTCATGAGCACAGGCCAGGCCTCGTGCTGCTCTGAAAGCTGCGCTGCATCCTTCCCCCAGCCTCCAGCACCCCTCTGGGTTTTCATCTGCCCGCCGAGGGAGAGGTAAGAACCGCGTTGCTCCTTCCTGCTGCAGCCGGGATGTGCTATTCTTTTGTGCTAATGCAAAGAGGATTCTTGCTTTTGGACTGTTGTTTGGGGGAGAAAAGTCAGGAGTGGGAAGTTGTGGCATATTTGTAAAGGGATGGGAGCAGCTTGGGGCTGGGTGGTGGTTCTGGCGAACTTTGCTTTGGTAGTTATTCTGCGGGCAAAGCAACTCCCGCGCTGCGCCTCTGCCTGCGGGAATGCTGCAACCAAATAATCCCCAACTTTCTCATTGGGGCAATAAGTACGTATATAACCTGCAGCCACCGAGAGGCTGGCTCTGTACCATGTGTGTCACCTACAGATTTCGCTGAAAGATGCGATTTGTTAACGATAAATACATTTGTGTGTACGTTGTATTGTAGTTGTTTAATGAGTTCAGAGCATGTTTGTCTGGGGGTTGTTTGGCAATTCCTGATACAGCTAGCTTGTGAAGAGAGACAGTAGTTCAGTAATAATCATTGCTTTGTGATTTCTCTGGTTTTGGGGTTTGTTTGGTTTTTTTTTTGTATTATGTATTTGCATGAGCAAACTGCAGCAGACAGCACATTCAGAAACCACATGGAGCAGATTAGGAGGAAAAGCATTAATTTAGGGGCTCTTCTATCTGCAACTTCTCTTGTGATGTGCATTTCTTTCCCCAAATAACTTAAGAAACGTTTATGATGAAAAGCTCTCTCTCCCTTTAGGAGCCTGCCAGATTTAAGCAGTGCTCTCTCATCCTTTTAGTTGCAGCATTAAAGCTTGTCTTGCCTTTGCAGAGATATCAGCACCTTATATGGCAGCTCGTGTTTGGGAGTTCGGGTATGGCGCGTTCGTCAAGGCGGATGGAGGTGTCGGGAGGAGTCCGCCTCACGCAGCTTCAGAAACTTCCTTGCCTCTGCCAGTGCCTCTTCCTTGGATTTTCACAGCAGTGTTATCCCATGTGTTGAAAATGCTTTTTAGCTGTGTTTTATGGTGGCGATAGGGAGGTTTTTTCTTTCAACAAGGAATGAATTAAAGGCATTAAATTATACAGTGGGACAGCACTAAGTGTTTCTGGCTCTTTCATGGCAGTAGACCCACAGATTGCTTTGCCAGCATTCAGCAGGACTGCACATACAGAGCTCAGCCATTCATCTCAGCAACCAAAAAAATCAGTGATAAGGTGAGGTTCACCTATCATAAAGTGCATCAGATCCAGTATGTGACAGAGCCATAGCTTTCTCCCAGTGATGCTGGTGAAGTGTGTATGTGGGCAACTCCAAAGCATAACAGCAGGCTCAGGCAGACAGCAAACCTTACCTGGAAAGAGTGGAATTCGGTGGATTTGGATCTTTAATGGCAACATTATCTGGTATGATGCAAAGAGATTCTGTGTGATGGAAAGGGAAAAAAAAACGCTGATTGGGAGCATCTTACCCTTGTCATTGCATCTGTTTTTTTCCCTGTGAAAGTGATGATCAGCTGAATTGGGTTGGTTTGGGCCAAGTGAGCCCTTTGCTGGTTTGGGGTGAGGGAAGGACATCCTCCAAGAGACACGGATGTACTGAAGCCTCCTGGAGGCTGATGTGAGGGAAGAGAATGAGAGAAAGGACAGAGATGAGTTGTGGAAGAGGGAGGCATATGATGCAAACAAAGAGGCTTCATAAGTTCAAAGTCTGCTTTGCAGAAAATGCACCTGCAGTGAAAATGCTGTTGTTAAATGAAGGTCTTGTATAGTCTGGACTGCTTGAGCCTTCACAGGCTGCCATCTTACCCTGCAGACTTGGAACTCTATTGCTTTTCTCAGCAGCTGTTGATTTAGGCACCCAGTCAGCTTCTTATGCTCTTCACTGCTAGCTATAAGCTTATTTTAAAGGAAAAAATTAAAAATTCAAGTTCCTACCTCTCATCATGCAGCATCCCACCTCCCAGATCTCATCCTCAGCACTGAAGAGCCAGAGAGACAAAGGGACTGGAATACATCTTATGTAGCGAGAAGCAGCCAGGGCTGTGCTGCTGTACCTGGCTTTCAGGGATGCTCCTGCCCCACACTGGGGTGAGACAAGCAGTGCAGGTTCTTCATTGGATGTGGGATCAGTCTGGATCATGGGATGTCCCAAGTGCCCAGCTGGGCTGCTTGTAGTACCCCTTTCTGACAGCACCCCAGTGGACACACGGGGGATGCATTGTGAGTGCGGGCAGGGGAGGCTCTTTGCAATACCCGGGGCTGGATTTGATTGAGGGAGGTGGTGATGGTTTCCTCCCTAACTCTGGCAGCTGATCCTAAGCCTTCCCCTGCCAGAGGAGACCTTTCTGCAGGTCCACCACGGTCAAGCGTTCAAGCCTTGCTTTGTTCCCAAAAGCACTGTGGAGTGTATGCATGGGTGAACAGTGTTATGCATCTAAAGTGAGATTGGAGGGTCTCTTGATCTTGGAACCGTACAGGTAAGAGAGCCATTAGCACACCATTATATGTGTATTCCTTCTCCTGCTCCATCCCAAGAGCAAACTGGAAAGCGTGTCCATGCAAACAAATGGGTAAGCGCAGTAAGCACATCATGTGGAGGGAAGATGGGCAGGGAAGATGTAGCAGCAGAACAAGTTTTAACTTGTGAGAGCAGGATCACTGCAGAGACTCTACTCTGGATCCTGGCACATGCTCAAGCCCACAGTTCTCAATTTGTGCCATGCTGGTTGGATTCCAGCCGTATAAATCCATATTACGATCCTGCTTTGCACATTCCTCCAAGCCATATCTCTTTTCTTGGTACTGTGGGGTGAGAGCGTGTTGGGGCAGAAGTCTGCGAAGTGTCACCTCCTGTAGCTTGCTTTCTGATTCGAGCTCAGTTGATGATATCCCTCTTGCTGTTCCTACAGCCTCCTGCAGTCACACCTGCTACTGGCTATTTTAGTGTAATTCTTATATTTGTTCATCCTGCTTTGAGACACTCTAGCAGGAAAGAGCGTTTATAAACTTGGCACAGACGGACAGAGGCTTATGATCCCTTCACATCATCTGAGCGGTGCATAAGAACCAGTGTGTGAATGCAGCAAAGCCAGTACGATGTTTGCATGCAGTGTAAAAGTTTTGCTACAAGTTGTGGGGCATTTTATGAAAGACATCCTTTGATGAGTGGCTTGATACATCAGAGAACTCACTGCAGAAACATTTTCTTCCCTGTTAACTTTCCATTTTCTCCTTAATTCTGAAAAAGAAAAATACCAAGACAAAGTAACTATCAAGAAAAAACTCTAAAAGTTAGAAGAAACACTCAGAAATAAGAAAACAGACACATTTCTGTTCTTCTCTGAGAAGAGAAACAATGCTAACATCACATTGCTCACAGCCTCTCACAGCATCATAATAAAATACCACTTTTGGTTTAGGAGACCGAGCTGCCTGTTACTTTGTTTTATTCTGGCAAACTATGTTTTGAGTTTTACTATAAGTGCTTCTTGAATGCAAAGCAGTGATGGAGCAGAGCAGAAGTCCCATTGTCAGCTTTCAGTTCAATCCATCTGCTCGAAGATACTGGTTTATAAACTGAGGCTTTTGCAGTGCCCTTGTGCTCAAGCATGTTTATTGTCTAAATGCTGCCAGCCCTGGCAACCGGGGAAATTACATGAGCTCTCAAGGTGTTAGAGGTACAGGTTAGCCTGGAGCATTGTGGGATCTGGATTAGAGATGCTTTACCAGGAGGTGAATCCCCAAGGTCTCTCCATCTGCCTGTGCTGAGTGAGTCCAACTTCTTCAAAATACAAGAAGTGGGGATAGGAAAAGAGGTATTTCCTAGTGGACCAGGCAGAGCATGAATCAATGGACTGTGCAGAGCATGAATCAATGGACTGTGCAGACCAAGGAAAGCTTGCTGATGTGTCTGTGTTTGCCAGGATCAGGGTAGGTATTTGAAGAACCCTGCATGTGATGTACCCCACTGATAGAAACTAGTCAGAAAATAATAAAACATTGCTTAGGATGGATCTTCCGCTTTTTGTCTCTCTGGCCTTGTATCGCCTTGCAGTGGTACCCAAGAAGTGGGCATTAAGCGATGATAGTCTTCCCATCTCATGGAAGAGCTGCTCCCCATGTGGAGAGATGGAAACTATTGACAGAAGCAGAGGGACAAGCAGAGAGTGAAGAGCCCAAGCTCATGGCTGAGATGGTGCAGGAGAAAAATGCTGTGATATTTAACTACCCCAGCAAGTGTTTCATCCTTTGGGCTGTTCCCCACTGCTCAGCCCTTGCTGGTCGAGCTGCAAGTGAAAAGTCTTTTTCCAGAGCCTGATCCTTTTATGGAGACCCAGCCTGTGGTCTGACCCATGTGTAGGGCCATCGATCAATTTTGGGTCATGATGCTGGTGGATTAAGGGGCCTGAGGGTGTCAAACTTGAGAGAGAGTTTTATGGGGAGTGGAGAGGAAAAAAGTCTTGTTGATAGATGGCTCAAAACACTCTTCTTCATGCCAAATTTTGTTTTCAGTCACGCTCCAGAAATGTCTGTGCTTTTGAACCTGGTGGACAGTGTGCACTTAAAAGACAGAGAAATTAAAGAAGATGAATCTGCAAAGCATTTACAGCTAGCACATTGCCTTCCAGTGATATGGCAGAGAGCACCTCTGAAGGCTTTTTAGTTTATTTTTCCACATTTCATCCCAAAATAAAAGGTTTTTGTTTCAAAAAAAACACAGAAAAAGAGAAGAGAACGTCAGTGATACAGACACAAAGTGATGTGGGAGATATAAGTCCAAGGCCCAAGGGAATTTGAACCCCTCTCTCTTCTATAGAAATGTGTTCCCATCACTATGCTACAGGTTGGCCTGGGGTCTTCATTTTTGGAAGCAGGCAGGGAGGAGAGATGCTGTGTCGGCTGCACAGGTCTTAAGGGCTTTTGGTCTGGTTTGTAGTGACCAGTTTCAATGAGCTCTAGGGCATTTTTGACAGCAAATTTCAAGTGGGCTTAAAAGAGAGAAGCTACATTCCCATATTGCATCCCCTTTCAGCTTAAAATTGTTCTATTACTAAACATACATCATTTAAGCACTGATCAAAGACACCCCCGTGGCACAGAAACATTATTGATTTCTCTTGTTATGCTTCACCCTGTTCATAGCCTTCATTGAGCCTACAAAGCCAGCGTGGCCAGGGGGTGTTACAGCTCTGGGTATTTGCAAGGGGAAGGTGTTTATCCATCTATATTCATACAAATCACTTATTCTGCCTGATGAATCATTGATCTGGGTTGTGTGCCCTGAGTCAGAAGCTTTCTGCCAGGGCAGAAGGGCTTGGTGGAATCGGGAGAGGCATGCAATAAAGATTTGCCATAACTTGTGGCATCTGATGTGATTTTTGGAAGCTCAGTGCCAGTTCTGATTTGTGATGCCTTTCAGCTGAGCCTGGTTTCAGCTTTGCTGAAGGGAAGCGCAGAAGCTTCTTTGCCAGAAGTACTCTGAGAGCAGCCTGTGTGGATCAGAGGACATAGTGACATGACTCTTCCAGTGGTCTTACAAAAACCCAAATAAATCTTTCTTGTTACAGACCATATCTCTAAGGTACCCTAAAGTGAAAGGATGAATAGCTTTTCTAAGCAGACTGGATTTTGTATCAGGCCTTGTTTGCAGTGTTCATATATAAGGATTCAGTGTACAGCTCTTGTGCAAAACCTTATTACCCGTTTTTTTTTCTGCAGCCGCAAGAATTCCTTGGAGAATTACCCAGGTTCCAGGCTATACTTTTGTAGTCATGGTAATGTTGTCTGTGGCTAAACTGCTAAGATTTGGCATACTGCATTTCTTGTATTGTAAATGGGACTGTACATGTGCTGATGGTGGTCCAGTGCTGTGCATGTGTGTCTTTAAGCCCTCTCATGTCAGGCAGACACTTTCAGATTTGTCTTTTGAAGGGAACGCTTCTCTTTCCAATTTCTGTATTTATTTCACTATTATGTTTTCACCACTATGATGAAATTAGGCACTTGTTCCTAATATTTTCATTACAGAAGAAGAAATAAAGCTCTATTAAGTAACTGTCAGCCTTTCTCCTCAGCTCAGTAATTGAAAAAGGGGGGTTACCTTATACATGCAACTGCTAGATGCCCTTTCACAGCAGTACTTTTATGGTGCCTTAGCTCTTTTCAGTGTTTGAGTCACGAGAAGTTACCAAAATGACCAAAATGTAATTTATGGCTAGCACACCTTTCCCTCCCACACAGAACAGATTATTGGTAGTGGATATAGCTGGCTCCTTGTGGAGTTGCCTGCTTATTCTACTCATTTATCTAACGCACCTTAGCACTCTCTGTCCATCATTCTGTCTTCCTTCCTTGAGAACTACAGACAAGAGGATTTTGTTTTGGTATTGACAGTTTGAGGGGAAAGGGTGTGTAGAAATCATACATAGCTTTACATGTAGCTGTGTGAAAGTTTCTATAGAAAGAACATGCTATGTTCACCATGCATGTTGTAGTACTTCAGTTGCTCAATCTCTGCTAAAGCAGCTTTGAGCTAAATATTTCATCAGAACCAGAGAAATTATCAAAATGAGGCTGCTGTGTGAACAAAAGTTGCTCTTTTTGGTTATTTTCTGTTCCTATAAATTCTTTTAGTATCTGCAAACATTTGCCCCAGCTGGATATGCTATTTTCTCCATCCTAGAGACTGCAAGTAAAGAGAAAACAAAGGGAAAAAAAAAAAGGAGAAAGAGCAAGAGGATAAACAAGTTTTGCAATAAGAGATATTTTGAGCTGGGTGTTTCATATTGTTTTTCATTGGTCAAATGTCTTCCACAATTTGAGAGGGTTAGCGATGCAATTTATTCATTTTCTCCAAGGGAGAGGCTGCATTTAATATGTGCTCTCCAGGATTCCCTGTTAAAATATTAGGCAATAAAATCCTTGCCTGTACAGTACTTGTGGTTATAATTTCCCCCAGGTAGTGGAAACTCAGTAATGTATTGTTTAAGTTTTCCCTTTGCACAGATCGGAGTAGTTGTAGCTGTGTAAAAAGGCCTGTTTTTCTCCAAGTGCATGTATTTGTTGGTGACCCAGCTTCTCTCTCTGATGAGCTCTCTGCTGCAAAGCCTTCCATCTTGGCATCTGCGAGCAAAAACACTGCTCCAGACAGAGCTGGGTCTGTTGTAACCAACTTGCTTTAATCCCCCTTGGTAAAATCTATGTCTGCCTTGGTTTTGGGTGGATTCACAGTAGAGAGTGATACCCCAGCTTGAACAGCATAATTGATTTACGATGAGCCTATTTACGCTACCAAAACCTGCTCTTTAATACAGACACACTTTTCTGTGGTGATGTACTTCTAATGCACACTGGATAAACTGGCTGAACCAACCCGTATTAGAGAACACGCTTATGTGCCGTGAGCCATTGGCTCCTCCTGTCATATCGTGCAGACACAATACAACTGTCTGCACAATTGACGTTGTAGATCCTCATAGCATTAGCTGGGGTTGGGGTAGTCTGAGGTTGTAAACAAGGCATGGTTTGGGGAGCAGGGTGTGAGATCCTTTTTTTAGAGCAGCTAAAAAAGCTGGAAGAAGCAGGCAGGCTTGGAGGCGTGGATGGGCTGCTGGGGCTCGCCTTGCTCTAGTTTTAGTTCAGCAATCACTGGCAGCAGTATCATCTGAAGGAGGAAGCTCAGGCTGTAGATGGGCAGCACTGGTGCTCACAGCCTCTCTTGTGGGTGCTGCTTAGCAGCACCACACTGATTGCACAAGTCTGACCTGCTTTTCTCCTTGGTGTTTTGTAGACCTAGAGCATATAGGGGAAAAATCCTTAAAAATGCAATGCTTCAGAAACCTGAGAGGAAAATGATAGGAATATCTCATTTGTTACTATTATTTTTAAAACCTTCTTGACCACTGCTGTGGATTTTGAGTGTGGGGGTCTGCTGACATTAGGGAATGAGGCAGATGGGCATCACCACCCTCCAGAAGAGTGCTGCTCATGGAATGGGAGTGGGGCTGAGAGCACATGAGGCTAATTGGGCTAAACACAGCCTTCCTGAATAGGCTGCTAAGTCAGCTTTGCTTTATAGGTCCATATCAGGAGAGGTGTCAATGCCTGTGAGCTCAAAAGAATTTAGTGCCTGAATGGATTTATTTAGTACTCGAGCGCATGTTTCAGCCTGGTTGAACCCTTGCAAAAGAAGGGAGAGGTGGCTGATCGCCTGTGCTGCAGGTGACAGCACCAGGCAGCACTAGAAAACACAGGTCTTAGCAGCTTTTGAAGCAGGGAAGGGTAGGAAAAAAAGGTAACTGATTCTTCAGGCAGCGGCAGCCCTTGCCTTAAATGTATGGGCTTCAGCATTGGAGCAGCAAAGATAAATCGATAACTTCATCCCTGGTGCAATGCTACTGGAACAAAATTTATGCCATGAAGAAACTTGCTTTGCATCAGCCTGCAGTGGGCTTTGCCCCACTGCTGACTGCACGTTGAATTTTATTAGATGCTGGAGTATGACCCTGCTAACAAAAAAAGTTAGGGAAAGACCAGGAAACTAGTAGAAAACAAATATAAGCTGCTATCACTGGGTATCTAATTTCTACCATTGTCTCATCATGTCCTCACAGATCACACTCCCAAGGAGAGGAATTCACATTGTTTCCTCCTGGTAGATGAATTTTGGAATTCACTACGTACAACCATCAATGCCAGTCCATGGTGTTGGATCAGTAATGCAAGAACGTGTTTGGTGCTTCCTTATCTGTATAGAGTATAAGTGCAAAACATTTGGCAAACTGTGTGTTATTCGAGATGGTCTCATATCCTCAGTTTGTGTGTGTCAAAAAAGTCTGAAAACAAGAAACTGCTGCCTGGGGGAAACCCATGAAAGTGGCTTTCCATGCCGCGAATGTGAAGGGTCAAAAGAAAAATGTGAATACTTTCATTTGTGTGCTCCACAATCACAATGCCCTGTGCATGCAGAAGCTTGCACACAGCTATTGTGCAGTATCTGTATTCCAGACCCCTGTCCCATCTGGTTGAAATGTCATTTAAAAGCACCCATCTCTTCCAATCCATAGTGGGGGCAGCTGCATCCCTCACTGCCCAGAGCCAGCTACCATGGTGTAGGAGGGGAACAGAGCTCACCATGTGGGACTGTGAAGCAGTTCTTCCTGGAGATGCTGCTGCACTGATTTCTTCAACGCCGCCTTTCCTTCCTTCCTTCCCTCTTTCAATGAGTTTGACCCCTGGTGTTCTTCTAGGATGCCATGCCCACGCAGGGTTAAGCCAGCACAGATATTCAGGAATCATTTGTTAGGGATGTGACAGCTGGAGAAACTTGTGCTTCAGGTTTACTTGGTTAGGAAAGATTGGGGTGCAGGACAGAATAAAGGCAAACACTTGCATTTTGCCTTTTTGCTTTGGGTGGAAGGAATGATTTTAGCTGAGATACATATATACATATATATATATTAAATTAAAGCCTCTGAGAAGTCATAGTGCATCTTCAAAACAAACTGCTGAACTCAACTGCTTTTACCAAATGCATGCAAAATTTTCCACTCAGGATCCTTCCTTGCCCCATTGCAAAACCTGGGGCGATGAGCAGTGTCACTCGAGAGTTTCCCCACAGGATACCTTTAGACAGCGTGCTTACATGTGTTTATAAATATATATATATATACACATTTAACACATAAAATTCTCTTTTGGTATGTTACTGCATACAGTAAGCAGAAAGAAAAATAATGCAGAACTAAGGTATGGAAGAAGATGCTGCCCAGCTGGTCAACTCTGAAAAAGAAAGAACAAAACTCTCTAAGAGGCACAGACACAAACAGCTGTTATCATTGTCCTTCTCTTGCCATTTAATACACGTGGTTATTTCTTTGTGGTCGTTTCAGATGCCTCAGGAACAGTACGCACACCGGAGCACCATGCAGACCTCAGAAGGACCCCAGGTATACAAAGTGGGGATTTATGGCTGGAGGAAGAGGTGCCTCTATTTCTTTGTGCTGCTCCTAATGATTTTAATCCTGGTGAACCTTGCTATGACCATCTGGATTCTGAAGGTTATGAACTTCACAATTGTAAGTAGGGGTTACCCTGGAAGGTGTGGGGAAGATGAGGGAGGGTGGTGGTCTTTCCTCTGAGCATGACTTCAGATAGAGCTTTGATAAGGGGGTGTTTTAGTTGCCATGGATAGCCGTTCCTACAAATTCACCCAGTGATCCTCTTTTTCTGCTGGTGATGTCTACAGTATTGCCAATCTGAAGAATCAGCTCAGTGTTGCAAATCATGTTCCTCCTGCCTGCTGTATATATACATGTATATATGTAAACGGTATGCACCACCCTCCCCTACTTTTCAGTTATATAGTGTTTTAAGATTAATAGGTTATTTTGAACCAGGATGTGGGAATGGGTTCAAGCCTTTCTTTTAGATTTTTTTCTGCTTTTGTCCATGACTGGGAAGTTGGGAAGCTTGATTTGCCTTTTTCTTAAGGAGAATTCATGTTTTATTTTTCCATAACGGCATGGTTCCAGAAGCTCCATGAAGAAAAATAACATTTGCAGGGTGACTTTCTGGGTGCGGTACTTAGGAGAAGCATATCTTTGTCCTCATTGTGCATGGTTGGTTGGTGCACATCAGTCCTGCCAGCAGCATTCCCTTGCTGTACAGATTCACTGGCCAGGGTTAGCCTTCCAGAAGTCCCTAGAAAAATGCTGGGCAGCTGTACTGGGAGGTAGACTGCATTGGGCCAGATTGTGCCTTCGAGGCCGAGAGCGCTCTGTGCATCACTTGAACTCTGTTCAAACTCTTTTTGAGATCTTAAGGGGTGCCTTAACCTTGAATTGTCTTTTTACAGTGTGAGCTTCACCCCTCCTGCTCAAACACACTGGAAGTCAGAACATGATAAACCAGGCTCACCCCCCTTCCAGAGCTAGTGAGCCTTTGTATATTGCAGGCCCTGGTTTTTCAGTAGATAATTTGTCCAGGCAGAATGAAAATTAAATGATTGCTCCCCTCTGCTTCAAAGCAGTCACTGCCCCCTTGGTCAGATGGAGTTATTTTAAGATAATTTGAGTCTTCAGGAGAAACTGAGTTTGAGGCTTTAATCCTGGATTTACTTCGTGGGAGAGCTGTAAGGCTAAATTCCCCTAGACCACTTTCAAGGGCTTTCCCTGCCAGGCACTGATGTGAGCAGTGTGTTTGAAGTCTCCCGGCATTTCTTTCTGTGCTTTGGTCTTGTGAAGTCCTGAACAGCTGTGTCCAACATTATGTCATTAATGGGCCATGAGAAGTTGAGTAAACAGTCTCTGACTTACTGTATCCAACAGACAAAATGCTGTGTCAGGGGAACTGTAGCGTTCATTTCCTCTAACCAGGATGCTGTCAAGGTGTGCAGAAGATTGCAGTGCCTGTGTACTTAGGGAGCAAGCAATTATAAAGCAGTAATCCACAAAAAGCTCCTGTGGGTGGGTAAAGAGTGAGCCAAACTGGTAAGCAATTAATGCTTAACCAGACCAGGTGTTTAATCTTGTGAAATGGGTGTCATTTTGGTATACATTTTGTGCTGAACTGTGGTCTTTAGATAAATGTAGTTGAAAAATAGATATTTCTGATGTGATAGGAGACTGTCATATGCTCATTATACAGGCAGTGCCCAAGCACAAAATAATGGGATTTCAGATTCTCACCTTTCAGAAATGTAACTTTATTTGTTTAGAATAACATAACTTTGATATGTCGGTCCTATGCTTCATGCTATTTGGTGGTGGTGGTCAGTCAACTCTCCACAAGCTGCTTGGGAAGGCAGGTGAACTTCTCTGTTCCTTTCTCCCTCACTGCCTTCTCCTGATGCATTGCATTTTTCAGGCCATCTGCAGAAAGGTAGAGATATGTCCGCGATACATCTTAGAGATACGGATGGAAACCTCCCACTTCCAGCAGCTCTCTCCATCCCACTAGGATATACACTGGCTTTTGGGGGGGATGCACTAATCTTCCAGCTCTTGTCCGATTCTGTTTCCTTAAACAGTCATTTGCCTTCTCATTCACTAGGGATTAGTCCAGGGTAAAGTGTATTTTGTATATGGGTTTAGTTAATTCGTATATTCTGAAGTTAGTAGGTGATGAACAGCAATTAGTGATAAAACCACAGATGGTAGCACTGAATCCTGCAGTGGGAACTGCTTTATGGTTATAGGCATGGCCACGCTAGTCAGGGTGTGTGTCTCTGACACAGCCAATTGGAGATAGATACAAGAAAGAGGCATGTAAAATGTGAATCCTTGTCCCAGTATGCACCCATTCATCTCCTGCTGCTCCTGCAGCCTCACTGGCTCTTTGGATGCTGCTCTGCAATCCCTCCTGCACTGTTCCCTGAGGCTGGGAAAACCACTTTGCTAAGTGAACTTTCAGAGGCAGACTTTTATCTCTAAATAACAAATGTAGGAAAGTTCTCAAATGAGGAGATGCAAATATGGAAAAAAAATCTTTAATTTGTTCCTGTTCTGATAAGAGGAGCTGAGAGTCCTTCTGGGGCAGGAGAATGATTCAAGTAGTCAGTAGGCAATAGCTATTGCTTAACAGGTCTGAGTTACCCCAGTGCTTGCAGAGCAAAAAAGGAGGGGAGAGTTTGTATTTCTGTTCTTGTGGAAAATGTAGTATTTCCAGTATCTTCCCACCCCTGAGCTTTCCTCCCAGACCCTGGGTCTGTTCAACTCCACACAACAGTCCTGGCACTTGCCAGAATTTAATGAGTGCTCATTATAGCCAGTAAGTGCTCACAGTATTTTAATGAGCACCGCAAACTTGCTCAAGAAAAACTCAGGCATGTTGTAAATGCTGATAATGGGGAGTGGAGCACGTTGTAGCAGTATCCATACACTCCACTTCCACATCAAGCCCTGACATCCCTTTCTCTCCCCTCTGCCTCGTGTACCAGGAGACAAATCCTTCAAAATCAAACCATAAACTGCCAAACAGTGGCTTTTAGTAAGCAAAGCATCACTAATATATTCTAGGGTTTGCTTTTATCTGAATGTTTAAGGCTTAAACAAATTTATGTGTGGCTGTTGCTTTTTACATGGGGCTTTCAAAGCAGTGTCACATTTGCTTGGAGCAAATCGGTGACTCTCTAGTGTATCCTCTGGCACGTTCACTTCTGATGTAGTTTTTGATCCTCAATTTGTTTTAAATGCCTTTATCAGGCACAGACTGTATGGAAAACAGGTCTGGAGGGGGCCTCAAATATCATCTGCCTGTCCCACAGCTGGTTTGCATAGCCAGGTCCATTTATCCTGTTCATTCACATCAGGGCTATGCTGCTCTGGGACTGTGGGAAGCTCTGTGAAGGTTGCTACCTCTTAACCTTGCTTTGATTTTTGCACCAAACCACAGAATGAATATGGACCAAAGCCACCAATTTCGGTTGAAACCCAAATGCATCCTGAAGGTGACCTAACCTAATTGAGGTAGAAACCACCGTCCAGCTCTCAGCTTTCTAATGATATATAGGCAGAGGGAGCTCTGCTTCATTCAGATCTTGAACAAACCTGGTTAGAAGTATGTGGTTTGCACATAGTGGGTTTGGGTAGAAAGCAGCGATGCCTGTTAGCTGTGTATGTGGCTCAGTCTGAAGGTCCAGCGCGGGCTTGGGCTGTATCCTGCTGTCACAGGGCTCAACCTCAAGCTATGGAATGCCCAACCTCAAGCTGCACACAGCTCAGCTGAGACAGGTAGAGCCCTGCAAGGGTTTGTATATGCCAATCTAATTACAAGGCTGCAACCAATGCTCTTATCAACCTTCCTTTTTATGGTCCACATGCATTAGCATCCAGTGATGTAGTTCTTTAGCAGTAGGATTGCTCGTGACTGTGCATATAAGTACATACGTTTTCTCTGCTGTATGTCTGTGATGTGCTAGGGATCTCTATTTCAACTATTACTAGTAAGCTTAAACCACTTTTTAAAAGCTTCCTGTTCTAGTAATTTCTGAATATTACAATAAAAGATGTGCTTACATAAACAGAGCAAACCAATATCCTTCTTTTGAGCAGTACAAGGCTCAGAAGACTCGGATAATGGCAGTGGCAGTGCACTGACCTCTTTCCACAAGGGTAGCATACAATGCCTGGTATTTTAAAGAGTGTTAGGAGTCTAAAGCATTATCCATTAGTACCCTTTTTTGGTCTGTTAGGCAGCAGGAAGAACTCTAAACAGGAGAGGCAAGAGTTGTGTCCTGTTGTGGCTGCATTTAAATGGCAAACACCCACCTACTTGTCTGCCCGTCAAAGCACTGAGGACCCTTTGCTTTTCCTTTGCCCTTCCCTGGTGTTTCTATCCATAGCTGCCTGTTTCCATGGTTTGGATTGTAGGCTTTTGGGGACAGAAGCTGTTTGCATGTGGCATCCTGTTGTCCTGTGTATTGGCAGTTTCTACTAAACTCTAAACATTAATAAATGGAAAAATAATACTTTTCCCTTAATCAGTTTGCAAGGTTTGAAATGCCTGGTGAACTGTCTTCTAAGAATCTCCCAAAGCAAAGGGACCCGCATAGTCTTTGTAAGGAAAACATTGTGCGGCTTTGTGCTATCTGTACATGCACTTCCAAGGAAATGTAATGTAGAAACAGGCAGACAACGACCTGCCTCATCCCATCTTCATTAGGATGCAAAGAGAGGGGGAGCTTTCCCTTCTGGCCTGATCAGGCTGAGGTTGGGGTGCTCCATAACCACAGCAAACACAAACTCTTGTGTTCTCCTTCCAGGACCATGTCAGGTTTATTGAAGGCTTGCATCTTTTAGCATGAGGTTCAGCCATTTTTTACTGGTTTAATTGAACAGAAACAAATGACTGCTGCTGCTCAGATTTTTCCTTTTTTGCTGCAGGCTGCATTTGTAAATGAAGGGTTATGGTTTAGAATCCTTGAATGAAATGTTAGCTATTTAGAGAGACAAAGTGCTTCTGTAGGTGGCACAAACGCTAAATATCATTACTATCTTGCTTTCTTTATTAAAAGTTGATAAGAAAAATGAGCTTTAAAAATTTGGTTATGAGCAGTTATTTCCAATACAATTACTCCCTCTTGTGTGTAAACTACCTGCCACATTTCAATTACAGGAAAACAGTAGGGTAATAACACAGCTGTAAAGATGGATTTGAGTTAGAAAAACTCATTACTGTAACAGGCAGGATTCTTTTATTAATGATTTAAAGGCATAGACTTGGCTTTATTTTTTTTTTAATTAAAAATTGCCCCAGACTAAACTGACTGTGCAGTTTATATTCCCTCTTCATGGTTTCTCTGGGGTCTCTTTAGGTGCAATGATAAGGCCAACATGGGAAAGAAATGTGCTTTTCAGCTTCTGCTTTGTAGTGCAACTGTAATCTGTCAGGTAAAATTGTTTAGAGTTAGAATTACTGTATCCTTAGTGAGGAAAGAGTGAAAGGTTTTTGTTCCTCTCTTCCTGTCATACACACGCATATAAAATTGTGCACTTCTCCATCCTTATTCATGTTGTTCTTGTTCAAAAACAAGTAATTGTTTTGAGGCTGCCTGCATGACCCAAGAGCCTTGTGTATTTCCCTTCTTTCCTAATTCACTTGGACTGTATGTCCTGATATAAAGATGTTAACATTGTAGTGGTCTGACAACACCACCAATACTGTTAGTGACTGTACTATTGAGTGAAGAAGTTTCTATGGGTGAAATTGTTGCCCCCTGGAATTCAGAAGGAGTCTTGGTATTGACATCAGTGGATCAAGCCCTTTGCCATAATGCTTTTTATTTGCAAGTTTTTTACAGTCAATTCAATTTTTCTTCCTTCTGGATTGAGGAAAAAATGTGTTATGCTTTTGTTTTACTCTTTTTAGAGGTCTGAATTTTACTCCTGAAGAGTTTCTTTTCTGTACAAAAACCAATTGAGATTACTTATCTTTTTTAAAGATACATATGGTACTTTTCTGGCTTCTCTCCTTTGGTGTTTAGAATAATGTAGTCAGTTTTAATGGGATATTGCATGATGTTATTACAAGTTTGCCCCTTCACTACTGTTTCCTCCCAAGTGTTAAGCATTTGGTACTGATGACTTGCTGAGTTATAGTGCATCAGTTTCTTCTCGTGCTACACCTTTGAAAATTCAGTCTCTGATAATATTTCACTTTTATTATCCTAATATCACATTTTCTCTACCAGGATAAGCACATAAGGGTTTCATCTTCTTTGTTACCAAAAAGTGATGAAAGGACCCCATATTTTTACCTTACTGTCTCTACTCTCTGCTGAGCCACTGACTTTTTCAGAGGCCTGCCATAGCACTGGATATGCCTAAAGATATGTCATGGGAGCAAAAGAAATAGTGAAATAGTAAGTCTTCTACTGCTACCACTAAACCAAGCTGGATGTGCTGCCC
The DNA here is from genome assembly GCF_033815535.1 of Pezoporus flaviventris. NCBI lineage: Eukaryota > Metazoa > Chordata > Aves > Psittaciformes > Psittacidae > Pezoporus > Pezoporus flaviventris. The sequence goes on along the minus strand of NW_026892571.1, from coordinate 12,690,622 downwards.
TTCAGTCATTTAGATAATTATTTGGTTTTATTCTTTGGCTTTTGCACAAGACAGTCTATGGTGTACTGAGTGTTACAACAGCAGATGGCCCTTTTCTCTCAAAGATTTTGGGTTGGGTTTCATGAAGAACAGTGGCTTATGTGATTATGCTTCCAACTCGATGGACAGGCTTCCAGGTCTCAGTTCTTGATTGTTTCTAAGCCACTGTTCATACTTAAGCCATGTCAACAGAAGTATCTATCCAAGAGACAGGAATATCTCAAACATACTTAATTTCTGTATTTCTCAGAGGCAGAGAAGAAAGCAATCTTATTTATTAGTATCCCTACTGTGAAAGAAGCTGCTGCATAAGCTCTGTACTTGCTACTAACCAGGAGTGAGAGATATTATAAATGTCCCCATACCAGAAAAAGCTTTTATTGATGCTGTTTTCCTACTGGACACCAGAGAATTTAGCCCTGACACCCAGATATAGCAGGACCCAGCATCTCTTGGTTATTACTACTTCTGATTTGAAGGAAGCTGTTAGAAACTCAGCAACGCCTCTCTCCTCATATTTTCAGTTCAGCACATGCATACCAGCACCTGGCAAATGTGCTGTATGGGCCACACTGTCAAGCCTCAGTAACCAGTCTTCAGCGTATCTCCATAGCAGGAAAATACATCACTGCATAAAAAATACAACATGGCTCTTTTTGGTCACTCAAAGAACAGAGGGATTAGAATAGATGGAGTAGGGAAGAGAGGGGCAAGGACTTGGATGGTTTGCAATATAAATTTTAGCATTTGGTCTCTGGCATAAGGCTTCACTTCCAGTCATTTCTGCCTGTGAACACAGAGGGTCCTGTCTGCTGGTGATCCGCATCCCAGCTATGGTGCGGGGAGTGTGATGGGAAGCTTTATCAGACCTGGAGGAGCTGCTTCATCGCATGATAGCAGCAGGACCTTGCAAACAGGAATGAGAGCATGGGGGGGCTGAGTCATAAACTTTGATCCCAGACTCCACCTTCTGCCACCTCCCTCCAGAGGGGTTTGTTCTCAGCTTCTCTTTCATCTGAAGAAATAAGATGTTTTGCATTAGGATTCGTCTCAGTGCCAACAAAAGGTCTTCAGACTCGCAGTTCTGCACCAGAGAGAGGTTTGTCTCTTAGCGAACATGTAAAAGGTATTATTATAAATGTGCAAAAGAACAAAAACAAGCTCGCTGCTAAAATGTCAATAATCAGTTAGTCCTCTGAATAGCACACAGTCTGATCCCTCCCTATTATTCTCACAGTACAGTAGGAGAAATGTTTTAATTTGGGAATCCGCACAGAAATGACGTGCCAAGCTGAGCTGTACAGTAAGTTTTCCACTGCTGCGTCCCTTGTTCCTTGCTCTTCTTTTTCCTTTCCTTCTGAACTTCCTGACATGCCTCCTGCACTCTCTCTGTAGCAGAGAGCAATGACCTTCTCAGCTTTCAGAACAGAGCAGCTTATTGCTGTAACAAAAATATTACGCTTCTGAAGCACCTCTTCTGCGTGATTGCCTTAAGGCTTAGGTGCTGCTTGAAGCAGTCTCCAAGTGCAAAGCCATCAGCTTTTCTGAAAGCTGCTGCTTAAAACATTTCTTTGCATTTGGTTACAAACCCCTGCTTGTTTGCATCTTGTAGCTTGTTTGCATAAGGGTTGTAGCATAATCTGTGGAAAGGGAATGGAGCTGGCTCTTTCTTACACTGTAGATGACTGTGCAAAGCACTGAACAGCAGAAACCTTCACTGTCTTTGGGTGAAGCCCCAGCTTGAGGGCTCACTGCTGCCTGTTAGCTAGGATAAGCTTTTGTGTTTGACTAAACAAAAACAGTAGGGGGAAAGTACCATATTCTCTATGCAGTTGTGTGCATTTACTTTATTTACCTTCTGTCAGAACCTGCTGTAAAGACTGATGGTTCTGAGCACAGAATTACAGCCCTGTGGTTGTATGGAGTCTGTCTTTCCCATCCCCTCCTGCAGATGCTGTATTATCACTTCACCGCTTGTATGCTACCATACCTGACTTGATAGATGTATTTAAAATACTTGCTGGCATTTCACGTGCCTGTTCTTCCAAAGCTTTGCTATGGAGATGAGCTTGAATATATCATTTGAATTCATCATAGCTTGCATTTTAGTTCTGGTCATTTCCACTTCAATTACATTTTCCCCATTACCAATCCTGCCTTCACTGCCATGGTCAACAGTAAGATGGACGGAGGTAATTATTTGTATTGAGGCACAAGTTTCTATGGGACTACACTCCAGTGCACTTGCATGAAGGACAACCTGTTAACACTGAAATGAAGTGGTTGCAAGCAGACTTAATAGAAGAGGAATAAATTTACGCACATAATTCAGCCTTGACCCTCATGAGTTCTCATTGCTTCATGTCCGCCTAGTACTGCTGCCCACCTCTTTCCTTTTTAAATGTGATCCAGTAACTAATAGTGAAATTATGGCAATCTGCTGTATGAAATTTTTGATTATTTGCATTTAATTAAAGGCTTCTCTTGAGAAAATGAAGAGCGGCTTAACCTCAGAGAAGCCTCTGCATCTCCAGTAATTGCTTCTAATTGAAGTCTTTAGAGACTTCCCACCCCACCACAGGAAAAGGAGAAAAAAAACAAACCTGGAAAGTTTACTCCCACGCACAGGGTCCCTGAAAGTTAGTTTATCATTATGCAATTAAGGTGACTGAGGGAGCTAGAATTAAAGTTTCATTACTCTGAAGCCTGGTTTGCGGTGTGTTTAGGAGAAGTCCAAGGGCAGAATCCATCCTCTCAAACTGGCCGGGCTGTCTGACAGTGTCCGTGCAGGAGGTGTAGGTGCATGTCTTGCTTAAGTCATAGAATCATAGGTCATAGTGCGGTTTGGGTTGGAAGGGACTTTAAAGATCATTTAGTTCCAATCCCGATGGTTTCATTTCCATCACACGTTTCTGGTTTTGTGCAGTTCTTGCTGAATTCCAGTGGTATTTTGGTTATTCCAGCAAAAAAAAAGAGGTATGTGAGGCTGAGCAGCAGTACTGCCTCTGGGGCTGAGAACAGACATCTCCATGTTACTCCCAACTGCACAGGGCTCCAAGGCCACAACTTAGTCTTTCTTGCTGCAATAAGTGGATCTTTCTCATGCCAGCACCTTGCTCTGTTAATCCTGGTGTGTGTCCCTAAAGCAGGCATGGCATTTTATAAACCACCCATCTGGGGCATGGGTGTTGGGAATCAGTCCGGCTCTGGTCACCAAGGTGCTGTGGTGCATCAGGCACAGAGAGGTGAGCTATGGCTGGATGGGTCTGATGGGAGCCTGCGGTTCTGGGTCTAGGGAGGAGCACAGCACCTCATGTTAAAGCCACCACCTCAGGCTCAAGCATACGGCACTTCAGTTACACATTCTTCCTAATTACAACTATCAGCGTTTCTGTGCCGATCCTGGCAGCACAGTCGCGCTGATTGCACCCTTCGGCTCTATTAAAATCCCTCCTCGTGTTACGGATCTGAAAAGAGGCATGACAGAAATTCAAGTGTGCATGTTGTAGCAACAGATATGGCCATTTTCTACTGTTTATTCTCTCCACTGAAGACAGCGAGGTTGAAAAACACAAGAGCATTCTGCTTTCTTGTGTTCTTGCATTGTTTGCTAATGCCTTGTTTCACACAAGTCAGCAGGAATGTGCATGTGATTTCTGCTTTTTATTATCCTGAAGGTTCTCTGTAATGTGTGCTGAAACACATAAAATGTCTAGATAGACTAAAATCTTTCAGAGTGACCTCTTGGAGGGCTACCAGTGAAATATTGGAAATGGAAATGTCATTGTTTGTCAGCAGTAGATTTGTCATATTTTTTGGAGTTGCGGCTACAGTTGAATACATAAAAACATGTGTAACCTGCCTCTGTTGTTTCTTAGCAAGCAAATATGCTTGGCAAACTGGAACTTTTCATTTTAGAAAAATGAAAAAGTGCTTTATTTCTCCAGGCAGAGCCCTGAAATACTTTTATTTCGTGTAGGTGCAAGTCATATAGACGTGTGTAGGTGCTGATTTTGATTCAGGTTATTTAGGAAGGTGGTATTATTTCTGACAACAAATATTTAATCTTTCAATACAAGACATTAAAGAATTTGGTTCTAGGAAACTAGGAAATTAAATGCCTTTTACAGTCTTTATTTCCTTTGCATACTAGAAAGGCAGTTGCTGCTAATTGCATATTTGTACACACCAACCACTTCTGAATTCAGCAGTTACTTACAGAGAGACAGCATCAATAGAGACTGATAGAAGGTTTGCAGCAAAGCCTTGAGCCTTGTGAAGGTGAGGAACTTCAGCCTGAGCAGCTGATGGCTGGGTTGTATAAAGATTGAGTGAATCCCAGCACTGCTGCTGTGGTTTTACAGAAAACTGCATTGTCTAGAAGGGAGAACACTCCAGTTGACCAGCAGGTATAGGTTATAGGGCAAATTTCATCTTTATTTGAAGTTGCATGTCAAGATTGATTGACCAAAGATACTTGGTTTTGTTAATACTATAAAGGATTCAGTCTTGTACGTTGCCCAAGAAAAACCCTGTATGTTAGAAGGCAGATGTGTTTAATTCCTTTATTCTTCCCAGTGGAGCTACGTTTGCTGCCATTACACCTTTCTTCTAATAGGAAGCTTTTCTGCAGAGCAGTTTGCCTTGTCAGTCCTTTCGTCTTTAAGCTGAGAATGAGGAGTTTTTACATATTCAAGGCTAAAATAAATATTTCTCTGTATGGAGAGACTAAGGTCAGTAAAGACCCTGTTGTGCTTGTGCTGATGGGAGCCCTGTGAAGTGGGGATGGAGGCTGGGGCTGGGAAGGTAGTTAATTCCGTTTTGCTTGTAGGGTATGCTAAATAAACCCAGAGTAGCCAGTCACTTGATGCATGACTTGGTTCTCCTCTTACGGGGGTGTAGGTGCATGGCGTCTCTGAGTTTACACAGGTATCAATAAGAGAAGAATAGGTTGGCAGCATACAGCTCCAGAAGACAGGCTGCAAAGGAAAAGATTGTTAAGATTTGTAATGTAGGCAATATCTGTGCAATTGAAAAGAAAAGCGTGTCCTGGATTTGTTGATTTATTTTACTTTTGGTGGTGGCGGTGTCATCTGCCCCCATAGAGAATAAAAGAGACTGTTGCTTTGGGTTGGTAGCAATCTATAGGGTCACATGTTAAATGGATTTCATTCACCTATGAAGTTTGTCAGTTTAAAACAAATACATAGATGCTGTGAGAATTTGTGCAGTACAAAACAGAGACAATGTCCAAGAGAGCTCTGTGGACAGAAATCTCTGGAAACAACTACAAATTTGTGCTCCTTCTTACAGAAGGAGGCTCACAGCTTTGGAAACATGGCACAGGAGCCTGGAAATGGTGGACAATTATACGTGAACCCTGGTAAATGAGAGTAAACTAATCTGTTGTACTCATTTCTTACCTTACTTTTCTTCATTGCATGTTTTCCTGTTTTTAAAATTAATCCTTTCAATAAGAAATGTGAAGTTAAATGACTACATTAACTGCTTAGTCACAGTTATCACTGGTGTTAACATTGGATGAGCTGACTGAAATGCTTACTGGAAACGAGTGTAGAGAGATGATGTGATTCATGGTGGGGAAATGACCACCATTCATCCAAAATGTTTTCAGTAGCAGCACTGGGAAGGGAATACACTGGTGCAATCTGTAGTTCTTGTTTTTGTTTTAAAGGTCTCTAATGAGCCATGTGTGCAATGCATTTCACCCTGGGAAATCCCACTGAAATCTGGCACTTGGATTTCATTTCTTGTGCTGCTATATTTAGAGCAGAAAGCAGATCTCCCAGCGTGATTCCTTCTGGCTTATAGGAGCCCTGTGAATTGTCTCAGTAATATACACTAATCGGTTACCAAAGCTGCCAGCCCCCCATGGAAATGCTTTATAACAATAAAGATTGGAAGCAGAGCAGTTGCTTGTACTTTCAGGCTGCAGTCATGAAGCAGTAGCCAGTTGTGTCTGCTGTGGGGATGAGGGACAGATGACCTCAGTGGATATGGTGTGGTCTTTGTGACTGTGGCCTGTTGCTCAATCACTCTTTTTCTGTGCCTCCTTTTTTTATCCTATGGGTAAGGGGTCCCATTTCCAGTGAGTTTTAAGGAGTAAATTAGAGTTTTTAAAGATTTGTTGTCTCAGAGCATGCACATTCCTTTCCTCACTGTCCATCCATGTTCACTAGTAAAAGTAACAGGCAGTCTGATGTAGTTATTTTTAATAAGTTCCCATCTTTCTTGACCTTGGTTCCATTGGAAATCATTCACATCCATGCTAAGTCAGGCATTCAACATCATCTTGTTATAATCAAAGGAACAAACCTCTCTTTTCAATATAGTATTTTTCCTGTGCTGACACCTTCAAGCCCAGCTGTACCGATTTCTGCAGCTGAAGTGCCAGGGTGGTCCATGCCTTGTGCTAAAGGAATGTGGTGGCATGGTTACTTTTAACTTATGGAAGGGGGAGGGAGGTAATACACATCGGTATTTGCAGTGTAACGTGAGAATATGGCATCTTTATATTCTAGTATTTTGAGATGTGTTTCAGGTATTTCATACGCTTTCCATACTTGTGTGTGTAGGAAAAGAATCTTTAAAACTTAGGAGCAGCGAAATCAGTACAGCTCTGTAGAAATTACTTTCAAAATCTACTAAATTAAGCAGAGAACATGTCCATCCTGGCAGCTTTTTGTTATCTTTCACAGTTCTTTGATAGGGATGTAATTTTCTGTAATCACTCAGAAAGATGGCTGGATATTTTTTCTATTAAATTCTGAAGGACTTAAACCTTTTCTGGCTTACCTTTGCTATTTTTCATGTTTATATACAACAGTATAATACATCAGCATTTTTATATGTTTCCCATATAAAAATGAGCCATGCTTATAGAGGCTGTCAGACTTTCTATTCCACAGAATAACTGGAGCATCACTGTGAGTTGACACCAGCCTAAAATTCACATATAGATGCCAAAATGTCTTATTTTATGGCCCTGTTGCTATTTAATAGCCAAGCTGTGCCCTTTTCTTAATTTACTGTCACTATCCAGAAGTACATTAGTGCTGGGGGATGCTGCTTGCAGAGATCCCAGGGTAGCTCTGCAGCTTTCATGGGTGCCCTGAAGTCAGCAAAGCTGCGTGTTGGCTAAGGAGGTGGCCACGCTATGATAATTAAGTGGCAAGTTAGGAATAGTAGGGAGACCAGTCTACAGTGCTTTAACCTTTTTTCAGCAGGTTTCTTCTACCAGCGACTGGAATATAAAATGATTACTTTTTGCTCTCTCCTCTGTGTTTAGCCTCAGGAGGTTTCTGATAGGTTTTGGCCGTTAAAGACAGCAGTAAATGCCTAGCAGGAAGCTAGCTGGCATTTATAACCTTAAGCTACTTAGGAAATCAGAAAAGGTGAATGGATTTTTATTATTTTATTTTATTTTAAAGAGAAGAGCTACAATAGCGAAAGGCGCTGCCTGCTTTGCAGGTGGATTCCACTCAGGATGATAAATTATGTCTGAACTGAACCAAAATGTTCCTAATGGCCCTAGTCAAAAGGCCTATTACAGGATGTCTAACTCACTTAAATTCCTTTCTGCTTTAAATCGTTAATGATTAAGTATTTTACGGCTAAAGGGATATGCTCTTAAAGGGCACTTTGCTTTAAGGTTAGCCAAACTTAAAAATGAGCACCTGAACTGAGGTATACCGACTCGCTCGAGTGACCTTCTTCTGGTGATGGAATCAGGATATTGTCTCTATGGGTAGCTGATTTTGTGAAGATAGTTACAGAGCAGAAAGAAGGTTTATGAGAGAGGAAGCAGAGGAACATTTTGGAGCAGAGAGAAACAGCAGCTTTGGTTTGCCCTGGTGGTTTTTAAATCACACTTTTGATATAGCAGAAATAAAGACTTTTTTGTCTTTCATTATATTTGGAGAAGTTAACTATATGATGACATAAAGGAGGTTTTCCCAAAAGAACAGCTGGTACATTGTAAGTCACCAGCCCTGTATTGGCTTATGCAGTTACTTGCTTTAAATCATGGTTTTGTAGCAATGAAGGTGCTAAATCTGTCTAGTAGTCGCAAAGATTTAGACTCCCATCCAGTGTGCTGCTGCCTGGCCAGCTGCTGACCAGGCATGCCTCATTATTGTCTGTAAGGGTGTGAAAATATGTAGTAGATACGTGTTGAGCATCGTCAGCTATAGGAACTTCTCAATTTCTTAGATTTTTAATACCTCCTGAAAGTGAATCACAGAAAATTCCAAGTCACTTCACATAGCACTGATACTTAAGTACTACTATATACTATTCACATAGAATTGCGTACTCACAGCAGCCGTGCATATGTGAATATTAATGCATGCAGGTCCAGTTTTCCTCCCATTAGACTCAAGGATGAGTTTATTGGACTTGAAGTTTATCTTCTAATCCTTTTCCCATGAGTGTCATCAGTCTGCTGATTCAGCAATTACTCTCATCTGCCTTCAGTCAGGGCATTGATTCAGGGCCAGCAAGCAGCACACACAGGAGGGGATACTGACCATAAATACCAGGTCTGGCCCCATAAACATATGTGCATGCCTAATATATGCACATAGGAGTGGGTAAGCTTGCAGAGAAAGCTGAAAGAGCATGTTTTCCAAAGTATCTACATTGCTCTTTATGTTGTGTGGACAGCTTCCAAGCATCTAGGACTGCAACACTGCCATCTTTCGTCATTTTTCATGCAGAATAAAGGGTGTATGCCTTATAAATTTCAAAATACCCATTTTCTTTTTGTTTCTCCCCTCCTGATGGTGCAGATCCCCACTGGGGATTTTAAGCAAGCATTGTTCCCAGCTTGTTTGGGATGCTGTTAATGTGAATTCCTGGCCCAGTGCACTGCAAACGTCTGGCTCCTTCAGAATATTTCTGTTCCCCACTGTGTTGCTTCCCCTTTGATATCTGATGAATCAGCAGGTCTTTAATTGCTGTTCCTCTTAGCCAGGAGGGCTCTCGTTCAATATGTTAAATATTTGATTGCCTCAGCTTTCCAGATAGAGCAGGGCAGATAGATACAGTGGGATGTAAGTGACTCCTGACGCCAAACCTGTTGCCCTTCCAGATGGCGAGCTTGGGAGCTCAGCCTGAGCTTATGTCTGGGAAGCATCGCCTGGAGCCCAGATGGGATACAGGGAGCGAGGCTCAGGCTTCTGGGAGGCAGTTTTAACTAGCAGCATCCGTTCTCAAGAAGACTTGGTGCAGGAGGGTCTAGAGTTGCCTGGGAGGCCCATGCGTGGCCAGGAGGCGAGTGTGGCAGTGTGCTCTGCTCTGGCTGCTAACGGGACTCCTTTTTGTTGTTTTCTTAAAGAAGCAATGTAGACGTAGTCACTGGGGTACTTCTGTGCTTGGTGGATTATGGAGTGTGCCTTCAGGGACTCAGTGAGATGAGGTATTATAGCCAATAAAATTACCTTCTGGTAACTTTCCTGAGTATTATGCATGCATTTCATAGTCAGTGAGCTGAAGTAAGGGCATTTTTTATAGCACTTTCCAAGTATTTTAAAAGTGTGTGCTGTACAGGGACAATCTCTTGTGTCTTTCATAAGAAAGCCCAGCTTCCAGATAAGGCTGTTACTGGCCCCACCACTGGGCAGAGTTGGTTCTTTATCCATGCAAGTGGCTCCTTGAGAGGAGAAATCCAGTTCAGCATTCACAGATATTCACTGTGTGCTCACAGAAAGCTGGGACTTGCTGTTTGTCACTGCCTGTGTGCTTTGGGAAGGTATCTCTCCACATGATGCTGTGTAGGAGCGTGCAGACTCTCACATCACAGCAAAGCATGAGCAGTCCTGAGGATCATCAGCAACGCAGGTTTGAGGCAGTAGCTGCAATGCAGACTGTGGAGGAGAATATCCCCAGTGTACCTCTGCATCTGCCTCTGGGCTTCATATTCCTCTGAAGTCACTGCCTCTGCATTTCGAATGGAGAATGGAGTCATGTTTGGAGTAGTGTGTAGAAGAACAGTGAGAAGTTCAGAGCATACACATTCAGTCCCTTCGCTTGTGGGTGGCACTGGAGAGAAGAAAGAGCTCGATCAGAGTAATGGGGAGAGGAAGAGCCCTACAGCCTCGCTTTGTTAATCTTATTAGCCTGGTCCTAATGTAAGAGAAGCTTCTGCAATGCACACACTCAAGCAGTGGGATGAAAAAAATTGCAGAAGTTTCCCCCCCACCAAGTCAAAGGAGAAGCAGTCTCACTCCCACTGAAGGGATGAAATAAATGTAGCTGCTACTAGAGCAGAGCAGTGAACATCAGAATCATCATTTCGGAGAACAGACCTCTTAAACGGGCCTTTAGATTAAGAAAAATAGGTGCAGAGTAAAATTCTATCCCGAAGCAAACTTGGCAGTGCTGCAGCAGTGAGATGGAGAAGCCCTATGAATAGATAAGTGAAGTTTTCCCACATTATTCAGTGTTCCCACTTGCTGAACAAGCGGAGCAGAAAGTTCTCAGTGGATGAGGAATGGGACAGAACAGTCCATCCACGTGGAGCCTTGACTTCTGCCAGGCTGTTAATATCAGGGATGTTTATGACCTTCCAGTCAAGCAAGGGAGAATAACTCATCGGCAGTCAGGTTCAATGCAGCTAATGTTTCCAAGATTAAATGCCACTTGCAGACCAGATCCGATTGCCAATTTTATGGTGAACCTATTCTGTCATTGCAGTTTTCAGTGTTCGAGCCACGCAGGTTTTGAGCTCCCTGGCATTATGGTGCTATATGCAAAGAGAAAGCTGGCTAGAAATGTGGGAAAGCTTGAAAGTCTTCTTTGTTCAGAAACAATGCTGATGGCTCCTGCTACAATGCCTTGGGAGAGCCAACCATTTCAGTATCTGGATTCAGCAGGTGCCCTTGATGTGAGACAGTTTCCCTTGTGTCCCTTCAGCCACAATCAGTTCTTACGAGCATAAACCCCGTGGTCCTACCTGGACTATGTTACATGACTGGTGGGGCAGATGATTAGTGACCTACATGGTCTTCAGGGACCATGTTGTTTCCCTGTGGCACTGTAAGGTTTTATCTATTTGTGTTTGTTTGCCGCTTACAGACGTGGCCAGTTATCTTCATTAATGGAAACCAGTTGATAGTCCAGTCCTATTCAGGGTATTTGAGCACACAGGAAAGGCATATTGACTGCCAGCTTTAAGCACAGGCCAAAGCTACAAAGCTTTTACAGCAGTAATACACCCTGTGGTCTAGATTGGAAAATCAGAGAAAGAATTTGCGACTTTACACAAATATCTTGGCTCTCTAAAGTGGATTTGTAATGGAGGTGGGCTTCCAGTCACCTACTCAGTGCCTGTGTCAGGGAAGATTTCTGTAGAGCCAGTTTACCTGTCTCCTGTTGATAAAAATAATTGGAATTATTGGACCTTCAAAGCCGTGGAGAAAGTAATGGATGACCAGCTGCACTTCAAATGAAAAAGTAATCTGTGGAATAATTACTGCCAGTCAACACAAGCCCAGCTGTGAAATACTAATGGGTTGCTCGATCAGTCCATACAGAGCTCTCAATCATCCTCATGGAGAACAGCACAAACCCAGCAAATGGCAGAGGATTTGTAGTCAGCCACGTTATTGACAGGGGCAGAATAAGATGTTCTAATGTGGTATTTGCTATAAGCAGGTAACAGTTATTGGGTCCTAATGGAAAACTTTTCTTAATATTTGTAAGCTCAGAGGTGATCTGTTTTATGTCTCTCCAAGCACCCATGATCTCACAGTGGACAAGCAGCAGCAGCCTTGTGCTCTGCAGATCTATGCATAGCACTGCTGTGAAACTCAGCAGCGTGTGACAGTCTTGGAGAAAAAAAATAACTGAACAGAGGGGTTTCTATATTTAACACTAACCCGTGTGCCTTCGAGCTCGGAAATACTGACAAGAAGTGAGCTGCCACCCTGATCCAGCAAAGGACTGCATTTCAGGCGTGTGAACAGTCCTGGTTGCTTCAGAGAGACTTTGCATAAGCTTAAGCACTTTGTGAGATTGAAGTCTACTGAGTAGGAGTTCATAAATAAAAAGGGAAGGCTCTGCACTAGATTTCTCTTCCGAAGCCCTTGAACTTCAGGGAAGTTCTGCTTCAAAAAGGGGAGCCAACCAGGGAACGAACATAGGCTGCTTTGATTAGAAATGCTGCAGTTTTGATTGTGCCGTGAGATATGGGCCTCGTGCTGCATTTGTTAATGGGAATGATTGTTTGGTGTCTGTTCTCTGTCTACCTCCTCCTGGTTGCAGCATATCTATGCATCTCAGTCTCCATCCTCCCACATTGCGTAGATGTGGGAACAGGACGGTGCCAAACCTCAGAGGAAAGTCTGGTTTGTGTCTGAAGGCAGTTTCAGCTTTGTGATTAGGCTCTGCTTCCCTGTATGTTGCAGAAGAGGAGACAAATAAATCTGAGCATGAAACAGATCCACAGCTGATTTAGAGGGTGTGAGGGAAAGCTGTTCATGATTTTATGTGAAGTAGCAAATGGAGGAAGTGGACCAAAACCAGGATATGTCCTCCTTTGTTTCTGTCTGTCCTATAGTGAGAGAGAAAACATCCTCTGTGTAAGGAGAAGCACTGTGACTGATTGGCCTTAATGGGTTTTGTGGGCACAGATGGTTCTTTCTTCAGAGCGTGCTAGAGTAGGATGTAGATCTATAATAATTGAACACTGAGCAGAGAGAGACACACAGGAAAGTATCAAAACCTGTCTGTGTCCCCAAGATGGGTGTAGGGAGCTGTTTCTGTTCTCAATCTGTTTTGATGTTAAATTGCAAGAAGGAGGGGAGTTCCTTGGTGTCCTCTGAAAAGCCAAGAGAGAGAACTAGAATCGTTCAGAAAATAACTTGGTGCATTTAAATGATGCTTCTGCACTGAAAGGCACTTGGAGCCACCTAACTTGAGCACATAAGTTAGGTCCTAAATTTAGTTTGTCTGAATATTCCCAATTCATCAACTTCAGAAACTTCTTTTTAAAACTAGGAAATTCTAAGCTCAAACCTGACAGTTTTCACTGCAAGATTTGAGGAATTTGGATCTCTGTAGTCACCCTGTACAAATTTGAATGTGGATGGTTTTTGACTCCCTGAGAAGCAAGTTGCCCAGCCATCACACTGGATAGTGCTGGGGTTCCCTTTCTTCCTGCGGCTCTACAGCTGGCCTTCTGTGCAACCTTTATTATTAGGTTTATAATTATTACGTGTATCTGCATCTATATATATCTCAGGAAACCTAGGCTCAGATTTCCATATTAACCAATAGACTCCAACCTCAACAGCCCATATAATTGACTATGGAGCAAGTGGTACAGTGCAGGTAACTTTGCTCTTCTGAGCAACATGGGCTAGAGGAGTAGAGTCTTCCAGCATCTGCAGGCAATGCCAGAAAGCCTGTTGAGCACATATTTGAGATGACTGCTCTAGGTATTATTGCATTATAAATAGCAGCTAATAATAGTAGCATAACAGCAAGGTTCTCAGCTGATGTAAATTGGAAACTGTAATTCCGTAGAAGTTAATGGAGCTCAACTGATTTACACTAGTTGGCTGTCTGGCCCCTAGCAAATGATTCTAAATCTGATAAAATTAAATGAGATTCAAAGCTCCCTCCTCACATTAGAGAATATTAAACCCTATCTCTGCTGTCAGACTTCTTGCATGACTCTCAGGCTTTGTAGCTGGGGCTTTAAGATCCTGTTTTAAGTTCTTGATTTTATTATTTGATATTTTTTTCACTTCTCTCTCTTTTATTTTGTTTAGTTAGTAAAATCTTTACTTCCCCAAAAGGAAAATTAGAAAAATCACCCATTTTAATGGATCATTAGGTGCTATTTGTTAGTATTCACAAGCTGTTGGCAGAGATCTTAAAGCCATTGAGATCTGTGCCCTTTAATTTCAGATCAAAATGAAAATAGACATTGAAAACATCTGTTTGGCATCCATGCTGGAGAGGTCTGTGGCCTCAGTGTTTTTCCCTTGTTCTCAGTAAAGCACTGTAAATTTTATTTCATATGACTGCCTCCAGCCTATAAATTAAAAAAGGCAGGTCTTCAAACCTGGTGAATTTAAAAACTAAGTATTGAATTAGTTTATATGGTCTTTTTACTGTTGCTCAGCTTGGATGTATTACAGGCTGCGGGCTGATGTGTGGAGGCACTTAGCGCCATGGTTTAGTGGTAGACTTGGCAGTCCTGGGGTAAAGGTTGGACTTGATCTTAAAGGACTGTTCCAGCCTGATTGATTCTATGGATCAGCAAGGCAGCTGGTCCTAGGGTAGGTTATACAGCAGTCAGAAGCGACGAGCAGCTTTAGGAGAGGTTTATCCTTTGAAGATTTCTTGCTTGTCTCTCATCTACTGGCATAAATGCAGGAATCGTTCCCTCTCTCAGTTCTGTCGCCAAGATCCAGACTGGCTTAAACACTTTTAATAGCAGGTTTTAGACATGCAGATGGGTTTGACAGAACTGGGTCGCGGGATGGTGGGGTGCGCTGTGCCCTGCAGGGGGTGGACCAGGGAGCGGCTCACTGTGGGTGTAAGTGAGGTGATGACTTTGCTTTGTGCAGAACAGCACATCCGACCACAGCGTCTGTTCAGGGGAAATTTAGATTTGCTGGCTTGGAAACAAACCTGATCTAGTGATTGCCCCTGAGTCATTGGTGCGCTCTTGCCTGAGAGCCTGAATCGGAACAAAGTCACTTGAAATGAGAAAGTTTCAATGCGAAAATCTCCTGAGAATTAGGGCAACTGGAAACAGCCACAGGCAGGATCTCTAAACAAGTCCCAGCACTGAGACTACTCAAATGAGTAGAAGGCACCTCTCACTCCAGGCCATGCTGCTATGAATAGTTTTGGGTGATTTCCACAGATGATGTGAGATAAAATAGTAGAAGTTTGTTTGAGAACAAGTGTAAAGCTCAAACAATACATTTGTTTTCTTTACTACATTGGTCATGCTGAAGTCTTCACTAGAGCAGAAGGTAAATGAAATTATCAAGATCATCTCTGCTAAATAGAAGTAAAAATATATTTAAAAATTCATGGCACAGACCTACAGTTGCTCATAAAACCTATGTTTGTTGTAGGAAACTAGCATTAAAAGGTGCATCTATCCTGTTTGAGTTAGGCTTTGGCGCATTTCTTTTTATCTGAAGACTTTCTCCATGAATTCATCTCACCAGTCAGTCTCTTGTACAGGCAGCTTCCCATTTTGTCATTTCTGCTTGATTCATTCATAAAGGTGAAATCTCAGGGTAGACTTGAAAGAATAAAGCATATCCTGATTCACATATATTTTTCCAGTTTCTAGTAGTGAGCTCAGAAAATCTACATGCTTTGAAAATACAGAGTATTGGATATCCCAAGGCATGAAAACATCCCTTGTGCATCTTGCTGTAAATCAGCTTTGGCATCCCTGTGCTGGCGTGCCTCCTTCACGGGATGGAGCACACTCCATGCTCTTGGGTCCATGCAGCAGTTGCAGGATGGGCCATATTCTTCTTAATGTTGTAGTTTGATGGTGAGCAAAGTTCATAATTGCTGCAAGTAAGCTTAGAGTAAATTTAAATAAAATACAAATAAATATCCAGGAAAATGCAATGTCCAAGCCTAAAGGAAAATGAACCCTGCACAGGTCCCTAGAAATACGCGCTACTGTTTTTTGTAAGACTTAAGTGAAAATGCAGCAGCCCTTTGTGCTAAGATCGTTGAATTACTTTGTGTGAATAAGGGTAACAAGATTTGGATAACACTAGAAGGGAGATGGGGAAATTAATTTTCTTGGTGTGCTGCCTGTAACTTTCAAACAATTCTGGGAGACTCCCGATAAGGGCCGATGAGACTTGTTCTGGGAACAAAATGATGTTAACCAATCTGCGAGTAAACTCTGGCTCGGCACTCCACTTGTCATTATTCAATCTGTCCTGACGAATAACACAGATAAAAGGATACTCTAGTCCCATGATGCAGAGGACTGATACGCGCAGTGAATCATAATCAAGCCAGGGACTCATTTTTTCTTTTATTATTTTATTTTTCAGGTAAGAGCAGCAGTTACCAGCTTTTAAATGGCATCATAAATTATTTGTTCTCTTTTGGCAAAGATGCTTACTTGCATCTTATAATGGAAATCATCTGGGCTTTTGAGAAAGTATTTAAGACTCATTTTAGCATGCACTGTTATTTTTATTTTAGCCAAGCTCTGGGCCAAGTGTAATTTTCTCGATGTTAATTAGTCTAGAGCTGTGAAATGGGCTTACAGAGCCAAACTGCATTTGTGCTGTATTACCCAGGTTTTAAAAATGAATTTAGAAATCCCCAAATCTCCTGTACTTCAGATCAGTGCAAGTCCAAAGTTGTCCTTTCTGATACCATTCCTTAGTTAGACATTGCCTCTACTTACTGTATACACTTTAAGAGATACTTTATTTTTAAACCTGTGTATAATAAAGGTATTACAAGGAATGCTTTTAGGACTTGTAATGCATCTCCAAAGACAGGAGAAACACATTTCCTCGTATTCCAACTGCAATACAGGGGCTCCTCTGCCATCTTCTTGAAGGAAAGGAGTAAGAAGAGGAATCAAAGCACAGCCCCTAAAAATCTGAGTAAATTTTCTTAAATCTGTTTCTGAGTAAGTTTTCATGGAGCATCAGTTAACTGTGCAGCCTCCATGAACAGGCAGCGTTTGGCATCCTTATGTGCTGGGTGGTGTCCACCAGCATAGATTCAGTCATCAGCTCTTGCTGCTCCCTTCTCTCAAGCCACTGCCTTGAGCCCTGTTGTGCAGCCCTCAGCTCTTCTGAGCTGATCCTAGAGAAATAAGATACTCCATTAATGCACACATTGAGGAAGACATTGCCTTCTTTTTCCTGTGATAGACAAATTGTATATTAATTTGTCTAGACCAAAGACATAAATATTTGATTTCCATGGAGTCACCGCATTAACAAAAAGTATGCAGAGTTCACTTTTGTTTCATTAGTTGAAATAAGCTGAGGCAATTTTAGTTCATAAACACGGGTTTTGATTCTATTGGCACAGCTTTAAAATCCATTTAAAATCTTGTTACTTGAGGTCTGTAAACAAAATACAGTTCTTCTATCTAATTTGTGTTGTCAAGAGCAAAGCAATTTACATAAGAGGTTTGATAGACTATCAGGAGCAGCTATACTTTCAGAGAGAAAAGCCTATTAGATCTTAATCCATCTGATAAGCATATTACTTCCACCAAAGCCGAACTGCTTTCGTATTCAGTATAAATAATTCCATTTAGTGTAATTGATTATTTTACAGCAGGAATCAAGATAGATATTGTTGGAGAAGAATCAGCCTATTAGTCATGTTTTGGAGGTTGTTCTGGAGAAGACGGATTTCGATAAGCTCAAGCTAGTCTGAGCGATTTGCAGAGCAGATCACTAGCCAAGCTGTCATTGTGCAGCTTCTGTTAGCTCTCAAATATTGTCTGAGCTATTATAGTTTGGTACAAGATAATAGCAGGAGCTATGCGCAGGAAACTTCAGAGCAATGTAGCGAGATCTCATCATGTCTTGGTCTGGAACTGTGTTATACCTTTGGAAATTCTTAGGCAATCAATGCAGGAAGGCTGCAGAAGGCAGTGTTCATTCTGTTTCTGCAAAAGCATGGTTTATAGGTGCTGCAGATTCCAGAATATGTCAGGAATATTTGGTCCCTAGTCTGGGGATACTTAGTGAGTACTGGGGATACTGGGTGGATACTCCAGAAGCTTGCTGCTCACCTGCGGTAAGGCTTGATGCCTCAACAGTGCTTTGTGGCGAGCTGTCCAGATGTGGGTTGAAATGGCCTTACTGCAGTGCTTTATTTTAGTGTAGGTTTTGTCTGTTTTGTCTTGCTCTGTCCTCCTTGTCCCTGCTTTCTTCTTTTTTTAACTCCCTTGCCAATGTATTACTTTTTTTTCTGGCTGCATGATGGCACATCCCCCTTTTGGTTATTGCATTCCCGCAGGAAATGGAATCACACAGTTCTGACTGAAACGTGTTACTGCCAGAGAGCACGAAGCTGTGTTTGTGTGTGAGGGCTTCTAAAGCTTCTGTTTAAAAGAGCAGGCTGTGTTTAAGCATACGTATAATCCATGTGTGGTGACATTTCAAGGTTATGGAAATCCAGAATTGGTTTTCACACTTAAAATTTAAACTTCAGCAATGGGAACAACTGTTGTCTTCATCATGGTGGGCTGCCGCAGCAGGGTAATACACCTTGCTCAGAAATTAATTGGAAAGGGTGGTTCCTTGAGGGAATGCTAAATTTGTTCTTTAATTGTAGTATAAATATGTCATTGCTTTTCTAACTCAAGTTATATATGCATGGAAGGTTGCAGGGTGCCAAAGGGCCTGCCATCACAAGATATCGCCTCTCAAAGCAGCCCTGAAATATAGATGTAGCCTGCTGAAGTTGTGAAAGCTGTTTACTAACTCTCTCTAAGCAGTGGTGAATTAGAATCTGATGCATAGTATTTCTTTATAGAAGTAGGGGGGGTTTATTTGCATTAACTCCAAATGGCTTCCAGAGCAGAATGAAAAGAAATGTTATAGTTCATTATGAGATAAGGAAAGGAAAAGAACATAATGGGGTTGAAGGATTTGAAGCAGGATTTTTTTTCTTTTTCATGGTAGGGATTGTGCTGCCCACAGGCTAAGCAGTGCTTGAGACTGATGTTTGTACCTCAGCTAGGTTCAGTTATTGAACAGACATTGAATGAGCTTTCCCTTGAACTGTGGCAGCAAATCAGGCCCTTCTAATGAGAAAAAAAAAGAAGAGGTTTTGGAGAAATAGTCCCAAGTGACATTTGAAAATACTCATCTGAACACTAATCAGGGGCTGTCTCACAAGCAGGCCATGGGCTCTTTGCGGAACATCTTGTCACACAGTGAGCTGCAGAACATGTTTTGCCAATCATGGCATACACTGAATTGTGGAAAGCTGGGCTTTGGTTAGGGCTGTGGGTTATTCTCCACCAAAGCACAGCCAAATTGTGGTGCTGCTTCCCATGCCCAAACCTGAGATGTCAGCGTGAATCTCATTGCTGAATTGGTTCTACTCTTCCTTCTGCTGTGTCTGAAATCCGTTTCTTTCTGTGTTTTGTGAACAGAGTAAGTAAAACAATTAGGTATGAGAAAGATGTATGAGTTCAGATCTTCAGCTAGTGAAATGGTTTGATGAATTTGCATCAGAAAAATGCTGCGATGAAGACACAGTCAAGACTTTTTTGAGAACCTCTTTTTTATATTACAGCCAAAACATGGACATTTATCTTACCAAAATTGCTGAGGAAGAAGATAAAATTAATCCGTGGGCAGTGCTGTGTATGTGTTATAGTCCCACGTAAGTCCAGCACTAGGTTTACATGTTCCTCAGATTTTGAACTGGGACTTTCAAAGGCAGGAACAAGTTTCTCTCCTTGGCATCCAAGCACGTAAACACAACAGCTCCAATTAGAGATGCAGCTGAGTACAGATATATGAATTTTGTTGTGTAATCCTTAAAACCAACTTCATGCAAGGATAATCTGATGTGGTGTCAGTCAGTGTAGTACCTGGCTGGTGACATCCCATAGAGATACAGGGACTCTTCCTTGGCAGGCTTTTGTGCTCTATCCCGCAGGGAAGGGCAAATGTGATAAAGTGAATCTGATAAGCAGTCACTGATTTATATCAACACATGGATGAATCTGATTGGGATGAATGAGGAATCAGAAATCAATTAATGATGGATTATTGTTTCAGATTCAAATTGATCGTAGATTTTGGCAGCCTTAAGAAATATTCTGCCAGGCTCAATGATTATGGTGTTAAAAACCAGGAGAGGATATGTATCCCTTAATTAGTCCTCCTCTTTTACTATAGCCTTAAATACCTGAAGTAGAAACAGGAGAACAAATCACACCTTTGCTATCTTGTGCCCATTTTCAGTTCTTAATTTAATTTTATTTTCAATCTTAATCACCTTTTCTTTCTCACTGCTTTTTAAAATGTGTGGTATGGGCTTGGATGTGGATCTTTCTCCTTTTGTACATGTGGTCGCTATGTTCATCTCCATGTGAGTTGCAGAATGGTTCATTATCAGATTCCAGAAGCATCTGTGACTGTGTTATACTTTATTATGCAGCCCGTTGTTACGTTGAGGAATTGTTAGTCCCACAAAGTCTCTGATCTCTCTAACTGTTGTGGGCAGGACAAAAGTGAGAAGCGTGAACTGCAGCCAAGAGGAACAGGCGAGCAGCAAGGCGAGGGTCGAGTGTGTTTAGGTGCTGAATGCCTTCTGCGAACTTTTGAGCCTCCCTGCAATTCAGAGGAAGTTGAAACTATTCTGTGCAGCTGAAGATGAGATCTCTCATACCCAGAGAAGTGAACACACTAAATTCTGAAGAGATTAATGACCCCACTGTGCTTCTAAAGAGAGAAAGTAAAAATATTTACTTTGGAAAGCATGGGAACTTAGGAGTGGTGTTAGTAGGGATGAAGAGTTCACCAGAGGAGCTCAGTGAGAGCTGAGAACATATAAATATTATCCAGCAGCTCTATAACTGAGGGAAGTCAAACATGCCTTTGGAGATGGGTAATTGTTAAACATTCTAAAATGCTTTGTGAAAACTATGAAAGTTTTTTCTTCAAGAAAGAAAGGAAGGGAGAGTTCTCCATCAAGTCACCTAAAAGCAAGAGCTGCTGTCTGAACCTAAAAGCAAGAGCTGCTGTCTGATGTGCAACACTGTGCCTACATGTGCCTCACCAGAGCATTCAGCTGAATACCACTTGACCACTGCAGATGATGCCAGACTTTATGTTACCTTAACCCTGTTTAATGCAGAATACTGTTTATAGTTACCCAGCTTTTGCCACAAGTTACAGATATGAACAAGCACAATAAAATGGCTCCATAGACCCTCACCAGTGCATATGGCTGTGGTGGCTTATCCTTGTGTCTAAGTCTTTATTGCACAGATTTAGACATGGCTTTATCTGACTACAAGCTCCCAGCACTTTGGCATCCAGTCTGATCTTCTCTCAAAAATTTTAGGGTGCAGCCTTTGAAAGGGGACAGTCAGAACTATCAATTACTTGATAAAGATAATAGCCTTTTGGGGACAGGGGTAATAATGAAAGCGATGACTAGTAGGGTTTTGGCAGATCAAATGGACTCTCTAGAGGATGTGAGATTTACTTTCTCCCTGTGTCAATATGGGTAGTGAAATATTTGGATGTGTTTTTCAGTGATATCTTTCAGACTTCCTTTTCATTGTCCATGTGGCCATTCACCTCAAGCAGTCCATGAATTAGAAAGAAAGAAAAATTAATAATCTAATTTAAAAGGCTGGACTATATTCTTGCGCTGTCCTCAGGGCTTTGATAGCACCTTTTAAGGCCCAGCTTCTCTTACTTAATAAATTCTGGATGTAAAACCTCACTTACACACATCATATTAAAAAAAGTTTGGAACATTAACTTTAACGAGAGTCACTCTACAAGCTCATTTTTCACTAACTTTCCTTGCTGTAGAAACATATATTACATAAGTGTGGAATGAAAGTTTTTGCCCTCTGGCAATGGGATATTACTTTTACTACTCTGACTTCAGAAGTGAGGCTATAATGTGAGTAAAAATGAGTATCAGTGTCACAGAACAGTGACTTCTTAGCACTATGTTTCTGATACGTGCTTTGATACAAGGAAGCCAGCACCTGAGCTGCGCTTATGGGGTTGTGCCCTGTTGATCTTAAGCGTAGTTTCTCATCAGCTCTGAGCACACAGAACGGGGCTTTCAGTTCAGTGGAATGACACAACCAGAAATGGGGTATGCTGCAGTGCTTGGATCTATGAGGGATGTTGGGGATATTCTGCAAAGGACATTGGAGAAAGAAGGGTATTGATTTTTGTGTGCTCAGGAGTGTGGATATAAGGGAAAGCTGTGTTAAATGTGATGACACTATTGTGTTTGCAACAGTGCATGTAATATTTAAGCTGTGTGTTTGCTTTTTATATTCAGTGTGTTTATGTGGCCTCTTTGTTGGGATGCGTTGCCCCTGAGCTCAGAGGAGGTGATCTCTGAATACTGATCAGCTTTCTTGGACCCTTCTTCCCTCCAGGGCTTTATCCCATGGCGCTCTACCAAGCAGATCGTAGAAACCAGGTTGGAAGGGATCTCAAGGATCATCTCCTTCAAGAGGCCAAAGTCTGCTCTCCTAAAGTCCAGGGTGGGGAGGTTTTGGCTGTTTGGCCATGGGCTGTGGGTCCGCTGCAGACTGCATTTTCAACCAGGCATCTAACTCGTTCTCAGACGTTACGCATCTTTCTTACTGCCTCTTGCAACTCGGATACCTGCTGCAGGAGGTCCTCCCCCTGGGCACACGGTCTGCAGGCAGGTCTGGCCCTGCCCCACAAAAAAGGTCCAGGCAGTTCCTGCAGCCCAAGGTCTCCACTGCAGCTTCTCACTTTGGCAGTTCCATTTGGGTTGAAAGCACTGACTACCACCAGGCTGGATAGTGCAGCCTTTGTTCTCAGAGGAGTGACCACTATTCTACATTGTGGGTCAGCTGCTGCAGTAGATCAAGGGAGTACTTAATAAAACAGGGTTTCCCCATTTTCAGTGAATATTTTAAGAGATGCAGCATCCTTATTTCCTCTCGAGGGATCTGCTTAAAATATCACTGAAGCTGTCACGTACTTCCATCAAGTTTCAGAGAACACTTCACTGACCAACAAAATATGTGTGGTGCATTATACAGTAGTTCTAGGATATTACCACCTGAAAATGCAGTCCGTAACACACAAACGGTATCTCCAGTCAACCTTACCCCGCTACCTCCCTGCCTGTCAGTTCATCTGTCCACAACATGTTCAGCGCAGTTCCCAGTGAAATCAGCAGAAAGTTCTAAACTACCTCAGATCACTTTGAGTTAATGGTGTAATGAATTCAATTAAAATATATCAATGTTGCATTGGGCTTTTAGCTATAAGTCTAAAAAAACATGGGGGAATCAAACTGCCAAAATTTCTTGACGTATGTCTCAGACAAGTTTGGGAATGTAAGGAAAAGTAATCAGAAGTACAAACAGAAACTGCAGTGGTGTTAACACTGCTGAGATACACCATTGGCTTAAGGAATCAAGAATATTACACAGCTGATGTGAAAATTGCCTTTGCCGAGTTTCAGGTATCCAAAGAGAGAGTTGTTTTAGCACATCCCACAGCAGGCAACTGACTTGGGCAGGATAAATCACAATGCAGTGGTTGCTTTCCTTGGCTATGGAGTTAACCTGAGCACCTCACTGAGATAGTGCACCTATTGCTTAGGTGACTTATGCTTTACGAAGGTAATCTGGTCCTGATTTTGAAAGGGCAAGAGCACAGGGAAAGAAATGTAACTTAAAAACTAAGGGCAAAATGTCAGCATTATTTGGACTGTGAGCATCTTATTACTTACCCAGGTAAAGAGAAAAGCATAAGAAGGCATTAAACAGGCTGACCTGACCCTGATTTCTAAGTTGTCACTAAACTGCCAGTGTCCCCTCTGCTCTGAGCACTCAGGTCGATTTATGCTGTGAAGGTTTTTGTTTCAAATGGTTCTAAGCTTTCACATGGTTATCTTCACCAAAGTTTTGCAAACTTCACTGCTATGTGTTTGGTTTTACCTCATTATGGACACACAGAAAAGCCAAATCCCGACCCAGGCTGCTTGGAAGTTTCAGAGGGGTTTTGCCTGTGGCTTTACTTTGATCACACAGATTCTGTGATTCCAAAGATTAAGAGATTTAGATTCATGAGGTGCAAGTTGTCAGCTTGAATTCGATGGGGTCTTTTGAAAATCGCAGAGGTGGCTGCAGTTTACACCCCTGGGAATGTCCTATATGAGCTTCCTTGGATACTAATTCCAGACTAAATAGTTCACATCTGATACTGGAAGAAAACTACCAGCTTGTAACGAACCAGTCCCTGCTCTGTGAACCATCAACGCACAGCACTGAGAAATGAGATACGGTATTGCCAGTTGTAATTTGGGAGCCTGGGAGAAGCAAACTGAGAGCAGTTACATGAATATTATGATCCAGGAACTCTGTTATCTACTAGGTGCATCCATATCGATAAGTGGTTATTATTCTGTTCTACCTGGCTGACATTTATGGTTTTCAGGATTTAGACAGGGGGTTTCAGTTCAGTTAAATCAGATGTCTGCAAATAAGCTTCTGTTATGTTTAAGTTTCCCAGAGCCTTTCCTTCAAACCTGTTATTTTCTCTGAATCAAATGCTTAGTTCAGCAGAGCCTGAAAATGAAAACAAACTCCAAATGGTCTCCACAGGATATTTTGGGAAACAAATCTCTTTGAGAAAGATAAGAATGAACTATGAGTGGGATAAAATGCATGTATCAATGTTTGTTATTTATCCAGAGTTTTCTAAAACATCATTAATAGAAAAAAGTAGTTATGGGCTGCTAAACTATACTGCAGAGGTCTTCAATTTTAGTCTAGGATCTTTGGTGGTTAAGAGGATGAGTGGAATGAGGGAAGAGCATGCTGTTGTGCTTTTCTGTGCCCAGATCTCTTGCACATTGGGCTGGTGGCACATCTGCTGCAGGTGGTTGACGTCTGGCTCTGGAGTGTCCATCAGACTGCCCCTGCCTCACCTCCCTGGCCTTCGGTGCCATGGGCTCTCAGCTGTGCTAGGGGAAACGTTCCTGCTTGTTGGAGCATCCTGTCGTGGTATATTCAAGGATGGTCTTGAGAAAAGAAGCTCTAACCTTTCTGCTTCAGTTCTCTCTTGTATTGATTCAGCTGCTGGGAATTGGGGAAAAAAAAACCAGTCTGTGGTGATGCTGAAGAAAATCAAATGGACCTTTAATAAAAACCCTCAGAGGCACTCTCTTACCCCATGCACGTGTTGGATTTTCCTATAATGTTGTACATAAAATAACATGAAAGTTTCTTAATAGTTTAAAGAGTTTCTAGAAGAAGATAGAGGAAGAGGTATTTTCATTTAAGGGTGACATTTAATGATGCAAGACTTTAGGGCTCTGATGATGAAAGAAAGAAAGCAGGTAAAAGCAAAAAGTTGAAACAGCTGGAGAATTTGTTATAAGTATTGTTCTATAACAGCTTCACTGGCAAAGGCTTTCCATACCTTTTACCAGATTTACAGTGCAGACTTCAATAATTGCCACCATTGATTTGAGATGTAGATCTTCCCTGAGCTTATTCAGTAAAATTTTATTTTAGTCACATTTTACCTCTGCATTAGATGAAACCTGAACTGGTGGCTGATGAAAGCAATCCGTCAGCATAAGAAGGCATTCATGAAGTTGTGGACATTCAGTCACTGTTTTAGACAGTTTTTAGTATGATGTATTTAAGGTGCATTTAGTCTTCTTTTGAAATTTATCTGAATTTATATATTATTTTAGAGGTGGGTGTGGGTTGTTTGTATAGGAAGCTGGTCAGGAAAGAAGCAATGTGATATCACATGCAAATAATCAATAGCAGTCACAGTATTAGCAGGGCCTATTGAATTGTCTTCAAGGGCCTTCTCTAATTGTCTCTGCAAACTGAATTAGCAAGATGGTTTCACTAACCTTTTATTTAGTGGAAGCTGCCTATCCAATTATATATATATTCATTAGCTCTGGTATGATTTCATTAACTGATGTACATTAAGTGCCTATTAAGCAACTTGTGCTTATGTTCCTAGACAGGCAATGATGCGTCTTCTGGTAAGCATACTTATTAGCTCATTGGTCTGGATAAACTGGTTTTTATTTATATTTTCCATTTGTCATTACTTGTGAACTGTACCAGCTGAAGGATGAATGGGAAAAGGTAATTAAACTGGTTTGGTTCAATTACTTTTTGTTTCAACTGTCTCTCTGAACCAGGCAAATGAGCACTAATGAATGAAGCCACATGATTAAAACATCTGTCACTGTCCTACCGGGTCAATTGAAAGCTTGGATTGGCTGCACACTCCAAGTGCGACAATTGCAATGGAAAGCCAAATAAGCCAGAGTTAATGTTCTAATCCTTTGCCTGTTGAGTTGACAGTGATGGGTAGCAAGCACGCACCAATGAGCAGTAATGAAGTCACATTTAGATTGGTTCAGCACAGGTTTTTCAAGCTAATTAGGTAGACAAAAATGTTAATTTAATCAAAGGAACATGTACTCATTAAAGAAGGTGTGTAAGATAACTGGAGTAGAGAATTAGCTCAGTCAAGAGGTACGACTATAGCTCCTGACTAAATTGTCCATATTATGAAAAGGATGATGTATTTATGCACAGTTTCTTTCTTTTTCTATTTTAAAAGGTACAAATCCATTCTTTTGTCTCTGGGAGTCAGTGGATTTACATCAGGAATCAAAACTGATTCCCTGTAGTCATGTATATTAGCTGGGGGTGCATTAGGACTCAGATAGAGAAAGCCGAGAGTGAACGAGATGTTCATTCTTGCGTTCCAGATGGCATAAACCACATTACCACATTATTGCTCAAATGAGTTCATTAGCTTCTTACTTCATGGGACTTTATTTAGCAGTGGTGTAGCATGTCTGTGTTTGTCTGATTTTGCTTGGTCTTCCTTGGGACATGACTAATGTGCAATCACAGATGGAACAATTTTGTTTCTACTATAACCCTGATGGAGATGTGTTGAGTGTTCTTTAGGGGCAGATCAGGAAAAAGCAAAAAGTAAAGATTTTCAGCCATTAAGTGAAATACAGTGCAGAGTGTCTTACCCTGTCTGATTGTATCTCATCTAAACTCGATAAAAAGGAAGGATTATTCTCTAAGATTGCTTAAATATTGTATTAGAGTTTTGTAATAACTTTACACACACACACACACAATTTAGATTTGGATTTACACAAGAAATGTGATTGACAGTTTATCTTACAAGATTTAGACCTTTTGGGTTTATTCTGAATATGGCCCTTATCCTGAAACCGCTTGCCTGCCTTGAGCTCTCTCCATCCTACCACACAGAGGAGCTGATGATGCTGATTGATTCAACATTTCCCAGATTCCCAGATCATGATAGTGTCTGTAACTGTACAAAGGCACATGGTGGCCCACGAGAAGAACATGTGGGAACACATAGAAGCTGTCTCAGCATTCCACAGAGCCCGTTCTGAGGAATTGGACAGAGCAAATAATATTTAGATATTTAAAACATAAATATTTTAAGTAATTATATCTAATTAACATGTGTAGTGGTTTAGTTGAAAGAATAATTATCACCTAGTGCAGTGGTAGGGTATATTTGTGGCATTTCTTTTAATGGCTGCTAGGTTTTTGTCTTATTCCTTCTAGGAGGATAGAGTCCTTGAGTGGGTGTTGTGGGTCAATCCTGTATTTCTATATAGGATGTCTGGTTGGGAAGCTATCTGGAGAAAAGAAATACTGACATGTACTAGCATACGTGGGTTAGTTTGCTTTATAACATAATTTTCAGTGTTAATGGGACTATTTTAATTCTTTTAATGTTTGCTGTGTTGTCAATCAAAGTTAACAGTTATCCTTTTTATTGTTTGCTTGTTTGTTTAGTCAGTGGTTTCTGGGATGGGTCTTGTAGGGCAGCAGATGGTAGAAAGGAAATTGAGGTAGAAATTAGGGTTTCTTGTTATCACTAACAG
This sequence comes from Pezoporus flaviventris, assembly GCF_033815535.1. NCBI lineage: Eukaryota > Metazoa > Chordata > Aves > Psittaciformes > Psittacidae > Pezoporus > Pezoporus flaviventris. Next base: position 12,662,899 of record NW_026892571.1, on the reverse strand, counting down.
TTTTGTAATAGAGTTTTCATCTCTGTGATTAAACAGTGTAAACAGTTTTCATTAGCATCTAAATTTAACATAATTTTCAGGAACATGCAAGTTCTGGTAAGTGAAGATGATGATTGATATTGATCTAACAATGAAGGAGGAAACAATTAAAATGCTGAAAGTTAAATTTGGGAGAGAGAAATTAAGATGAAGCTTTTTAATTTGGGGTAAACGAATCAACAGCATGTGTGACTTTGTTTGGAAATGTAAATTTTGTTTTTCAATGCTTAGGAATAAATTACCCTGCAGCTGTACCGTGAGGTGTTATCAGAGCCCATGTAATTGAGAAACGTGGGCAAAGCAGTTCTGGAGAGGTGTCTGAAGAAATCCAAACAAAGTTTTTTCTTCATATGGTGAATATGCAGGTGTTTTGAACCCATCACAGTATATGGTCCTTTTACTCTTGCCTGACCAAGCTTAGCTATTTTATGAGGGCCTATGGTTATTAGTCTGTTTTAAAAATCAAGATCCTCTGGATGTTTTGTGTTTGCAGCCTTCACATTTGAAGTGTCAAGTTCTAGTCATCTTTGATAATCATTCCAGATAATGAGATACCATTTTGAGAAAGGAAATATTAGTTAATTGCTTGAGTTTTAACTAAATAATTTTGTACATTTGGTTGTAACTCCAGATGCTTTGCAGGGTGATCTGCATGCTGTTTGTTGCATGTGGAAGCTGGATCTGTGGTATGGGGACCACCCCCAGTGTGTCACTTGGGGGAAGTTAATGGAAATTTTTTCCCATAGGAACTGTGTGGAAAGGTCTTCTACACTGGGGGGAAGATGTGCCCTGCATGGCTTTTGAGCTCTGACAAAGGGGATTGGTTTTTCCTTTCTTTTTTCAGGGGATTGGATGCTGAAAAGATTATCACTAAGATAGGTGTCATTTAGCATCTGCTTCCCAAGGTGCTGTCATGGAGCAGAGAAAGTGCTCGTTGGCCATGTACATCTTGGAAAATTTTGCGTTCTATGGTTCTGATATTAGACATTGGCAAGAGGGAGTCCATATCAAATTCAGTCGCTATTGCGTTCTGGCTGCTTTAATAGTGCTAACCATATGCTATGCAGCTCAGCACAGCCCTTTGCGGCCTCTACTTGGCTTGGCTTTTCTGCTTGGCACCAGAGGTGCCATAATTCATTCCTGTGGAGGAGGAAGGTTCCTCCTTAAACTTATTTAAGCCAAATAAGTTGGCTTAAAGGGAGTCCTAGGATCAATGATATTGGGAAGTCAGCAGGTGTCAGGGATAAAACATGGCTTTGATGACTGATGCTAATCCTAATGTTACTGTTAGATGGGGAGCTCCTGGGGTGGGATTCCCTCCTCACATCTCCAGCTCATATCAGGAGAAAATTTAGGGTGTTGGTTGGGTATAACAACTTCAAGATTTCCCAGTTATTCTTTGTTCACCTAATACAAATGCCCAGGAGGGGCTCCATTAGTTTCAGGAGGACATGTTGGAAAGAATTCAGGACTAGGAAGCTTGCCCACAGAGTTTTGGTCAGTATGTACAGGCTGTACAGGGTGGAAGTGGAAGGTACGGGAGATATGTGCTCCTAAATCACCTGGGAGATTGGTATAATCTGCCCAAAGAAGTGGTAAAGCCTGCATCCCTGTAGGTATTTAAAAGACGTGTAGACGTGGCACTTAGGGACATGGTTTACTGGTGGACTTGGCAGTGCTAAGTTTACAGTTGAATTTGAATTAAAGGTCTTTTCCAACCTAAATGATTCTATGATTCTGAGTAGAAATATATTTAAATGTCATTCAGCAGTTTTAAAAACATTTATTGCTACAGCTTCATCTTCAGTCTTATTTCGAATTCTTTTTTTCCTTACTTTCATGGGGATTATATTAAATTTTTTAAAATAATTTTACACTAGTTCTTTTTGTGTGAGGTTGCACCCTGAGGCCATTTCCTTAACTTCTGTCTTCTTTTTAAATGCTGTGAAAATATTGATCACTTTCATTTTTGAGATGCATTTCAGTGTTGCAGAGGGGTGCCAGCATGTTGCTTGTTCACTGGCGTGCTGTACTATTAAAAAGATTTAGTTTCTTGCTGTGATGAGTGTCTGAGATTGTTGTCAATTGTTCCTAGCTATTGTTTATCAGAATTGCTGTAGCTTGTGGAAAGAAAGGCTTTGGCCATGCTGTCTTTCTGTTAGCAGGAGCCAAAAAATCAAAGCATCTGAAATGTTAAAGTACCTTTTTGAAATTTCTACAAAAAGACTGGAAAAAAGTCTTGAAAACATTTGAAAATGAAGCAAGAGAGAATGCTAAAATTTACAAAACATCTGCCATCATATGAGGGTCATTCTAAGATAATCAACTCGCATATATGCTGTTCTTCCCATCTAAACAAGTAAGTTACATAAAGAGAATGATGGCAGGAAACATCTTTGGCCAAGTGCAGTATTAACAGTATTAGTGCAAGCGTGCTTTATAGTAAGGAAGAAATGTTATCACTCCAATTACCTAGACAGGAGAGTTGAAAAAATCCTAATAAGAAACAATTTAAGTGTAACTGCAGAGTTATTATTTCAAACCTAGATGTACTCAGTTGCCAACAGTACATGGTATAGCTTAATTAACGGTTGAATTACACGAAATCCCCAGGGGGTCTGTCTGGACTAGTGTTTAGGGACATACTATAACTCAAGGTAATTGAATAGCAATTAACTTGAGTTAATGAACATGCATTCTTGAGTAGACACACAACAGTTAATGGATCAGCCCAGAATGAACCACAATTAAGCACACACCCATTTGTTTTGCTGAACAAGCATCTACTGAATGTCCTCACTAGAATATATAAGGCTGTTAATTAATTTGAATTAATAGGTATTCATCTCTACTCCCATCCCAGCTAAAAGACACTCTGTAGATAATCCTAGGATGTCTCATGACTAAGGCAATTAAAGTTATTACCTCTATTAACCAAGGCACAAGCTTTTGTTAACTATGGGTCTTTAACACAATATAGGCAATAAACAGGAATTTGAAGTCTATGAAGTGGCATTCGCGTTACATTAGTGAACTAATTGAACTAATGCAGAGATTTGCTTTCATCAAAATTTCAGACAATATGGAGGAGAAAGCCCATTTCAGCATTGCCATACACACAGTCTCCTTCTGCATAGTGTCAAGCTTGTTGCAGGGGTGAATGCTTGAGCACCCGAGGCCATTAACCAGCAAGTCAGGTCTGCATTTATCAGCTGAAAGAGAATCTTGTTGTCAAGTGTTTTCTGTTTGTTCAGAAAATAAAAGTCAGTTTTATGCCAAAATTCCTTGAGTGATTGTAGGGACAGATAAGATGTTTCTTGGAACTTGAAGAACACAAATATTTGAACACAGTCTCAAATACAGCTAGGAGCCAAAACAAGGAGGGCTTACAGATTTAAGTGACTCCTTTTGAAAGATTTATAGTGAGCCTAGCAAGACACTAATAATGTACTAAATCAATAGCCAAATAGATTTAAAAAGTCAATAGATTTAAAAAGCAAAGGTGCAAGTGGTTTGCATCATCCAAAAGTTAAGTAAACAAAATTGTGTTTTTCAATGACTGAAGAATCTCTGCTTTACTTTAATAAACAAGAAATTCTTTAAAAAGCCAGTATAAGATTCTGCAGAAAAAAAAAGCATCATTAAAAAAACAGTTGCTATGCAGGCAAAGCAGTTACTTTTAACAGTATAGCAAAGCTGAGTTCAGTTCATTCAGCGTGAGTGAAAAGCTGCTGCAAGATTCTTCTAAAAGTTTGGTACACCTACAGACCTGTCTTGTTTGTTCAACTATGGCTGCGTTTATTCTTCATAACTCTTCAAGTAAAATGTAGTTTCACTGAAAAAGGACAGCGGGTAATGAAACTGTGACAAGCGACCTGCAGGAAATGCAGTAGCTGGAGGCTCATAGGGGTGAATTTGTACTGTACAATGCAGTTTTGTGTGTAAGCCACAAGGTGACTTACTTAGAGCTCAGTCAAGTGTCACACTAACAGAGTTTTAGTGCTGCCTCTGCCAGCTCCTGCACCTCAGGTATCTTGGTGTGGCACTGGACAGTGCCGTGCAGGTGTACCCATGTTGACTTTGGAGGAGCATGCTCCCTCAGCAGAGGTTGGCAAGGCTGCCCGCGTGATCTGCAGGTGAAACCTAGAGAGGAATAGAGGGTTTGGAGATGTTGAGCACTGTTGAACTCAATGCACCTGTTGGAGCAGCAGTGTCACCCTTCCCGCCCGTCATCCAACCCCATCCCTCCTTCCAGTGCCCTTTGTCCAGGCCCTTGGGATGTGTCCTCCAAATTTGTCTTGCCCTGGGAGCCCTGTGTGGCCATGAGGTAGGTCCATGAGAGGACAAGCTTTGGCACACACCATTCAAAACTGCTGCAGAGCTTCTGTGGCCAATTCCAGCCAAAAGAGGTTTGGACTCTGATCATCTTGAGACATGGATTATGGGGAGCAAAAAATACTAGCAGAGGGTCTTCTTTCATGTCACAGTAATCAAAGCAGTTCTTAGGTGACAGAGTTGGGTTGGAGGTGACTCGCATCCTCCTTGGCACACCCTAGGTACTTTAAACTGTTCAAAATGGGCAAAGATGAAGGCTCTGAACTAATTTCTGTGAACGCAATTAATGTGTTTCATTTCAGTTACCTGTATGTCACTCAGGGAGCTGTCTTGAAAGAGACAAATTAATGACTATTAAGAATTCTATACCCTGCTATTTTCTCTATTTACTGATGTTACTTTCCATCGCTTTTTCCAGAAATACTTAGTCTGGCGTGTAACAAGCAAAGCTATTATTATCTTAACTTACATAAGATTTTCTTCCCCCATGATAGTGATTGAGAAGGGAAAAAAAAAGATAGAACCTTTAGCAGGACTTTAACATACTCATTGCATATCTTCAGAGTAAATGTGTAAATGATATACCTGTGTTGCAGAAGCAGTGCAGGGCTGCTGAGGAATAGAAAGAGGTGACCAAGCTGAAACAAAATGAACATGCTGGGATCAGGATAACGCTGAGTCAGGGACTGGTTTGAGTCAGGGAGATTTTGGTTTTACTGTAAATTTCAATATTTCTATTAAATATTGGCCCTAGGCACATCAGTAAGCTTTGAAAGTCGAGGTTGTTAAATGAGTTTGCAGCTGAATCCCAATTTTCTTTCTGTTTATTTTTTAAAGTAGCAGAAATACTCCCTGTGTCTATATAATTAGTGCTTTAATGTTTGTTTTCCTTCCGTGGAGTCTGCCTTTTGAGATACTCCTTTAGTTCTTTCATCATTTCACAGAAATTAAAGTTCTGCCCAAAATAGCTTAAACTTATCCTTAAGTTACATACAAAGGATTTTCAGCTTCCAAACAGATCTTCTCAAGCTTAGTCTTAAATAAGGTCTTGAAAGTTACAGGGAATTCCACTGCCGCTTCTTAAGAATTGTGGGGGTTTTTCTGTTTTATTTTGGAAAGGATATTGCTGATGAGCAGCAAATAGTTAAATGGGAAGGGGGCTCATTTAATAGACATATCCCGTCCTTGGGCATTTTTATGCCTTGTATTTGTGTTTTGTATTTTAACAAATTCTGGGAGTTCCGACAAAATCTTGCAACATTTTGATCTGCAGCATTTCCTGCTTCTGTTTGATAACAAATGTTGGAAATAAACATTGTGCCATAACCTTTAAGCATTTCAGGAATGAACACTGTTTTCTAAGGCTTGTCTCCTACAGCCTGCAGAAGCTTGGAAGACTAAAGGAAAAAACACATGATTTATTTGATTGATTGAGCAGCAAACATCCCTGAGAGTGTATTCGTATGAGAGGCACCCATTCCCTGTGTTAGAAATCTTGGATATATTTCAAGCATTACTTAGAAATACACAGTGTGTTGTGCTGGTTGCCAAGGCTGCTGAAGTCTTCAAGGCCCCGCTAAGAACTGAAAGAAAAAAATTCAATTTCTTTAATAAACCTCAAGTGAGAAAATAGCCATGATCTGTAGCTATAAACGATGCATTTGTTATAGTGTCAGCAAAGAGACTCGAATAACGAATTAGAATAATAAACTATAACAGTTGTGTGATTACCTCTTCCTCGAAAGCAGCTCACTGACCACACTTATTGTAGTTATTCTCATTAATAGTCCCATTTGAGAAAGATATTTATAGGTGCGGTATTTTACCCAAGTCTAAGGTATCTGACAGCTGGCATTGAGTAATACATTCAAAAGCGTATCACTAGTAATCCATCTCAATCCCTTGTTCATTACCTTTGCAACTTTCTAGCAGTTTTGTCAATAAGATATTGCTTCCGGCAGTATGGTTTTATTCTTACATTGATATCCCAAATTTATCATAAGGTTCTAAGTTTCCTGCAGTCACCAACATGTCCAGTTGAGCCATTTAAGCTCCCTAAAACCACATTCTTTATCTGCAGCCTGGGAAAAATATTTTCTGCCCTATATCCCTGAGTGTTTTGAGATTAAATTTACTAAAGTTGTCAAATAGGTCAGTGATGAAAGCCAAAACAAGAGAGAGAAATGTTGTTTAGGGTTTAGGTGAATGGCAAGGGGAGGAGCGACCAGTGATGCAGAGCTCCTGCCTCCCTGTCCCAAGCAGAGATGACGATGGGCAGCCTCAGTGCAGAGATGGACAGAAATTCATAGCTTCAGGCAGTCTGAAGGCAGGCTCTGGATGCTCAGCCAAAAGGAAATGCAAATCTTAGCCTTGCCATTTTTTTGCTTCATGCTTTGTGTTCTTTTAAGGGATAAAAATTCCTTCTTGAGCATTTTCCATCGCTAACCAAGTGCAGCGGTTCACTATCATGTGTCATTGTCCCCTGATGGCTCTTCTTTCAGAAAGAAAATTCTTATCCAGGCAGTAACAAGCACAGGCTGCCAAAATGGCCACAAAGCTGTAAGAAAAGTCCAGGTTGCATTCAGAGCCCTGCCTGGCCCATGATGGAGAGCCCCTTGCTGCCTCTGAGCCAGCCTGACTCTGCCTGCAAAAGGCTGTGTGGAGAAGCATACCCATGCACTTCCAGCCAGCAGTGCTCACTGATTGAAATTGTTTTACTGAGTTAATTATTTTAACATTATTATAATGTAGTCTGATCCTGTCTACCATCACCCCATGTGCTGCAATCTGCATGCAAGAGGGCTGAGCACACAGGGCTGCCCCATGGGACTAGACAGAAGCTCCCAGAAAGGGCTACATCCTCCTACTGCGACTTGTCTATTTGCTTTGGAAAGCTCCTATGGAGCATAACCAAACCTTGCAGACTCCCCCGGAGAATGCAACGTGTTTAAATTGATGGCCTCTCACACTCTGCTCACCCTTGCTCGTTCTGCCAGGCTGGATGGAGTGAGCATCGCTTCTTAGTTGTGCTGGTGTTGCTGCAAAACTGTGCCCGGGAGCAGCTCACATCTGAAGTGCAGCCTGGCAGAAGGTTCAGAGGTGTTTCACAATAAAGGAAATCCAGATCTGAGACACTTAGTATTTATTTTGAGAGATTTAATTGTTTAGATGAGCTTGGTGCTAGTGAAAACGATGACAAAAGCTGAGCTAAGGTTGCACACTGCAGCTAAATAAATAAATAAGTTTGCAGCTTATGAGTCACTTAATTTGTTCCTGCTAGGGTCATGTTTTAAAGGAGCAGCAAAAGAAAGACATGCTAATAGCCCCCAGTAAGTCATATTGCTGTATAAGGTGACACACAGAGCTATGTTCTCTAAAGGCCAAAGCAGAGTAGGAGCAATCACTTCCTGTGACTCTTAAGGCTCTCTGTTTAAAAGCACTTAAAAAAAAGGTGCTGTGTGTTGCTCTGTTGTGGTTTGCCGATGGCAGTTGGGTGTTTTTGCATGTGATTCTTGCCTGTTTCACATAACCACCTGACTTTCACACACATAATGCTGTACTCCTGACTTCCAAAAGAATCTCTTGGCATCTGGCACAAGTCCCCTGTGATTCAGTAAGCACCCACTCAGTAAATAATTTGAAATTAAAAACACCCCACGCATGAGTTCTAGATATGGAAAAAATGCCATTTTGCCTTTATTTTCCTCAAAAAGTAAACAGTGGAAAAATTATCTCAATGTTTTCCAGTTCCTTTGCAGTTCAAGAAGTACAAACTGCCACGATGATCATTTTGGAATCATATCCTGAAGGGCTGTCTTGCAGGATGCTTCTGGACTTGAGTTGATAACTAGCAAGCTCCTTGTTCCCTTGCTGTGAAATGATCGTAATTTTTATTCTGGTAAACACTTTTGAATGTGCACTAAAAAGTTGTGATGAAGACAGGGGGCATTAAGCATAATGCATCTTCTGGCAAGGAGGCAGAGAAATGCAAACCACAGGGAGAAGAGAGAGAATCTGAAGTCTGAATTGTTAGCATTTGAAAGCTGCTAAAATTAACCTGTTGTTTCTTAGGAGCGGGATATATATAGTTTCTTAGCTGCAGTGCTGTGACACAACAAGGTGCTGGAGAGAAACCTTGGGAGCTCTTCCTTTAATGCAGCTTTCTTGTGTGTCTGTTGGTGAGTGCCTGACTTTGTGCCTCAGTTTCCCCTAAGGGGTGTTCATGTGTGTGAGCATGCACGCAGACTATAGTGTGCCATGCATGGATGTGAGAGCATGAATCGGGTGTGTTAGATGGCTGTGTGTTAGCTCTGATGCTAAGTACTTCGGGGCTGGGAGTTTGGGTAGTGAGTGATGGCAAGGGATGAAACAGCTTCTGTCCTCTGGTCCCCCCACAGCCCATCACGGAGCATTAGGGAAAGCCCTGGGGGCTTGGTTGCTTTTGTCCGTGCATCCCTCCCCGGCCCAACAAGGCACAGTAAGTGCAAGCTGGGGTTTCCTCCACATTCTGTGACCTGCAGCCTTACAGCCACAGGCATTGTGCAAAGCCCTCCATTTCCTACCTCTTTGCTCTAGGGCCAGGTTCCAGGTAGGTGTAAGTCGGTGGAGCTATTAAAAACCAATAGATGCACTCCAGACATCTGATCTCATTCTTTGCCTACCTACCATTTGCCCTGGCAAACGTAGCCATATATTTTCCTTTATAAATAATTATTTGATGGTAATTATTCAAAAAGCAATAGCAGCAATATACTTATTTCAGCCTCTTTGGCAGCAGCGCTTTCAGTTCTCCCTTTTTCTTTACTCTCCTCAGAGCCTCTCTTGCTAACAACGTCATATACACACTGCAGATAAGTCTGGAAGACAGTTGAAATTATTTCTCGGGATATTCTGATAGAGAAAGAGCAAAATCATATATTTTTATGACAAATAGAGCTATAAAAATTCAGTGGTGGTTCCTCAGCCATGAGGGCTTAGCTTCTTAACAACGAGCCTATGGATTCCTCTTAACACAGAGAATTTAATTTTAAAGCAAATTTCTTTTTACCAACCTGTGCAAATAAATTGAATGTGCCCAATCTCCTCTCTCTTACTGAAAGTATGAGTCTTGATTAAAAAGAAAAAAAAAAAGAAATCATTAAAATAGTCCCTGAAGCCACTCTACATTGGTATAGTTAAAATCATGCTTTGGAAATATATTTTATTTCATGATAGCTATTTATTGTTTTGCTTGGCAACCCATATATTTCCTGTTTGAATACTGAGGTCTGTGTTTATACCACCTATATACTATAGGCAGCCTGCAAAGATGCCTAAGTCACCTTGGAGGAGCTGCACAGCAGCTGGGAAGAAGCACTTCCAGGGAGTGATTTGGGTACGATGTGGACTCCATTGCCTTTTTCTCTTCCCCAACCTCAGAGGTAACATGGGGTGATTACCTTCCAAATGCAGGCTTACCAGCTAAATGCCTAATACGAGCTGAATCCGGGCTCAGAAGTGATTATTTGAGGTGCATTGAAAATATTCCTCCCCATTCACCCTGTTTTCTTTTGGCTTTTGGAAATAGAGGAGAAAATAGTGAAGGAGAGTAAATAAAGGAACTGAAAATACAGATTTGCATCATGATTATAGTAAGTTCAGAGGGTCATGTTGCCATAGCAGTGAGTATATAATGCAGGTGTGGTGGGGTTTGTGTGCATTCAACGGGCACCTCCTCCAAGTTCCCTGTAGCCTGTAAATCAGTCTGCTGAGATGGGATCATCAGATGTGTTTTATAGATGAGAAGTGTGAGAGCAGTCACAGCTCTGCTCGGTCTCTCTACCTGTGTTTGTATTTCTGGTATCTTGAGTGTTGGCGTGGATCTTGAACAGGGGTTTGAAACCCCAGTGTACGTGCATGAGCCTCATTTCCTGGAGCAGACCTGGTATTATGCTCTAATTAGAGCCCCTGAGTTGTTTTGGCATGTTCACATCAGGCAAAAATGACCTAATAATTGGCCTCATTTCAAGAGCTCATCTTCAGAAAAGCCACATGAGAGCTGGTGCTTCCCTTTTCTTTCTGTCAGGCCTTAATCTGCCACCTCAATGTAGGGCGAGGGGGGTTGCTAGATAGTGGATTAGTCAGAAAAATCTGACTTTAGAATGTAAGTACCAAACACAAAAGGGATCCACCAAGACAGAGAAAGGAAAGAAATAATCCTCCTTCTCCCTGGAAACTTCTTCCAACCATATAAGCATGAGTGAGTTCAATTCAGCTTTGGTGTAACCTGCAGGAGCGATGCACATGTCCTGTCCAAGATCTTTAGAGTTTGAAAAGGTGTTTATTCTATGCTTCATTCAGTGATTGACACACTACCATAATTCAGGAGTGTTAGGCCATCATTTATAAAACTTGTTTCTGCAACCTCTGCAACAGTGAATTTATGTGTTGATTGTATTATTAAATAGCTGCATTAGAAGAGTACATGTTCCTACAGTTATAAGAATCTTTTTTCTTACATCTGAAGGAGCACAGATTTCCGTAGGATGGGACTTTTCCCTTCTAGTTAGCATAATTATGGTAATGAGCTAGACTAAAAAGATGGAGAATTCAAGGGATGTGTTTGGAATATATGTTGGTGGTGAGATATGAAACCTTGCTATTTGTGTTGGAGCAAAAAAGCGGAAAAATGCTCAAAAGAACGTGGCTCATTTTATAATGCTTCAGTGCCAAAGTGCTCCATAACAGAGTATTGGGAGGCATGAAAGGCAAATTTCAATCTGTTCCCCGCTGTATCAATGGAAAGGGAAATTATTACCCTAGAGAGGAATTCTGCATATGATGGTGGTGTTGTAGTAACAACATTGGGATTCATAATCATTTCCCCAAAAGGTCTGATAATCTTTTTTGCTGGAAAAATGTACTCTCAAATGGAGAGGATTATTATGTAGAAATCCTATGGTTTTGTTGTGCCACACATGATCATACTTTGAGTAAACTCACTAGCAGTTTGCTTTGGAAAGAAATACCTTTTGTCCAAAGTAGTTCCAGCAATATGCAGTAAATCCAGAGCTGAGCTTTCTTCAAGCTTTGGCTGAATGATTTGTTTAGAATTTATTCCAACACTAGTTTGGAATTGTTTCAAGGGATGGGATTTAGTTGCTTTGGTCAGTTGTAACTTATTTGAAACAGTAATTGGCAAACTGCATTTGATCCTGTGCTTCCTACTTCTTGAGTTTTCTCCTTAGCTGTCACTAATGCCGGTGCGTAAGTTTCTTCTGCCTTAGACAACAGCTTCATAAGGCTCCTCGAGCAGTCTTCATAATAAATGGCTTTGGCTCTGGTAAGCACTCGGTCGGTGTGGAAGGAACAGATAGAGGGGAAAGGCGCTATGGCAACGTGCATGTGGAAGGCATCCCTAACACCATCGTGGCTTGTGAGTCTGACAGGAATGAAATCGCGATTTTCTGCATCACAGCTCATTTTGTAACTGTGAGATGTCCTCTCAGGTCTTGTGCTCTCTGCGTTGTATCCCCTCTTCTCATCTTCTGCCTCTTTTTCTGCAGTCATGCAGGGGAACTCACAGAAACAGGAGTTACCACTGGAAAAGGGCTCTGAGCTTTGCATAGGCTTGGTTTAGGCTGGATTTTACATTAACCACAATGGTCTGCAGGCAGTTTCCTCCACTTGCACATAATTCCTTCATAAGTTAACAGCCTGTAGCTATCACGAATGAATTGACACCTGTGGAAGGAGCTAAAAGTGCCTACATAGCTCATACAACTTTAACAGCAGCTTCTAGAGGTCATTTTCCAGTGGGTGACTCCCGCAGCTGGCCTCTACTCATTCAACTCCATGTCTCCCTGTGACTGATTACTGCAGCATCAGAGATTATACAGAGGTGTCTTCTTACAGCTTCAGGAGGGAGCCTTCTGCAGGGAACAGCAAGTTAGCTGCTTGCTCGTCTTGCAATTTATAATGTTGGTTTAGTGCAAAGACTTTATCTGTGCTTCATCTGTGTCTCGCTCCTGCCCTGGAGGGGGCATATATACTGTCTCACAGTGATGCAAGAAGTTTTGGGTCATCTTCCTTCACCCATCAATGTCTCAGCACAGCCATCCTACGCTGAGACATCTACCTGCCACACACAGTGAAAACACTACCAGTAAGACATCTGACAGGGACATCTGAGGTCAGTGAACAGACAGAAGAAGAGGGAGACGAATGCCGGTTGTGGACACGGGGCAATTCAAAGCATAAGCTCTGAATCTTGTTTCTGTGCATACAGGATGCGATCGTATATACTGTGTAACACTACGCTGGCTCATTTTTCTCTATTGTCTGCACAAACCTGAGTCTGTATGTGAGGTCTCAAAACAAGGTCTTCTGTCAGAGGGAGAAGCTGTAGCACGTCTCCTTACCTTGGAGTGTATGTTGCTCGGGACTGTGCTGTGTAACCAGCTTTAACTTTATAGGACTGGTGCTGGGATCTTTATTGAGCTGACAAATTAACTGAAGAAAATGAGGAGAAGGAGGGAGGGCAGATCCTGTTAGAGCAAGTAGGTGTTTGAGGCTGTGAAGAACTGGCAACGATGTGTATCGGAACATACCGTCCTTAAATCTGGGGAATCTGGAAACATTTAATATCAAGTGAGAGGTAGAAGAACAGCAGAGAAATCTTCCCAGTGGGGGAAGAAAAAAAACAGGTCACTTGCATTTGTTGTTTTTCTAACTGCGGATGTATTGAGCTGTGTAATAACTTGCACATATCTGGAAGCGATGCAGAGCACAGCAATCAATAATACAAGCAACGATAATCAAGTGTTTCAGCCATCTGACATGAGCAGTCTCTAAAAGTAATTCTCTCCCACAGGACATTGCCAAACATAACTTCAGTTTATTCCTAGTAAAAAAAGTAAATGCTTACCTGCTGTGCAGAGACTAACTGGGAAGGGATGGAGGTGCAGGAAAAAGCATGTGGAAGCTACCCATGCCTGTGATGGCCGGCAGACAGCTGGAGATCTGTTTCCCTAAAATACTTTAAAAGACCTCAGTAAACAGCAAATTTGCCTCTGTGTTCAGAAATGCCAGAACAGAGGGAGCACAGAGGAGCGAGAAGCTGAACTTATTGTTTGTAAGGAGCAAAGCATCTTGGCATAGAAGGCCATAGTGAATACATGTTATTGCCACCTTGGTTTTTGACTAGGTTAAGCTGTGGCATGAGCCCAGCCTGATCTAATAAATGAATGGCAGATGCCACTGAAAATTACCTTTGTTCCTGTGTGTAAGCAGTCCAGACTGCTGCAGCTAATACCACTTCCAGGTATTTACCACAGCTGTTACGTGTCTTTGGTTAGGTTGGCTGGGTCTTCGTATTCTGTTAACTGAATCTCCCTGCTACCAGCCGTACAATTTAGAAAAGAAAATAAAGTGATACACAACTCTTAGAAAGGAAAACAGAAAGAACCTAGGCTTTACCCACATGTATAGCCACATTGCTGACCAAAAAGCAGACAGGAGCGTTGATGATCAGATAGCAGCAATGCTGGGCTATTCTCCTAACACTAGCACCATCATTTGTAATTGATTGTAAAGCTGAATTGCTTCTCAAGCTACTGCAAAAAAAAAAAATCCTTTCTCATTCAGCATCACCAAAGTGACATTTATGTTCCTGGGGATTTTACCATTGCTAGCCTTTTCCAACACAGAGCAGTCAGCAATAGCACATAAATTTTTATGCCTACCCATTACAAGGCATTGCATAAAAAGAGAGGGGGTATAGATGGTAAAATTGATGTGAAAGTTTTCACCATGCCCTACCAGAAAGCGAAATAATTCAAAGCAGAGGATAAAGGAGAAGTCCCAACTTCTGTGCCTCCTGTTTGGAGCGTGCCTTCTGTTTGGAGCGCCTCCTGGACACTCTCCGAAAGCTGGCTTGTTGCTTGCACAGTAAAGTCATTCATTCACTGCTGAGCCACCTACTAATAAAAAGGGGAGAAACAAAGATTGTTAGATGTCTGTGTATCAAATAATCAATACTGCCTTTTTTTTTCCCCTGTATTCATAAGCAATAGAGTGGCAGATAAGGATATAAACCAATCATAGACGCAATGTTTAACACAAACTTGTGGTCTGTCACTCTGGGAAGCTTTCCGCTGCATTTTATAGGTCATGGTTCATGAAATTTCACAGGAACTTTCATATATATTCTCTGTAGCAGAATATGACATTTATTTGTTACTAGACCATATAATTTAGGGAGGATGAAGATGCTTTATCCAAAACAATATGTGAGGTAGTCTTCCATGCAGTGATTTCTCTCTAATGTATCTGTATTTGGGGATTTCTATATAATTCTGCAAGCTGCTTATTTATTTCCAATGGGAAATAATAAGTATGATTTAGTAATGATGGTCCTATATGAGGCCAGTATCCCCATTAACTTTAAACTCAGATTACAACCCTTGCTTGTTTTTTCACCTGCTGACCCAGACTTTGACTACAAAAAGCTGTTATCTTCCGTCTTGAGAAACATGAGCAGCAGAAAGTTAATTGTGGTAAGTCAGTGCTAAGCATTGCATCCCAATCCCAACCACCAGGAAAGTGCGTCTCTTACTAGTTTTGGCAGTCACAGAAGGAGAGGAAGGACTGGGGGTCGGAGGTTGAGAAGGATCGAAAGTTAAGAACAGCAACATGGGGAAGTACTTCTTTTTCTCCAACACACTGGTTTTGTAGGAGAGTGCGCCTGCTTATATAATATATATCAAATGTGTTCTTGATGTACTTTGTCCCACAGGCTTGGTAGTTCCTTTGTTCATAGGACACCGCACACTGGCAAGAACAGTCTTCGCTCAGCGGGGTACGTGCTGGGAACATTTCTTGGAACAGGAGAACCTCTGGCAAGTGACCAGTGTCATTGCTGAGACAGGCTATGTCTTTGATTTTTATCCCTCCAGATCATGCCTTTTGGCAGTAGTTCATGCAGATCTGTTTGGATTAGCCATTCACCTTCAGTGGCAGTGATTCTTCTTCCAGTGCTGGAGGTGCACACACCTTGGGAGGAAGAGGAAGTAGACAGATGTTTTATTTTTTGCAGCTGGATTACAAAATGTATATCCAATGCATGTAGTTTTCCTGGATTTTCCTGGTCCTCTCTTGATCTTCTACCCAAGTACAAATCCCCCAAACAACTGTGAGTTAGCTCTTCTGATTGGAACTTCAGTATTTAAGGACTTGCCTACCAGCACTTAAGAAGGCAGCCTAGTCCTTCTCAGTGAGTCCCTAAATTGCATGATGAGATGCTGTAGAGTCTGTATGGCATGTCCATATTTACAAATCAGTAATTCCTCTAAATTACTACGCTTGCCATCCTGTAGCCTTTGTGACTCTTGGTTTCAATGTCTCTCTTACTGTAATATGAATCGTGTTACCTGGAAGTGCTGATGTGTGTGTCCCTCCTTGCGATGTCCTCCCCATGCTGAGCTTCAGCTGATGCAGGTTTTGTGATTATTGTATCCTGCCTTATTGTGGAGTCCTTGAGGCATCATGTAGCATCATCCTTCTGCTTCTGTAGCCTGGAGAAATGGGGGCGGGGGGGAGGTCATGGAAAGATTCCTTAAGGGATATGTTTGAGGATTGTTGGAGCAGTTCTTGCCTACCCAGTTTTTCTTCATTTCCCAATCTTAATTTATACATGCGGAGACATAGCTTTTGCTACCATCAGTCTCAAGTCCCAGTGTTGTCAGTCAAATTTATGCTAAAAAGTATTCTTCAGACCATTTTCTTGTCAGAAATAAACCCAACCTTCCTCAATCCCAGCAGACTTTGGTAATCACCCTGAATCTTAGAAATAATACCTTGAATTTGATGTGGTTTTGATTATACTTTTACCTGTGCAATTCTGCACCCACACCATGTTTCTTAACATACACCCCTTTCTAAACAATTGTGGCCTACATGAAACTAAATCCCTCATCTTTGTGAAAGTTATGACTTTCACAAGTCAAAGGTGAAACACAATTTGGTCCAATTCTGCTCTGTGCCAGTGTATCCATATACCTGTCTTATTGCATAAAAACCATACAAAAAAATCGTATTCAATTTTGACATGTATTGTGTTTGCTATTATGGTTTGTCGAATGTTTCATTACCTGTTGGACACACATAACTTAGCAATTTGCAGAGAGAAGAGACTATTTATGGTCATCTGCTGGAGGTCTGCGGCCAACCCTTGATGCCATTTGACAAGAAGATTTTTGCCATGGAAGTGTAGGGAGTGGTGGAAACTGGGGAGAGGGTGAGGACTGATAGCTGTAACTATGAAATCCAGATGAGGAGAGGACAGAAACACGTATTACACCAGTTACTTAATGCCTGGCCAATGGACTTTGCAGTGGTTGCTTGAAGGGTATGGTAATGACTTAGGAGGCCCAAACGTTTGGATATAGAGGCTCAGGTTGCTGGGAAGTGCTTCAGCTGTGCAAGAGCAGAGCAAGGGTTCCAATCCTGAGCTGATCATTGCAGGAGAAAAAAGTCAGGAGTTAGCCCAACACAGGAGAGCAGTGTCTTGGAAAGATATTCCTGTAGTATCATTGCTTCTCCCACAGCAAATATTTGCATAAATATATATTCCAGTGAAGCCGTGTAGCATCTTAACAGTGTCAAAGCCATAGGAAAGACTGTGAGACTTGAAACTAAACAGGTTTCCACATTATTTTGCTCTAAGGGCTGATCCCACCAAAGAGTCCATGCATTGCAGAGGTTTCCCCAAATAACTGCGGTTAAGTTCTCTCCCACATTTTATTGCAATACTCCTACATAGCCAAACCCTATTTTGTCGGTTCAGTGGAATTAATCAGATATTCTCTTTATGGAATTCAGTAGAATTAATCACATAGTCTTTATATGGTTTTGCTATGAATGTGAAATTATATTAATATACAGTTAGCCAGTGAATATTACAGTCAACAGTTTCCTGTTAACACAGAGCATCGCTGCCTCTCTTTGGGTAGAGATGAGTAGCTTAAAAGAACATCTTTCATTTACTAGGGGGCATTGAAGATTGTTCTGAATAGAATACTCTTTCACAGAAGCAGAACTAAAAGGATAACACAAGTAATTGCATTCTGTGGTGCCTGCCAGTACTTTTACATGCTATGGAAAAAAAAAAAAAAATCAGCTATTGGCAGCCTGGTGATTTTAGTAATTGTAACTAATGGGGTTGTTTTGTTTCTCTTTTCTGTGTTTTAGGATGGAATGGGGAACCTGAGAATCACAGAAAAGGGTCTAAAGCTTGAAGGAGATTCAGAATTCTTGAAACCTCTCTACGCCAAAGAAATCCGGTCAAGACCAGTAAGTTGTTGGGAAAGGAATAAGCACATTTCTATAGCACGAACTGTAAGAAACCATGAAGTGTCAAAGTGGTGTGTTTATTGGATAATTCCTTAGGCCACTCTATACGAATGTAATTTGGGGAGTGAGACTGTGAGTGTCCTTTGAGGAGTTCATCTGAGTACTATATCCTCTGGGCATTGCAAAGTTGATATATGTGGGTTTAGTTTGTGCAAGCCACACTTAAAATGTTTCCAGCACCACTGAGGTTTCAGATTGTCCTTTTGTCTCCTTTCAAGATAAATGACAAACAACCCTCAAATGAGAGACCTAATGTTTCCGAGGTAGAGGGATGGCAGGCAGTTGTTTAACTAGTTACTCCTTTTCTGCAGGGAGCAGAGTTGATGCCTTGGCACAAGGACCTGATCTGTTGTTAGCAGACACAAGAAACCTGTATTATGTGCTCAGTCCTATTTCTATTTCATTTTGAGTTTTAAAATTATGTGCAGTTAAAATTCGGTGCTGCTAGGAGAGAGACTGCTTGACAGAAGTGGCAAGGATGTTAACAACTGAAAATGAGAAAGAACCCAAGTGTGATTGAAATAACATTTTCATAGGAGCACTTCATTGACTGTCAGTGACTTTTGCTCTTTCAAATGCAGTCCTGTTTGTCCTGAGCAGCTTTAAAATAACTGAAACAATTACAGAGAGTGTCCAGGATCCTTCTCAGAAGATGTCATCTGTCTTGTTTCCTGATCCAGAGTGTTAATTTGAGTCAGATGCCAACCTTCCACTTTGATAACAATGGCAGATAGCTAATTAAATAAAGTTAACATCCCTTTATCTCAGCATTTCAGTGCTCTTTTAGAAATTGGAACTTGTAGCGTAATCAACACAACAGCCAATAGAATATCCAATTTAATTATTGAAGGTTGTAACCTCTGTAAGATAGCTAAGTATTGATTTGAACATGGATAATTATTTAGGAAGAAAAGTTGCTAAGAAAATGTTCGTGTCTATTAGCATTTTTATCCCTGAATCAAAACAGAAGTGCACGACCTTACATGCCATAGACTGTAATGTAAAATATGTGGGAAGGGTACAGAACTCAGTTTGATAAATACACTGACAAACTGATTGATACATACATTTCTTTAGTTAGATTGCTTGAAATAATATTTGATTACTAAGAGAACTGAGAGCTACTTCTTGCTACTGGGGAGTTTGCTGTTTTATTTTATAATATTAATCTACATTTTAATATGGCCAGGGGGACAAAAGGTGTCCCCATCTTGAGATTATGAAACCATTTCATGGTTTCCACACCATTGACAGTTTAATGAATGCAAGGAACAAGAAATGTATGGTGAGGCCTGTGTGTTCCTTCCTTTATCCTTCCTTCAGGTTTATTTTTGCTGCTAGTCAGAGAGGGATCTTGCTGCAAGCCAGAAGGTCTGATCTACAGGCTAGTGAGTTGGAGCATCCCTCCTGGCTTCAGTAGATGCTATATTAACTATATATTTACATAAACCATATGTAGAGTTTCTCTGACTTCTCAGTGGAGTTAAACTGGCATAGCCTGTGCTGGCTTTCAGGATGCTCACAATAATGTTGGAGTTTCTGTCAGGGACAGGGAGCGACAGGGGCAATTCTGTTGATTTCAATCAACTTCTGCTTTCTTGTGCTGTGTGTGAATTTGCTTGTAAGCAAATTCCCTTGCTCCTGTAAGTAAATGCAAGGGTTGCAGTGAATCAAAGGTTGATAGTTATGAAATATTTATAAATACTATTAAATAATCAATACTTTGTTTTTGCAAAGAACCATAGTATAAGGCAGTATTCTCTTGTAGGAAAGCATGCTAGCGGTTCCTGAACTTGATGAATATTGCTAAAATACAGTGTCAAACTCAGCACTCAGCAAGAGATGAACATCTATAGTAAGTCCATAGTAATCCTCTCTGGGTTCCACAAGTGTGTAATTCAGCTTTAAATATGTAAAGTGTAACAGAAACAAGATGACAAATACTGGTAAAATAAAGAGCATCCCAGAAATAAGCTGCCATAAAATATTTTTCACCTGTTTAATTAAACAACTGAAGAGTTGTGTATGGTAATAGAAAATGGTTTTATATAAAGACCTTCAGATGCCGGTTATTTATAGAAAACTTTCACAGACAACCCCAACAAATAGAATTTCACTATCATTCTGTGTAGTAGATGAAGGGGTGTTTGTGCTGCATGGAAATGGCATGTGAAGAACTGCTTTAAGTGGCTGCTGTCCCATGACCTTCACGTAGGCGGTTTTCCCACTTGTGTCTCAGTGCTGGTCCCCACGCTGCTCTGCTGCAGGCAGAGCTGGGCAATCCCTGCCAAAATATCTCCAAAACATGAATTGTGATAATTCTTGAAAGCCTGAATTTGTCACTGGTGCCTCTTCTTCTCCGCTGCATCTCTTAAGTCCCATGAAGGTGGTAACTAAAATCACACACTTGCTTTCCTAGCAGCTGTGCCTTATGGTTTAAAGGTAGTTTTGGATTTTCCACTTAAAAGAGGATGCTTTTTTCTTTTTTCTTTTTTCCCAAATTAATTTGGCAGGAAGACCAAGGTTTAGAGAGGAGGAAAAGTCCTCAAATCATCCCAAGAGATTGGGTGCCTTGAAGAGGTCTATATAGTAGGCACTGCTCCCTTCATCACCTTCTGGATACTCTTGTTGCTTGTAGCTGTGCTCCTTTTGGAAGGTAACTCATTGCAAGGGAAATTACACCAAGAAGAACTGAATATGTCATACTGTGGCATGCCATTCATGATGACCCAACAAAGACATCTTTTGGGGAGTCCCTTCAAAAATGTTAGCAGAGGGATTGGACTGACATGGTTCAGACCTGTGCTGGAGAAATGGCCATTAAAATCACAAGCATGAACTGGCTTCTTAAAACTGCTTCCAGCCACTTTCTTTCTGCACCACTGCTGCCTCATTTCTCAGGGATGACACTGCCCAGACTTGCTTTCCTTTTCCCTGACCCTCTAAATCCATCTCTCTTCATGTAATGAGGGTCTCTGTTCTTGTTTCCCCATCCTAGTCCTGGCTCAGTAGTACTGGTTTTGTAGTGTCTCCTGGATTAGGAGCCTGTCTCTAAGCATCAGAGATTTCAAATGAACCTAACCTTGTTACTGCATGAGGTTAAAGTTTATCTTGAGATTAATGAATAGTAACTGTGGTAGCAGTGTTTGCACCCTTGTAGTTTTGTTTTAAATAAATGAGATAGGTGCATTCCCTTTTCCAGGAGTGTTCAGAGCATTTTAAGCTCGCAGCTGAACATACTGCACACTAAATAATATTTTCCATGCCACTTGCATGGAACATGAACATCTTGCTGCTTTTAATTAAGAAGTTAACTGGACCGTGAAGTGTTGCCTGTGTAAATAAAAGTGATTTTTACTTAGTGAAGAAGGTGCATTAAGAATGCTCACGTTTCTTTACTTGCAGATAAATTATGGAGATTATTAAAAATTGGAAGGGTCATCTATAAACCCATCTGTAGCTCAGCTGCACTGTCACTCTCAAAATGTAGCTGTCTTTCTAACTGTTGTAATTTATTGTGGACTACTGTATGAACCATCTGTTTGCTTATAAATCAGACAAACTTTGACTGAAAGTTGTACGCAGTGGCACAAATTGTTAATTTTATGTGCTGGAAAGCAATGGCAACAGTTTTGTGGTCTTCAGTCTTCATTGCCTGAATTTGAGTAGAGATATAAAGCTGGAAACTTTCCTGCCTTTGTTGAGAAGAGCCGCTAACAAGCAGGTTGCTTGAAACTTACAGTGAGCACAGATTTAGCTGTCTTAGTGCAATTGAAGTGTTCTAAAGCTTGTGACATCCAGGTCTGTAAGTAACTTAAAAGGGGGAAGAGAGAGAACAGGCTATGTGCATTTTCCATTCCAATAACAACAGAAATAAAATCCTGTGCTGTGATTATACAGGAAAATCAAGTGAATTCTCTCAGGAGCTGTGTGACAGCCAATGAGATGATAATCCCATCTTTAGAAAGCAGAGAAAGACATTGTCATGATAGGATTAGGATGCTTTTGCCTTTTCAATGTTCACTTCAAGTACATAGAAAGAAAAATAAACCTCAGTTTGCAAATGTTTGCACCTGAGTTTCAATTTTCTTACCCTGAATCATTTTAAAGACAAGAGTATGAATTTGCCTGGCAAATACTTTTTGCAGTATAAAGCTCTCGATTGGGGTCCTGCCATTCAGCTCTTGAAGACTCTCATACTGATGGGTGGGTCTGGAAACACAGATGGAAACATGGGCACCAACCTTCTTATCTGTCCTCTGCTGTCTGGGGTTGCTCCAAGCTATTCTGTTGCTGCAGAGGTATAAGTGATGGCAAAATTCACTGAACAGATTTGGAGGTGGTTTTAAGTTTCTTTTAAAAGAGATCTCTTATTGTATTTTGCTGGTTTCATGTTGAAGGTTTGCTTCCCATTGTTTTTCATCAACTGAAAAAAGAATTTAAAACAAGACTCCTATACCCCCCCCCAAAAAAGCCTGAAGCAAAGTACAGTGTCTTATCATTATTGTTGTTATTATTACTTTATTTGGATTATGTTAGAGGTCCATATCCGACTCACTGGGCCAGTGAGTGCCTAACTGAGAGCAGTCTCCTCATTCAGAGTGTTGGAACGGTCACATTGGAAGCTGTACCAAATAAGTAGTGGCTATGTGCAAGTGGCAGAGGCAAGGGCATCTGTTTGGCCTAAAAAATTCAGGGTTTGGACTAAAAAAAATCAGTTGTGAATTAGGGCTAGTAACTGCCGTTCCCTTTAGGGGTTTAGTAAGTTCTCATCAGTATTAAAGTTAGACTAGCAAGTGCATAAAATATACTCGTCTGTATTTTCCCAGCCATTATTTGAATGATAAAAATCTTAAAGGAAGCTTTTAAGAGTGATAAATAATGATTTTGCCAATGTACTTGTCTCGGGTCTGGAAGAAGAGTGGTATAATTTTAAAGCAGAGAAGCAGTTCTGTAATGGATGTATTCTTTTGTATTGTTTGCTCTGCAGGTCTGCCTGACTCAGAGCTAAAAATACACACTGAAAAACAATAAACCATGTATTTGGATTAAACAGTGACATGTGCCCACAATGAGGCATACCTGCCCATGGCCATAAATACATATTTGTAAGCAATGTAACATACCAATTTGGATTAAAAGGCTATATTAACCCATGAGGAAAGGCAGTGTAAATGGCAAGATAATTGTAACTTTGTATTATGCTCAAACTGTGTAGTAGAAATCCAGCTTTCAGTAAAGGCTTAGTTAGATAGCATGAAAAAAGGCTGCTATAATTTTGAGGAAGGAGACAGAATAACTCATTTTCTTCCTTTGTCAGAATTTACAGAGCAATAAAAGGATATCGAATTAGTTCCTGATGATTTGGTCTAGCAAAGCGCCTCAGGATTTCAGCATGCTCACTGAAACCATCACACGGTGGAAATGAAGCTTGTCTCACAGTGCTGCTGTCACTTAGTAGTCCCTACACACTCCCACCACCTCTTTGGCCATTACTTCTCCCAGTGTTTAACTATTCCCTCAGTGATCAATTCTTCAAAGAAGAGAGGAATCTTCTTGTTTTTCACGATACAGACAAGCCTGTAAAAGCTCCTGGCAGCTCTTAGAGATGTTGGTCCCCTGGGATTGGCCTCTGGGGCAGTTCAGGTGCATTGCAGCTTTGTGTAGGAAAAACTCACACTATCTGAGGTCGACTTCTGAAGCATGTTGCTTCCTCTAAGTGCATCTTCATAGCTTGCTGCTCCTTGGTTGAGTTTTGGCAGCAGATGTTGAAATATTGTTTAAAAGCCCTGATAATTAAAGGAAAAAAGAAGAACAAGATTTCTGCAAGCTTCTTGCAGCTGTGCCTGGCGAGCTCTTATTCTCCCTATAGGGCTTGTTAAGCAGTCGCTGTGGCACTGCTCCAGATAACCTTGTCATTTGATTCTGTGCCAGTGTGCTTTTGCTATAAATGTGACTCTCAGTTTGGTCAGTTTGAGTCCTGCTTGCCTGACAGCTATCAGCAGAGAGGAGAGCTGGCAGTCAGCGGGACAAACAGTAAAAACCAAACAGAAGCAGCTGAGCAAGTTGCAAAAGGCATCATTTTGGCAGAAGCCTCCTCACCTGATGCAGGGATGGTGTTGCCATTGCCATCCAAATCAGATTTGAGTCCGCATATGGCAGTAGGCTGTGAGGGTCCAATGGGATTTATAAAACTGATATGCTCTCCTCTTGATAAATTTCATTCTTAAGCAATAAAATCCAGAAAGCCTACTTCAGACTGCACCTTGGTTGCCCCAGCACTTCGGAGGCAGTTAGTGGCTCTGTGATATTTCCAGTGTGCTGAAAAGGTGGAAGTTTAAGTAAATTTTACAGCAACTATGAAAACATTTCCCTTTACTTTCATAGTAAAACTGGCCTGAAATCTCTCAGCTTTGAGTTTTGAAGGAGGTTTTTTTAGGCTGGCTGAAGGGGGACTTCCAATAACATCAGAATTAAATCCTGCTTTGTTTATTCCCCTTTGTTTATCTAATGATCAGCTGTTATGTGG
Source organism: Pezoporus flaviventris (assembly GCF_033815535.1). Taxonomy (NCBI): domain Eukaryota; kingdom Metazoa; phylum Chordata; class Aves; order Psittaciformes; family Psittacidae; genus Pezoporus; species Pezoporus flaviventris. The sequence goes on along the minus strand of NW_026892571.1, from coordinate 12,638,607 downwards.
CTCACACGGAGAGCACAGCAGGGAGCTGAAGTATCCCGCCAGCTGCAAAATCCCAATATCCCAAAGAAGAGCAAGAGAGGGAGCTCTGAAGTAAACAAACTTTGAAATAACTCCACAAGTTGCATTTCAAAGCAAAATCTCATGGAGGCTCTGCCTATGGCATTTTGAAAAGGATTTCATTAAATGTTGCTAACTTGTCATAAGCTCTCTTAAATGGAAGGGTAATGGCTCATAACATTTGTAAGCTTTTTAATTTCATGCAATATGAGCAGTGTAATCAACACCTATTAAAGTCAATCAGCCGTGCCAAGTGGGCTACCTACCTCAGCTTTTGTCTATATTTTCATCATGGGTACACCTCTGAACTAACTCCAGGGACAGTATGTGTGTACCCTAACATCAGTGGCGATTCTGTGTCCAGAAAACCCGATACGGTCATTGCAGAAGTGTCTGAACCCCTAAGCTGAATAAGCACTTCATAGTCACTGGTTTTCACCTTCTGGGGAGAGAGTTTGGGCCATGGAATTCATGCAGAATAGTTAACAGCTCTGAAGCTAAACATAAAGGAGATGGAGAATTTCCCAAATGATCTCCCAATGTGTTTGGCTTTTTCCCTTTGACAGGTGAAATTCCTCTGCTTGAGCTGGTTGTGCGAGGAGAGGGGAGCCATTCACATCATGTGTTTGTTTTGCTGTTCTGATCCGATTCCCATCTCCTCTTAGTTTTTTAAACATTTGCAGCTGGACTCTGCAGTCATAAAGACAAGTGATGTGCAGCATAGGTAAAAGTGAGCCACTGGGCTAAGCCTGGATGCTCTGTGGTCTCTAAGCTTTTGCATTGCATTTTTACCATGATCCCGGAAACTTCTGCGTTTCAGCTGGGAAGAGGAGGACAGTGGGGCTCAGTTTTGTAGTGGGGCTGTATTTCTACACTAATGTTGCAGCATAATCAGCCAGCATCATGTTTTCAACTGAATCATGAGCCTTGAGACAGGAGTGCAGGCACTAGAAGCTAAAAGAATAGAATAAACATTTGATTTAACTTATTCCCCCAAGAGGAAAAAGAAAAGATGTGCAATTATTAATTTCAAAGTTGAAATTAAAAATTGCTGAGCTGAATGAATTTGGCAGGTAGTTTCTTGCCTTCCTTGGATATGCACCACTCTCCTAGCGTCTGTTTCATTTGGCATCTTGAATTTGAATGTTACCTCTATGGATTAACTGCGAAGCTGCCGTGAGGCTCGTTTTTCCTAATTAGCCATTTATTGTGGCTTCTCAGTACCCTTACAGGCTTCTGAACCTTCAGGAGCTATACATGACCTTATTTTTTAGATTGGATATAAGGAGGAAATTCTTTCCTGTTAGGGTGGTGAGGCACTGGAATGGGTTGCCCAGGGAGGTTGTGAATGCTCCATCCCTGGCAGTGTTCAAGACGAGGTTGGACAAAGCCTTGAATGAGATGGTTTAGTTTGAGGTGTCACTGCCCATAGAATCATAGAATCGTTAGGGTTGGAAAGGACCTTAAGATCATCCAGTTCCAACCCCCTGCCATGGGCAGGGACACCTTGCGCTAAATCATATCACCCAAGGCCTTGTCCAGCCTGGTCTTGAACACTGCCAGGGATGGAGCATTCATGGCAGGGGGTTTGGAACTGGATGATCTTAAGGTCCTTTCCAACCCTAACTATTCTATGATTCTATGATTTTACTATGTTTATTTTATGTTTATGTACTTATTTTACTATATTTACTTATTTTATCTTATATTTAAAACAAAAAGCACAGGGGGCTTATTGGGGGACACATCAGTCAGCTGATGGATCATGGGGTTTCTGTTGCTGACTATTGCTGGACAGGTTAAAAGAGAAGCTCTGCTGGTACTTGACTACAGCTGACCCAGCCCAGCCCATGGGATTGAACATACTCGTAGAGTAGCCTTGAATTCTCAAGTCAAAACTTGGTCCAAATTTCATCTTAACAAGCTGTAGCCTCAGAAAGAAGTAAGCCTCACAAAGCACCGGAAACTGCTCAGGGGAAAATGTTTGCAATCGTATAGTGCTGCATTTCTCTCTCAAGGGCGAAGGCCTTGAGTTTAAGGATTTACTGCGTCTAGACATCACTGCTGACAGTCAGGACTCTGGCTGCTTTGGAGAGGCTGAAATACAAAACCAACTTCTTAATACTAAAAATGAAAAAGAAATAAAACTTCTTACAGTATGGATGGAGAGAAGATAGAGACAAATAGACGAAGGAATCACTAAAAGACAAATAACAAGATCCAATTATAAAGAAAAAGGTTTTTCTGATATTTCCAGGAAGCCTCAAGAACAGGTCTTCATGTCTTCTTACCATAGGGCAGCAAACACTTCTGCAACTCTTCAGTTGATCAAAACTATTTCAGCAACAGTTACGTATTTTATAAGGCAAGCTGTGCTGTCATTAGGAAGTGTAGGCACACACAATTAGTTTTACAGACAGTTCAGTTTGTGTGTTCTTTGATTTGCAACAGGAAAGGAAAGACAGACCTTCCACATTTCATTTAGCAGCTGCAATGCTAGTAATAAAAGTTTCTCTGATTGTTCAGTTTTTAAATGAGAGATACTGGATTTGGAGAAAGAAGAACACAGGGAAAAACAAGAACAACTCTCAATTTGCTGCTCTTCTTTTAGGGCAGATTGGTTGAGAGTCTTTAGAAAAGTGACTTGCTGCTTTTGAAAGGAAAAATGTGATTTCTTTGGCTGTTAACATCTGCCTGGTTGGAACACCTCTGTTTCTGATTTCTGTTTGTCTGAGGCGATGCCTGGTCATCTGCTCCCATGTACACCAGCATTTCAGAAAGGGGGAGTCCACTCCAACGTTAGTGGCAGAGTGTTGGAGTGCAGGACACTACTGTATGTGTGTGATAAAAGTGGCTATAAATGTAGTCACAGAGGTAGGCATTTTGACTGTCAGTGAATCACTGATTTAGGCTTCAGTCCAACCAGATACTTAATTATGTGCATAATTTACAGGCATAAGTAATTTCATTGACGTCAGAAAGGCTATTCGCATGCATAGAGTTGGGCGTATGTTGTGTTCTTTGCTGGATCATGCCCTATAATTTCTCCATATACTACATGTGTGTGGTGGAGCAAAGCCACTGACAGGCATCCGTCATGCTGGTTTCTGTACAAACATGGGGACAGAGACTGTCTTTTGCTCTAAAAGGTTTTATGTTGTCAATAGGTAGATAAAGTGTGGGACAGGAGATGGGGATGAGGGTGAGCAAACCGGCTTGCTTGTTTGCTCCTACAGCAGCTTAAGATTGGTATGAGGGATCCTGTGCCTGTGTGCATGCTCATTTTCGTAGATCCCATGCCCCAGGTGTAAAGGAGTCTGGTGATAAAGCTGGCAGATATTTTCAAACAAAAGCTGATACAGTAAGAAGTTGTCCTTGAGGCTGAAGGAGAGCAGTTTCCATGGTGCCCTTTTTTGTTTGTTTCTTTTTTCATTTTTGACTGCAGGTTTTCTGTATAGAATGTTACAGGTCTGTTGATTTCCTCTTGATTTGCTGTAATTCTGAGTCCAGTGAACTTTCTAGGTTTGCTTCCAGTCTGGCCTTAAAATTTTCTAAGACAGGTTGTACAAAGTGCTAGCAGGGAGTCTGCTTCTCATTTCTCTCTGAAAGAGAATAACCTATGGGACAGAAAGAAAACTCAAGGTGTTTCAGCTCACAGTATTTCTTCCTTGTTTGTCCATCAGGGCATGATCCTTGTTTGTCATCCTTACATATAATAGCAGGAGATTCCTCACTTTCAAGCCTTAAATTTTCCCTGAGCAAAAGTGGAGCTGAAGCATCCGTAGCTTTTGCCTTCTCATCACTCAGGTTCCTCAGATAACATCAGCTGGACAGTGCTGCTGCCATCCAGCTTCCCCCAGATACAGCCCTTCCAAGGATAGACACACATCTTCCTTTGGAAAGTTCTTCTTTATAGTGTACAGGGGAAGATTTTATTTAAAGTTTATTTCAACTACAGCAGTACTAAAAGTTTATCTCCAAAGCACTGTCTCTTTATGAAAATGGTGAGTAAATGCATGCCAAGATTTGCTGTTTTCTTGGTGCAGGATGCTTTGCTGGATTCTTAATTTCTAGTCTAAAACTAGGGAATTGCTAGAAAATTGCTTTTATGATCTATGCTTCTTACTCTTTCTTTCCAGCTACAGCCTGATGCCCTGCTTCTTCTTGAGCAAAATAATATACCATTCCATTGTCTCTTTCTTGATTTAGACAAGGGTTGGATTTAATGAATAAAAGTGGTTAACGTCTGAGTTCTGTTTCTCTGCTAAGAAACCAGCAGCAGCTGCAAAACACTGCTCATGGCATCATGAATTGGTGGCTACTGATTTGGAGAGAAGCTTGTTGTTGACTGAGTCACTCTTCACAGTGCCTGGAAAGTCTTCTGTTCCAAGTACTAACGCAAGCTGAGCCTTCGTCTTTGATGTGATCTGACAAGGCAGCATAGAGTAAGATGCGTTTTTTTCCAATGAGAAGCTTTGTAAGACATCAATATTTAAAAGCAGAGAAGTAAGTAAAATTACAGCAGTCAGGTTGATTGAAGGGAAAAGAGAGGTCATTTGTCTGACAGAAAAAGCGTATCTCTCCAGCAAGGCTTTCAGCTCCTTAACCAAAAGCTCTTGCCTTTGTTTTGATTAGGTTGATCTGTAAGAGTATGAATGACTCATTATTTTTCTTAAAGTCATGATTTTCCTAGGTATACGCTGCAGATTAAAAGTACAAAGTGGGCATAGCTGTTCATCACCTTCAAGCAGTTCATCTTTCCCTTTAAGCAAATTCGCTTGTGTTGTACACACCGGTGAAGCCGCACAGTGAATAGCCAAATAATCTATAATCCAAACGCACAGCAATTGCTGTAAAAGGTCAAGAGTAAGTGACTGACCTGAGCTGATTTAGTGACTTGATTTCCAAAGAGCCATGGCTGGAAGATGGTGGGTTGATGGCATGAACTTGAACACGTTTCCTCTGATGCTTCCTGGGGTGGAGTGTTCAGAGCAGGCTCTGTCCTCCGGGTTTTTGCAGAGCATCCTTCACTGTGTAAATGAAGTAAAGGTCACACAGGGCAATGGCACATATGTAATGCAATGCTGATGGCTTGAGAAGCACCTTCTATTGCATGTTTACTGTTGCTTCAAGCCAAAATATTTCACTTGTGTTCCGCTACCTCTTGAAATCCCCAGCTCCTACTGCAAGCTGACTTTTGCTATGTATGTTTCCTTGAGATCCCAGCAGTTATTTGTAAATGATGAACCTTGATGTTGGTACACAGTTGTGAGAGCAGCAGGCTTTTTGTTTCTTTCTGCAACTTTATCTATTATGCAGCATTCTGGGAAGCTTAGCTGAGGTAGAACAGGAACACACAAGCCCTTTCCTGGCAGGAACCACTGGTCAGGCATCTTCACTGACCACGTTTGTGCCTCCAGAGTTTTGAAAGAACTTCAGGAATAAAAGCATCAGGAGGCAAATGCTTCTGTTTAAAAGTGGAGGCAAGCAGGCTGAGCCACCCTGCTGGTTGCTCAAAGAGCAGTCAGGGTCCTTGGCTTTTCTGTGCCTTCCTGTGCTCTATTTTACCTTCACACATGCTAATCTCTTTTTCTGCTTTTGCCATTGCTCACCATTTCCCAAAACAACATTCCTGTCTTCTTCCAGGCATGGAAAAAGCATCTGCTGCTTTTTCTGTGAGCCTGGCATCTCTTAAAATGCCGCTCCCCAGCTCCCCAGTGGTGTTGATTAGGGATGTATTTTTTTGCTCATTGGCTTGTACCATGGCAATACCCTGTGGTGTTCTCTCCTCTCTTCACCCTGAAGCACATACTCAAGAGCGTCTGTTGAATGGCAGCCACAAGATACAATCAAATCCCAACACAGAGCACCCTACTCCTGCTCTTGCAATTGTCCTACTGATCAGACCTTTGCTGTCATGTTATCTCTGTAGGTACATGTCTTTGTTGTAGCAATGTCCAGCACGATTTAGCATCTTTCATCCAGATCAATCCAATTTCATGTCACATGCTTAGCTGCATCTGTCATTTTACCTTTTCAAGTGTACTAGCTCCTTGGCTGTTAGATGTTTAGCCTCCCCGAGATGGATGGAGTTTTGCAGTTCTTCCTCTCTGAGACAGCTCCTGTCTGACACTAACTCACTTATAAACTGTTACGGCACTGCAGGTCAGAATTTGGTCCCTGTGTTTATTCCTGCGGGGCAGCCTCTCTCGAGTCCTGTAGACCAACAGAGCATCCTTAAAGCCGAGTATTGATCATTTCAGCAGAAGAAACAAAGTGGTTAGATGAAAGCAATTCAAAACCACTTTGTGCAAATGTTTCTGTGACTCCATAACCCTGTATCATGGTTAAAGCAGATCAAATTACTTTGGTATCAGAGGTACAATTGTGGGCCCAGCCTTTCTTTTCTGTTCTTCCTATTTTCCCAGATATGCCCCTACAGAGTTAACGGAGTGTGTTTCTACAATAAATATTCCCATAATAAGGCCAAAATGTGGTTTTCATCAATCATTTTATATCTGCTCCAAACCTGTCACACCAGTGTGTGTGCTTACAGCAGCTCAGGAAAAAAAAAATATGCAGACAAACCAGAAATAAAGGCAAGAATTTGAATAGAAAACCTGAATTTTCTATCACCAGGAATAGTCAGATGATTATTCTTTGTGTCTTGTACAGTGGCAAGTGCACAGTCTCCAATGAATAAATAATTGCAGATCCAGGAAATGAGATTATTATTCCCATGAAGCTATTGAAAAGGAGAGCACACTGGGTCCTTCAGACCTGCTTCCTGATGCACAGACCCTCATTTGCCTACAGAGCACACAAAACCTGAAGGACAGGTCTCATAAAAAAGAGCCTTATAATTGCAGTAGAAGCCCAGAAACAGAAACACTTTGATTGCAGGAACATGTCCAGGCTGAACCTTGTCATTTCACAGGCCAGATGCATTGGAAAGAACTCCACTGGGTAATCACAGAAGTGAGGATGGACTTCTGCGTCCTGCCTCTCAGCCGTAACCATGCTGTAATATAGTTGCTTTTGCAGTCTAATTGCTTTTTCTGCAGGGCTTCTTCCTATTGATTCTGCTTGTGTGGATTTAAATTGTTTGCGGGTTGGGTCTGCATCTCTGCTTCTGTGCTAGGCAGCTCACGTGGCAGTTCTATCTAAGAGACTTTAATGATGTCTAGATAGCATCACTCCCTGTCCTGCGCCTATGTATTTGATTTTAGGAGAGAGGCTGGATCAGATAAGTTCAGAACATCAATAAATACGCGTATTTTGTTTGGTGACACTTGTTCAATTTGAATCTTTTTCCCAGGAAGCAGCTTGTGTTGTGTCATTTTTTCAGAGTGCTGTGTAAATGCTCTGCATCTGCAACTGTCGAGGATGGTGCCATCCCATAGCAGTGCCATCTGCTCATTCACAAAGTGCTTTTTGCGTAGATAAAAAATGTGAGGTATTACTCATAATTAGGCAAATCACATGCTGTGATCTGTGATTGATTTGGTTTCTATTGCTGGCTACCTCGCAATATGTCTATGCATCCGTAAGTATTGTCTACATATCAGCATATGGATGCAGATGAATCAGAGACATGAATTCTTTTTCCTGATCCAAACAGATGGAAATGTTTTCCCTCCTTCTTATTAGCAGCAACTGAATTTCTGTAACACCAGGGGCCTCTGCTAGGATCTTGCCTATGTTTCGTGCTGTACATAAGTTGGCATGGCCATTTATAATCTAATACAAGGAGTAAGCGATCCATGACATGCAGCAAAGGAAAGCTATAATTTCAAAGTGATGTTCAGAGATAGGCATGTTATTAGCCTTCTTGGAGAAAAGTATCTGGGTATGTAACTTGGCATTATGCAGTGCAGTAACAGAATGCCTAAAAGGTTCTGTGAGCATTGTAGAACCCAAATGTCTTTGCTGCATTCAGAGTGGCTTTCTTAAGAATTATCCATATGTACTCTTAAATGTGTATTGACCTCACTAACTACCCTAGCTTCTAAATGTATCTGGTTGTGCTATGGTCCAGGTAATGTTGGTAGTATGAGAAAGTAACTCAGAAATTACTAGTTCTGTATAATCTTAATATCGTCTCCAAGTGGGTTTTATAGATAGTGAGGTATGATTTACCAGCAGTTTCGAAAGATGTTTAAGGCAGGCAGTAGGTATACCAGAAAGGCCATGAAAATGAACACACCGGAACAGAGGTCTGCACACTTGTCTGGAGTAAAAGTTATGAGCAGTGGAGTAGCTATATATTGGATGATTTAGAATATTTTAAACCCCAGCAGAGCTCTCTTCTCTTCCCTCCCTCTCCCCTATGGTCCTGTGCCTTTCTACAGTGTGTTCTCTTCAGTAGGAGATCTGTCACCACTGGACTCTGACAGTAACTAGGATAGCCCAAGGCAGAAAATAGGCTGTAACTCAGCACAAATCCATAGTCCCGCTGCTACAACACCTCCTATAGCCAAGGATCAGATCAGTGCAAGCTGCCATTGAGCAACAACTGCTGTTTGGTATTTCTGCAGGAGAAGTCAAGTAAATTGAAGCGATTATTGAATACTTGGTTGATTTTTACTGGTCGTAGTGATCAACATGTTGAAAACCTGGGACTGCTGTTCTCTTGTTTAAGAGCATTACATTTTCTTGAGTCCTTAGTTTGGGAGAGCCATTCCTCAGTGATGCAAAGCACACATTTAACCAACTCCAGTATAACATCTTTGGGTGAACTCTTGAGTGCAGTGAAGTGCTTGAAGTGTTTTCAGAAGTATTTGACAAGTTGTGCTGTTTTCTTCATTTCAGCTGTTTTTCACTGTTTTTTCTGAGGGTATCTTGCCAGAGGACTCGTGGTGCTGAGCATGCTTTAATGCATCGTTTTTTTTCCAAAGCCAATAATGCTCAGTTCAGTCCTATCAATACAGAGTTTTGTGCATGTGCAGCAGCCTTCAGACATTACAAATCCAGTTTTCCTACCCCCATGGATACTGAATAAAACTCCAGCATGCACAATTGCATTTTATTTTTATGTGTATGTCAGTTTCAAGTCATCTGTGGTTTTCTGCAGAAGTCAATGAAGTATAAAAGAAAAGAGCAGAGAAGTCGAGGCAGATACAATGTCTTGGAAGTCTCTTTGGTGGTGTTTGTAATGTCAGCAGACATGGTGTAATTTAATTTTCAGAAGAATTTCAGCTGCAAAGCAGCTGATGAGGCATCTTGTAGGTGCAGCCACTCTCAAAGCACCGTGTTCATGAGATTATTACAGGTATTCTTCTAAAGAGAGAAACTCACAGATTGCCAGAAATAAATCACTTTAATGGCTACAGACCCCCTTGGCTAGCTATCCAAGAGCAGAACCCAGTCATATAGATCTCACATCACAGACCTGCCTTCTTTGCACTTTAAAGAGTTAGAGATGGAACTTCTTTGATGCAACAGTGGGAAGTTTACCTTTTGTTTCTATTGTTATTAAAATTAACTTCAGGAAATGCTGGGGGGGGGGGAGTGCTGGCATGGCCATTTATAATCTAAAACTGCAATAATTAAAACTCCAACATGTGCACTGTCTATGCCATTAAAATACATCACATTGGGTAGGACCACAGTATTTTCCGAGCTTCATGGCAATGTGAAGTGTATCATTGGAACACAGCACATGAAGTTAGCTCATGATACTGTTCTTATGTCTTTAAGTGTCAGTTGAAGGTCAGGGCTGCATCTGCTCTGTTACTGATCCAGGTTACATGATCTGGGCTCATTACTCTTTTGAATAGTTTGTTTCCTGGAAGAAGAGGATGCGGACTGCATTTTGTTATCTCTGCACTGGACCTATTGCCTCCTTCCTAAAAGTGATCATTTTTAGGCGCAAATATAGCACATTCAGGGACATTTTGTAGCATATGTTTTAATCTGTTTGTTGCCAATTCCATGTATGGTTTGCTTTCATTCTGTGAAAATCTTTTATTGTCAAATCGGAAGTTTTACTGAAAAAGAATTTGGTTGCATTAACATTATATTACACTGTTTGAAGGACAAAATCAAGATCAAAAGAGATTCAGTGATTAAACAACAAAAAGTAAGTTCAAATCATACTAAGGGGTGTTTTCAATCTAACACCTAGGGATTTAGCTACATGATTAACATTTTTGGTGCTAGAAGGCTTCTGTGCAAAATCCTATTCTTGCTGTGGTGAGCTAGATTAGAAAGAGGAGGCGGAAGAGCTATAGGGTTTACTTTATAAATAGAAATGGTAACAGTTGGCTTGCAAGTTCAGCATGCAGTCTAGATGTTCTGTTGTCATAGACGAAGGCCAGGCTGGTCTTCCAGGTGGGATCTTGGATACGAGGTTCACTAGATACTCCCAAGTTTGTCTTCACAGCCAAAGATAGATGCTGTGCAGTGTTTCATCTGCTTGCTTTTCCATAGGTGTGCAGTGTCTGTACAGTGTCCTGGTGAGCTTTGCTGTGATTCACGGTGGTGCCAGTTCCTTGGTTACCGATTCTGAAGGCTTTTTGTTGAATTTTTCCTCTCTGTTTTATGGGGGCAGCTCTGAGGTTCTCAAGCATGAGACACTCCCCACAGGAGTTTCTGCTCTCAAGGCAGGAGTGGGGGAAAGAAATGCACCCTCGCCCTTAAGGTGTCTGTATGTGTTGACAAGCTCCACTCTCTGTCATCTCTTTTCCAGGCTAAACAAACTTAGCTCTCTCAGCCTTCCTGCAAAAGAGAGATGCTCCAGTCCCCATGAGCAAGTTCATACGGGAACATGCAAAACTGGGTCAGGGATAGTAATATAAGCATGTGTGTCAACTGACCAAAACTGACAGAGTAAGGGTTAAAAAGTCAAGTGCCCTCTGACAGCCCAGCTGTTACAGAGCAGTTTTGCTTTCTCTAATGTCAGCAAAAAGTACAGTTGAGCAGGAGAATGGTGCTCTCAGTGGCTTTTCCATGGACTACTTCTTGCCACCCTGGAAATATTAAAGCTTAAGCTTTAATGTGTTAGTTTTTCCCATTACTTTGTCAAGCCTGCAGGAAATCCACCATTTTCATTATTTCCACAAGTTTCACTTGCACTTCCTGTGTGAAGTGTTTGAATCCACAGGATCAAATCAAGCTCCGTATGACCATCTGATTTACAAACACATTGACTGTGATGCATTATTTTAAAATTGCCTTTTAAAATTTGAAAGGATTTCCAAATACTTTTTAATAATTCCCTAGAACAGTGTAAGGACATGTGTTAAAGTATTGAATTTCCTTAAAGCCAGCATTTGGGATTGCTCCAGCTGCAAATTAAGGTTGTCAGTCAAAGTGCTTTTTCTGGTTTAGTCTCTGAGTTTTTAGCATCTCTTCCAAAGCCAGCCAAAGGAAGCAGCTATTGAGCTGTTAGGACTTGTTTTGCCATGTGTTTAACCTAGCAAAAAATCAGCCAACAGATACCTTTTGTGTTCTGTGTTTGACTGGATACCTCGCTGCTTAGTCAGGAAACAAGCTATATTGTTTTGACATGGTTTTGCACTTTTAACCTTCTTTTGCTGCTGCATATGTCCAGTGTTTTAATATGTTGAATAGCTGTGGCAAATTCTTTTGTGAGTCTGTAATTTATATAGTTAAGCCATTAGGTTAATGAGAGGCTGGAGGAAGAGTCAGAATGATGTATTTACTATGTGGGATTTCCTGCAGAGATGAATAGGAGATTCGTGGTGGGCTGGAAGTACATAACCAGCCCAAAGAGTCCATAAAAGATCCCAGCTTCACCTGCCCCTAGAAATGGAGCTGCAGCCCAGAGCAGGATGGGATCCTCCATTGGTGTCCTGCAAGGGAAATGTTTGAAAGAAATCAGAAGCAAAGAGGAAAACAGAAGGGAAAAAAAATGAAATGCATCCTAGTCCCATTGAAGTCTCTACCTCAGTTTCTTCAGCCACATAATCAAAGGAACCACTGGAAAGGAACAATAACGAAAAATAGTGTTGGAAGGAAAGTGACCACTGATTTAATCTGCGCAGTTGCGTAAGTTAAATTAAAGGCTGTAGTTCAGTGCAGTGTAATGGGGTGGCTAAAATGGAAGGCAACTGGGACTCTTCTAATGCAACACAGTTAACAGAGGGTTCTTATCAAGAGGTTGAAGTCATAACAGCTGAGTGTGGGCATAAAGAGCAAGTTGGGGCAGTGTGTGGGTTGGCAGCAGCATTTACTCTTGAGGAGCGTGGGGGAAACCTTGTTGTCATGTTTGTGATGAGACAAAGAACAAATGACAGAGAAAGAGATTTCTCAGTATGTCAGATACCATGCAGGCAGTGAAATCTGCTGGGTTGTAGTGTGATCAGAGAGATTAGATGTATTTTATCTCAAATGTACTTTTCTGAGGAACACAGGTAAACCTTTTGGAGAGAAACAGGTAGACAAAGAGAAGACGGTTATTTTCCCTACTTTTCTGTACTCAGAAGAACGTTTAACCCAGTTTTCTATTCACTTCCATTTTCTTTGCATCAATTCCAAGAGTAAAATGCATTTATTCCTTTAATGTTATTTATTTGAAAGATTTAGGAATGGATTGTTGCATGTTAGATTTCAGAAATGTGATGTGTCTCATACTTACAGTGTTATAATTAGAGTCAGGTGTACTTATTTATTGCATTCTAACTCTAGGTCTATCAAGTGTTATGACAGTTTATGAAAATATTACTTCACTCCATAATCATTTTTATTTTGGTGACGATGCCGTATTGATCTAGATTTCCATTTATGTGCATCAGCATATTTAATTTTGTCTCATGACAGCATGAAAGTGGAAGGTTTTGTCGTTTCAGTTATAATTCCTAAGTATTTTAAGAATTTTTTAATACTATAATTATTTTTTCCTGTGTGATTGAAGGAAGCTGGCAGGCATCACCAAGCTTGCACAGAGGAAATATTTTTTAATGTTCAATGTATAAGAAATGTCTTGTTGTTATCTTTGTAAACAGAAGATGATGGACAGAAAAGCTGCAGAATTTTCAGTAAAAGAGGACGGTTTTTTCAGCTCTTTTTCATTTCTTAATGGAAGAAGAATTATGGAAATGAGAGCAGGCATTGCATTAAGTGCTTGAAATATTCCTTCCCTGCAGACCAATAAAAACATAACTTTTCCATTAGGGAAATTCAGTTTTTTGAAGGCTGCATGAATCTGAGCTCTGAATCAGTGAATGAGATGACTATGCTGGGATAAGCATTTCAAGGTCTGATTATGTACTTTAAGTCTTTCGTAGGTGGATAGCAGCAACTTTCCTGTGACTCTTTTTATATTAACTACTTGGCTTATCTTTCAGTACTTCTGTAGTGCAATCTCCTGGTAGCAGATCAGTAACAGAGTTTCAAAGCCATGGGGATTGAATGATTCCTAGCTGAATTTGGACTTTTCAAAACACTCTAGGTCTTTGCATAACTTCATAAACAAAAGTCAAACACTGCAAGTCAAAATTATGGCCTTTCTGTGCTTCATATGACATGTTTATAGTGGTTATGATCTCACCTATGATAGATTGTGCAGATTATAGCTGTCTGCCTTTAAAAATATCCTTCATCTGTAATTGCGAGATGAAAATGTAGCAGTAAACTGCTATCACTGGGGTGTTCAAATTAGGTCCCTGATCAGGGCTGTGGAGAATTAATACCAGAGCAAGTGGGTATTCAAGTGAAGCCATCGTTTTTCTGTGCTGTTAACCATGAAATAGTAACCAACATAAATTCCTACATTCTAAAAGATCACAAATAAAAATGAATAAAAAAGAGCAAAATCATTACGAGTCATTACCCCTGCTCCTTACTTCTTATTAATCGTATTTCAATTTCATATCCTATATTATCTAAGCCGTCAAACATATCACAGAGGTATATAAGGATGATTTGTCCTCATTTAGTGTATGAGGAGACAGAGACACTTAAAAGCTTCTGAAACTTGTCCAAGATCTGGGAACTATTAAGTAGAATTCTTTCTTTCTGTTATTTTTATTTAGTTGTAAATAGTCTGAATGTAGCCATAATGCTTGTTATAATTGATCAAATAAATCCCATTCCCCCTTTTTTTGCTGAAGGGCTGATCCCATGGGTGTATGCAGCATGAATAGTTAAGGCAGTAAATGTGACTATTGGGAATATTTGGTCAAAATATGGGCTGGTTTTGTTTGAGTTTTTTGAGGTTTGTTTTCTGCAAGCACTGCTGGGAATAGTTTACTTATCGCTAGAAGTGTTCCTTGAAGCTCTAGTGCACCCCAGGGCTTCCATGAGTGCATTCCTATGATCCCGTTCTGGTTTATATGCAAACAACCTAACCCTTCTGCCACGATCCAGAAAAATCTGTGCAAATATTTGTTATGATACTTATAAATTCAGGTGTCAAGGAGAACACGTCTGACCTAAAGATCCTCTGTCACCATCCTGATTATTCATTCCTAATGGTAAGATTTGAAAACACTGGAAAAAGGCTTTGGTGGAAGAAGCACATGGACATAAAATGCTCAACTTCTTGCTGATTTTTTCACTAGTTTATCCCCTCTGCCAATCCTATGGCTTAGTCAGTTGATGAATTTAATCAGCTGCCTGCTCTAGACATTATTAAGAGATATCAGCAGTGAATTTCCACCTTGCACATTAGATTTTTGGCTGATTTAAGTTGGGGTCACCCTGTGCTGGTGCTGTAGGTGGTTAATAGCCCCTGAGAAACCAGCTGGGTGGACTGGTGGAAAACACGAGTTCCTGGGAGTCTTGGATGTGTTTGCACACAGGAGGAGCCAGATGGTTTTCTCTGTGGGTTTTCTTTGGTTTCACTCTGTGGGAGAAGTACCTGAGGTGGATGCTGCCAGGTAGTTGTGTGAATTCTTAGTGTGTTAACAGCTGCTCTGGCTCTTCTCTCAGAGGTATATTTACAGCATAGAAATGAAAACTAAATAGAATTCTGTGCGGTGAAGTTGGGAGTGGGGAAGACTTCATGCCTTGTATATCTCCTGAGCCGGTGGGATGTGTCTGGTCGCAAGGTGGCATCCCAACCTGGAATCTGGTGGTGGCACATGCTGCATGGTTTATAAGTGCTTTGAGATCAAAGGCACTTTTTACATGTTAATAAGGTTTTCTTGTTCACAGCCCTTGGGCATGGCTCACTCACATGGCCATGTGGTAGGCACCACAGTCATCTGAAGCTGTGTGTAATATTGCGGATTTGACTCTAAATTCACTGCTGCATCCAGCCAGCCTCCAAAAACACCATGACTTTTGGGAAGCTTAGGTCAGGTCCCATATGACCTGCATGTTTCAAAATAACCGGTTGGTTGGCTTATACTGTCAAAGCCAACCATCCCTAAAATAAGGCTAGTCTCTGGGACTTTATCTGGGCCAAACAGATGTGTGGACTGTGATTTTATCCTGGACAATAAGAATTAATTCAGGGTAGGCCTGCACCTAAACCACACACCCAGTGCTGGGGCCATTAACAGCAGCCCTGCAGCATCAGGTTCAAGCTCAAGCTGACTGGTCTCAGGCAGCAACCCCCATCTCACGTGCTTACTCTCATGCTCTTGTTCCAGGGCAACCCACTGTACTTCCAGTCTGCCAGAAATGTGACAGTGAACATCCTCAATGAGAAGACTAAAGTCCTTACTCGCCTCGTAACAGGTAAGGAGGGGAAAAAGCTGTGTGGTAAAACTAAGGAGGGATGAAAGCGGGTGTGTTGTGGGATGCTGTGCTGGCTTTAGGCAATGCGCAGGAGGAGAGCCCAGGTTTCTCATGAAGTACAAATGAAAACTTCACTCCACTTTGTAGAAACAAAGCTAGGTACATGAAAGCCGTGCTGGAGAGGCAGCTGGCTGATGCTTTCTGGTAATGAAGCAGACCACTGTTTTCATTTGAAAGCCAATGTAGAGACAGAAAGGTTAGTTGTAAGACTTCAGGGTCAAGGAGAACATCTGCAAGCTGACATTTCTGTTGTAACAGGCACAGGCTTTTCCTGAGACACTTTTAACTTGCCTAAGATCTTGGGAACTCCACAGACTAAATGTGGCTGGGCTGGGACTTTGCAGTTCAGAGCTCTCTGTGCCCTTCTGCTGCTGAAGGATGCTCTCATGCTCTCAAGTGTGAGTGTGTTTGATGGGAAAATGGGTGTCTCATAAATCCCCAGTGCACAGCAGCCTTTGAATGAATGCACGTGTAATTTGGGTTGGAAGAGCCTAATGCATTATATATATTGTAATATATATTATGTACATGATATAGGATCGATATTTATACATTGAGATTTTTCTGGGGGCCGGGAGAAGTGTTGCTGTGTGGCAGAGCCTGTAATCCATAAACATGTTGTTTCTACATGAGATTGGGTTGTTTGGTTTGCTTATATAACATCTTGGCCTCTAGTCACAGCATTAAATAATTAAATATGCAGCTTCAGTAAGCAGTGATTTAAGCAGCACGTGTGAAAATTGCCTGGAGGAAGGAAATAAATTCAACCCCAAGGTCCCTGATTCTCACTTTCAGAATGAACATGTTCAGTTTGTTTGTTCTCCCTGTATTTTCCAGAGGGCATTTGGTTACTTAAGCACCTCCATGTCGTGAGAGCTCGGGAGGATGTGGTCAGTGATGTCTCTCCGTGTGGTGCTCTAGTTATTGAGCTCATTTCTGCGTTCAGCAGCAGCTTTGATTTCAGAGCAAAGCAAAGAGGTGGTCCCGTGTAGTGCATGCCACAGTGATGTGTAGGGAGGCAGTTAATTAGCAAGATGGAAATCAAACTTAAAGTACTGGATTTTCTCACAATGGCTGCAAGAGTTCTGAAGTGTTTCCAGGGATCTCAGCATAGCCTCACGTTTCTGTAGTGTGAGCCATGCACGATCGTGTGTGCCCTGATACCAATACAGATGACCTGTGCAGCAAAACACTGTGTATAGATGGAGTTTGAAACTGCCTATGAGAAAACACTGGCTTTCAGGTATTATTTCTCTTGTCTTTTGAGAAATGAGAAATCAGACATGAAGATGGCCAAAGCTAATGCAAAGCTGGTCCCCTGCCCTGCACAGTGCCATATTCCAGGGAGTCTGTGGATTGGACTGAGTTGCACAGGGCTGTTAGGTGGTGACTTTTCCAAAGTTCAGCCTCAGTCTGTAACCAAGGGGTCTGCTCTTTGCAGCCTTTGAGCCGCAGATCTCCACAGAATTGCTATTCAGGCAGCTGATGTTTATCAGGCTCCCCAACAGAACACATTGCCAGAGGCTCTCCAGCACTGCGGTGCGCAGCAGCCTGCAGGAGAGGCAGCAGAATTGAAGTAAGAGCAATGAAGGAAAGTTTAACTGATCTAAAAACTATGAAACATGGGAGGCTGCCGTTCATCTTGGCCTGCAGTTGGTTCAAATGGTCTAAAAGAAAAACATTTGCTTCTGTGGTGGGGTTTGGTTTGGTTTCTTTTATATTGGACTGTGCATGACGCTGATACCATTCAAGTCCAGGTATATTTAACAGGCAGGAAACCAGGAGTCTTTTACTCCACAGCATCAATCCAAGCAAAATGGACTCAAGAACTCCTGATGTGTCTTAGAGCTGCACCAGTGGTTTCAAAGCGTGGCTGAGTATATTCATTGCCATTTCACATGTGGATCTGCCTTTTTGTAAGAATTTCATAGCTATCCCAAGTTTAATGGTGATTTTATGACAAACATGAACATTAACAAAAACATAAGTAGAAAAAGTTGAGAGGTCGTTATTTGGGTAGAAAATGGTGCCCTTTCCTAATGAGATGTCACCCTCTGAAAAGCATGGACCTCCCCGTTTGATGTGTCAGGTGCAGTTTGTTTCTGCAGGGCTATTAGGACAATCTCAGCAGATGGGTTTATTAAATGTACGAAGCTACTATGTAATTTTCTTACACTTTTCACTAAAAGGTTGTGCTTCTTCCCTCTAGGTCCCCAAGCAGTGGAAGCACACAGCCAAAAATTTGAGGTGAAAACCCTCTCTGGAAAATTGCTGTTTTCTGCAGATGACAACGAAGTGGTGGTTGGAGCAGAGAGATTGAGAGTTTTAGGTAAAATATTTTTCACTAAATCAGTCTTTTAATATGCACCTCTTCAAATTCTAGTATGGTTTTGCCTGACTTTCCTTCATGCTTCTTTTGGAGATAAAGCCTATGGCTGTCTTTATTGCTTTGAATCTTCCCCAGGCAGATAATGGCCAGGAGTTTGTCTGAGAGGTTTCTTAACTTTCACAATGTGTTATTTCCCCTCCAAAAAAAAACCCTACCCTGGAAGTGGTTTGTTTGGCTTAGTGAAGTAGATTTAAAAGCATCTTTGAAAACTGATGAACTTTATGTCTTGTGATGAGGGACAGTGAGGAATCATTCTAAGGAGGCTTCTATGTCTACAGTCACTGTGTGTAGGGAAACCTCAGGCTTCGTGGTTTTGATTACCATTTTACCAGCTCCTCTTTCATTCTAAAGCAAACACAAAGCAGGAACCTGCTGGGAAAAAGTCAACATGAATTAGGACCCAGTGTTAATTTTCTGAAGAGTTTGATGGCCTTTATGTTAGCTGTTCTTACTTAGCCACATGGAAGAGCATGTTGTGCATCTCTGAGCCATTTTCAGCTATGCTGTTGGTAGGGTTAAGTGTCCTGTGCATGGAAGGAGAGTCCAACCTTGCCAATGCCACCGTTTCCCCATCTGACTTTTGAGACAGACAGGGCATCTGGAGCAATCCTGCCTGTGCAGGATCTGCCTCCCCTGCTGTCCTTCCTGATAGGCTTTACATCTGTCGTTCCTAACAAAAATGGGGACACAGTTTGGGGTATGGGGGTTGTTTATTGTTTGCTTGGACTTTTATTTGTAATTAGAGAAAATAAACAGTTACGATAATTGTAAAATTTTAAGTGTATTTGATAGTTAATGAAATTCCTTCTCAGAAACTTGAATTCTCTTGCTCTCCAGTTCGATCTGTGCTCTTTGCTTAGTCTGAGATTTGTTTGTGAATTATCATGTAGGACCAGACTGGGTAGCTCAGTACTGCTAAGCAGTTAGCCACATAGCAGTGCCACTGATCCCTGTGGATGCACTGGTGCTGGTTTTCTAATGGCTTGATTTGGATGCATCTTTAGTAAGCTCCTAAAAGGAGAAAGATCAGTGAAGGAGCTTAGAATGATACATAGTGGCTTTAATTATTATTATTTCTACGTATTGTATAGCGTATTACTAGTATATGGTGTGTAATGTGAAGGAGCTTAAAATTAGCACCTCAGAGTCTAACCATCAGAAATGGGGCTTTGTGTCCTGCCCTTAGTGGTTTTTGTTACCTGATGTCTTGCTATTCTAGATGGTTCCTGTTTGAGGACAGGCCAGGGGTAGCTCTTTGCTGGCTGCTGTTGTTACATGCTGAACTAGTTTAGTCACCAGCTATACAACTTAGGTGAGTTTTATAGGATAAACGTTGATCTTCACAAAATTAGCAGTACCATTTTTAGCTAAAAACTTTGAAAAGTTTGTTCACCCTTCAGAGCTGATTACCTCGGCAGTCTTTGTGCAGGAGAGATGAAGTTAGAAAGCAACAGTTTCTAAATGTTTTCTTGCAGACCTTAAAATGAGAGAGATTTATATCACTGGTTCTTCAAAAAGGCACAGAAACGTTTCCTTACAAGTTACAAGTTCTCCTTTTTACATACTTACAAAAATATTGCTTTTAATTTACTTTGTCCTTTGAAGAAACCAGCAATTATTTTTATTTAGTTATTTTGAGTTTCTGCCTTTTTTTAGTCTCCAGAATAAACATCATCAAGACTACTGCTGACCACTGTAGTTCATTTTCATTTTTGTCTGCAACTGAGTGTTTCTGGGGGGTTTATTAGGCCTATGCAGACCTATCAGAAAAGAAAAAAGTAGAATGATACTACTGGTGGTGTTGCATGGCGAGTGTTCTGATGACCTTGAGCTGAAATGCTTTCAGAGTTCATTCTTGGCTTTGGTTTTCTCCAGCTTTGCTTCCCCAATCTAATTTTATCTCCAAAAGTGTTTGCCATGGCTGTTTGCCATGCTGGGAAGTGTTACACCATATGTTCATATTTCTTCCAGTGTTTTTGTCTGCACTTGAGGCTGGTCCAACTTGTACTACACAAATTCCTTTGACCATTTCTCCAGTGGTCGGCATCTCAGGTGCTGTTGGTATGTGTCTGCTGACACCTATCTGTGCTATGTAAATAGTCTCAACTTGTTATTGCTGAACACATACTTGTTACAGAAGGAAGTGATGTCTGCAGTCTGGCATGAACGTCATCTCACAAAGGTTAGAGCAGCAGTTACTGGGGTCGTGGCTGGCTTTTAATCGTGTTAATGATAATTACTTTTTTCTTTGTGCACTCTTCAAAGTTGATTCCGAAAGTTAGTTTTACACAGTAAATGAGGAAGCACAGTCATGAGGAAAGAGGTGCTTTCCTTTTTTGAAATGGACTCTGCTCTGGGGAGCCAAGGGATTTTTCAGCATTAGCAAGGCATTAAAAAAGAGAGGAATGCACAGTTATGGATAAAACCTGTACAAGTAGGACATGTGCTGCATTTGATGGTGCTTCAAAAAAATGCACAGCATGAGTAGTGCAGATTACCAAATGAAAACACTTTTTATTTTAATTGTGGGGAGTTAGTCCTGTTTATAATGAGTAAAGGACACAGAAAGACAGAGTTGGTCCCTTCTGCTTTTCACGCATGATGTAATTTAGAGTACGTCAATGATTTTATTTGATTTAGTGAATCCAGTTAAACCTGTCATCATAGGAGAGCTTGGAGGATAACGGGAACTTCTGTTTGAGGACAGGGCAGCCCTCTGAGCCCTTTGGCCGTGGTCAACTCTGATGACAGTCTACATAACCTTTTCCAGACACAAGCATGAATTCCCTCTGCCTTGCCCAGAGCCAGCCAGAGGCCCAGCATCTGCATTCGTACAGATGACTCAGAAGAAGCTCATGTTTGCCTGCAAAAAGTCACGTAGAAACTGAGCCTTATACCACATCTGGTCTGCCCTTTTTCTTCAATCTTATCTGCCAGTCTCCTCCACTCTTGTGGTGGCACATTCTCACTGATAATGCCCCTTGCTTTTACAAGCTCCATTCCTGCAATATCTGAGCACCTCATGGTCTTTTAAAAGATACTACAGCAAATCTCAGAGCCGGTCTCATTCCTCAGAACCACAACTCTGGTTTCACAAGGCTTAGATTTTGAAAAGGAAATCTGTCACTCCTCTGCCTGCTAAACAGCACCATGGTGCTGCACATGGTGGTGAGCGTGGGGTGAAGTGCAAACCGCTGCAGTGGCCGTTGCCATGGTCAGCCGTGCATTTTGGTAAACACCACACAGATACAAGCTAATGCCTTGCTGGATGGCCCCTGTGGGCTCATAAACACATTGGGTGTGCATTGCAGGAGGTGAAAGAGCTGGTCCTAATTGAATTCATATGTGGTGCATCATACAGCTGTTCCCCTTCCTGCCTCCTCCCTCCCTTCAGAAATGAAACGTGTTCAGAGCATCTGAAAAATAGTGTGTGAGAAATGCTCTTTAGTTAAAAGAGCATTAACAAATAACTTTGATATCTATTAATTACCATTTTCATTTAATAACATATTGAACATTATAGCATCTATAAACAAAAGACAATCATAAAGCATTATTCCGACTGCTAATTAGCTCTATTTATTCTCCAGATTAGTTTTTAAATATGCCCTCTAGATGCCACTTGATACTAATTAACAGAGTTACAATATTATCTCTATAGTAAAGCGTTTTTAATTAAATCTAAAGCAATTTAAATTAGCATGAGTTTTTACAGAAATTAAACTGTGGTCAGATGCTTAATTTAGCCTTATAAGACAACATCTGATGACATGGGGGTGTCAGTTCCCCCAAGGGCCTTGACATCTTTTTTGGAGCTTATTTTCTGAAGTTTGTTTTCAGGGACACTTGCCAGTACACTCTGGTGTTTAATATTTATGATGGATTTAACCAATATTTTGGTTTTTAAGGCTGAGCATTGATGGGAATCCAAGGCATTGCAGTGAGCTGAGATAAAAACGCAAAAGACGCATTCCTGCAGCTTAACAAGCTTTCACAGTCCCTGGCTTTGCGTGGTGGAGGAAGGTTTGTGTGGGAGGTAGGATTGCATGGGCTGAATGCTGTCGCGTTACAAATCAACCACGCTTTTTAGCCATTCTTGAGATTACCATTTTGCTTTGCAATGAGGCTAGGATTAATCATAAAACCCACAAGGTCCCTTTTCTGTCATAGAAGAATGCAGAGATTGCTTCAGCTGTGGGTCCTTGAAAATGTGCCTCTCACTTTAGACATTTATACCACTTTTTTTCTACTACAGCCTAATGATAAAAATTTGGCTAAAGCCTTTCCCTGTGTCAAACTCTTCACTAAAATAGCTGTATTTAGTGTGGGGTAGGATGCCTTTCGTCTCCCCAGTATAAAGACTGCAGGAGCTTCTCTGCAGGACGTGTGTGACCCATCCTCCACACATTGCACTCCTCCCCAGCACTATGGCTGGCCAGAACGTACCTTTGATCTCGCCAACGCATTGCATGCTCTCTCTTCAGGTAATTAGCCAGTAGCTCTATTTCTACCTCGTAGCTTTTTTTCACTTTAGTATGTTCCATCTGGGCAATGAATCATGCGGAGCATGCAAATGCTGACCACAGGTTAGACTTCCAGGAATGTTAGTCTGGTTTGGGAGCATTTCTTGTTCTAGTTTCTCTCCAGGTGCCTGGGAATGCACTTGAACAGAGGAGTTAGATGTTGAAATGTTATTGCAGATTTATTAGTAAGTTTGGAGTAATTAATTCCAAGGCACATTTCCAACATTTTATTTATGAGCGGTATATTAAGGGCTGGAGAGGTTTTAGTGGAGGAACACCAATGATAAAAGCAATGATATAAGCCCAAGTCAATGAGATGACTGCATGATTGTCTCATGGAAAGCTCTTTTAAATGGGTTTGCGTTGGGGTTTTCTGTTACTGGGGGCAGAGAGAGTAACCTGCTCTGTATTTGCAGAATTCAAAGTGCTGGGTTTCATTACCATGGAAGGGTTGTAAATGCATTTGCAATGTCCTTCATTTCAGGCAAGAGGGGAACACCATTTAATATGGATGTGCTGAACTAATATGTCTGTGTACATTGGCCCAGCTGTTTCTAAAGCTTCACATCTATAAACATTTTCAGATAGCCTTGTATTCGCTTGATCTGGGAGGAGCCCTGCAGAGCTGTGGCTGCAGTGCCAGCCTGGCTAAAGGACTCTGTTCACATTTCCTCAGTATTACAATTTTAGTAGCCTCTTGGCATGTGCTTTCTAGCTTATGTTTGCTGCAATGTTTACAGCAGAGTGACTTTTATGAGTGCGAGAGTAGTTGTATTTCATTAAAATAATCCACAAAGATGTTTGACTGGCACAGCTCATTCCAGAGGATGATGTGAGCTAGAAATTTAACAGTTTCCAGGAATCACCACTGATTTTTGCTGCATGCACCCTTCTTCAGAAACGATTATTTATGGGTCAGCACATGCACAGTTGCCCTTTACAGCAGCCATTATGATTTCAAAATGGCATTTTACTGATTTGTTTGTGGCAGAGGGAACACCGTTTGTAGCCAAGTGTTGAAATCAGGCTTGATCCAGAGAGGAAATGGAGCTTTCTGGCCTTGCCATTGAGTCTGCTGCCATTTTACGCCTGAGGGTAAATGCCAAGCTTGAGTCTTTGTATTGTGGATTTGGTTTGGTTTGCTGAAAATGTGTCTGTGAGTAGCTTTTTCAATGGAGAAATGATGCTACAAGACACGTTTCTTGGCAAATTGAAACCTTTTCGTACTACAATCCTTTTCATTTACAGAGGCATTGGAAGGGAAGTTGCCTTTGGCTCAGAGATGGCTCAGTGCTGACGATGTGCAGCCATGGTACTTCCTTGGGATGTGGAGTATCTTGCTGTGCTTCTGGAAGCAAACACTGTACCATCAGCCTGGGGACAGAGGCCTTTCCCACTTCATCCAGTTGCAAATGAACTCCTGCTTGCTCAGCCTGCTTCAAAGGCACCAGGAGGTAGCATTTGCTTTAGAGCTTCCTTCTGTGCTCCTGGCAAGAGAAAAGAGCATGCCACAACTGCTGCTCACAAGGCTTGGACAGGCATTTGACCTTTTGCTGAAGGTGTATGAACTTCTTTGGGAAGCAGCTACGAATATTCACTGTGCACTCCCTGTAGGTGATTAAGCAGTCACACTAACGCAGTCCCAGAGCAATTGACAAGCTGTCATGTAGTCACTGGTCCTGCAGAAAAGGAGCGTAGAATAAAACGAGGAAAGTAGGGAAATTAAGCTGACAAATGAAGATACCAAGTATTAGCGCTGGCACTAGCAAGAATGGAACAGCCTCGGCTGTCTGTAGCATTCAGTCACAGCAGGGAGTTTCATCAGATTTCTTTGCACTCATTGCAGAGGTGTGATGGTGGGAAAAATTGTGTTTAGCAAAATTAGGGAGTAGAATATGTTTTCTATCAGTGATTAAATCCATAAGAATATTGTGTCTTGTTCTCAGTTAGGAATTGTGTTATTGCAATATCAGTGTAAAAGTCAGATGTCAAAAAGTGACTTGATCTGTAATCAGCAGTGATAAAAAAACTTAAAACTATAGATTAAAAAAAAAAATATTTGGATGAATTGAGTGGTTTCAGGGTTTGTTTTCTTTTTTTTTCCCAGAGGCTGGGATGGGATTTTTGGATGGTTTCTTCCAAATAGAGTTTTTCTCCCATTCTATAAGGGAAGAAATTAAAATGATCAGATTTTGAGCAAACATACAATTTTTGAATGATTACTTCTGATTGCTTTGCTGCCTTGAGGGCAATAGGTGTAGACTGTTGTCCATTCCTTTTAATGACAAATTCCACTAACATTGCCCTCCTTTTTCAAAATCCACTCACCCAGATTGTAAACTTGTCTTTTGATGGAGAGAGCAGTGTGTGTTGGAGGGAGATATACTGAGTTTTCCTTGCGCTTGCTTTTACTTCAAAGTACATTCCAGGCAAAAAGGGATAGCATTTATGTAAAGTGTATAGGCTTTGAGTCTGGGCTGAAATGTGTGTTCAGATTGTGTTACCTTAATCCTGTTTAAGGAAAAAGAAGAATCGTCCACGATCAGATTAATATTGATTAAATGTCACAAGGATTATGAAGGAAACATACTGTACACTTACCAAACACTGAAATCAGATTTAAAGTGTGGCAGATTTATATTTTATTTCCTGAGTGCGTTCCCCAGCCTTCACAACCTGATCGGTTTAAAGCTCACATAATATTCTCCTTGATAAATTTCCACTGTGTATTCCTACTTCAGGTGCTCTCCTGAGTTTCTTTGCATCTTTGCACAAGAACGCCACAAAGAGCTTCAAAGGAATGCAGTGATGATATTGCTGTTGTTGAGCTGCAGAAGTGTTGAAAGGCCCCACATCTAGTCAAGAAGGAAATATCTAGAGGTCAGCATAAGTTGTAGCAACTTTTCTTTGTATGTCTTTTCTCAGTTTGGCTGCAAGCCCTTCTGCTCTTTTCTGTTATTCTCTTTCTATTTCTCAGACATTCAACTACTGGAGTAGACACATATATGTCTATAGACACATATATCAGTAATGACCCACATTTTGATCTCAGGGCTTACAGCTCACCTTTTTGTTTGCAAGTTTTTTAGCTTAAAACCAGGCTCCATTTATTTCTTGGGACTAGAGCCAGGTAATTGCTTCTTCTCCCTCCAGGAGAGCTGGTTGGAGTCATAAGGAGTTCCCGTCCAGCCTAACTCAGCAATAGCCCGGTACCAGGCCTATGGGTTGACTCACTCCCCATGTGAATATGGTGCCAAGACCAACATCTAAGGCAGTCTAAATAAATCACAAGACATTCTTATTATAAACACCTTTGTTCATGATACATGTGGTTTCATTACATAGATTGCCCTTAAAAGAACAACTCCCCAGCTCTTTGACAGTGAGGTGGGCAGATAGACAGACCTTTGCAGTGAGGTATTTTTATAGTATCGCAGAAAGAAACATGAATGAAGCTTTATGGCTTTTGTTCAATGCACTGGCTTAACCCAGCCAGGCTATTATTGTTGGGCCCTGAAATGGAGCTCTTATTGATTTCAGATTTGATGGGATTCAAGGGGAGCAATGGCAATTACTATGTTCATCCATTTAAAAACATAAATTAAGGGTGAAAAAGGCTTTTAAAACCAGGAATTAAAAGAAGCGGGCACAAATCATTCCTACCTATATTGTATTGGATTTACTTCCTGGGCATCTGTTTGCACAGACACCTTTTTAAGGATCTCACATATTACCCTGATGAGACCTACAGAGGAGAGAAGCTCATCAGACAGGTGTTTTCATGGACAAATTGCTGAATGTGTCCTGATCAATAGTGGGAATGGGGGTAGTTTATGGAGATCACCAACACACTGTACATTGCCTCTTGACTTTAGCTAGAAGAAAAATTGTATCAAATCCTTCTTCTTCCCTCATTTGCGCAGTACTACATGAAGGCAGAGTGCTAAAGAGAAGATACACTTAAGCCAAATCAATCACAAAGTTTGTCACAGGGCTCTGAGAACTCAATTTCATTCTAAAGCAAGGATATACAACACTACAGGTGTAGTGTGGGTAAGAAATTATTACTAAAAGAATACAAAGAGTGGGAAAGAAATGTGTTGTCTAGAAAGAAAAGGAAAAGGAAAGTGAGGAATATCTAACCAGGTACATCTGCACCTGAGCGGAAACCTGATTTCTCTCCTTTGGATTTTGTTCACCCCCAAGTGCTGCTCAGCTGATTGCCACCTACCCTTGATAGCACGGGAGCATCAATCATTACTCTAAAAATACCTCTCATTGCATTGCATTTGAGCTCTTCTTCTCTTCTTTACAGCTGATGGGAGTAGAAGCCTACAGCAAGTTTCATATAGAGGGAGCAGCCTGTGATCATTATCTTGCCACAATAGCTGGAGCCCAGTTCTGGCCAGAGAGAGCTGGACTGGCCCTTGCCTTTGCACCAGGAAAGGTGCTAGGGCAGTGTTATGCAGATCAGGTTCTTTTGCAGCACACAGGGGGAGCAAGAGGCAGCTTGGAAGGCTAAACTGTTGATACCCTCTTTCCTCTGTTTGGATTTGTTGCTGTTAAAGAAGATGCACATTTCAGCTGAACTTTGCTCACTTCTTGGGGCATTTGTAACTTCTCTCTTCCCTATGGAGTTGGGAGGGCTGAGCTCACACCAGCCTTTGCCCTGGTGGGGTGTTAGTAATCTCTCCTTCTCACAAAGCTCATGAGATTGATCAAACAAATGCACATTTGGATGAAGGAAGGTAATGGTTTAAAAGACATTCTTCAGCAGGACATTGGCAGACCAACGTGCACATACAGAACACGATGCTTCTGGTTTGTTTCAATGTGAAACTGGGATAAAACCCCACCTTTTTTTAAGCTATGTCTTGGATTCATGTCATAGAGTACGATTGCCCAAAGCTCAGCCCACTGACTTTTTATGTTGCTTCCATGTTGGAAACAGTGAGGCCAGATTGCTCATGGCAAATGTTCTGCAGGAAGGAAGGACAGTGTCATCCTGTGCAGGAGCTGGGGCTGTTGAGAAGATGCAACAGGGCAGTGGCAATGGAGGCTCCTATGACAGGTGCAGAATGGAAAGAGGAAGCTGAGAGGAGATCAGAAGCTGGGTCTTGCTCCAACAGCTCACTTGCAGTGATCCACACCACAGCCAAGCTCCTGGATGTGACAATAAACTTCTAAGAAACCACTAGAGTCAAACGAAATGCAAATTCTGATTTGGCAGACCTGTTCTCATAGAGCCTTTCGTGTGAGTCTCAAATGAAAGAAGAAAAAAAAGCAAACAAACATAAAAATATCCTCAAACCCTGTAAGTGAACTGTAAATGTTCCCTGGCCATATGACTCTTGATTTTTGTTATTGTATGAAGTGAACACATATAGGGGTCTTTGACATTTGTGTCCCCGCTCCTTATGCACTAGAAGGGAAAAAAAAACCCAAACACTCTGAGTGAATCTTTATGGTGATTCAAAACACTTTAGGAAGATCCTGTCATATGCTTTATAAGTTCGTGACTGATTGTGTGGAATTAAGTTATTGGGCAGAGAACTAGCTAATGGAAACACATTGATGAAATCATTTTTGAGGGACATTAAATGGAACTTAAAATAAAGCTGAAATGGCTTTATGGATTTTTCAGTCAAACTGTTTATGAACATTTATCGGTGGTAAATTACACAGTGTCAGAAGAGGAAATCAGTAGGGATGGCTTTTAATACAAGTCACTCTGATACAATGCTGTGAGAAAGAATAATTTATTGCCTAGGAATGTACAGTTTAGTGTGCTTAAATACAAATTATATGATTGTTTCCTCCTAACTGTCTTCAGCTGTTTGCAAATAAGTCACCCTTAGCAGAGCAGAAAGTCTCATAAGATGAAGAAAAATGTTTTCAGTACTTTGCAATGAAATAGAAATCTTGTCTTATGTATTTTTCAGGGTAGATAGAAAATGTTTTAATAACGGATAATTCAGGAAGCAGAAGCTGTGTTGTACAATAATAAATTTAATTTGCATTTGCTTTATACTCACTAAAGGGATAAGAGGGATATAGTAGTTTTGATTGGGAAGGGAGATTGTATTCTTGAACAGTGCAGTTCATGCAGCCATGAGGGTATTTCGTCTCTGTATGCTTCCCTCACTGGGAACGAGTTGGGGCTACGTAAGGATTCACTCACGATTCCTGAAACGATGTGATTTGTTTCATGTTCCTGTTAGACTTGCCTCTTGCCTTTCAGCTTAATGTCGTGTTTGCCTTCCCTTTGGCCCTGTCCTGCTGCCATGAATCATGAGTAGCACTCAGCTTTTCTCCAGGGATGTTCCCATCCTGGAAGCATCCAACAAAGAGCAGAAATTTTCACCACTTTCTGAGCAAATGACCTTGGACTTCATATTTTTAAATCCTACCCTCTCTCTCTTCTTCCGCTCCCTGAGGTCAAACATTTGTTTCTCCATGGTGTCCCAGTTCTCTGCAGAGCCATAATAGCCCGGTTCAGTGTCCACAGCACATTTCCCTCAAACTTTTCTTCTTGTTTGCCAAAGCCTTTAGTAAAACCACTTCCCCTGGCCTAATGCCTTCACTTTCAACGCCATCCAACAATGATCCTATCGCAGCCTAGCTTGGGACTTCCATAGTGGCCCAGAGCCACACTTTGATACAGATGTCCAATGTAGTTGAGTTTGTCCAAGGCAGTTTCCCTTGGGAGGCACTGTGGGAGCTGCCAATTACCCAGGCAGAGACTGAGACTCTTTACTGTAGAAGAGAGAGGGCTGGTGGGAGTGGACACATTCAAGGTCTTTAACAGTAGCACAAAAAGAGGATGGTAATTCAGTGGTTCTCACAGTCCGAAGCAGAACAAGCATCCAGTGAAATCAGGCAGCAGGCTGAAACCAAAGGAAAAACTTCTCCAGAGCATTTAGTTAATCTGTTATCCCGTTGGTACAGAAATGGGGCCAATTAAAAGGATAATTAGGTGAGGTGGGGAAAGCTTATCAGTGTGTCTCCAGTGGCTGGATGACACAGCCAGCTCAAGGAGTCCCGCAGCTGCTGACAGCCAGAGTCAAGGGAGGGATGTCTCAGTCCTGGCCCATCAGCATCTCCTCAGCCCTGAGTGGTTGATGTCCTACTCAGTGACAGGGACAAGTGGCCCTTTGGGAGATTTTGTGCTCTTAAACAGAATAATAAGTAATGATATTGTCAAGGCAGGAAGCCTTATCAGGGCAGGTAGTGTTCACTTCTAATTCGTATCAAAGGAGAGAAACAAAAGGATTTGGAAATCTCCAGTTCTCAGCACATAAGGGACTCTTTCATGGATCTGGGAATAAAGGAGACAAGGAAAAGAGGGTTTACGAACAGTGTATAGGGAAAGAAAAACAAGGAGATGGAGGAAAGGAATAGATGTTCTTATTTTCAGCCTTCCTGAAATGATCACGTTGGAGTCTTCTCTGTCTTTGTTTCTAAAGTTGCTTCCTGCATTTGAATGAAATAAGAAAAGCCTAGAAAACCCAAGTCACTGGAAATATGCTAAAGTTCCCCTTATTCTGCAGGTATTTCTGGTACATGCAGGTTCTTATTTGGGGCTTCTCATAACTTAGGTAGCTGACTGAAGGTGTGTAAAAGTGAATCAAAGTTACCAGCATAAAGTCACCATTTAAGCAATACAGGTGGAAGGGGTACAAGAATATCTATGTGCACCTCCCTGTGTGCACTTACTCATCCTCCTCCCCTCGAAAATCATTGTTTTGTTCCACAGATATGTGCAGGCTGTAACTTTTGCTAAGTTTCATTGCAGAGCTAATAGGCAAACAATTGTGTGGATAAGCAGAGACTTAAATCATTTGGAAACTGTTGAGAGAGAACAGATCTGATAGTAATAACCTTCATGGCTGGCAAGCTACAGCTGCTTTTGACAACTTGTAGCAATGAAAGCTTAAAGTTAAGAGCTAAATATCTGTATTGTGCCATAGGATCAATTTCAATTCCCAAGTTTAAAGCTTGAAACTTTAGGCTGCTGTTATTATCTTTGAGATTGCTCGGGGTTTTTTCTGTAGGTTAGAAAGGAGTTGGTTTTTTTTTTAATAAACGTTGGCGTTCTTGTTGTGATTCTGATTTTTTTTCTTTAACACAGTGGGACAGCTTAGTTAATTTATTTCAGTGCAATGAAAGCGTGGTCTTATTGAAGCCACAAGTGGTTTTCTTTTCTAGGAGAAATTGTAGAAGGATGTTGTATTAACATGTTTTGTATCAACTTAGATCTTTTATTCTGTAGCGGTGACTTCCAGACTGCACATAGATAACAATTATAATAGCATGTGTAAAGAGACATGTCAAAGAATATATGTAAACAGTCTTAACGGGATCTGTAGTTTGCACCAATGGCTTTACTGAAAAAAGAAAGGAAAGAAAAAAAAAGCCACTGGTGTAGTTTGCACGCTGACGCTGAAATTGCTGTGATGACTCCAGATAATGAATATCTAACTGTTCGCAATGCATCTGAACGCACAACCACAGGTCTGAATTTAAGAATAGAGGTCATACTTGCTCACTGGGTAGGCAGCTATGTATTAGAGAACACGAACATCAATTTCTGGTGCACTGCTGTGTGTCAGACAATACCATTCTTAGCTGTGTTTTAATTGCAAGTTTCAGTGGGAGTGAGAATTTGACGTTCTGCAGCACAGAGCATCTGTGACAGCACCTGGGGACTACTGTGTCCCAGCAGAGTATTTAAAAAGAGGAATGGGTTCAGAAGAGAGCAGTGAGAAGTCCAGGAAATCTGCTTCACAGTGAATGATTCAGAAAGCCCTGACTTCTCAGAGAATCAGAGATGGTTGGGGTGGTTGGGTCACCATCAGCAGATACCTACCTACAGAAGGTGACGAGTCTGGTCGTGCATGGCCAGTTGCATGCCACATGAAGATTTAGTGGCTGAAAGTGAGACCAATTCTGATTAGATACACATTTTTTAATTAGAAGAATTAGTAGAAAGGCTTGCCAGAGGCTGGCATGTGATACATTTGGCTTAAAATAATGACATAAAGAGCATCTCTTTCTAGAGAGACACAGGATGGCTCAGTCACAGAATATGGACCAGTGCAGGGGTGGCTGGGTGCAGTGGCCCAACTTGGGCTATGCAGGTGGCCACAGAAGAGGATTGCAGTGGCCTGAAACCGAGGAAAGCTGTTCATATTACCTTGCAGTTTACAGCTCGTGATCTAAACAGTCAGCAAATGAGGATAGTGCTACCTTCCCCAGCATCGCCAGGAGATGGGGAAAATGAGCAGAAGTTAAATGACTTCTGGGTCACACATCAAACCGTTAGCCAGGCTGGGACTAGAGCAGAGTCTGCTGTCTGCCTGTGCTGTGTTTCATCAGGTGGACACCTCCCTCCTTTTCCCCAGGCAGGAGCACAGCCCGACCAGAGATACGTTTGCAGTGATTAAGCCAAAATTTGGTTTCTCCTTTGAGTATCTCTGAGCCCAGCAAAAGAAACAATGTCATGACATGCATCCAGGTTCATTAATGGGTGATGTAGCTGGATTAGATGCCTGGTTACCAGGGGGGTATCTTTTCCAAGTTCCCTGCATCAGTTGGGTTGGCAAACACTTCCCACAGTGGGGGTGCATGCTGGTGTCTTTACAGCCAGAAGTGCAGTTTACAGGCAAATCCCAGTTGTAATCAAGGCAACCAATTTCAGATGATCAAGGTCTGGCTTTTCCTGGGGACAGAAGGGATGTGTGCAAGCAAGAAATGGGATCAGGCGATGGGTTAAATTGCACCTAGGTATGATTTGACAATCACTCCCCTGATAACAGCTTATAATGTTTACAATTTGTCTTCTGTTTTGTTTTGTGATTTCAGGAGCAGAAGGCACAGTGTTCCCTAAATCTATAGAAACTCCCAATGTCAGGGCAGACCCCTTCAAGGAACTAAGGTAAATTTTGGAATATGGTTTAATGGTTACTCAGTGGAGCCTTGTTTGAGTTGTGCATACTGCTGGGCATCATTTCTGCTTTTACATAAGAGCTTGGGGTTGACTTTGGAAGGCATCACCGAGAGGATGCCATAGAAGAGAAGGGACCTGTCATCCTTACATGTAATGTGACCGAGCTAAAGGCAGTCATGGGTGATGAGAGCATCATTTATCCTCTATAACCTGCCCTGTGTACCCTGGGATGATCGTTTGAAAAGCAAATAGAGAAATCTTCTCCTGGTTGTGCAGGGAGGCACTGGAGTCCATGCTGAATCATGGGGAGCAGCAGCAGGGAAAAGGATAATGCTCTCCAGCATTATCTGTCTTGCAGAAATGCAAACGCTCCCTGACCTACACTGGGTATGGGTATGTATGCATGTAACTGCTGACACTGGCAGCAATGCCACTTGCTGACAGCAATGCATCAAGAGGGAATAAACAGCACGGCTCCTGGGAACCTCAGGCTAATGCTGAGCATTATATTTATTTAAAACCAAGCCACACATGTGGCACTACGGGTTAGTTTGAATGACTGGTCCCTGACAAAGACTAATCATATTGCCTAATAAGTTAGCAACCACATCTCTTGGTATCTTCTGACCAAGAGGACTGTCAGGATTTGCCATTGATGCAGTAATTATCGTTCCTTAGAGAAAGAGAGAGAAAAAGTGAAAAAAGTCTCCAGAAGGATGTCTTGTCCTTAGGTCTTAGGTTGCAAACTCTCCTTTCCTGGGAACTGCTGGGAGTGAAGCAATCTTCAGACAGCACGAGGTGCGGGTGCACCGAGATGGGAGAGGACCTGTCATTAACTCTCTCTGCTCTGATATGGAGATAGTTATGGCCTACTGTGGAAGATGAGGAACACCCTGTGTGCCTTCCCTTGGGTCTATCTTCCAGTTTCTCTCAAAACACTCTTAATTCTTCCCAGTTTTGCTCTCGTGGGATCCTATGTCATACAACAGCTACAGTGGTGGTGTGATTCAGTTTGTTATGAAAGCTTGTCCCCTTTCTCCATGCAGTGGCTTTGTCCCTGCCTTGTGGTTTTCCCAATCTTGATATACTTAAGAAAGGAAACAGGATCTTTTCTCAGCCTGACATGCTCCAGGAGGTCAGGGGTTCATGGTGCAGAGCACATGTACCCCCCCATTTCCCTGGGCAGAGCAAGGAAACAAAGCAGTCAGTGGGTGGATGGATTTGTAGGTGAGGTTCAGGTGACAAAGGATTTCTGGCACAGCCCAAGTTTACTGACATATTCGGTGGGGGAAAAAAGGCAAAAAAGAGAAAGCAAGATCATGGTTAAAATATCCAATAACATCTAATTAACTTACAAAACCAGGTCCCATTTTCAGTAGTGCAGAAGAGATGCAAGATTTAGGTCCAAGATTGTGGTTACTTAGGACTTTTCTAAACACGGGAGGGGAATTTAATCCAAGTAAGTGTAGAGTGTCGTATTAGAGGGGACAAATGTGAATGGAAATGTCCTTAATCTGACTGAGTATGCTTCTGTTCCAAAGAGAATTAAACTAAATGAAATTGAAATGAATTAATGGCGGCATCTATGCAAGGGGTTGATTCCGTATATTTCGTAGAATCATAGAGCGGTTAGGGTTGGAAAGGACCTTAAGGTCATCTAGTTCCACCCCCCCGCCATAGGCAAGGATGCCTCGCACTAGACCATAGCGCCCAGGTCTCTGTCCAACCTGGCCTTGAACACTGACATTTGGTCTGCTTTAACTTCATGTTGTTATTTCACTTGTTTTATGCAGAGAGCTGTTAGATAACTGACTTCCTTTGAAATTAGTGGACTGGGTGAAAAAGGAATCCTGCCAAAATCTGGGGGTTTGTTTGAGTTTTTTTAAGGGAAAATCATTGAATTAGATTTTCCTCGACAAAATGTCCCGTGGGGTCCTAAAATATTCTGTGTGCGTCTGAAAATTTTATCTTGGCAGAAATAAATGGTTTTTTTTCCACCATCCTGAGAAGAACAGAGCCAATGGTAGCACCGTGTAGGGAAAGCAAGATTTCCCAAGAGCAAAAGCTCTATTTCTCCCTAAACCAAGAACCATCCATCTCTCTCTCTCTACATGCTGGAACCCTGGCTGCTTCTTAGGTAAAATGGTGCCTTTTGGGTGCAGTGCAGAGTTAATAGAGAAAATAATCTTACTCTTGGGGGCCATTTTTTTGTACCTTCCTATTTTGATAGCAGTATGTGTGCATAAAGGTGTCCTTTTGGCCTTTTTAAAAAGATGCTGTGGTGAAATGGGACTGGATGAGGTAGCATATGGGTCCCGAGCTGTCATACATTGCTAGGAAAGCAGCATTGTAAACATGCACTCATTAGATGCTTGACTCTAAAAGCCCCATTTCTGTAGTAAATAGCACAAATGTTCTTTCCTCAGGCTGAAGTTCTCAGGATGGGGAAGTGCACATTCAGCTATTGTAGGCTGTTGTCAGATGTCCCCAACCTCCATCACTCATCCTAGACCAAATGGTTATGGTTAGGTCTGTGATTTATCCTTTATTCTCTTTTCAGTATCAAACTGACTCCCACTTTTTTCATTAGGAGACTTCAAAATAAGGTGACAGCAACTGTCAGTATCAGAAAGAGAGGAGACCAACTGCTCCTGTCACCACTGGGAGTCAGACCATCTGTATGTCTTCTTTCCCTTTCTCCTCTCTTTAACAGACAGACAGATTTCCCCTGCAAGATAGGCAGTACACTATTGTGTCAGTCATCTCTGTTTCTGTCCTTCTTTTCCTCCCATCTCCCAAAGGCATTCAGTCATGCCCATGTCTCACTCTCCAAACAACAGCACACACGATCTCAACAGACTTTCTTGTCCCTGTTTATCAGACAAATGGTCTTCAGTTCATACAGCCTAATTTATTTATCAGTAACCACCTCCTCTGCAAGGTGGACACCATCCTGGAGAATACGCAGTGTGTGGTCCCTTTGCTGAGTGCCCTTTTTAAAATGCTTGTGTATGCAGTGGTTTAGATGGGGAAAATTCAGGTGGCAATATGTCTGTAACCCTTTCCTTACTAATGTGTGTAAGCCCATGTAATGTGCTAAGCCCATCACAAGGCTGCAGGAATTGGTTTGGTTCTTGTTTGAGCCAGGTCTGGACTTTGCTGTTGAGTCTTCTCATGAATCTCTCATATGCTGCAGACTCATGTGTCCTAAACCCGTCTTATTAAGTATCAGTTGTAGCAAGAAAGCCAGAGCTCCTAAATGTCCTTAGTGCAGAGTGTTATTAATGATTTGTATTTCTTCTTTGCAATCTAGAATGTTCTTTAATAATGACTCATTAGAACTGGAGGTGGTTGAAAAACTATCTGCTATACTTCTGTGAACATTTGCATGTTTTTACTTATTTGAAATAATTTTAGACTCCTGAAAGTTTTGGTAGTTGTTCGTTGGGTTCTAAAGTGGTCAAAAACAGGAAAAGGAAAGCAAACACATTCAAATTATTTTCAAATTCTTGTGAAGTTTAACACTGCCATTCAATATCATCCCAAAATAGCTTAGTCGGAGGGCTTGGGAGATTGAAATTTGACTTGGGAGATTCGGATGTTGAAATATTTGTATTCATCTGCATTGACTCTTTTTAATGCAGGTTAGTGTCTTTGACGTATGGTAATGTGGTTGCCTGTGTATAATAGTTGAATTCAAGATGACCTTTTCTCACTGGATTATTTTAGTGGCATCCAAGTAAATTGTCAAGAGCCTGTCTTGAGAACCTCTCCTTGACACTGGCAGGAATCACCTGCCTTTTTCTGTTTATCTTCCAAAAGGCTTATATGTGCAAAGGAGACTAATGGAAGTTGCCTGACAAATGAGCACTCTTCCAAGGTGAGGGATAAAGGGTAAACCAGCCAGTGAGAAAGGAAGAAGGGAAATAATTTGAGGGGAGGGGAGGGGATTAAAAAGTGGGTTATCCAATATAAGGAAAAAATATGAGGATGATGTTAAACTGCTAAGTGTTAGAAGCTGGAAGAGTCTGTGTCAGATGAGCGCTGTGTTGTAGTGTTGTCCATCCTGGTCCCTGGGCTCACAACTAGCATAAGCACCTGCCCGATTTCTAGGTCATGCTGGGGGGGCACCAGAGCATGGAAATTGGGCTTAGGGCATTTCTGTTCCTAGAATTAGATAAAAGGAAATCAAACAGCATGAAATTTAGTCCATAAGGGGCAAGCACACACCTGGAATTCATCCACAATTATTGTAGTTTAAAAATGGAGTAAGCTGCTCATCCAAGACAGGAAACCAAGGGATGACTGTTTTTCCTGTAATGCACAAATATAGTTAAGGGAGAATTAATCCCTTGGGCTTGAAGGGGTAATTTTTGACCAAAGTTAATTATGAAGCACTGAAAGTACGAAATGGCAGATGAAATGTACTTGCAGCTTGATTTTATTAGGGCAATTCTACCTTTCCATGTACAGTATTGAGCTATCCAAATAGTCCAAGTGAGACCTATTGTAGCAAAAAGCAATTTAAATACAGTGCTCAGCTAATGTAACAATACTCATTTTGCAAAACAGTAATTCTTACCGAATTAAGGTTTCTCTCAGCTGTGTTTCACAAGGCAGCAGAGACATTTTCCGTAAGTATGAACACAAATAATGTTTCTGTCTAAAGTCCATTACATTAATAAAGATTAAGAGAACAAAAATTTAAGGAAATGCAAAAAATGAATGGTCTGAAAGAGGAACTAATTGGTGAGAAATAGAAGTAATTTATAAAGACTAGTGCGTGATACTGAAGCTTGTTTAGTTTACAGAAACCACTTCAGGATTTCTTTGCGGTGTCAGCAAGGGGAAGATGTCCAGTGTAGCCTTGTATCTAGCTGGTGTTATTTTCCAATTGATTTGCCATAAAGGGTGCAATTTTTTCTCCTTTTATACCAGTGCAATCCCAGTAATTTTGGTAGTCCTACCGTTGTAAAAGACAACAGACGTACCTTGGGATGAGCTTTATCTTTCATGTTGTAACAAATATAACTATTTCCATGTGACACAGATGGATTTGATTTATGTGACTATCTCCACACATATGTATTAGTGTACAACTAAAATGAGAGACCATGTTCCTGGTTTCTAAACTTTAATCTAATGTGAGTGGACTTTGGTGAGTTTCTTTTGAATGGCAGAGGTCCTCATCTCTCCGTTTTCTATTCTAGGAGAGCACATCCGATCTAGCAGTTTCCCCGTGACAGCTAAGGCTTCCTGAAATGCTCAGTGTTGGATGAAACTTTCTCAGAGCAGAATTTACACTGATTTCACAGCCACTTTGCTTTGGCCTTTCCTCCTGTTGACATCCCCTCCAAGCTGCTGCCTGTTCAGCTATTAGAGAAGGCAAACCACGGTCCTTCCAAATCAGAGACAGTTTTTCTAAAGGTTTCTTGTAGACAGCGTATCAAGATCTATTTATACCACTGGATACAAGGCTTGGAGTTAAAGAGGCAGTTGATTGTTGGAGATTTCCATCTGTTGAAGTATTTCTGTTGCAAAAAGGGGTGAGGGAGGTTGCTGTTCCATTTCCTGCATTTTATCTTTAACGGCCTTCATCTCTCTCATGCCCAGCACCAGAAAGAGGAGGATTTAGCTCTTGGTGCCCTTTCTTTCCCTGTTTCCAGCAGGGGGAATCCTAGATTTGGATTCCCAGGAAGCACATGCCTTGGAAATGGGCATTCACAGAGTTTTACTGATTTATCCTGACTGGATAAATCATGGCCCTGCCCTGTTCACAGTGCTGCTAAATAGCATCTGTCCATAGACAGGCAGATCCTCTTCAGAGCAGGCTAGTGGACAGTGACAGCAGGCTGGGCAGGAAGGTGTTTTGAACAGAGCATATTGCTAAAGAGAGAAATGACATGGGCTCAAGGGAAAAGAGGCAAAGCAGTTAGAGTTGGTGGCTGAGCAGCCTGCAGTGGGGTGCGTGGCTCTTCCCAGATGCACCTGTGTCTCCTGCGCTGTGGGAACACGTGGGTGAAAGAAGTGCAGATGCCACCAGAGCTGTGAGGCCCTTCAAGCGAAAACAAGACCAGGAATAGGGAAGTAAAGGGCAGATTTCTAAAGGAAATTGCTGCCAAATGGTATAAGGGATAGACAACAATGGAAATACCCCTCTTATTCAGTGGCTGGTGGGCAGATACACAAGACTGCATGTATATGAACAGCATAATTGCAATTGGAGCAGTGGCTGCAGAGAACAGTTTAACTTTTCCTGGGCACTGAGTAAAATACAGCAGCCTGGTTCCATTATTCTCTCTCTACATTTATTCTGTAGGAGTTTCCTAATGCAAACAAAGCCTCTTTCTGGGAGATATCAGTCGTCAATCTAACTGTTATCGCAGATTGAATATCTTTCTTGTATACAAGATCTGCATCCTGCATGGGTGTGTTGTGCCCCCGGATTGTCATTAGCTTTCAACAGCAGTTTCTTGCTCCGTAATCCGTAATCAGAGCATTCATCTAACCTTTGAGTGCCATTCACAAAGGTGTATGAGCCAGAAGTCCTCTGGGACTTGAGAGAAACCCTATCAGTGTGACCAATCTGTACAGTCAGGCATGTACATATATCCTTTTGAATAACAAAACTGAGCTTTTTTTGTTGCCTTTTTTAACTCTCTGTGCAGCACACTGCTAACCTTGAGTGGAAAATAGATGCTAATAAATGCGAGGTCTTAAAAATGTGAATTACAGCCATTTCATACTCCATGGCAGACTCACACTGGTGAAATGGCTTAATACTTAATTACAATGCCTGTCCTTCTCTTAAGTGCAAACAATGTTCCTCAGATAGATTTTGCAATGACACCTGTGGAAATAAATTATGCAACTAATTAGTTATTCAGATAATACAGAATATTGGCTATGCACCGATTGAAAGGATGTGGCGACACATCTTACATGATGTATCTGTATGGTAGGTTACTCAGCTCTCTGAGGTGGTATTTTTGGAAAGGCCTCAGAAAATGATGAAAATGCCCTTTAGCCTCTGGAATGCAAATGTTTATAGAAAATGTTGCCTTTCATTGCATTTTGATAATGATTGAGGAGGGTTACCATGTTCCGGAGTGACATAACTTGCTGCTTGTGTCCTGGGAGGAATACCTGATCTGCAGGTTCTAAGGACCATTTTGGGGGGTATAGGATCTGCAGGTTATTAACTGCAGCCATATTGTCCTAAAAGCAATCATTAGACAGCTATCCAGAGAGAAGGGCAGGCAAACCAGAGTTTGTTTCTAGTGCAAGTTGGGTGACATACCTGCCTTGCTGCAGAGTCTGGCTAGTGCTGATGTCATGTAGGGTTAGTTGGGAGATGCTGCAACGCGAATCAGTTGGCGTATTGGACTGGGATGCATCATTTGTAATGCTCTGTGAGAGGCTCAAAACCTATTCTTTTATCATAACATTTGTACTTGAGATAGAGCTATTTGTACCAAGGATATTGAGCATGAAATATAAAAGTAAATAGAAAGGAGGCAAGGAAAGCACCTTACCTACCTATCACTGCGATCCAAATCCTTTGCAAATACTGTGATATTTAGGATGTAATCATGTTCAAAATGCCTGAATAGCTCAGGAGAGAAGGAGATTTTCCTTTGAACACTGTACTTATCTTAAAGAAATGAGAGGATGTAATCCACTGAGCACTATTGCTTTTGGGTAGAAAAAATACATGTTTTTCTTTAATATTTCTCCCTCTCCCTTTATACTTCTCTCCTGCTGCGTATCTCACATTTCTAAAACCCAAAGTAAAGAACAAAACAGGCAAAATGAAAATCTTTGCCTTACTCAGCACTTTTAAGAAAGAAACTTAACACATGGCCTGGGAGCAGAGCCCAGCATGGGAACCACAGCTGGGGCTTTGCGTGCCAAACAGCAGCAGTTACAAACCAGCTTCCTTAAAGCTGACTGTCTAACATGGACTTCTCATTAACCTGGTACAAAATAGGGAAGGACTGTTTAGATGCTTTCCTGCCCAAGTGAGGTGCTCCTCAGGGTTTTGTTTCCTACTGCCATCTGTTGATGCTAGAGGATTTGGCTGTATCAAGGCAATAATACTTATTATTTAGTTTGAGTGATGTGCTTTGAGCTATACAAGTCCACTGTGATTAAAAAGACACTTTTACAAGTACATTAATTGTGCTTTAGACTGTAGTAAGGAATCAATAGCTGTTGCATAACCCTGTTAAAGAGAGGAGAGAAATGTGTCCATAACCATAATGGGGTCCTATCTTTTGAAAACAGTATTTTGTATCCTCATTAAGAGACATTATAAATATTCACTCTGTCTGCAGAATCTTTATTCTGAATTTGTTGCATGTGGAATAGAGTTGTTTTCTCTAGGCCAAACAGGAGTAGCAATGTCGTTTCCTCATAACTGGAATTGATTTTATCTTTTTAATGTGTGGTGTCTGCTGCTGTGTGTACTCCTCATGTATTTTGCAGTATGGGTTTATCCCATGGGCTGTTTTGGCTATTTTGGCTCCTCTGGCCTTGGATATTAATAATATCCAACCAAATAGTATTGCTGAGTTCATACGAAAGAAATGTTACTCCTTGCTGCGGTGTTTGGACTCAGCTTGGCCTCTCCATGCAGAGCTAGCAGATGGGTAATGAGAACCCCTTTCTAAATACAACTCAGCAGTCAAACGTGTCCCTCTTTGAGGACCCCAGCACAACCCATAGTTTCTCCTCTGGTATCTACTTCAGGTAGAATAATGGTAATATATTTTTAGTATATAAGCAGTAGCTGTGCAGTACCATGCACTTTCTGGGCTCAGCAGTGAATTGGCTCAGCAATGTTGGACTGGTACTAGTCAGTGACCCATCTTGCACCTTGTGCATGCTCTTGTACTATGAAGAGAGGAAATGGAAATGCAGAAGCTACTTGTGCTGGCAGCACAAGTAGAAGCAGGCAGGTGATTCCTCTTTCTCTTCTCTATCTTGGTAAAGCTGAGAGCCCGTGGACTTCAGCCCCTCATTCCCCTTGTGCTGACACTTCTGAAGCTGTCAGCTCCCTGCTCTGGCTCCCAGCTGAGTTGGCATTGGAGTGACTCATTGAAAAAAAGCAGCATTTTTTGAGGCTAAACATGTGAAAGCACCATATTAAAGGTGGAGGTTTGAAATATAAAGGTGGCTGGTTTGAAAGACCAGGTAGCAGCCACCATTTCATCCATGAGCAGAGGTGGCTGCTATAAATACGTATCTCAATACATACACACGGCTTTGCTGGCAAGTGAAATA
This sequence comes from Pezoporus flaviventris, assembly GCF_033815535.1. Lineage (NCBI taxonomy): Eukaryota > Metazoa > Chordata > Aves > Psittaciformes > Psittacidae > Pezoporus > Pezoporus flaviventris. Next base: position 12,596,696 of record NW_026892571.1, on the reverse strand, counting down.
ATGCCATGTTTCACTTCAGCTGCATGAGGACATTGTGTTCTCGGACAAAAGAAACCAAACTTGTAAGTGTGTGTTTCACAGTGTTTTGTGGCTTCAGGGGCAAGCAGGAGATTGGGAAGCAGAAATGTGAATGCAACCCAGTAAGAGCCAAAAAGCAAGTGAGAGTCTACAACAAAGCCGGAAAAACACATCCAGAAGTAAAGTTTGGTCCTCCAGAGAGGAGAGGCAAATCTCCCAGGGTGTGGGCAGTAGCTGCAGGGGGAGATTTCCCCTGGGTTAGGCTGACAAGAGTGGGTGTCAGGCTCTTGGGACCCTCTTGGCAGTTGTTTTGGCAGCTGAAACTCAGCTACAATTCTCTGCTTCTCATGATGAGTTGACGTTGATTCGTGAGTTATCTCTTGCTTTTCATAATACAAAAAGAAAAATACTCTTTTTCCCTTTTTGCCTTGTTTTGTGTCATTAAGGATGGTTGTAGGAAGGCAGGCCGAGTAGTTATAAAGTGACCCAGGAGAATCAAGCAAGAAAGTAAACCAAAAACCCCAAAGCTTAGGCCATCAAGGATCATAAAAGAGGTTGTAAAGCATAGGGGAAATGGCCACTTGGTGAGTTCCAGAACAGCTGAGAAGGCTGGATAATGAGGGGATATGTAAGATGTTACCTGCCGGAGAACTCAGTGAAAATCTGCCTATACTTGATAAAATAAGGGCAAAAAGTAAGACATGAAGGGTGTATGCTGCTAGTGCTGAAATGTGTGGCAGTGATTAAAATATGTCATGTCCTGTCCACTTCCTTAAGTGTTAACATTTTAAAAAGCAGAGGAAGAAGTAAAATGCCAATTTAATTTATTTTATTAAGGATTTGGTGTCTTAACTTTAATGAAGGAGTAATAAATATAAATGGATATTAATGGAAGGTTATTAGAGCTGTTCATTTTGATAGAAAATATGCAGTATCTTCTTGTGCCGTGCCAGAGGTTAAAGATTATTATTGCTTCCTAAGGTTTCTGAAATTAAAGTCTCTCTCTTACGACCCACAAGGTATGATCTAAAATGTGTGCATATGAAATGGTTTGCAGTAAATTCATATAGCAGTAAAAGTCTCTTTAGAAAAACAGGATATCTTACACAAATCAGCTGAGGGGCTCTGTCTAAAGATGAAAGCTTTTTTATAAACCTGAAGAATATCATTTTGCTGCCAAAAGGATTACCCTGAGAGCACAGAGAAACCTGTGAAAAGGTCCTCAGCTTTCAGCAAGTGGTTGAAACCCAGCGTTCCCTGGATTAAAAACTACTTGGCTCTTTTATCTGGTTTATACACTTCTAATTAATTACAAATGACAGAGTATTTTAGCGTACAAAAATTAAGTCCTTTGTAATTGCTGTTCCTTTCTATCTGAAGCCTCCTGACCTCTCAGTACCAGATAATCAGTTCTTGTTTCCCCTGGGGCAGAAGAAACTGTGCTGGGAGCACAGTGGAAAAGCCAGCCTGAGCTGTACAGTGCCAGGAGATTTGGGCAATGCATTTCTACTCCTCACCAAATCCAAACCTTTAGGTGTATCATACTGCAGGCACTGGCTTAATTCACTAAGACTTGCTGAAGTACAGAAACTTAGGTGAGGTGGGATTACCAATGTGGTTTTGGTGTTAGCATTAAATGGGCTAAATCCTGTGGGCAATGCTTTGCCTTTATTAAGAAAACCCAAAACATTCCCATGAAGTCATCTCCCTTGATCACTTCTGTGGAATTCATTTAAAGTTACTGAGGTCTTCTTGTAAACGCACTCTATGTGTTTCTTCATGAGCTGCACATCTGGAAACAACCTGGGATCTGGTAGTTGCCTTAGTATGGGACTTGGCCCATCTATGCCCTGAATACTTCCATAAATGCTCAGGTTTTGCTATATGGGATCTAACATTGTATGGAGATGAAAGTCATTTATCCTCATCCCCTACATCAGTTCATGCCTAATTCTTTGCAAAAAAAAAGGTCTTATTGAAAACATCAAGGGCAAAACTGCTAAAGAGAGTGGAAAATAGAGCACTAAATCTCTCCTAGTCCTTTCTTGCTCTTTCCTGCTTAGTATATGACAATTTTTTCTAAAACACCCACTAGATAACGTTGATTTTATGGGTTCTCGGTTGAGCAGTGGAGTATCATTTAATCTGTCCATCCATTAACATTGTTCTGAACAGTGAGAGGGGACCAAGCAATGAATTTGTCAGAACATTCTGCAGAGCTCTGAGGTGCGTGGCATTCAAGCAACATCACATCAGGAGTCTAAATCTGAGTGTTGAGGTTAGTTACAGATAGAAAGTATAAATCAAGCAATAAAGGATGCCTATAAAAAAGGATGCTGTCTCTTAAATGAAGACACTTTAGAGTCCATCATAAACCCCTGACATATATTCAGTCACTCTGCCTGCCGTCACAGTCTGAAATATATTTCAAGGTGCCTGCATATCTTATGCTGTAATCTCTAATAAATATATGCACATTCTCAATGATGTTGCATCATACCTTGTGAACTGATGTGACTTGAAAGGGGAATTGGTGTCAATGCAATAGGAGTTCTGCAGGCAAAGGTGCTCAGATACACATTCAAAGTATGTCAAAATGTCTGCGCAACAGCAAAGTCAGTGTTGGTTTCATAATCATCTCTTTGAGGAAGATTTCTTCTAGCTGGATGCCAGTTCTCTGTTTCTAAGTGAAGCAAAGCACATACAATTTCCTTAGTGTCTGGCTTCCCTACTCCAGTTTGAATTTCCGGAAACAAAAGCAACGTCTTTAGCTGTGCTTTTGCTTAGAGTGATGAATAACAAAATTAGCTGTCAAGAGCTAGGCTGAAATTCCAGCAGAGTTACTGAATACTTACATACAATGGTTCTCTTGCTCCCCATATGGAGATTATGGCTCTCTTGAAAGAACAATTGCAAGACTGCCGTAGGAGCAATCCTTAAAACTGATCATCCCTTATATTTTAGTAGCTGTCAGGAATTAACAGTGTGGCATTGATTTACGAAGCTATCCAGGCCACTTCTGCAGAGCTTCCTTCCTTTCAGAGATGAGTATTCTGGGAAGCTGCTAGTATATGTGTTATCCATTTTAACCCATCAGGCACTGTCCATATGCTTTGCTAGTTAACATGTCCAATAGTAACTTTAGACATTTGAGAACCTGAGAGATTCATTTTTTATACTTGACTTACTGATTTTTCAGAGTATGGTACTCCATACTGTACAAACCTCAGGAGATCATGAGCTGCTCATTTTAAGGAAGAATGTTGGGCAATTCTGATGTTTTCTACTTGGTTAAAAGCAACAAAAGAGGAACCAAACTTGGGAAAAAAAAACAAAACAAAACAAAAAAAACCAGCTGATGCATTAAGTGTTTGTGGTCACCATAAGAATGTGCAGACTTCACATCTGACTCGGATGCTTGAAAAATTAAAAGATCTACTTGCAGTGAAAGGCTAGAGAAGAGACTGGGGATGATTGGTTATCTCATGTAAGCAGTATGGTGTCTCCCTGTGGTGTGCCACTAAACTTCTTGTCATAAAAGACCATGTAATCTTGATTTCAAAATGGGACAGAATTTACCATGTTTTTAACAGACCTACGTGTTTATGTAAAAGTGCTGTATGTAGTAAGAGAGAAGTGATGCCTTGTACTTGCTCTTTTATTGGCTTATCTGTGTTATTTTGGCAGGAAAGTTACCACAATACCAAAGTCTGAAGAGTTTAATAGAAGTGAATTGGAGACTTTGGGTAGAGTACAAAGTGTATAGACAGGTAGATTCACTCTTACTTTCCATCTGAATAATTGCTGATTTATGCTGGATGTTAAAACAGCTATTTTCCGTTCCAAACCTTAATACAAGCATAGAGATGGTGAGGCTGCTGGCTTTCTGAGGGTTATAACTTTGAGTGATCTATGGGTGATGCTAGATTTGACCATGTGTAAATTCCATTATTCTGTGATGCATAAGCCCCTGATTTCTGGGGAGTTAATGAAACTGTGTATGGATGGGCAGCCAGTGAGCACACCACACTGTGCTATTGAGCAAGTCACTCAGAAACACTCTGGCAGCTTTGCCATTAGCACAGCCTAGCTTTTCCTGCTGTGCACTCTGCTAATATAAATATTCCTGAGCTGCTTTTATGCACACTCAGGCCACCAGCATGTACCTCTCCTTTTTTTTCCTGAAATCTTACCATTTCTTTTATTGAAATAGGAGTGTTTTGAGCTATTTGAATTCTATTTTTGTATTCATGGCACAGAGCACCGTGACAGTGAGGACTGGACTTGACAGTTGCAGTGCAAGCTGCACTCCTCTCCCCAAGTGCACAGCAGGTCCTTAACCTTCTGGAGTGGGATGCCAAAGGTTTCCACACCAAACCCTGTGACAGCCCTTGGTGCACAATGCAGAGCACTATAGAAATAACCACGCTGGCTTTGGCATTAGAAGAGGCAGAGCCCAGGTACCTGGCAGCTTTGCATGGGATGATTTAGCATCTTAGGTCATGTGTTGCTCCAAGCAGAAAATGTTCCCCATGCATCAACTGTGCCTGCTCTGCAGATCTAACTGAGCTCAAGGGCTGGTGTTCCCATTCCTCAACAGTAAGTATGCCAAGCTAGTAGCTTCAGCAGCAGAAAGGACTGGTGAATTTGCCTTAGAAAAGCTCACGGTCTCATTTGCCAAACCTAATGCCTGTAGTGTAGCCTCATTCACTCTCTCAGTGGAAAGCAAATAGAAAAATCATTTTCGCAGTGCCCGGCAATGTTTATCTTCCAGGTTGGCTGGCCTGCAGTGACATTAGTGTCCCCAGAGCTTCCAAACTTAATCATTTCCAGTTGCTGCTTGCCTGCTTGAAGCTGTCCTAGTCCACCCTCCAGTGTGTTCTTCCTGCCAGTCACTATGGGAACAGCAGTCAAAGCTCAGATTTATGGCTCTGTAGATATCCAAGGTCACAGAGCACAGGTCTAGTGGGAACAATTAAAACAGGCCTGTCCAGTTATATCTCTTTAAGCTCTTCTCACATTATACCTCTAACTAGAGCAGTAAAGTTAAAGCAGCATGACTGTCAGGATGTGACTGCTTTATAAAAGATAGCCTTTAGAGGAGATACTCTGTACACTGTTATCTGTAGAGGCATATTAGGAGTGTAGTCAGCATCACTGGGTAAAACCCGTCCCCAGGTTTCACTCCACATCCCTGCTGCCAGAGCTGCTCCTTGCCAGACCCAGCCATGCCCTGCAGCCCCAGGCAAGCATTCCCACTGGAGGAGCATGGCTCCACAGCCTGCAGGAAGGCAGGTCCAACCTGGTTTGAACTCTTCTGAAGCGGCAGAAGAGTTGAAACGAAACCAGTCATTCGCACTGGTTTGAGGGGTTGTGTGGTTTCAGTGGGTTTGCTCTGGGTGCTCCATTACTATCATCACCTATAATCTAAAAGTTGCAATTTATTGTATTGTTTGAAATTGTTCGTATTCAGCAACTGTTGTTTATACCTGGGGACCCGCTGTGCAGCAGCACATGGGAAAAATGGGCTGTGGAAATCATTGGAGTAAGTGGAGAGCTGCAGTGAACTTAATATCTGAGGGACAGAAAAGTAATTCTTTGGCAATTTCCAAGTTTTGTAAGAGGCAGCTGACTCCCTCTTCCCCCCTGTTTAAGCCAGTCAGGTTCTGTTGAGAGACCTGTGTGATGGGACTCATGATCCCATTGTCTGTGTTTTATTGAGTCCAGGGAGTGTTAATGTGGTATGTTATGTAGGAGTGAAAATCATTTAGTCCACAAGATCCATCAGCAGATACTACATGCAAGTCTCATACAGCGACCTCCTTCACATACAGTAGGCACAGAAAGATGCCACAGCAGAATTTTAAAAACAGGCTGGCAAGCATGTGCACATCTTTACAGGCCTCCAGTCTCTTGTAATAGTCCTGTGTTTTAATTACACTTCCTTCCAATTCACAGCTAGTTGTGTCTGGGTAACCAGAGCAGGTTTGGCTAATCTTTTCTTACATAGGATTAGTTCCTAAATGCTGTAGGTGAAATGAGTTCTTACTGTGCATAATGCTGTAGAAATGTTACCAAGTGGGCAGTGGTACAGGTCTGGGACGTCCAGTGTTGAGCCCAGTGGCTCCTCAGCATGGTGTGTGGACATGATGCTAATACCCTCATTTCCCTGGGGCCACAAAGTGAGGATTCAGTCTTCTGGAATTAACCAGTTACAAGGGGTGTCACAAGGAACAACTGGGGTGTTAGAAAGAACAGTGCATTTTGGTGTTGCCCATGCTCGGGGTGTGACAGGCCAGCCTTGGCACATAGCACTTCCCTGTCTGCAGGTGACATTTGGCAAAGTGGCAGCTTCCATGAAATTGAAGACAATCATGAAATCTCTCATACCTTTTGCTTCAAAGAACAGAAACAAACCAGCATTTTAAAGAGAAGGGAAGAAACACCCTAGTGCCAGCTCTTCCTGGCTCAGTGGTGGGTTTGGTTACTGACACAAATGAAGACTCTGGTAGTGATTTCCACTGGAAAGGTTTTAGCAGTGATGGCCACATGGACTGCAGAGTTAAGCTCTTGCCTCCTGTTTTATTTTCCCTCCTGTTACCTTCTGAGCAGACAATCAATAGTGTTAACATTCCTGCTGAGAGATACCATGAGGGTGCAGGCAATTCTGAAAAAAACAAGGAATTCCAGGAAAAAACGTAAGATACCTCGTGGCTTTGATTGTTGTTGGTTATTATTTGGTTTGGCCATGCAAAAGAAAAATTTGATTTTAAGGTCTAATTTCCTTTCCCGTGTTATGTTCCCAAGGTAATTTTATTGAGTTCTTCTAAAGGCAATATTTGGGAAGTCTGAAGGGTTACTTTTGTGTACCTGAGGGCATTCCCACCACATGAGACCTTCTGGTGAAGTTCCTTGTGGAGGTGGTGGCTCAGAGCCATGCTCTGCATTGGGGGTGACAGTTTGCTATGAGAAAGTTGCCTTGGGTACTGGTAGAAATGAGCAGCGAAGACTTGCCTGTATCACTTTGTGGTGTTGGGGAGAATCACCTCTCCTGGGCTGTGCTGAGCCATCCCCACCGCTGCTATGCTGCAATAAACCCAGAGAGCACTGAATGTGCTCATGCATGGTCACAAAGGTAGTTCATCACAAAGCTGGAAATTGAATTGCAGTGTTTCAGCCACAAAGACAGTCCTCCTACCTGCCTGCCTCTCTTTAAATTCAAAATAAAATAGAGTAAAATGAAATGAAATTAAATTCCCAGCTAAAAATCTGTTCTAGGAAGTGGTTTGTGCCACTGAATGGTGCAGAAGCTTTTTTAAATCCACCTCATTTCACCTCCATTTGACCTCTTCCTTTAGCAGCTGTAGTTGTCTCTTTGTTATCTACTTAAAAGTCATATGAGGGAGGTTATTACATTCAAAAAGCAGACTTGCCCAAGGAAAGACTGAAGGAACCTCACAGAAGGCAAGAAACCTTGAACATTTTCTCATTTTGCTGTGGCTGACCCAAGGAGCTGGAGAACAAACAGGGTCAACAACCTACAGCATGGGTGCCAGCGATAGCACAGTGGCACATATCAAATAGCATAAGCAGAGCCAAGAGGAAGGATCACAGCTACCTGAGACATGTACCCATGAGCAGCAGTGCTTCATAGCTCCCAGTTCCCACCAGTTCCAGGTGGAGCAGGGATGTTGCTGCCCTATGGAGAGGTAGGTTCATGCTAACATGGTCATCTCACAGCATAGGGTGAATTGCCACCACCAGGCTCAGTTTCTCTTTTAGTTAAGAAAACTGTCATCTAGCGTTTCACTCTTGAAAGATTGCCAAATCTTAGCTTAAAATTTGTGTTTTACTCAGGAGTGATTATATGCAAAAGATAAACAGAAAACATTTTCATTTTCAGCTGAAGATAAATTGATGCAAAGAATTCGCAAAACATCCTGTTCCCAGAATTAAAGTAGCCCCTTTAATAAGTTGTCTGTGTTGTTAAAAGACAGATTTCAGTTCAGGTAGGTTTGGTACAGGAATGAGGAAGTGACTTCCAGGCTTGTTTATGCCAGAAATCAGACTAAGCACTGGTTATTGTCCTATTCAGTGGTAGTGTCCTGACCTAGATAGCATCTTTTGTCATCCCTTTTTGCTATCGCAGCTTTAGCAAGTAGTAATAAGTGTGGGAAGACTTAGATCAAATTTAGTGATTGCCAGTGGTTTTGACCCTGTGAAAGATACTTCTTCGCACCGAAGCCAAGTCCTACATCTCTATGCACGGTCATAGTTGCTTGTACAAAGAAGCGTGTGTGTGCTTGTGATTAAGCAAGGCTGCTTCATGCCTGCCAGGCAGCAGGGCAGGGAATTGCAGCTGGAAATAGGAATCGTGCCTCTAATCAGGGAGCAAGGCTGTGAACGAGTGGTCTGGAGGGTGAAACACATCCCTAACTCTGAGCAAGAGCCCAGCACATTTGGAAGAAGGATGGTGCAGTGTTGTTGCATAGTAACAGGCTGGATTTGAGAAGTGTACATGATTCCTGTGGCCTTATGCATGCGGACATACAGCTTTATTACCGGTGTAAATGGTGACCGTGGAAGAGGCCACAACCTTGATGTATACATCCCTTTAGATTGACAATTTATGCATATTTACCATTTTGTGAAGTATACTGGGGCCAGCAAATAGAACATCTGCATAAAAATGAAAAGTAACTGAAAACGTGTTACAGGCTCTATATAGCTCTGATCAGAGGGGGGGAAATGACTACAAATTTATGGTTGACAAGCTTCAGGAAAGGTTCAACAGAGTGTGAAAATTGACATTTAGTAAATAGCAATTCAGCCTTCATGTTTTGTGAAGCTGCTTGAAATAAACTGCAGGTTTTAAACAAAATGTTTGGTCAGATGTTATATTGGATGTTGCTTGTCTCATTACTGCAGTTAATTAAAAGAGGGGACAAAAAGTCAAAGACAGAGTCAATAAGTTTGTTAATAAAGATTTAATTTGGTGGAATCATTATAAATTGACTGTACAATGGATGGATACGCTGTAGGAGTATGAGTGTCTGAAGGTCCATAAATGGGTTTTCAGAAATAGTCATCAGGTTGTAGCCAAATTGTCATGCTAAATAAGCTCTTCAAATCCACTTAGGGAAGTGTGTGCATGTTTCCAAAGGATATCATCAGCAAGTATATGATGCATACAGACACACCTTTTTATACAGAAAGATTTTTATTCTACCGTTTCAAATCCTTTTTAGTTTTGTTATCTCTATATTTCTCATTGTAAGTGATTTACTATTAAATCCAATCTTTTTATAAGAAATAGAATAAATCTTTGGAGAAGTAAATCATCATTGCAGAAAGCACTGTAGGCTGAACCTGTGTGCTATCTGCATGTGGTTTAATCTACCTGACCAAACAGCAGGCAAAAATACCATGACAGGTAGACTTCAAAAAGAATTCTAAAATGGAAATCTAGATTAACACCTCTTCACAGAGCAGTTCTGATGTAAAGACTGCATGCAAAGTACTGATGATAATGATTGCCAGATTTCCATAGCGGTGCACCCCTGCCAGTAATCCTCTCATTTGAGTATATTGGGTTATCACAAGGAAGTGATTTCTCTGTCAGTGATGACATGCTGGTCTGCTCAGCAGGATTATTTAACACCCTAAAACACAGAATAAGACAAAAAGTGCGCTGCCTTCTTCCAAAGTAAAGCAGAAGAATAAGCCAGGAAAGTAGTGAGTTGGCCCAAATTGCCCCAGTGGTCAACCACTGGCTGCACATGAAAGCCACCCCAAAGAAGAGTGCTGTATATAAAGTAACATATATTTTGGGATTAATCTAGCAAGCTTTAGCTGACTTGAGTACCATCTTCCCATCAGGTGTTGTAACTTTAGGCCAACTCAGGTGGCTTTTGTTGTCCTGCCACCATCCAGAAGCCAGTATAAACTTCAGCAAAAAGCCCACTTCAGCCTCAGCCATTACCTCCAGGCTACAACATAGCTGCCCCTCTCCCTGCTCCAATGGCCCAGGGTTGCTCTGTGGTGGCCCCACAGACCTGCTTTGTGATGTATTCACCTCTTCCACATTCCTTATAGCAGCACATCATTAGACATTAGGTAGCAAGTGGTGTCAGTGGCCCCGATGAAGTACTGAGATGACTTGGTTCTGTTTCCTTTTTCCTCTCTGGCTTGGTGGGAATGCATCCAGATGATACCCAATCTTAGCAGCCTCTTCTGTAATTCTGGTTGAAAAGATTTCTTCCAATTTATGCCTTTTAATTAGAAGCTTTCAACCTGTAATTAGAAACTTACACCAGCTCAGCCTCGTTTCTGAAAAATGCATTTGTGGTTTAGGCAATTATGGTAACATAAAAAGTAATTATTTTTCTCCATGTGTGAAATGAGTGTGCTCATTAATGCACCCAACAGGAGGAGGATTTTATTTTGTTTCGATTTGTTTTATTTTACCGCAGGAAGGTAGGTGACAAGGTGTATCAGACAAGCAGAAAAAAGGTGGTTTAGGTATTAGATTGGGCATATCTAACTACCACGCCTGTTACTTTGCCTTGCTGGAAAGGCAGAGAAGCTGTAGTCGGCAGAAGAGGTATGGTCGTGCTGCAGCTCCAAGCCCTCTGGTTAGCCCACATAGCCACAAAGGGATTTCCAGACCATTACTTGACCAGTTTTGACCCAGACTACGTAACTTGTGACAAGAGGCAGTTAGTGGTTAGGTTTTTTGTAATAAAAATAATTACAGGCTCTTAAGTTCCATCTAACGCCATCAGTAGCAGCGCTGTAGCTTAGTTAGAGCTCAGCCTGCTCTGTGATAATGTAATTTACTGCCCCACTTCTGACCATGCCAGGAACATCTGTCCTTTGATTTTCCTCCAGCCAGCGCTGACTCTTTGCTCCTGTATTTCATGATGTCTCATATGGCTGGTTACTGGCAGAGTTCATGTTAACATACAGGGCTATCCAGCAGGGACTGGATCTTCTCAGTCTCACCTACAATTGCTGTGTTCTTATTAATCATGCCCTTGCTCTCAGCTGATAACCCCTCTGCCCAGTGGTGCTCAGGGGCACTGTGCCTCCTCAGGATCTTACACTAGTCTCAGCCAGTGGAGGTTTCCCACCGCATGGCTCACTAACGACTCTGGGTGTTCCAGCTTATCAATTAAGGCTGAAAGATTGAACACCACAGGACAGAGGTAATCCTGCAGGCAGCTCTCTGCTTGGGTTTGGCAGGCACAGCAGGCATTCAGAGCAAGACCGATTTGCTTACAACCCACTGGGTGAGGAGAGTGAAGTTGCAGTCATCTCTACACTTAAAATAGGAATAATTCATTGTGCATCCCTGAATCCATTCCCTGGCCACTTAAACACATTATCTTCTTAAACCACTTCTGTATTTACCACACATCATTTTCAACTATCTCCTAATTTCTATGATAATTTCCTTTCTTGATTTATAAGCAACAGAATTTTTTAATTATCCAGATGGTTTTAATTTTCTCAGTAATATCTTCACTTCGTTAAACATTAATCTCCACTCTTTCTTTTGACAATCTCTACCCTTCACCACTTCTCCAGTTCAGAATGAAACTAGATCTCAACAGTATTTAACAGTACATTTTTCTCCCTAGATAAATTGGGTATCTTCTGCTTGAACTCTAGATTTGTCCTCCAAATACTATATTTGGCTTCTTGTAAACCATTCCAGAAATTACCTGAAAAGTCAGAAAAACCAAACCACAACCCTAAAACATACAGGACAACATTGCATAATTACATCCTCTTCAGCAGTTCTCATGCTGTAGCATGGTAGTCAGTCACAAATAACTTACAATTGTGCTTTGGCTCATGCATGTTTTTCTAGTTTTACTACTTTTTAGATCTCTGAATAAGCCTCAGCTAATGTAAAGTGTACTGAAAGACTGTAACAGGGGAGATGCAGTGTGCTGGGAGGAGCTGCGCACTCCCTTTTCCATGCTGAGGAATGTAGTGCTTTTTAAGAAGAAAATGAAAGCTGTTTCTCACCTCCTTCATGCTGCAAGCTGGTACCTTGCCTACAAACTCCTGTTCCGCATTTGTCTAGTCCCACACAACCCTTCTTTGAATATGAGCTGATTCCTAATGCTGGCTTTGACCTGCTTTGTAGTGCTTTCAAACCGCTCCTGTTGCTCAGTTAGCCCTCCTGGAGTTGCAGTCTCTGAAGAGATATTAAGCTATTTCTCTATATGGTCAGGAGAGTTTTGTTTTAGGAAGAGTTCACTAAACACAGTATCTGTAGCTCAAATTAGGTGAAAAATATATTCGTTGGGCACTGAGCTGAAGTTAGCAAAACCAGCAGCAGGTGTATTACACTTCTCGTGCCTAAGCACTCCTTTTTGTATTGCAGCTGTAAGAGCTCTATTTAAAAAAATAAAAAGAAGAGTGGAAAGGAAAAGAAGAGAGAAAAGGAAAGTTCTAAAACAAGATTTAAGGCATTAGCTTGGGAATGAATTAGCAGAGCTGAAGCAGGGGAAAATGGTCAGGATTTGACTGATGCAGCACACCAGGAGGGCAAGATGGAGCAAGCAGACAGGTACCCACAAACGCATGCGCACACTCAGCTGTTCGTTCATCCATCAGGGACTGCAGCACTGGCAGAGTCCAAGCTGAACTATTCTGCTGCATGTTCACGAGGTTCCCTATCCAAGGAAATATTAAAGCTTATGAACAGTGTTAAGTACAAGGGTAATTTATACTATTTTCTGAATTTCTCTTCCTCTTGACCCAGCTTTGTGCAAATCTCTTTAGCATCTGTGTTACCCAATACAGTTAAGCAAACTTGTCGCACCCCTTGCCATTTGAACCAGACTTATCTCTAGCTCAATTAGAAGACTGTAATTTCCAATAAAGCATCATTAGACCTCTGCTCTTGTCAGGTCTCTGACATTTAACTGGATTTTCCTTAGGTATTAACCATGGTTTGTGGATGATAGCATTGTCCGCTAGATCATATTAGGAATTACATGAGGCTTTGGACCACCAGCCATACAAATCTGTTTCAGAGTATGGCTGCACTGGAATTGTCACTTTGCAGCATAAACACTGGAAACTGTATGGAGATACATGCTCTCAATATCAGTATTTACAGCAATAGGCAGGATTTACAATTGGATGACATGATAATAATATATCCTTGTTTACTTCTGTAATTAATGTTCCTAAAGAAAATACTCTGGAAACCTTCCATAAGCAAGATTTATTTCTGTTGATTGAGACTGTAATCAGATGTCCCTATTCAAACAGTAATTGGTGTGCTTCATTAACATGTAGTTGAAAACAAGATTTATGTCAATGCTAGGCAGTAAATAACAGGGATACGTTTCCTAATTAGCAGTGATCTCTTCTGTAAGCTCTCAGAATACTTGCTGCTTTTGTACTGGGCCATATACTTCATACCTTGTCAAAATCATGGTATCTTGGAAAAAGGGATTGTGCATTATGCCGCTTTGATTTGAACCTCTTTCTCTGATGTACCAAGACCAGATGCCTTTTCTTTTCTTTCCTGTTTTATATTTATATTATACTTATATTGTAGCTTATTTTGTCCTTACAAAATGGCAGTACCTTCCAGTAGGAAGGGAATCCAATGATGAAGCGTAAAGCTCAGGGCAGAGCATTTTGCTTTTTGGGAGATGACAGGACTTTGCTTGAACTTATGATCCACTGAGGTTTTACCAGGTGAGCCCAGACCCAACCCATTGTTCCTTCTCCCAAACTTTTTCCGTTCCAATACAAGCAAAGGTAAGACAAATTTAAAAGAAAGGGGGAAAAAGCATTGTAGAAATAGAAACTAAGTATGGGGATTTTGCAACTCAGTAAAAGCTCCATTAACTTCTGGTTAAGTATTGTGTTTTCCTCTATGAATAGATCTATCTAAGATAACACACAAATAATGGAGTCAGAAGAACAAGTCACTGCAAGTGGGTGATCCCACTGATTTCATCAAAACAAGGGAGATAGAAAACAAACTTCAACCTGAGGTACTAGTTCATTATTGCAAATTGACGGAGCTCTACGTTTACTTGCTAGCATAATTTACCAATTGTATGAGATGTAAGCAGGCACAGTGGTAACACTGGCTAATTTTATGCTCAATGTGAAATCTTACAGCTGGTCAGATGGATACCATAAGAAATAATTAGAGTCATTAGAAATAATGGGCTACAGCTGCAGTAATGCATGCTCTATTCTCAGTCCAGAGGTTTCTAAACAAAATTAAATTAGCTCACATTACCACACTGCTGCATCATATGCCTCTCACCTCCCGAGAGTAAACGTCTCCTTCCATTTCCATACTGCAAGCCAAGTTTGTGCCCCACACAGCAAAATCCTCTCATGGGGACAAGTATTCTGAAGCTTGAGGCCATTCCTTGTAAAAAAAAAAAAAAAAAATGAAAGGATAAAAATAAATAAAATAAAAAGTAATAGGTCCTCAGATCACATCAGCCGTTGAAGATCATCTCTCTACTGTGCTGCAGTCCTTGGTACCAGCCACTCGTTGCAGGTCCTGTTTGCGTCAATGCTGGACCCTGAACTATTTGGATTAAACTTTCTTTTTTTAAAGAAATTGTGTCCACTTCATTGGAAGCACATCAGCAGCCCCTAGCTGCTGGTGGTACTGCCTTCAACATCTGTTATATCCTCTTTTCTCCCCAAATTCAAAAGGCTATTCATAATAGTAAGGAAAACAACGCATTATCCTGGGGAAGAGGACAGGGACAATGAGGAAATATAATCCATGCTACTGGAGTGATTAATGGCACTGTTTATGATGAAGGAAATGAAAACTAAAAATCTGGATAAGTAATGCTCTTTCCAAGAGGATGATGACTTTCAGGGAAACCACAGTACAAATGCATGTGCTGACCTCCTTTGAATTATTGCTGAAGTTTTCAAAGCAAAGCACTGAAAACTTTGCTCCCTTATTGATTCCCAGGAGCACAAAACTTCCAGCAGTAGCAGGAGAGGGCTCACTGTGAGATACACAGGTGCCATCACTTCTCTTTAAAATGAGAGATGCTTCAGTGGTAGGTTTGAGTAAAAGGGCTTAAGAGGCACATTTGGCACTGTCCGTTAAGCATGGTAAGCTGGAGGAAGGCTTCCCTTGCGTATATCATCTCACACATCGGTATGCAGGCCCACTGTGGGCAGTGGGAGGAACAAGACTAACAGTATTTTTGATGAAGGTAAGAGCCTAATATTGCAGTTTTGGAAAGATCACTTATCCGTCTGCCAGCCATCTATCTTTGGCTGTGGTACTTACCTGGCCTCAGTTATTACAGTATGTAACTGCTTCACAACCACTAATGTATTTACCTTTTCATCCTCCCTATGGAGCTGGGAAGTGCTATTACCTCTGTTGCAGAACTAAGAACTGAGATTAAGGGTCAGATTTGTTATGGCATTTAGGTGCTTAATGGGATTTTCAAAATCCATGCTGTAATAAGTGGAACCTGGGTAGTTTGATAGTTATGAAAACCCTGTTACTTGTGTCTTACAGGCTGGGATCCGTAGGAGAGGTTCCCATGTTGTGGGTAGTCACCAAGATAGGAGACTGTTTCTTCATCCACCTACTAGGAGACTGTAGGTGGGACAGGAGCAATTTTGACAGCAGTTCTTTGTCCTGAATTCAGCAAGCTGTAACTCTGTGCTTAGCAGTGATTTTACCTTCCTTGCCCAGCTCTGTGAGAGAGGTCAGAATTTGTTCCTGGCAATACTGGAGCAAAACTAAGCAGCACCCATGGTCAATAAAAAGGGCTTATGTGCCAGTTGCTGGGATGTAAAATTCAAGAGCAGGAGCAAATAATGAAACAATCTATATTCATGCAGCCACCTTCCCAGCCTCCTGCTGTAAGTACAGGCTTACACCTAACAGGGAGATGTGAATCCTATTGAAAGCTCCAGCATATGACCCTGGCAAACAAATGTTGTTTTTGAACAAATTGTCTATTCATCACTAAATCATTTTCTTTCATTATTAGTCTCCAAATTGGTTCTGCTCTGGAAGACAGAATTAGGTTTTAAAGGAGAGTGTCTCTTAAACACTTGATTCAAATGAAAGTATTAGGTAAACATTACTCAACCCCCCAAGAGCATAAAGTCCTCAACTGCTTTCTCTGGCTTTGCACAGATTTTTTTAGCTCCTTGCTTAAAGTCAGGTATCTCAGAGATTCATTTGGGATATTAGAAAATAATCAAACTAAATCCCTTACAATCATACGCCTCTGAAATGCCAAGGAAAAATATATTTAGACCTTTTCATCCTCCTTTACAGTTATCATAAACTGGGACAAAAGTCCCATACAAACGGGTGGAGTTACACCAGTGTTGAACATGTAAGAGAGAGAAGAGTCAGGCTCCAGACCCACAGCACAAGGACAAAACCGTGTGGGCTGCAAGCCCAAGTTTCTCATAGTTGGAAGAACCTGTTTGCTGTTATAGTGCTTGCACTCATTTGCATAGTTTTAAGGTTCTAAAAAAAGGGGGGAGGGGGGTCAAAATTGTGTTTTTAACATTGAAGGGATTGAGTTTGGTTAATTCAGCGTATCAGCAGGATTGCAGCTTTCGGAGCTAGTGATTTAGGATGGCAGAGATGGGGCCAGCCCAGCTAACTTCAAAAGGCACATGGTACTGCAGGGAGCAGGGTGGGTTATGGAGCAGCAGCAAAGCCCCCGCATCATTTGCTGGTCTCACAGTGCACTGTGGACTGTTGGGAGGTGCTTGAGAGGGTCCTTTGGGCCTCTGTGAGGTAAGAAGTTGTGCAGGGATTAGGATGTATCTAAAATTGTGGGGTTTCTTCAGTGTTTGTGAGATGATGGTATTCTGCCTGCAGGTTTTCACTGGGTGGACGAGGGAGAAATAACTCAGTCACTTTGTTGGTAAGAAAAGAGAATAAAACCTGGGGACAGTGTTGTCTAATAGGTTCCCAGGTACTTGGTAGGTCGTTGAAAGCATGAATTTAACTTAGTTGAATGTTAGGGGGATCTGTATCCACAGGGGAGGATCTTCAAGAAGGCCCTCTTTGATCCCCCTCCACTGTGGGAACACATTCCCCAATTTCCCAGCTCTCTACACTCTCCAGTAAGGCACTGGTGTGGGACTGGGAAGCTCCTCCTGTACAGAGCACAAATTGAGTGCTTGCTGCTGCAAATGAGTGCATTTGCACTGTGGTGACTGAATGCTGTTTTGAACTTACAAGATCTGTTTCTCAGTGGGCAGAAGAGCTACAAGATTAACAGATGAACAAATGCATTGAGACAGCCAAGACATCAAAGAAATTGAAGAGTCACTAATATGCTGGAGAGCTGCAGTCACCTGGCTGTGGTTCTTAGGAATTGTTTTATCCTCAGATTAGCTCAGCTGTCTTGGGGTTTGGACACATCCTCTGGTGAATTTAGCTACAGAGACTTCAGACACAACTGGCCCCAGCTTTCTGTTTCAACTCTGGAGGATCCTGCCTGTGAAGCAGGAGTGGATGTGTGCCTGCATCCCAGCCACTGCAGCTCAGATCCTGGGGGCTTAGTGCAGGCAGAGGGTCCTGCATTTTTCAGGGTAAGCCTGTGAGCTACACCACTGAAGATGGGAATATACTGTATCCCTGGGGAGAAGTCCATAGAGAAAATGTGGGGCAGACAGAGTGTTCACCCTAATGAATGCATGTTCCAGAGCCCTATGGCTGTGGGCTCTGGCTGGTTTTGCCATAAAGAAATTCTAACAGATATTGGAAAGGCAATTACTGCAATTGGAAGGTCAGAAGGAATCATATCCCGGGTATCACTATTTAATGGCAATCACTCTTTGCAAGCTTTTACTCCTTCAAGCAATCTGCAATTCAGTCGTGGGAGTGGTGGGAAGTGAGTAGCAGCAGTTTTAACCTCAGAAACCAGACAAGGGGTGATTCCAGAGGAGGGATCAGAAGAAGGTTTACATAAAGTGTAGCTTCCCTAAAGAAAGCAAATAAAAAGCAGCTCAGAAAGATTGTGCAGAGACTGGTAACCGTGAGAGCATGCTCATTCCTTTGGCTGCGTATGCCTCAGTTCTTCCCTGAAATTTAGATTTAGTTGAGTCAGCCACGAAATTACGGGTGAGTTTGGTATATTGAGGGGAAGGTGCTCAAAAAGCAGCAATATGAAGACAGCAACAAGAGGGAAAGCCATAAATTGAAAAGTGCCACACAGAGGGAACTCTGCCTTTGCTTTATTGAACTGTTGGCTGCAATAAATACAGATCAATTTATTCAGCTCTCCCTCAGTCTCCCATAATGTTGTCTCAGTACTAGCAGGAGTCCATTTAAGGATACACTGACTTGCACAAATGGTTATATATGAGGAGCAGAGAAACAGCTGAAGTGCCACAGCAGTGATGCAAGCCAGTCCTAAAAGCTGCCTGAGTGGGCTGGGTGGCTGTGTGCTGCCCTGTGCTTTGGTTTTGTTGGTGCTGCAAGCCTGAAGCAGTCAAAGCAGAGCAGCTTCTGATCCAGCCTGCCTGCCTGCTTCACGTGGGGAGATCATAGTCTAAGTTCTGTGATGGTACAGTAAATAAATGGTGATAAAATCAACAAAGAGGATATTCTCAAAGAGGGGGAATTGTTTTTTATTATCATTTTCAATGCAGAAAGTAATAAGAGAGCGTATTATAAAGAAGAGAAGAAACAAGTATAATACAAGCCTTATGAATGGATAATCAGTAAGGAAGACTGAACCTTTCACTTCCACATCTTGCAGCATTAACCCCAGTTGCCTGAAATAAAAGGTTTGGCTATGTTAAACAGTGCTATACCAGAGTTATCAGATACCTGTGTGGTGTATCCATGGTTTGGAGGGGTCAAAGCACTACAGAGAGGAGCTTGTTTGTGAGCAGCATGATGTAAGCATAGGACTGGACATCAGGCGCTTGGGATCTTCAGCCTGGTTGTTTTCATTGATTTCTTTATGTCCTTTAAGCTCTTCCAAACCTCGTGTTATAGGGAGTCAAGACAAATAATTTGTTCCTTCTTGAGCCATGGTTTGAGGAACAAGAGTGTTGTACTGTCTGTGTAGGTGTCCTGCTTTGCTAATATACCCCGTTAACACTGATTAGTTAGAAATCTGAACTTGCAGATGAGCAAGCTGATCATGGGGGGAGCTTTATTGTACCTTGCATCTTGACCCAGCATAGCAAAGTTGATAATTTCGTATCAGAAATACGGAGATTAATTGCACCAATCTGCAATTAGCAGATTGGATTTGTGATGTGTTTTACCAGATTGTGCATGAATTCTTCCCACTGTCTAAACCAGCTATGGATCTGAGCAGCAGCAGGTCCTAAGGTGCCATGAAATGGACAGTCAGGCTCTGCAAGATGACAGCCTGAGACTGAACATGAATATTCAACCCACCAGGCTAACTCCCCTCTCTGTTACAGACTGGAGTCACCTACACGTGCACTGGTGATGGAGGCTCCAAAAGGCATCGAGATCAACGCCGAGGCCGGCAGCTTGAAAGCCACATGCAGGACAGAGCTCAGGCTGGAATCCAAAGATGGAGAGGTAAGCAAAGCACGGCAAGCCCTGCAGCAAAGCCAGACCAAGCCACAGATCTGCAGATCCCCTTCTGGGTCACTGAGCAGCTGCATTTGAAACACTGGTATGAGAGCACTGGTGCAGCACGACTTCCTAGCTTAGTTTCTGCTAGCAGTGATTAAACAGCTCATATGTAAATGAGATGCTCTGTGGCAAAGGCTGATTCATTATTTTTAAAGTGCTTGGATAATAGCATCTGTTGTTCAAGCAGATTTACGTGGCTGTAAAATACAGACTGCTCCTAAATTCTTTGTTTCCTTGTCACTTTAAAACAAGATTTACTTGGCCAACGTAATTAAATCTTTTATCATACATTTTTCTATAAGAAAAGCTTAATTCACCAGTATTGATCTGAAAAGCTTTTGTAGCTGATGTTTTCATTTTGGAAAGAAAGGGATCATTAGGAGACACAGGTTGTTGCTGCACTAGGTAAGATCCCAAAGGGGAAGAGAGACTAAGTAAAACTGACAACATAGAACAAAAGTAAAATAGATGTTGAATTAAGTCTCTTCTGGTGTGTCAAAAATACATGGGCACATGGTTCTCATCCCCTCTTCCTGCCAGAGTGATGGAAGATACTGGAGGATGTAGCTAAGGAGCCCCCACTGGGAACCCACCAAGGGCCTCAACAGGAGGAGCTTCCCATTGAAGATGAACCTCTGGCAGTAGGGCTTCAACATAAGCTAAAGTTTTTCTATCTTAGTACCAGGTGTAATAAACAGAATGGGATTTCTACTGCAGTTCTGTTATCTCTAAACATTTGCATTTTAAGACGTTCTAAACCCAGACCACTGGTGTTAACCAAAAAACTGACAAAAATTCAAAAACCCCCAACCAAGTGACCTAATACAATAAAGTTGAAGTCCAAGGCATTTCACTACTGCAAGAAGTTATCTTAATGTTTTTAACACTAAGTTGATTTTAAAATTCATATATTGACCTGTCTCTCTCAGGAGATAGATGGTTGAATGATAAAACTGGAGACTCTTACTGTAATTGAGGATAAGAGCAAATACAGTTGCTCTGGTGTGCAGGTTATCTTACTGTGCTCTTCTTAGTGATGGTAGAGCGCTCCCCTGTAGCTGCCATGTGTCTAAAAGCTGCCACAGGTTTGCTTTTATGTTCTGTTTTATAAGGAAAAATTCAGTTCTGTTACAGCATTTAAGTTCTTTTTAACAAACATGAAAGTGTTACAGATATATATAAAATACACATAAAAGTCAGCACTATGAACCTGACAGCATAACTGGCAATGGGATCACAGTGCCAGAAGTCCTGGTGGGGGAGTGAAGTCGTTATGTGCACCTGAACTATGCAGGGATGCCACACAGCAGTGAGATAACTCTAGTTGGGTTCACCCAAACATGGAGATGTCCCAGGAAGCTACAAGACAGGAAAATGCAGTGGGTAGATTAGCAGAAACAAACTGGAGGTGTTGGGCATCTCATGGTAAAGGCCAGTAACATGCTCACCCAGATTTGTATCAGTATTAATACAGTTGCCTACCCAGTGTTTGTGGTAGCTGAGTTGTCTGACGGAAGCTTCTTTGAACACAAGATCAAAAATAACAGCTCTCCACTAATTCTGTCTCTCTCTTTCTTTCCCCACCTCCGCCTTCAGATAACGTTGAATTCTGCAAAAATCAAACTACCTAACTTGCCTCAAGGATCTTCCTCTTCTGCAGGGTCCAGGCAAAAAATCTACGAGCTCTGTGTGTGTCCCAATGGGAGGTTGTTTCTGTCGCAGGCAGGCACTAGCTCAACCTGCCAGATAAATACAAGCGTCTGCCTTTGAGAGACAATTTGCAGAGTGGGGGCATCGCAGGCAGCACAAAAGCCAGTTCTGGTCTCACAGATTGCAGCTGCCAACTATTTTTACTAGAACACAGAAAGCCTATCAAAGACTTTTTTTGTGTGTGCGCGCGGGTGTGTGTGAATATATATATAAAAATATATATATAAAATATATATATATATATATCCTCTGTGTAAAATGATGTTTCAGTACAAGGAATCCCAGGGTGACCCTGTTACATTTGTGTAGCATTTCTCTTTCCCATAGCAAAATTTACTGGTACAATCTGCTGAATTGGATTTGATGCTCCCTTGGAACCTTCTGTATTAATATAGTCTAATGATCACCCCTTGGTTTTGATCATGTTCTCAGAGCAGTGGGATTGTTGGCTGGGCAAGACCCTGGAACCGATGTAGACCCACCAACATATAAAGGGAAGAGAAGCATCTCTGATAATTTTTGCACCATTAAATCAGTGGCATGAAAAAAACAAAAAGGAAAAACTAATCAAGCAGATGTGATGTACTCATCACATAGAGTGATCCAAGGTACCTGAGGTTAAATTACTCTCTAATTTTCACCTGAAGCATGGCTCCCTGCTGGGAGAGATGGATTGCTCTTGGTCAGTAGAAAAGCCCAAATCTTGCTGGAATAATCCTGTATTTTTCTAAAGGGTTTTGAGACTTGCCTGTGCATGGCCAAGGATGCCTTTTGCTATTCAGATGTGATGTATTAGCTCTAAGCCTGACCTGAAGTCATCTCTCTGCTAACAAAACTGGCACTGCATCTAGTTCTTGGAAGGAAAAAACCAAAGTGAATGTTGGATTAACTAGAAAAATCCTGAATCTCCTTAATTGACATGTGTCCTGGATCACTCTCCATTAGCACCTTTAACCTTGAGAAGATTAGGTGTGAAGGCATGAAGATTTAAGATTTGGACATTGCCTATCAGTACCCGTAGAAACAGAGAGAAATACTTATTCTACCCATAGAAACTAAGAAATTTGTACAGATAAGATGTGTAATGTAGGTGCTACGCCAAAATTCTTGTAATCTTTCTTTTCAGGTTATACAGTCCAAGGTCACTTAAATTTGATGGGAGACTGCAAATATCAGAGATGCTGACGATGAAACAGACTTCTTTAAGGATTTATAAAGATTGTAGCAAAGCAGATTACTGGAAAGCAAGGGCTTTGGATTCTGGTTCCTCTAGAATTTGAGCCCCCAAAACTTTGTGGCTGCATTTTTCCTTATTTTAAATTCTAGGAGTCACAGGATAAAACAGGAAGTCTGATCTGGTAACATTACTTTCACTGTTCAAGTTTTGAAAACTAATGAGAAGAGCCCAGACCTTTGAATTCTGATCCATAATTGCATCTCCATGCATATAAAAATCTCTGCAAAATAAATGTATTAATTACTGCAAAAGTACCCAAGTTGCAGTAAATCTCATGAGGACAGCAAGGTTTCTAAGCCACTGAGACACTTTTGAAAGTATTACCTCATGTGCAGATATGACAGATCAGTGCCCATCCCTAGTGATGTCTAAGCAAAGCTGGTATTCTTCAAGCGATCTTCAAGATAAAATGTAGCTGACAGAAATCTTTAGAAATAATTTAGCCCATTCTTTTTTTACAGTTTTCTACATAATTTCTTGCCATCTGGAGAGTACCAGGGTTTGATTTTTGTTTTAAATGAACAGTTCTGGCTTAATCCAAAACTGACTGGACTCAAAGGAAAGATTTCTGTGGAGTTTAGTTTAGATGCATCTAATGCATCATGTTTAGTTTAGAGAGCATCACTCTGATTAAATTTATTCCTGTAATGCTTTCAGATTAATTAACAAACTCAATCTATTTGTTAATGAATTATTCCTGTAATTATTATGTCTTGAGCTAATGTTTGAATGCAAAGGGTCACCCAGGATAACAATTGTATTGGGACACAGGACTATACCATCTCTGTTCAAAGAGGGGAATTGTGCCTATGCCTTAAGTCAATGCACTCAGCAAGGAGAAGCACATCATATTTATCTTGTTATTAAAACTAGTTTATTTGGGGGGAGGGACAGGAGGGTGTCTTGGGAACTGGTTGTGCAACTTAAAACAGATATTAATGAAATGTGTTAAGACTGTAGGGGCATCTAAGAGTGATACAGAGTTGGGTTTTTTTTTACCATGTTAAATATAGCAAAATACTGTGTATGTTACCTCTGGGACCACAAGTGAAGTCCCATTCATAGTCCCACATTTACTGTAGATTTTTTTCCCCGTTTCACTTAATAGTGAACACAAACCTTCTAGTGACAGCAGCCCAGTTCATAAATAAATCCCATGTGATCAGTTCTGAAGACATTGCTGCAGGAAGAGTAGAACGACTTGATTTAACTTCCCCACCCTTGAGAGCATTCCTGCTGGTGAGGAAGGCAGGGCTGGAGTGACCCAGCAGGGAGGCTGTGTCCTGACTTCCATGCTCCACTCCTGAGAGGCCAGTGGCTCAGTCCTCATCCCCATGCACCCTCGAGCTGCTCTGGTGAGGATTTCCATCCCAATAAATACATTTTGAGTGGCGGGTCTTTTCAGCTGGGCTCTTGGATGAGGTTATCACGTTCTTGTATCATGAAGGCCATGGAACTGCTTAAGGACATTTATTTTGGTATGCATTTCTATGGGGGAGCTGTTAGGGAACAACCGAAACATCTGTGCCATCACTGCAGATGCTTCTCTGAAGTGAACAAAGGGTACCTTAATTATGTCTACGCAAGGGTGTTCTGGTTGCTACAATATGTTTTGCAATCATATAGCATCTTAAAAAGCATAAAATTATATGTTGTGTTGAAAGACAAGGAATTGTTGAATTGTTGCTAGAATGATTGATCTCGTATAGAGACTTGTAAATCATTTGAGCCCCACTTGAGTTGCAAGACAGAGGTTTAGATGATGCTGCCTGCGCTTGTGTTGGCCACTTGATTAGTCTCCTGCTGTTCAGTGAGTGGCAAACACAACTACAGGCTGAGCAGAGAACGGATTCAGAGCACTCCTGAGGAGAAGGTCTTGGGGGTGTTGATTAAGAAGAAGCTCAACATGACCCAGCAGTGTGCACTTGCAGCCCAGAAAGCCAGCCGTATCCTGGGCTGCATCGAAAGAAACATGACCAGCAAGTCAAGGGGAGGAAATCTCCCCCTCTACTCTGCTCTCGTGAGATTCCACCTGGAGAACCGAGTCCAGCTCTGGGGCCCCAAACATAAGAAGAACGCAGACATCTTGGAGTCCTGAGGAGACCACAAAATTGCTCCAAGGGCTGAAGTACCTCTGCTATGGGGACAGGCTGAGATAATTGGGATGGTTCAGCCTGGAGAAGAGAAGGCTCTGGGGACACCTTAGAGCAGTCTTCTAATGCCTAAAGGAGTCAACAAGAAATCCAGAGAGGGGTTTTTGGCAAGGGCCTGTAGGGACAGGAGAAGGGAGAATGGCCTTAACCTGCCAGAGGAGAAATCTAGATTAGATGTTAGGAAAAACTTCTTCATTATGAGGGTGGTGAGACCCTGGCACAGGTTGCCTTGAGAAATTGTGGCTGCTCCATCCCATGCATGAGGGTCGCTTTTCCTCCTGCCTTGCCCAGGAATCCCTCACAGTTGCTGTACCTGTCTGGGTTGGTTTTCCCTGAGTTCATTTAAATTCGAGCCTTCCTGCCTGGAATTTCAAAAATGATCAAGGATTTGTGTGTATTTCTTTGTGAATCGGCCCTGCATTTGCTATTTGGGGAGGTGGCGTTTATCCCAAGCAAGAGTTTAGTTTTACCTAAGGCAAAGCTGGGGTGGATGGTGAATTTGTTTCTACTGAGCTCAATGCAAGAGATGCTGATGACTTTGTGGCCTGAGCTGGGGCAGGAGCTGAATGGGTGACAGTTCAGGGACCTAGCACTGACTCAGCACTGTGTGCAGGTCTGCATTGCAGCTGTGAGCATGAAAACCCCATTGAAATGCTAATCTAGGGGCTGTCATACTAATGTCAATATACCTTAGGCAATCATGAATACTGCAGTATTCATAAATGCATTCATATAACTCTTAAACTTTAAAGGGCTTCAGGACCTTGTTAAATTTGCTTTAAATATGACACTTTATTAAGACAGGAAAATGACTGTTGGTGCTCACCTATGCTCAGTACCTTATCCATAGGTAGTGTATGACCCTTCAGCTCTCATAGGTGAGTTAGGATGGTTTTCTACAGCAAAAAGACTGCCATTAGCAAAAGCAGAGATTCTAATGACTATACAAGTTAATCCATTCTCCAAGTTTCTTTGCGAGTTGTTTTTTGGTTGGTTCTCTTTTCCGACACTTTCTGAAGTATAACACCCAATGAGATGGGTAGCTTTAGAATACAAAGAAATGTTAACACTAAACAATGTCATCAGAAGGGGAAGCCAGTAATTACAACAGTACGTATAAAGCCTCTCCTACATATTCATTTTTTGATAACTAAACATGTGCAGGAGTAATTTGTATTTGGTTATCTCAGTCTTGCTCTCAAACACGTGTATTTTAAGAGGCTTTTTCTTTTTTAATCGTAAATATCACATTGCACAAACAAAAAAGGTTAAGTTGTAAGCCTAAAAATGCCATCTGCAATATATGATGTCTAAAAGAAAAACACTCCCTAGAAATTGCCCTAAGGTTAAAGAGAGATTCCTGTGGAACTCATGAGATGTCAGGTTAGTTCACATCATACCTGGTTTGCAAATACACATGTTCTTAAAGGAAATTAGCTTCTGTCGTCATAAGATGCACTCACGCAGATGCACAAATATATATATATATACACACACGCATATACTTGTTTACAACAAAAGCCAGTTTTCTTTCTATTTGTTGTTATGGCTTTAAGTTTCATGTTGCAAAAGCAAATGCAACAAAGACCAAAGACTCACAGAAATTCATCCTTTCCCTGGTTGCCCTCACATCTGAAATGCATTAAATTTAATGGTGCTTTTTTGAACTTGACAGGAAAAAATACAGATTTACCATAAAGTTGCATTTGAGAGAGTAAAGTGACAGGAAGACTCTTAACTTCATTAGTGGGGAGAAAAGGAAATAATGGGAAAAACCTTTCAATGTGTGCAGAAGGCAAGGTTACCTAAGATGTGAAATGTGAAGAAACAGCCCAGAAGGCTAAAAGACATCATCCTGGGCTGGAGGTATAAATAAACTGAGTAAATGCTACTGGCTGTTCACTTACCTGCACTTGAGCATTAGCTGTTCAGGAGCTCCAGTAGCTGCTCAGTGAAGAAGAGTAACTGCCGTAATGATTTCATTTTCCAAGTGCATGCAGTAAAAACAAAAATAGTTAGAGGCTGTGCTCCTTTCTCTTCTTTTCTTTATGGCTGACATTTTATGTTTTGAAATGTCATCATCCACAATTCACCCCAGCCAGCGCAGGGTGCATTCCTGCAGAGCTGTGCCAAGCACTGGATTTGTGCTTTTTGGATGTGAAAATACCAGCGTTTTTATTGCCAGTGCTGTTGAGGAATGCAGTGCTGGCAACATCTCCATTTTCTCCATTTTAACCTTTTTCCTTGGTTCTAAAATTGCTGTGTAAAATTTGGGTAGCTGGCGTCCTGCCGCACATGGGGCTGTGTGCAGATCACCACCAATCCCTGAATCCCCATCGTGTCGCTTTTGGGTCTCACATGCCCTCAGAAACCAAGACCTGCATGTAACAGTGGACTAAGGTGAAATTGAGGACTTTTAGGTTAATTCTGCACAGCAGTTGCTGTGTTTTCACAGCTGATGTAGCCAACTTTATGGCTGTGAGTGGAGCAGGGTTAAACACTGACGTGGTGCTGATGAGATTATTCAAGCGAGAGTGGAGTGTATTAAACAAGGCAGGTAGGAGGGAAAGGGAAGAAATGGTAAGAGACATCACCCTAATCACAGTAATGCAGCAAACTTCTCTGTTTACAATATTATACTTTAAATTAATAACATCCATTTGACTAAATATGGTAGCAATTATGCTTGATCTTTCATGGCACACAGTGGAATTACTGTCACTGAAACCACTTACAGCTTGGGCTGCTCGAGATTGCTAGGGTGTTGTTTCCTTCCACAATAACCACAGTGGCTTGGAGCTTGGGTGGAAATTATAGTGAATAGCTTGTGTTTAGAAAGCTTTTAAGTCTGCTGTAGTTGAGAGGCCCAGGGTTACGCACGTAAAGACTTGAGGCGTTGCCGTTTCAGATGTTCTTGTCCTGCCACTTGAATTGGTCCCTTGTGAAAAGTGAAACACTTACTTTATTTATACAGGAGAAGATGGGTATTTAAAGCTGCAGGATTTTTATTGAGTGAAGAAGAAGATACATTCGTAGTGCACCGCTGAGATTTCCCATCCAAGTCCCTTTAAACTAGAGGTGCGAGGCCCTTAAAAATTAATTTGCTACAAGTGTAATTCCTGCGGGAAATTCAGCACTGGTGCCTCTCCCAGGAAATGTCTCGCCTTGTTACAGCCCGCAGCCATGAGGTGTCTGGGCTGCCTATTCAGAGGAAGCCAGATTCCTTTTGAGGCAGCTCATCTCCATGGACTGAGCTTCTGTTAGTTTTTAACCAGTGTTAAAAACTAGGAAGTGTAGGTGCACTGTGAAGCGAGATGTAATTGTATGTTTGTCTCACATGTAGCTGGCTGAACCTTTCTGCCAGCAAGAGAACATATGATAAGGAAAAATTTGAGCAAAAGTCTTACATTCACATTGTGCCCTGCTACCCAGTGTTTCAGCTAAAACCACACAGCCTTAAACAAACAGGCTTTTCTTCTAAGATTAAAAAGGACTTTTTGGAGGCTTTTGTCAGGTCCCACCCAAATGGAAAGTCTCACCATTTCTAACATTTGCCATTACAGGGATAGGCGCATTGTAAAGCATAGGTCATGTGCATCTTTGCATGGAACAGGAAATTTTAATTGCATTGTGCTCTCACATTTTTGCCCCATTCAAAAGGCTTAACCACCAATAGGAGATAAAGTGTTCTGAATGCATTATCGCTTTCTAAAGCAATGTAATTTCTTTGGTCTTTTAAAAACTTCCACATAACAGAACCCTTGAAACATCTCAAGGCAGGCTCACGTTGAGGAGCTAAAGAATAATTATTTGTGGGCGGTTCTATTTTTATCGAAGGCTGTATTGTAATTGAAAAGAATGTTTCTGTTAGAGTTTCTCCCACTCTTACTTAGCTGCAAACACCATCACCCCCCAATACTATGGCTAGATGTCTCAAGGGTGGCTGCGTTAGAGAAGGGGGTTAGCTCTTTTGCTAAACCAGAGCCTGATGATTTTGTCTTCATCTGGGTCCTCCTCTGGGCTTAGTGCTCTGGGTCTCAGTGCTGTTACTGATGTAATGGCTAGTGAAACACACAGCATTAATGATGCTTTTACAGATGATCCATATCTGCAGTCTGAGTGGTATAAATAGTTCTGGTAGTTGTTGGTTGCTGTTCTAACAAGCCTGGCCATGTTGAAAGCATCGGCAGTAATTCCAAAAGCCACAGCCAAGTAGCCCTTAAAGTCACCTCTGCTTTGTCCTGTTAATACTGTACAGCATTTGAGGGGTTACCATGGAGGTGCTACCCTGGTACACTGGCTCACTTTGCGAAGCCTGAAGGGTGAGGGAGGCTGGTGGGTGCCTTTGCTCTTTCTCATTTATCTTCATCCCATTGCCAGGTCCTCTGCACTAGAAATAGCAGCAAGGCATGATGCCTGCCTTAGGAATCTGGGCTGGAGCGCTGCAACAGGGCTATTCACAGCACAGGGTGTTGACAGTAGCTGGTTTAAATCCAGATTTAGGTCTCTTTAACTTAGTAGTAGCCTACACCACCAAAGGGTTTGGACCCAAAGGTTTAGCACCTTTTGTGAGAGCAAAATAAGAGTTTGGCTGCCCTGTGTAAACCACAACCCAGGTGCTTCTGAGCACAGCATGGGACACAGGACTCCTTGAGCTTCTGGGTTTCCTTATCACATGGGTGCAGAGCTGTGGCAAGCCTTCCATCACTGTCAGCTCAAGCTGCTGCCTGAAAATGGAGGCTTGTTCATCCAACTTCGTTCCTTGCCACCACCATGAACTAGAGTTTCGCAGTAGCAGGTGCTACTGGAGGAATTCGTTTTCTTGTCCCCTTATGTGGGTTACCAGAGAAAACACAAAGATGAACAAATTCTGCCTTGCTCAGCAGGGTAAGAGCATGCCAAAATAAAGAGCAGATCAGAGCAGTTATCATCTACTGTGTTTATTGAAGGAGGGCTCAGCTGGCAGCATTCACACCGATATTCCTCCTTAGGTGAGAGCTTTTCCTGAGCTGCAACCTATATCTCAGTCTGGATCGGCACTATGCAGTAGTCCAGTATCAAGGAAGGAATTGACCTGCTGGATCTGACTCAGATCCATTTGGGTTTTGGTTTTGGGTTCTTTAGCCCAGCCCTTATTTGAATTAGTTTCCTTGTGCGCAAATGCCAATAGAGTTGTCAATATCAAACCAACAGATGCTCCATGTAGGTAGATCCAACAGCAAAAGAACATTCAGTGCGAGTCAAAGCAAAACCCATTCATTTACAGCAGTAACGTAAAAGGCATGACCCATATGCTATAGCAATTTTCATCTGTGATGGTAAAATCCCTTGTCTGACCTCTACTCTGATAACCACCAATGAC
This sequence comes from Pezoporus flaviventris, assembly GCF_033815535.1. Lineage (NCBI taxonomy): Eukaryota > Metazoa > Chordata > Aves > Psittaciformes > Psittacidae > Pezoporus > Pezoporus flaviventris. The sequence continues at coordinate 12,566,583 of NW_026892571.1, read as the reverse complement.
CTTGATCGTGTAAACAGGACAAAGTGAATTTAAAGTTTTATCACAGTTCTCATGAAGAAATTCAGATTTGTTTGGCTTTTTTTCTTTTTAATTTATGTATGTGTGTGGTTGTGTGGGAAAATATAAAGCTTTTTTGTATCAAATAACATCAATCCTTGCACACTCTATGCAAAATTTTGTAAGCATTGCAATAATGCTATGAATTACACAAGGAACTATTTTAACTTTATTACACTTTCTGTATAAAAAAAAATTTGTATTTAAATGATTTCAACTGCAATCTTGTAAAATATATTAATAAAATAATGATTGTTAAGAAGGAAAGAGATGTTGAGGGTTTTTTTGTTTGTGTGAGTATGGCATACATTAATAAGTCTTCAGACTTTGCTGGGGAAGTTGTAGGATGTGTTTGTGTATCTGTATGTCTGTAGGATGTGCCAGACTGGATCACACTAGTGATCTATTTCACAGTGTCAAGTCCTTGGATATATTGATGCCAAAAATGCTGTAGAGAATGGAATGAGAATCTCTGCTGATGGCTGTCAGAAGAAAACCTGTCATCAACAAACCCAAGAACTCTTCCCCTTGGGGAAGTTACCATCTTGCTTAAAGTTTTGTTGAACTTCTCACCCTTGTCCTAGCATTACAGACTTACAGCCAAGAAGTGTTGCAGGCATTGAGGTCCTGCCTGAGCATCATAAACATCTCAAAGAGGATTGCTCAAAATAGGATCTGGTGCTGCTTGTGCTCCAGACCTGCAGGAACTTAAGTTTTGCCAGGAGGAACCAGACCGCTACACGCATGTGGGAACAAGCCCCCCCACCCACCCATAGTGTAGAGAGCATGAGCTCAATTCTGTCTGCAAAATAATAATAATTAATAATTAAAATGGAAGCAACCAGCAGCCTGGACCAAATCACGGAAGGCCTCCAGAAAACCTCTGGATGCTTTAACAATCCATCAGTTTCATTTTAATTGGCTCACTAATAAGCTGCTCCTGAGTGACTGCACATGCCAGGCAATCACTTCTGAGGGCATTTTGCAGGAGCTGGGTTTTAAATTTGAATTTGTTCACCCTGGATTTTGTCAGTCAGTGAGAGCATTGATTGAGGCTCATTATCTGAATGAATAGCAAGAGTTCAACCCAACTGAAAAGCTGTGCATGCCTTCCAAGTGCGCAGGGAGTACGAGCCCAGTCCTCGCTGCTGAGACAGTGCCAGAATACTTGTTTACCAGTTTGCAGGGGCTACTGTTTACCAGGCTCCAAGGAAGTTCACCCGGTACTGCTTGGTGGGCACACGCAATCTTTTGATCACTTGCTGGGTTTTGGACTGTTGGCACTTTAAAAACAAAACAAAACAACACAACACATCTTTCAGCTGAAGTTCTTGGCCTGAATTTGGAATTTCTATCAAACTGACAATGAAATAATTTATTAATTAACCCTCATTAAGAAGAGTGTTGGCAGGAACTTCTCAGCACCCACAGGGGATGCAGCTCTATGTAGCTCCATGGGCAGCACCCACCACTGCCAGGGCAGGCAGCGGCCGGATCCTTCCTCAGTCTCAGCAAACTCCTCATCAGCTGCCTGCAAATGTGCTGTGATTTAAGCAGTGAGGAGTTGTGAAACTCAGCGTTAAGAGCAGCATTGCCCCCATGCTAGAAATGCTAAGTGGGGTACTCTAGCAACAATATGTTAACCATTTCTTAAAGCCTTGGAAGCTGCAATTGGAAACAAGATTTGTCTTTCAAAATTGACTCCTGGGAAAATTACCAGAATGTAATTTCTTCCCAAGTATCTTGCATTTCACCTTTTAAGAAGTACTTCCCAGTTTTTGCTTTCTTTCCTTTCTACCTATAGATAATTCAGTGTTTCATTTTTTCCCTTAAATAGCAAACAGAAAAGATGAACCAAACAAAGAAAAATTAATTACAAAAGCAGAAAAGAATCACTAAGATGAACTGAGCCCATTTTGCACTCTGTACAGTGATAACTTCACCATTTTAAAGCTTGATGTGCAGCCGGGTTTTTGTATTTTTCATCTAAGCCCAGTACAGACAGTTGCTGCTGCTGAAGTTCAGTTGTTAAATCAGGGTGATTATTTTTATGAACAGTGTTCAGAAATCAGTGATGAGTAGTATTTGGTCTTAACAGCTTTTCGCCAATGCTGTGACCTTGATTCTTCTCTCCTTAAACTGAACAGAAAATTTAGTGATGAAGGTTCAGACCTAAATAGCTCCAGTGCCAAATGTATCCCAGAGGAAAATTATATGGCCTCATTTAATAAAGAAAAAAGCAAGAAGTCTGGCCAGCAGCTAGAACTTGGCTCTTTTCTGCAGTCATTTCATAATAAAAAGCAGAAGCGTAGGTAGTCTTTAAATATTTGATTCACACTATGGAGCTGTTGTAATATACATTACCGACATGATCTGCACTTTCTAAAATTGGGGTTTGTGACTAGCCCTTCACGTAACAGCTTTGCTTCAGGCCATCGTACAGCTAGGCTTGTATAACATCAGCTCTGGTATTTCCCCTTTCACACCTATAGTGGTGGGGTTTTTTACCCTACTTCTAGGCTGTGCTTTCAGTCTCATGAGCAGCATGCAGTGCATGCAGAAGACAAGCCCACTGCCTCCTCACTGAGGAATGTGTGTGACCATCTGCTTTGCTCCATTCAGTGGGTGAATGTAGGGAGGGCAAATGCACAGAACACCTTTTAAATCTCTGAAATAACCTCATTTGTCTTGGTTTTCTGCTCCCCCAGCCACAGCACACGTACGGCAGGGCTGCACCCTTCCTGGGGCTCCTGGTTCCACCTCTTCCTCCATGAAAGCCCTATTCCCATGCCCCTTCCTGAGTTGGACTATGAAACAGAAATATCTTACATGACAGCATTATCCACAAGTACATAGGGGACAATAAAACCTCAGTATTTCAGCACCTTTTCAAACAAAATACGTCCACATCACCTGGCCTAAACTCTACCTGCAACTTGTATTTAGCAGCTGAAAGCCCTAAGCCAGCCAAAGGATGCAGAGCATAACTGAGATGGGGTTTTGCTCACGGCTTTGCCAGATTGGAGAGAGCTCACAAAAAGACAAGAAACAATATATACACAAGGCAAACAGTGGTGCTACACCTGTATGGCTGCCACTCTCAGCCTAAGCCTCCTTCTTTCATTGGACGAACATGCCACATCTCATGCCCTGAGGAATGAGGTTTTCATGGAAGCTGCTGCAGTTGGGGTTGGCTGCACCATGCCCCAGTGCTGCAGTCTTCTGCATCCCCAAATGCATTCAGGACAGGGGAGGGTGATGGGGAAATGCCCCACTCCTCCCAGCATGGTAGGATGGAGCCGTGCAGGCACATGGGATGCTCCATAGCAAGACATTCCCTCCCTGCCATAGCAAAAGTCTGTCAGGAGGAACAAGAGATGGTTTTCACTCCAGTGTGTCCCACGTGACATCATATAGGTTTCAGTGCTCTTAAGGAACAAACCAAAGACTGAAATAAGTGGTGTTAGAGTTGACATTGGTCCCATTGGCTACTTAATGTCCACCCAGCAAATAACCTCTGCAAACCAGGTTGCAAAAACTTCCCATTGCTTCCAGTATCAGCAGGTTTAGGGATAACAACTGACTGATTGGGAAGTGTGAGTGTGTGTGTGTGTGTTCATGCGTGGGGACAGGGGAGGTATATTTGTGAATAATGTGTCATTTGTAACAACTCCCCAAATGATTTGGGTATTTCAATAAACCCCAGTCTCAAAAGAGAGTTTGTGCAACACAGTCATCTTGAACCATAATAACTAAATCTGAAAATGACTATAATCTGCTAGAAAGACATTAAAACATCTATAGGGGAACCATCCGGCTGTGAATGCTATGGGAGCTCTGCGCGCATACACATGCACACATGATTAACGAAGAAAAAAGAAAGGAGAAAAGCACTGTCACTTCTAAGAAAACCCACAACCTGCCACCTACACGGTGAACTTTTAAGCACAGAGTGCAACATCCAATGAATTATTTATGAGTTAATTTGCAATGAACAGTTTAGCAGTCAAAGGAAACATAAACTGGCAGCGCGACCCTGCCTGGGGTGACGACTGGGGACACGAGTGTGCTGTTCCTGTGGCAAGAAGATACATAGCAGTGTATGTGATGAGTTGCACACTGAGAAAGTTTAAGACAGAAAATCGAGTGCCTAGCAAATACCAGCCTGACGTACTAATATCCCGACATACCTGTGATCCCACTCACACACATGCCATCGCTCATCCAGTGCCAGGTGACAGACAGGAGTGGGGTTGAGGCTACAGAGATTTGCTGCGTCTGTAACCACGCTGGCAGGAGTCCTCACCCTCTGCCTCACATCTTTCCCCCACCACATTGGTTTTATGCTAAGCTAAAACACAAATACAGGAGCTGATGCTTAAAGGCTAATGATGGGAACAACAGAATCAGGGGATAAGAAGGCCACATCCTGCTTTTAAGTTAATTCTTTATAGCCAGGCTGTAAAAAGGGCTGTTCCTGCTCAGTGCTGGAATGGGCTCTGCACTGAGCACTCCACGCCAGCAGTGGCCTTTAGCATGACATTAAATTAATGCTTTTGTGATGCTGTTTTTCTCCTCCTCATCTGTCCCTGGTTTGACTGTGGCTGAAGCCCAGCCCCATTCCTGATGCTGGCAGTGCGGCTGTGTGACATGCTTTTGCGCTGACTGGCTGCTGCACGCCTTATTTCCTTAATGCAAACATGGATCATGGGTATAAACAAACCTGTCTGTATCCCTGGCAGAGCTGAGAATTGGATTCAGTAACTCCTGGGGTTGGGGTGATGTTGCAGCTAGCAGGAGAACCCAGGCAGGAGAGGCTTGGGAGAAACCAAAAGCAGAGCCGGCAGGTTGGCCTGAACTAGGGCCTTGAGGCAGCTCCTGCGGCATTGCCAGGCACAAGCTGTGCTGGCTCACATTTACTTGTGCAAATAGAGCAGCGCACACTTCCCAGCATAGCTCCTGGCTGCTGCGGTTTGAATAGTTTATAAATGCTTTTGGAGCTCTTATTTTTTCTTTCATTTCTGGAGCAGCACCAGAGTCCTGCCTGGTTCCTGTGAGTGGCTGAGGTTCCTGCTCCCTTAAAGCACCCTACCACTGAGCATCATTCAGTCTCTCCCCACAATGACTTCTGTAATGGTCACTTTTCTAAGGAATACACATCTGCCTGTGCCCCTGCCCCCCGGCTCTGCATGGTTGTGCACAGTCCTGCCAGCCAGGTGGGGCATGGGGGGTTTGGCAATGCCGCAACAGAAACTCTTCATGCAGACAGCCAGCATTTCTCTGTGGGAAGAAAAGCAGCATTGCATCCCCTGGTAAGTCTGATTCAGACCTGTGTAGGCTCTGAATGATGAGGTGAAGCCATGATAGAGGAAAAGCAAGCGAGAAGCTGCCCTTTGTGTTGTCTTCCACCAGAAAGACTGAAGGATGCTATTATAGTTTAAAGAAGTTAACATCATTTGACCTTAAGAACCGGGCTGTGGTGTTGGATGCATACATCCCCCAGCATCATCTTGCACCAGGCAGCAGCATCCGCTCTCAGCGCCTCCAGGCTATTGCCGTAGAGCTACATGCAGGCATTTGTGTCCTGCACTGCCCCTTGCTGTGATTAATGGGAACTCAGAGCCAAGTGGAGAACTGCAAGTCCTTAACTTAACAGGACAACTAACAGGCATTAAAAGCTTGTTGGGGCAAGAAAAAGGCCTGTCTGCATTAGACTGCTAATAACTACCTTTAACTTGCATTTCCCAGGGAATATTGTTTCAATTTAAGACATTTTATGAAGCTGTCAACCTTAGCAAAAATCCCTTCAAAGAGGAAAGCTCAAGTGAAAAGATAGCTGAAACAATTAGCGATGAAATCATATTTCCCTATCCAGAAGTGCCAAGGCTAGGTCTGATTTCAGTGGGAATATTCACACACCTAAAGGGAGGCATATGCTTCTGAAGTGGCCACCGGCAGGCTGCAAAGTAGCTCCCTCTTGGGGGTGGATGCAGCCATGCCAGTGTGAGCAGGATGGGTTTTCTGTTCATCAGCAGGAGATTTAGGGGGGGGATTTTTTACATGCTGCATGGAGAGGAATTCCCAGAGTAATTGAAGGTTTTTCTCTTCTGGCTCTGGAGCTGGTGTTCAGGACTACAGCCAGTACCCAGGTAGCAGATTGTTCTGCTTGGAGTGAGAGTTTTAAAACTTAAGAAGAAAAAGAAGGTTCATTCAGCTGTGCCAGTTATTTATAGGCTCAGAGACAAGGTGGGCTGAAGGAGCAGGGGAGCAAATGGAAGTCAGACCTGAGACTGGAAAAATTCTTTCTTCCACTTAGGTTCAAGACCACACTAAGGCACTTCAGTTATTGGCTGGGAAAAGGCAGCACAAATCATAGAGGAGGTGCTGCTGGCAGTTCACTCGTTGGAGCACAAGCCTGCCAATGGCATCATTTGGATGTTTAAAGCCCTTGGCTCTAATTGTAGCATGTCCATGCTTGAATAAACAGTGCTAGGACTGCAGTCATTGTGGAAAATGGGATGGAATATGTCCCCAGTCTACCAGAGAAGGGAAGCTAGTTCTGGCTTGCCTGGGCGGGGGAGCTGGCATAGGAAGCCTCTTACATCCTGACACCTCTCTGCGGTGATTTACCTCGAGATGAGAGGGCTGATTAGGCACAAAAAGAGAGGCTAAAGAAGACAAAACTATCCCTTATGCAAATATCCATTTAAAGTCAATGAGATGTAGCCTAAACTGATGGCTAACAGCCCCTTCAGCAGTCAGTCCTGCAGAGGATGGGAAGTCAAGGGTGTCTGCTGTCCTCACAGAAGGGAGCAAGAATCCTGAGGACCAGGAATAGTTCCTGCTCATGCAAAGAAACAGCCCACAGTCAATTCCCAGGCTGAGACTCTGACTAGAGCAAGGCTGCTGCCCAGATACTCGATTCTCACACACCTTATATCTCATCTTGTGGTATTCATCACCTTAATGAATGTGCTTAGTGAACCCCAGGTAAATGGCTGAATCCTCTCAGAGGAAAAAAGCCACAGGCAGTGCTGGGAGGCCCAGCCCTTCAGGTCTTTTATCTTTGTAGAAAGCAGGTTTTGTGTCTTTGGAAGAAATGCCCTGATTATTGTTAATTATCAATCACTGAAGCCAAACTTCTATGCCCTGGACACCTGTTGCTGCATGGCATGTGCAAAGGCAGTGTCAGAAATGGGACAACAGGGTTAGAAGACAAGTAAGTATCATCATTTTAATGAGAATTGGTATTTTGCCTGGCTAGTTCATTTTCCTTCATGCACAGAAAGAGTAATTGTAAGGACTGGCTCCCTGGAAAGATAAAAGTGAAGTTCCTTCACTTCCTTATTATTACTGAGAATCAGAAGTTAAACGCAGCAGACAAAGCACATATAGGACTAATGCAGTGCTAGAGCAACATCAAACCCAAAAGGCCTCTAGCTCTGGCTCTCATTCCTCTTCTGGCCAGACAGAGCATTCCCTGTGCCCATCTGCTGGGGAGAAGTGAGGAAGCAAAGTACAACAGTACTACCTCAGAAGTAACTCGAAAATAAAGTGACTTCTCAAGGAAGAGAAAACCTAGAGGTCTCCAACACTCAGAATTTGCTCATTCCAAGGGGAAGAGAATAACAGCACAATTGAGCAGCAGCAGGAAAAACACAGCTATTTTTGTATGGTCCTTGGAGTGAATTCAAAACAAGTTTAAGTGTAGCTCCTGTCTCCAAAAAACTTGTGACTTACTCCAGAAGAGAGGTAATCTGGGGAAGTGGTCCAAAACACTGGGTGCAGAAGATACTCCATCCAGGACTTCTTCGGTCTGCTTTTCTTTTTCAAATGTTGCTGTACCTCTGATTTCTCCCTGGTGCATCTCCTAAGGTGGTCACCTCAGCCTGATGCTGAGTAACAGACGCAGCTGTAACTTGTACACTAGGTAATGAGATGCCAGGCACACGGAAAAACTGATAAGCAATGTTTTCTGTTAATTCCCAATGTTTGCTTAGTAAATAGCTGTTAAAATGCCTTAGTTCACCAGCTTTTCTGGGACCACTTTGTATTTCCCAAACATTCAGCTGGCAAAAGACTGACAGATGCCTTCCTCTGATTATTTTCCCTCTAACTGGCAGAAGTTTGGAAACGTTGATTTGACATTCGCTGCAGTAGATTCTGCAGACAACAGGTCAGACGCCTCTGAGATGCAAGAAGTTGCTTTCCAAAATGATAAAGGCAAGCAAGTAACATGAATTTAATGTGAAAACAGCATTCTTCCACCCCCTGGCTAGACATGAAACCAATGTGAAGAGCAGCATAGAGAGATAATGTCTGGTTGTACAGATACTAACCCTGAGGCTCATCTGAGTGAGTTCACCCAGCTCTAGCCCAAGAATTTAGAGAGGTGTGAATTACCTCCAAGGCAGAATTAACATTTGACATATAGTTAGGTAGAACAAAAGAGCTGAACTTCTCCACTCACTGCCCTTAAACTTCTTGTCTATGCCAATACTCCACACTCTTTCTATCCAAGCAGCCACTAGCTAGCACAGACTTGGAAGAGCTTCCTTATAGGGGCAAACGTTACTATTCAGGGAAGTGCTATTGCTTCTGACTTCTAGCTGCAAAGTGGAACTTGGGCCATATTTGTGAATTTTAATTCACAGTTACAATTACAATTTGTGAAGTTTAATTCACAAGTTTAATTCACAATTGTGAATTTTAATTCACAAATGTCATTAATTTCTAATTTATGATAAAATTAGACACAGCAAACTATTTAAGGAAGATTGAGACAAATGCATGAGGCTAGGGTCCAGGAAACCTTCTCCTTAGAACTATTCAGTATAAGCCATTGACTATCTCTGTCTGCAGCTCTGTTCTGGGATTAACGCACTGCTTGGGAGATTCTTCTCTAACACACAATGAAATAGGTAGCACAAAGAAGCTTCAGATAAACTGCATACAGAACCCTGTCCTAGTTCTACTCTAGTATCTGTCATATTAGAAATGTATACTTACAGCCCCCTTGCAGGGGTTCACACAGAAACCTTCTATTTGCAACATACCTGAACATTATGTAGTGCAGAAGCTGTTTGCTTAAAAGGCTTAGGCAAAACCTGGGAAAAGCAGAAGCTGAGGAAGACAAGAAACGAAACAGAGCCCACATGACATTGCTAGAAGATATCTGTAGCAGTTATCTTTTTGCTGAAGTCTTGCAGTGAATGAGCTTTGGGACATCTATGAAGAGGCAATCTGCTTCCCACAATGTCTGATCTACATGCTTGGAGGCTGGCTGAAACCTGTATTTGCCCATAATAATTACAAAGTGACTGATTTCTGACACCGTGGAAGTTGACCAGCTACTTTAAGCAGAAAGGCTGTCAGACCATATAATTTTCGTTGTCAGCTTCAACCCATCAAGCAGTAACTTTGACTCATATATGCTGCTAAAACGAAAAGGGTAATCCCTTTTATAAGGCAGAATTTTGATGCCTAAAAATTAATGCATGTTGCTCTTATGAATAGGTCAAAGCTTCCATTTTCTGGATGAACATCAGTATTTCTGCACTGAATGAAGCTTTGATACACTATGCAGCTGTGTGAAACTAAGCATTTCACTATTCCCTCTGGAGCTTCCTAAGCAGAAGCGATTGAAGATCATCACAATTCAACACTGTTGCATTTCGGTGCAAGTGGTATTTTAATGGCTGAACAGCTCAATTCACACTTACAAGCAATTGTCAGCAAATGCTCTCCCAAGCACCAGTTTTGTAGGCTCTGCTCTATAAAGTGACCTGTTAGTGAAAGAAGCAAAACTTTGTCAGCCAGTTTTACTGGCACAGAGTCTTGCTGAGAAAACACAAGATGGAAGCACCAGTTCTGAGAGTATGATGGGAAGAGAAGGTGAAGAACCTGTTGTCCTAGATGACTGAGATGATACCTTTTTTTCAGAGGACACCAGTGAAGAAATCTTGAAGCCTGAGGTGCAAATCAGCCCCCTTTAAACTGCTTAAAGAGATTCCCACAGACTGGGAATACTGTCTCAGTCCTGCTAAGTACATTATAGAGATTTTAGTAGGCATCCTGTGACTGCCTTTACTGTGTATAAACCAGTTTGATTTCTTCTTGGGACACATCAGCCCAGTTCCCTCCTAGACACAGCAATTTACCTGAGATACAGTTCAGAGAATAAAGTTCGTATCAGCTTTGGCCTTCATAGAATTACCACAGATTTAATCATTTAAGCTCCCTAATAGCTGGTTTGAGATGGTTGTTAATGGGGAGGGAAAGAAGAAAAGAAAAATCAGAGTTGAGGACAGCTTTGTTTAGCTTATTGAGGGTTAGCTAGGTAAAAGGGAATTTTAAAAATCAGTTTCTGTCCCCTGTAATCAGTGTCTGGGGAACAGATCTTCAGCAAATATTCGTAGCAATAAAACATTTATAGACATGCTGCTTAGGTTTTACCTCCAGACTTCCTAGGCATGTTTCTGAACTAGCATCCAGGTGTCATTAGCCTACTCCAAAAACTCATGACCTGCCCATCTTCAGAAGTACCACATAGAAAACTCTTTCTAATCATGCAGCAGCTGTGGAAGAAATGTATATTGTCTAAATCTCCAGTAATAAACAGGATTTCATAACCAGGATCACAATTTATAACTGCAAAATTTCTGTTGACTTCAGAGAAAACACAATTTGGATCTCTGAAACATTAGTACAGCAAATGTAAAATTCCTGCAAGTGAACACCTCTCTAGCAAGAAGACTTCTAAAGCTATCAGGTTTAGTGTTTGTTTTGAGAGAAAGCCACAGGTGAAGATCTTTCTGACTTGCAAAACACATTTAACTGAACCAATCTGTCACCTATGCATCCCGCTTTATCTAACCAGTCTTTCTATTAGCACTCATCACCATGGTATCTGAACTTCTTTTGCTAGAGCTGTTATTCCAATTACTTTACTGTAGCTGCTGACATGTAACCAGGAGCAAAATGTTAGGAAAATAATGCTCCAATTAGTTTCTCCCTCTTTGTCTAACAACGCAGAAAGTCACTGTGAAGGATTGTTTCCAGAGCTTGCTCCCTGTCTTTCCTCCTTTCTTTTTATTGTTGCCACTGCAATGTTAACACAGAAGTTTGGCAGTCTCCCATCTGAATCTGATCTTGGAGCTCAAGCTATTTATGATTGTCGATACAAATCAAATACCTCCTGTGTAAGTTAGCCACCACTCAGCTGCATTTCTTGCTGCTTCTGTGCTGACCCGAATGTATGTAGGAGAGAAGAAAAATGCTTTCCCTAAGCATCCTGACTAATAATGAAATAGAAAAACTCCTGAGAAGGAGAGATCTAAATATACAGCAAATCTGAAGAAACTACTGATCTGTGATCACATACAAACTCCTTCTTTCTCAGCAGTTCTCTGGGATTTAGAATAAATTTCATGACTGACAAAATATTTCAGTCATAGCATAAGAACTATAAAAAACTTTGGAGACTGCTCTCAAGCTAAATCCTGGCGTATTAACCTTTTAGCTTAAAAATCAAGTATCTCATTAAGGGTGGGATAATCAGCACTTCAAGCTTTTTACTGTGGACCCTCCAATCCCACCAGCAGTTGCAATCATTTGTCATTCCATTTCAGCTCTTGCTTCCCAGAAAATGAAACAACAAAGGGGTAACAGGACTAAAGAGTAAACAGGACTTCACCCAGCTGCAACCAGGCTTTCTCCTTGACTTACATCCCATCTGCTGGTGGACACACACTGCTGGCCTCCCCTTGCTCGAACAGCATCCAAGTGCTCCAAGCAAGGAGCCTGTTAAGCTGTTTTTTTCCCTAACCCATGAGTTTTCTCACTGTTACTCTTCCAGTTCTTCAAAACTTGCACAGTTTTCCAGTCAGACTTTCAGCAGAACAGCAAATAAAATCTGTTCATGCATAGGAGGTAGAACTCAGCCCGATCACTGGGAGTTGTCTGGACAGTAGCAGGGAAAAGGAAGACTGCACGACCTGCTGTGCAGGGCTGATTTGCAATCCATCTCTGGCCATCCCACATCCAGGCTCCCAGTGCCCTCTTTGGGCAGCACCTCTCAGTAGGCCCATGTCATAAACCCTCATATATCATAATTTTACTAACAGCATGAGCTGTGCTTGCAAAGCCTTGAGCCTCAACCACAACCACAGCTGTGGGAGCGCCTGCTCTGAGACCATCACTCATGAGGGGGGACAGCAAACAGCACTGATGTTCCATGGCTGTTACAGTTACGTCCCGCTTACTGCAGTTCTCAGTTAAACATGACTGCTTCTGCTGGGCAGTAAAGTATCTATAGCAGAACCAATTCTGTTTAATGTACTATCTGAAAAAGAAACTGCTTTGACGCTTTGTAGATCATCGCAACCAGTAGAAAGGATTAGCTGACTATTTTGTGAATGAGATGGATTAGGAGATGTGCTGGAATACAACTATACTGGCTTACAACAGGCTAGTGCTTCTGAATCTCTGCTTTTTTTTAAACCAAAACCAACATACTCAGAACATGTAAGGGCCAAATCCTGATCCTGTCACAATTAGCAGCAGACATCCCTTCTCCTGAACTCTCTCCAGGTATGGCAGAACTTAGTTTGATCAGTGCAACACTGTGCAGGCACTTACTTTGCTGATGATAACAGTAATTAAAACCCATTATGTGATAAAAGGAAATAGCAACTCCTTTCTACAATGAGATCCAGCCCGGAACTTCACCGCATACAAAGCTCTCTGAGAGATATTTTGAGGTCAGCTGAGACATTTTGATTCACTTATAACACTTCTCTCCAGTGGCTGTCAGAAAAGTAGAAATTGCCAAGGTTTTTTAACCACTTACCCCATGGAGGAATTTCATGTCCATGCAATGCTGTCTTAAAACATCTCCTGGAGTATAAGCAGAGTTACTGGGTATTGACTTCCAGAACCATGCTAATATTGATGACAAGCTGTTTACTTCTCAAGCCTGGTAAACAAATGCCATCTCTCCCAGGACTGTGGGGTTTTAATGTCCAGACAGTGATGGTTTTATACATACGTTAGCCAAGGTTCAGCTTACTGAAGGAAGGTGCTTGTTCTACTAAAGGAGTTGCTACCTGAACAGCTTTTAACACACAAAGGTCAAATATCTCCCCAAGCATAGGCACAAAGCTTCTTAGATAAACAATGAGCAGGAAAAAGTCTTCTAAAAATAATCTATGAAACCAAAATGAAGGATCAAGGGTTTTGCTGATAAGAATCTTTCTCAACAGCCTTCTTTTGGGTTAAAAATGAGTGTGACTGACCTGGAAACCTGTCTTAAAAAGGTTTGTCTTTTGAGAAGTCACCTAAAAATTGGCAGGTTCTGAAGCTTTAGTGTTCTGTAGTAACACCACCACCTCCACTCTCCAGACATAATTAAATTCAGATTAAAACTTTAAATAGCTGAAAGTGAAATCATGTATTTTGGGTTATTTCTACAATTCCTTTGGCAGCTCTGAACATGTAGGATGATGGAATGTTTAAACTATTAAAATTTAACTTTTTCCCTGAACAGGGGGAAGTATGAGTTCAATGGCATTAAAGACCTGAAAAGATTTCAGTGTCGTCACCACAGGTATGTGAATATAGGTGGAACAGGTACACTACCACGTCCTAAACGTGCTTAGCCTTTCAGTAAGCTCAGCCTGAGAGTCTGTCAGGGTGACACGTACTGGTGTCTCTCCACGGACTGCCACCTGCCTTGTCCTCCCACTGAGACAAGAAGTTCAATCTGGCAAGCAGAAAAGGTTAATCAATGGCCATAATGTTATGACATAATGTTATGTGTGACAACTTACTCTGGGGTTTTGAGAGCAACTTCAGACAGGTGAGTTGTCCTCTGGTACTGCAGGAAAGGGTGATAACTACCTAGAAATAGCTAAAAAATCCCAAATCCCCAAATTCTGCTTCAGCAAGAGGTATGAAGAAAGAATCATTAGCTGTGCCTGACTTCTCTTTATGTCATACTTCATTTTTCCATTTCCTTGTGGTTACCTTCACATTGTGTTTTAATTCTACTAACAGCATGAGCTGTGCTTGCAAAGCAAGCTTTGTGGTTACCTTCACCTTGTATTTCACAAGGGAGAATCAGTGAGCTCCTCTTTTCCCTGGGCTGCACAGTTCAACAACTGAAGGAGCAGTGCTCCCAGCATAGCAGGGCAGCTCTTCCTATTATCACACAGGAGACCCCACACCCTGAATAATTCTGCTTTATTTTATGCCTGGAGATACCCAATGGAAAGCAGATTTACTCTTCCACAGTGTGGAACCTGTCATCACAAATTTCTTTTATCCTTTTTTTCCCCTCCCTTTTCTGGAAACCAAGGAGATGATAGATAAGAAACTTCTTTTGGGTAAGTTGTGGGTGTTTTTCTGACAGCCTCTGTGTCTTTTACACTTGTACCATTCTTAATGTAGATAAAAGTACAAATATTTTGCATAATTGCAAGGATGTTAACATTCATAGCGCCTGTGGCATCAGTTCTAATTTAGCGAAGTGAATCAGTTCCTTTTCCTAACAATTCATCAGTGCTGTGCCAAACAGAAAGGCTGCATCGTGCTTGGCTTTTACCACACTTGAACATTAGCAATTCTAATTGCAAAACTTCTTTAAGTGTTACTCTACTGGAAAAATCCAACTTTTTAAAAATACAGAAGTTTCTCCTCAAATCTCAGCTTTGACATAACACAGGCAGACACTGCAATAGTGCAATAGCAGAATCAACTTATAATCATAGGTGAAGGTTACTCTATTTTTCGCTTTGCACCATTTCCCTGTTTCACTGGTCTGTTTTATGTGGTACATGCTACTCTGGACACCATTAGCCAAACCAGGACATGCTAACAGAGCAGAAAGTGTCTTCACCTCAAAATGAATTGAGGCAGCAGAGCAAATTCCTAGAAATTAGTAGGAAAATGCTTAGAAATCAATGGAGGAAAACCTTGAAAGTTGTAGGAAAATGCCTAGGAAGGACAAGGAAAACTCTTAGAAAGCAGAGGGCAATTCCCTTAAAGCACCAGCCAAATCTCTGGAGAGCAACAGATTAAGTCCTTCAACACAGCAGAATTAAGTCCTTCAACACAGCAGAATAGTCATAGGAAAAAGTGGGAAAGCTCTTACAGGGTTTGGTGTGAATTCCTAGAAATCTAAGAGTAAGTGCCTGGAAAATACCATGTAAATTCCTAGAAAGTGGTAGGCAAAAAAAAAAAAATCAAGAAAGCACCAGTAAAATTCCTGGAAAATGACAGGTTAATTTTTAATTAAATTAGTTAATTTTCTAGAAAGAAAACTGAGTTGAAAGCATTGATGCATTTCTGGAAAGCAGTACAAAATTTCAAAAAAAAACCCAAACCTAAACCAAATAAACAAACAAAAAAATTCCTCGAAAATTCCTAGAAAGCATGGGGAGAAGTCACAAAAAGCAACAGAAACTTTCTGAGTAAGCACACGTTGAAAGGCGGTGGGAAAATTTACTATTTACAAAAAAAAAGCCCGATCTGAAAAGCAGCTGGAAAAAGTCATCAAAAGTAGCAGAAAACTGCCTAGAAAGCAGCAGGAAACTTCCAAGACAGATTCTAGCTCAAGGAATTGCTGGGAAGTCCTACATAGATTCCTAAGAAGACTCAAGATTGAGGAATTCCTGGAAAACCAGGGAAATTGCCCCAAACCGTCTAATGTAAAGATTCGTGTAAAGCAACTGTTATATTCTTAGAAAGCCATGGGGACGTACGAGGAAGGATTTGTATAGAGGGACTCCTGGAAAGCTGTGGGAAATTCCTAGAAAAGATTTAGTTTAGTCTGAAACCCATCAGAGGGTACAGATGAGGATGTTCCTCAAAATCCCTTGTCCATTTTCCTTGGAGGTATTCTCCCTTAGGCATAGCACAACCTTATTCTCCTAGGATGTTACAGCCACCCAGCCACTGTAGCTAGGAAGCAGCCACAGCAAAGCGTGTGGTTCCCTGTGACACAACAATTACTCTGCTGCGTAAGGACTCTCATCTTGGAGGCATTAAGAGCACTGCAGCAGGCCCTGGTGGTATCTGCTAAGTAGAGACAAATTTTGTGCTGAAAAACATAGGGTGGGACAGTGGAATCCTTCTAAACGACCATTTGGGGAAGGAGAGTGCAAGAGCTGTCTGAGAGGCTTTCGTTGCTGCTTATATTAAATTAATTCAAGAAGCCCTTACAGTAACTCAAGCAGAAGAGAAAAGACCCACTCATCAGAACTTATCCTTTATGGAGAGCTGGTCTTATTCCTAATGAGGTTTCACTGTCGTGCAGTTAAACACATTCCAAAAAAGCCTTGGCAGATGAGAGACTCAGCGTGAGCATGAGCTCCCACAACAGGGTGCCCATCAGCTACACAACCTGATTATGCCAATAATTAAAAAGACAGCATTGGGCACAGCCGGACATCCTGGGAGTCAGGCAGGTTACAGCTGTGGGTGCAGACAATTTTAATCTCTTCCCTGTCTTATCCTGCTTCCCTATGTTTGTGCCTCTAGTCTTTCCCTTTCCTTATTTTGTTCTTTCATGTCAAACCCTGGATGAAGAGCAGGCATCATAGGGTGGTGAGGTGGCAAGGGCGGCTTTATGGCACGAAGTCACACAGGATCTGGCTTGAACCTGGTGCAATTCAGAGCAATCTTGAAGTAGTCTCTAAGAGTCATCTGGGAGCTGTACGGAAACAGCTACGGTCTGGTCACAACAGCTCTGCCCTCAAATTGCCTTCTGTCACATCTGGCCATTACAATCAACTCCTTAACCCTCATGATTTCTCTGATTCGGGTGGAATATCCAAGCTGCTGATGAAGAAAGTGTTAGACACTGCATAAAAGGACCAAAGCCTTAGCCTGTCAGGTCATAAGCAAGCCTGATTCCTGCTCCAGAGATGGGCATGGAAGGAGGGAGGGGATGATTGCACCAAGCCAACAGGCAGCACCTGCCCTATGCCACCACTCTGTGACTCTAGCTCAAGTGCCACACATCGCTTTGATTTTATACTTCCCATATTATACCCTGTGGCTCGATATTTGGTTTATGCAGGGGGGAATTGTGTCTATATTCATATATAAATTGAAAATGTGTTAAACCTGTCAGTTATCCTGTTTATGTACGTTTGATTTCTCCTTCATATTCAGCTCTTTCCCAGATTTCACATATTTTGTGTTCTTTATATGAAAATTACGAAAAGAATTGGATCCTCAAGAAGGACTTCATTTCCTTAAGCTAGCAGTGGTGAGAAAAAAAACCCTGGGCTTTTTGTCACCTCAGTTTCAATCACTCAAAAGTAAATTTCCATCAACTCAGTCCATATACTTTTCCTCTCTGTTTACTCTTCCTGTACTGCATGGATTCAAGCTAAACTGCAGGAAGATTTTTATGGGCTTTTTAGATTAGTGCACGTGGTGTTGCACACAGGCAAGAAATACATCTCCTCTGTACCCTCCTGTTACCTGCCCAAGGTAGCCACGGAATGGCATTTCACATGCCTTATTTCCCATTTGGATTTATGTAACTTCTATTTACAGCCTTGGAAATTTACTTATGCTATTTCCTTCAGATTAAAAACTATTCTGCCTGCTGTTGTTACTTCCAGGCTGTGGCTGGGTCACCTTTTAACCTTCCCTTGCATAAATCCCCCAATGTCTTAGCTTCTTCAGCCCAACACATTTGTATCTTCAGGTTTTCTCGTTATGTTTTAACCTGCTGTGTTTGATGGACAGTTTTGGGCTTGTGGAACCAGTTTTGTGTTCCTTTGCTGACTTACTGGGGATGGTGGGAAGAAGTCCTACCAGCTCCCTCCTCCTACCTGAACACTATCAGATACCAGCTTCTTCCCTCCAACTGCCCCAACATAAGTCATGAAGAAAAACAAGCCTTCATATAGATTTTAAGAAATGAGATAAATCTGACTGCCCAGATTGTGCCAGGGAAATCTGAACTTGGCCATCCTATAGATATCACCCATGTGAGGGGACCTTGTGTGACACACCTCCAGCACTTCAGGCTGGAGGAGATGAAGGAACCGTGGCACTAAAAGAGGGCTAATTCTCATTGTGTCCTTAAGGAAGTTAATACAAACCTGCTGGCATGTATTCTGCAGGACTGGTGCTGTGGAGTGCTGCTCCTCCAAGTCAGGGTGCAAAGGATGACCATTAAATCTGAAAGGGTCCCTAGCACAGAGCCCTGAGTGCCAAACTGCTGCTGCTCAATGTCGGCCTGTTCTGAAGTCCCAAGCCAGCCAAGCACACACTGTGTTTGTGCAAACACTGTGGAATTCATCTGCTTTTTCTGCCTGAAGCTTGCTGGTTTTGCCAGAAAGACTTTTCTGATTCTTCTCCACACCTCTTCCCCCATATCCATTACATGCAAGTTATTTGCTCTCAGTAATTGAGAAGGGATGGGCAGAGCAAGCAAGTCACTCACATTTTGTTCAAAATCCTTTTTGTGCCCTTCTGGTTTAGTTAAATTTGGTTAGGCTTTTCTGCTGCCCTTTGGACCATAGCAAATAGCTCACTTCAGATTCGGGACGGTGAAAAGAAAAGGAGCAGTAGTGCCACCTACAGCAGAAAGACTAAAATGTAGGTCTCCTCCAGCCTCAGGGATCCAGGTCTGCAGGCTGAGTATCAAGCAGGAATTTTCATTTGGTCCCTGTATAGCTCTGATTTTCAGGAAAACCATCCTATGCAAAGATAGCGAGCTCAGGGCTTTTTAAAGCGGGAATCTGCATTGCTGTTTTCCTAAAACCGTGGCTGAATGAAGGCATCTTCATTCTGCTGGCAATGAGCTCCAGCCAGCTGCGTGCATGCAGGTTTTGGACCGTGCAAGCCCAGACCTGTAGTGGCTTTGCCAGTGTCCACCTATGCTCAGACAGGCAGCACACCGCAGACAGCACAGCTGTAGCAGCTCTTGAGAGAGCAGAGTCCCAGGGTCTTCAATCCCTGCAGCTGGATCATCCCTGCTTCCAGCAGCTGTGAGGAAACAACAGGCTTCCAGTGATACTGTGGAGACCATCACCTCTGAATAATTTCACAGTGGAGTGACGATGAGACTGACAGTGAGAAACCTTCCCACAACACTTCCCATCCGCAGCCCCCTGCGCATCGGGGACCTTCACTGATCACATCATTATTCCATTATCCCCTTAGATCTCAGGTGGCTTTTTTCCCATCAAGATCTTCTCATTGTCCAGCCAGAGCAGGGCTAAGATTAAGACCCAATGCTGCTCCTTCCGTACTGGCTTGTAGGACTGTTTAGTATGGCCCAGGGCTTTCAGAAGTGTAAGCAGTGATTGCACTTGGAGCTGCTGCTGCCTTGAAGCTCTGTTTAATATCAATTTGCTAATGTTAATCTTTCTAATTTAGTGAAAATAGACTTACACAGCAACACCTTAGTTTTCAATCAATCAGCAGGCAATTAATGGACAATAGCTGTTATACTCTGTAGTCATTGGCAGCGCAGGAGAGTAAACACAGCATAGCCACAGTAAGAAAAGATACCAGGCTAACCAGGTTGTACATGCGCACAGATGCAGCCTTTTCTTCCCCTTTTTTTTCTTGCCCTGCCTTGCCTTGCTTTGCCCATCCATTTCATTAAAGTTCAGACCTTCTCTGGACATCTGCTCACTAATGATTTTTCATTAAAGAAAACCACATTCCATCCCATAAACATCTTGGTAACATCTGTCTTCTATTCTGAAAATGTCAAGATGGAGCACTCCAACCGCCTCAGCAGCGCTGTGGTACGGCTTTTCATTCCAGGATTTATTTGGCATTATGGAAAAGATCAAGTGTTTCAACTGACCAGCCAAAAAACCACATAATCCAAAAATACAGCTCTGTGGGACATGAACCTTGCTCTTTAAAGCTCACCTTGCAGCAGGAACAGGTATTCAAAGAACAGAATTTCCCAGGTTTGACAATCCCACATTAGCCCATGCTACTAACAAGGGGAGCAAAACCATCCTGAAGAAAGACAGGATCACTGCGTGAGGGAGGACACAAATCTTGTCCAACCACTGTTCTAGTCCAGGTTCAGAAAAGAAGAGCCAAACAGACATAAGTCTTTACAGAGTCACTGAGGTCAATAACACAATGCTTGCTTACCCTTATGTGGGAGAGCAGGTCAGAAATATGGAATCCAAGAGGACATTTTTTTCTTTTATTGAAGGACCTAATAGACCAGCATTTGTTGGGTGATGGCATAACCTGCTGTCAAAATGCTCCTTCAGCTTGTTCCAATGAGCTTGTAATTAGAAAGCTTTCCATAATAGCCAACAAAACCTACTGCAAATGAAACTAATTTGTTTTTCCTTTTTCCTGGAAGGATCAGAAGAACCCATCTAAAGTGAGGCCCTTTTTTATGTACTGGAGTACTGAAGGTATACAGCTGGGTCCCTCAAATGACTCTTTTATGTTTTTAACATGCCTTCCCAGCATGTGTATGGCTTTAAATGTGCCTTCCTCAGAAGCAATTCAAACAGAAAATTGCCTTGCCTACTTCACACAGATGCAGAAAGGAAGACAGTGAAAAAATACCTGAAGTGCTGCGAAAAAGGCTGTACAAAAATGCCAGTGGAATGAAAAAACACCACCAAAGTCACTGCAGATTAGTGGAGCATATCTGCAGAGCTGCTTTTTCTCTGAAAACTTGTAAGCAATCTTATGAACACCCACTATGCTGGAGTGGACTTGTGAATCCTGTTCCACACTGGCTCCTCCCAGACAGGAGGTGTTCAGCAGGAGGAGGATGGAGGATGAAGGCTGGTGGCTACTGTGTGCATTCATGGATCT
Source organism: Pezoporus flaviventris (assembly GCF_033815535.1). Classification (NCBI taxonomy): domain Eukaryota; kingdom Metazoa; phylum Chordata; class Aves; order Psittaciformes; family Psittacidae; genus Pezoporus; species Pezoporus flaviventris. The sequence continues at coordinate 12,545,697 of NW_026892571.1, read as the reverse complement.
TTTCCTATTTCTTGCTCATGAGCTGTAGCATACAGATTCCGCAATGACAGCCTGGAAGAGACCCAGCTCCCTCTGCCATGCAACCAGAAACCTGGCATAAAGGGAATTTGGTGTGCTCTTGTGTTTATGAGCAGCAGCATGAGTGGGAAGCTCTTAGCAAATGAGCAAGTAGACATATTACCAGTCATGTCAAGACAGAACATAACCATCTGTGCTGGCTCCTCCAAGTCTAGTTTGATCACCCTGATTTCCCATTGAACAGGACTTTACTCCATGATCAATGACTTAGTTAAACCTGCAAAACAGACAGGATCTGGCCCTAGACAGGGAAAACAAGCCAAAAAGGAACAGAAGCATAAGAGTGCTCTCCCAGCAGAAATTAAATCTCTGTCACTCACCTCTTATCAAACTTAATTATCTTGAAGGGATGAAGAGGAAATGCTGGGATGGGTCTGGCAACCTCCTGTTGGAGCTGACTCCCTGAGCCTGTCCTCACTGGGTGTAAACTGCTGGAAGACCAGAATTGCTTAGGTACACACTGGAGCCCTGCGCTGGCATACAGTGCTGCATGCTCTGCACTTCAGCAGTCTGAAGCTGATTGCAGCACTGAGCCCTGGCTGCTTCCTGAACTCATTTAAGAGGGTTCCTGGGCCCAAGAGTGCTTGTGAGCTATTCAAGAACATAGCTGGACTCTGGAGCAAACAGACAGAGGCAGAAACAATTGACCTTGAGGAGAGGCACTCTGTCACCTGGGGTGAGGTCACGGTGGGCTCTGTCCCCCTTACGACTAAAACTCAATACATAATGCCTGCCTCACTTACTCCATATGTTGACAATTTTCCTCCCGGAAAGGTACACTGGAGAAAAACAGGAGCTTTCCATTTGCTGACTGCAGCAACAAACAAAATCTTTGTTAGAAGCAAAAACAGGGGAGTTTTATATCCACAATGTGTAAGTGACTGGCTTTTTAAAATCTGAAACGTAATCTTTAATTGGTACTAATCTAGTTACTTCCCTGGAACTAAGATGTAAGTTTGCCATAAATCTCTCAAATGCTCCTTAAAAAAATACTTATGCTACTGTTTTTTCCATATAAGCCATCATTCTCAACTGAGTCATTATTGTGTGGATGTAATCTGAGAAGTCAATACTGCTCTTTCGAGGGATGGATGAGTATGCATTTATCTTTCATTGTAGTTGTAGAAAAGAGTGGAAAAGTAAGAGGAAAAGATATACAGACTTTGCTGCCAGAAAATGGCAAACTCATCTCTCTGACTTTGGGATTATTCTGTCTCCTTTCAGAGTCTTTGTTTTAACCAAAGTTATTAGCCAGCTCAGTGGCTCATATAAGCCAGAAATATCAGCAAAATAACTCCCTGATTTCCCCTCTCTTTCTTTGCATTATTCATGCATCTTTCTTGGACTCCTTTACCTTCCATGGTGCTGAAATGCCACCCTCTGCATGAATTAGATAGTTACACCCTGGAGCTGATGATTGAATTATCTCACAATACCAACCTAAAGAGATTTAAATTAAGCAAAATATATTGCTGCTTGTTATTCTGAACAAAAGGGATAAGGTTCCTGAATTTTCAACCACATTAAAGTGAAGAATCAAATTAATCGGGAATTGGATGAAGTGGAAGGTTCTTGATCAAATGATTTATTGTAACGTTCCCACATGGATTAGACCTTTAGACTGAAGAAACAGCTACACTTGGCTTACCCAAAATAAGAGTTTGTGTCTGCCTAGCGTTCTTCACCTGCAGCGCTGGTTGGTGGAAACATAGCAAAAGGGTGTCACCTAATGGCCAAACATTTGCAAGTAACTCCTCTGTCCCTCATCACCCTGGCCATCATTCCCCGACATTATTATGTCACACCCTGTCCTGTTCTGCATGATGCAAACTGAAAGACACTGTCTTTCCTTTCACAGATGCCTTTTTTTGCCTATTCATCTGAAATCAAAACATCTATTATCTTATTTTCTCCTCTGTCCTGCATGCCATATAGTCTAAATGCGTGCAGAACACAAAGCTCAGCTCTTCTCACACCCAACCTGCATGGCATTGCCAGTGCAACCTGGTAAACACCACCTCTGGGCATCCAAAGAGGATGGTCTCCAGCCCATTCTGGTTTAGTGCTTATGGCATGAGAAAGACACTTCTGTGATCACTCAGTGGATTTTTCTTCCCTCCTCATGAGCACTCTCCTCTAATGTATTAGTGGCTATTGTTCCGTTAAAGTCTTCTGAATTGTATGAACCAACACAGCCTTCTTATCCTCCCAACTGTCAAGCAAGAGTGTGATGACAGCCAGACACTTCAAAGAAAGGTACAAAACCATCTCAGTAGTCATTGCTGGATAACCCAGTTCCAGGGAGATTTCCTCCTAACCTCCCATAAGTAAAAGTGATTTATATCCAGAAAAACAAAATTTTATCCCTTCAGCACAGAAGAAAAGGAAAGGCAAAGCCAAACCTACCTTCACTACCCCAGCAACATGCATTAAATTGCCAGCTCTGCAACTGCAAAGTGAGATCTGAGGGGGTTCTGTTGCCTAATGTTCCTTAACCTGCATTGAAAGGGCAACGAAGATATGCTGCAACAAAACTTAAAAACATGTTCCCATTTCTTGGTGCCATTTTTGCTGGAGATAGTTTTCACAGCAATCTAAATATTAAATGTTTCAGCAGCCCATTCCTAGGAGAAGGTCAGTTCCAGAGGGGAAAGTAGACACTGAATTCATTCTATCAATGTTTTATAACAAAGATTTTCAAATATAAGTACCATACATAGCTTCTGAAACTATGATGCTCTCATTCTTCTGTGCCCAGAAACTATCGTATCTTTGCAGAAAGTGGCTTTAGACAGAAAGTAATATATTTTGTCCTTGCTTTAGAGGTCACTAAAACCATGAAATTCACCCAGCTATACTATCATAATACAAGAATCTCACAAATCTATGATTTAAGGGCTAAATTATGCTACCTTTATTCAATGGGATTCTGCTCCTGTGACCAACTTCTTATTAACCTCGCCTGCGGTACTGTTGTTTTGGATAAGCAAATGCTCATAGGTTGGAAAAAACGCTGGGCAGAGATCGTCTTTTCATTTATATTCATTTGCAGACCTACAGAACAACACATGACCAGGGCTTGTTAGCAACACAGAAACATCAGGAAGAGTGGGAAGACAGAGGGAAGGTCAGGAAGCCAAAGAGGCCAAGAAAAGGAATATGAGGCACCTCTTCAGGTGCCTACCTGACACCCTAATGGGTCCAGCACAGCCCTTCCTATCAGCTCCCTGTAACTCACTTCCTTCCCATTTCCACTCTTGCCAAGTGCTACACATCGAGAACTTCCTGGTTTAATCACTTAGTTCTCTTTTCCAGAACACATCGTCTCATTAACAGTAAATGCCTTTATTAAGTAAAATGTGAAACGCAGCACTAAGTTGTTCAAAGGGGAATAGACAGGTTTCCTTCTTCCCTCCTCCAATCTTGTAGTATCCATATTCAAATACTTCTTGCATATATTCATATAATTGGCTGGTCTCAGTCTTTAATTAACTGCATTTGTATGGGATCTCAATTTTGTCATTGGAAAGTAACATTTAATGTAGTTTAATGTTCACCAGCCTTTTCATGAAGGAGATGGATGAAACAACACCTGATTAATTTTATCCATTAGTTCTCTATTAATTTAAGTGCTGAAGAGGGGAGAGAGGAAAGCATTTAAGTGCCTAATCCCTTCTCACAGCTCATCTATTTTGGTTTTTAGAAGTGGGCCAAGAACATAAATGATTATTTTTCATGATCTCATGACCTGGACCCTGCCAGCCTGCCCTGACCCTCATCAGGAAAGCTTGCCTTGCAGTAAGAGACCAAAGGGCTTCCGCTTATTTGATTTCACCAAGAGAAGGTTAAGAGGTCACTAAAGTATCCACATGATTTTCTATTAAGAAAGAGCTCTTCAATCTAGCAGACAGGGGCAGAATAAGATCCAATGGCTGAAAGCTGAAACTGGATCAATCCAAGCTAAGTATGGGGAGCCATTTTCTAATTATTTTTTTTCTTCTGGAAACCAAAGAGAGTAATTAACCATGGGAACATCTTCCATTAGTGCCCGATAGATTTTCTATCACAGGAAGTATCTGAATTGAAGACTGAGGACATATCCAGCTCAGTCACACAGAAGCAAGCAAAAGGAAGAAGGTGCATTTTACTCCCAACTGTGCCACTGGCGAGACAAACCCAGGATGTTGGTTCAGCTCTGGTGCCAATGGGTTTCTTTAAAAGCATATTAAAAAACTGAACTGGCTGAAAAGGAGAAGCACAAAACAATTTCAGATTTAGAAAAGTAAGACTCAGTGCGACATTTTAAAGGTCAAATTTGTTTATTAGAAAAGACAAAGCCAGTCAGTATTGGAAATGAGTGTTTCTATAGGGAAGCTATATAATATAATAGAGTGTTACTATTGGTGCTGGGTGGAGAAAAGCATGTCTGTGATTTGGGTGCAGTCAAACCAGACAGGAAACAAGGAGAGGTCTCAGACTAATCCTGATGGAGTTTCCACCTCCCTGATCAGTATCTCCAAAGCACAACCGACTGCATCACTGGAAGACAGTTCAGTCAAGATCCCACTCTTCTCACAGGAGAACTGAGCCAAAGGTCATCTTACTACAGCAGGGACAGGTATACACACAAGGTGCCACTCACAGCCCTGGAAATAAGAATGGCATTTGCTGGGAGCTCAACCCTGATGCACGAGCACTTGCATTGCTCTTTGGGGGTGCAGCCCTTCTCGGATGAATGGGAGCAACAGTTTAAATAGGGGTGGCAGAAATTGTCACTGCACAGCATGAGCTCATTTTTATTCTGCTTAGGGATTTTGTGCAACACCACTTTTACAAGCCTGGGAACATCAATGAAAGGTTTCATCACCGCTGGGGCTGATACACTTTCTATGACATTTTAAAATATTAAAAGCCCATCTCAACTAATAAGAGGCAGCAAGTGGGTCATGCCCAGAGACACAGAGAACAGTCTCTCTTCAGAGGGACCAGTCATTGGGAAAGACAAGGGCTGTGCAAGCCTGCAGCTGGAGAACTCATTGCTCATCTGTGTCCCTGTCTGTGCTAGCAATGCCAGCCCACATCTACACTCAGTCCAAGGAGAAGCACAGAACAGGGCTTGCTATTTGCTACAGTGACTTGCTCATCACTAGGAAGCATTGCATTTCACCAAGGCATTTCACTCCAGTGGCTGAAGGGTAGCCTAGAGGTCTGTGATGGCAGAAGAGAGCTCTCTGCTCTCTCTTGCTCTGTGTGAATTCCTATGGAATGACACCTTAAAGACAGTTTCTATCATTTGGAAAGTCAGAGGAGATTAAAACAATTCCTGATAACATTTTGCAGGTAATAAAATGGAAAGAAAAGATACAAATGAATTAGCTTTGGATTCAAGAAGAATATGACCAGCTAACGGACAAGTAGGATACTGTTATTATTAAGAAAAAAAAATAAGGTACCATCATTAAATAGATAGATAGAAAGGAGTCAACAATGGTAACAGATGCCACCAGATACCAGAGTCAGGAGACAGCTAAATAATGTATTGCAGTATCAGATACACACTTGATGACCCAATGCTGCAACATGAAATGGAAATGAATCAATGCAAACTAATGAGAGAGACTAATATGTGGATTAGTGAGGACAGAGATGGATTTCTGATCCAGGATTTTCCCCAAAAGATGGCTATGTGCTCTAAAAACTGTAAATCTTTAATCAGTTCATCAAGTAGCTCACTTATTCCTGTGTGCATACGTTCAGGGCTCAATGAAAGTACCTTCTGTATCTGAAATCCAGGCATGGCAGTTTCTGGGGTTGAGTAATGGTGCTTGGCTACTGAAGTGGATCCAGATCCTGCAGTAAAGGGCTTGGAAGCGGGGCATTGCACAGAGATTTGTAGCTGCCTTGGAAAAGATCCAGCCAAAACTGAACCATCCAGAGGGATGACCCACCTTCTAGCAGGCAAAAGAGGCACAGGATCTACACAGTTATAAGCCGCTTGCTAATACATTCACAAAGAAGGAAAAGGACTTTGTTCCTGGTCCAAAAGCTTATTTTCATGGTTGAATGGCTGTTCAATGGAAAACAAAAAGCAAAGCAATGGTGGGATAGGGTCCAGAACCTGGGACCCCTTTTCAATGAAACCAACTCCTTTCTGACAGTACTGTCTCCCTCTCTGCCATCGCTGGGACCCAAATCTTGTCTGTTTGTTTGTTTTCATTATCCTAGCTCCAGGCAATGGAGAAAAGTGTGTCTGCTCCAGAGCAGCTATGTTTTGGGAGAAGTGGGTTTAGATTCCCTCAGGAGAAGGGTACAAATGAATTCCTAATTTCTAATGCTGTAACTCACAGGTTACTTTATAAAGAAGAGATTTGCCCTCAGCACCTCTCCTTCCTCTGGTCATGTCTTAAAAGAAAGCAGCAGCAATTAGATTTTATAGGAAACTTGGGATCAAGGCACAGTACCACCCCGGGAGCGAGTTGCAGGCTGAGCCTCTTGGAGGTGATGGCCAGCCTCATGCCTCATGTCTGGATCTCAGAGGGGTTCAGAGATGATGCAGCAGGAGGAAAGCAGCTGAATCTGTTAAGACTGGATTTTATTAACCCACAAGTAGACTCACCAAGAAGTAAAACTCTCTGATGGCTGGGGGGATTAAATGTGGGAAAACAACAGTGGTAGATCTTTGTATTCGGTGACAGCTTGGGTAAGAAGGAGGCACAGAAACCTTTGGATCTCAGTTTCTAGCTTGTTTTGACCCCATTTCTGCCTCAGATGTGAGTTTTTTAGAAAAGCTTTCTGAAGTCAGGAGATTTATATCTTATTTCCAAATGGAAGAGACTTTGCTGCAAATGGCATGGATTTTACCAGCTCAATACAATCTATGAGTAAATAGGAGATGTTTAAATCTAGTTCTACATAAATAGCCCCAGCAGGAAAGTCGTGGAGCCTTGCTAAAAAAATGATAAATTTTTAATGCACCTCCATCAGAAAATGTAACGTCAGCCAAGGAGATCTCAAATCCTTCCTGTAGAGGGTAGAAAAGTTAACCCACTGCACATGCCAGCCTACATATGGCCAACACTCCCTAGCTATATTTAAAAAGATTCATCCCAGCCTTCCCTGAAGTGAGTTCCACATTCAGTACCAGCATTATACACGGTTAAGAGACCACAGTTTGGAAAGTGATCTTCCAAATTATGAAGCAGCTGGGCAAGTCTGAAGTGCAGATGCAGCAACCACTGCTGTTGAGGCAGAGGAAGGCAGGGGACCGGGGCACCAACCTGCTGGGACCATGTCATTAGGTGCTGGACCCAAAATCCAGACTTCCAGAGGAGACATACAATATGCAGTAGTAATTTGGGAAGTTTATACACATATGTTTATATAGAGGAAATGTGTTTCCCTGCCAAGCATTCAGACAAAACCCCTTAGGTTTTCATAGTGAGAGCCTTGCACTTGCTCTGTGGCAGGAGATGTTCCATTATTACCAAGCAGCTTTATGACCATCTGAAAAGTCTCTGATCTTTAGCACTTGAACTTGCACCTATTTCAAGAAAGAAACAGGGAAGAAACTAGCTTGAAAGATGGGGTTTACTACCTTGAGCCAAGATTCCCATGATACCTTTTAACAGCCTTTCTCCTTCCCCTATTTTCAGTTAACAGCTCTACACTGAATATTGCAGTCTGTCAGCTAATGCAAAGACTAAATCCTTTCCTAGACCTTTTAAAACCATTCTCTCAGGCTCCCTGATTTCCAAGGGCTTCGAACAAATTGGTTCAGAAAGGAAAAGGAAAATCAAGTGAATTGGTTGCTGCAGTCCATGGAATTTCTCCCAGGCTACTGGTGCTGCTGCTCACTTCTGTGGAGGAGGAGCTGTCACATTACAGTGGACTTCTTCCAGGCAGATCAGCTTTGGCTCCATATTTCTTTGTGGGTAGATGGGAATTTCTCAAGACTAAAAGTAGGGGGTATGTCGGTGCCTTTCTATCGTACACAACCCGAGAGGCAAGACTTTGCCAGAAGAAGCTATAGAATTTTTCCAATTTCTTTCAAGAAAACTTCTGAAAGACTAAAAAGGAACCATAAAATCTGATGCTTCTCATTTTTCAAGTGATGACCAAATGAAGGTGTACTCCAGTAACTGAGACATCCAAAGTGTTGGTGAGAAATACAGGGTTTAAAGAGAATCCACAGCTTTGGGGACATGAAATGAGCTAAAGCAAATTAAAAACCTTTTTAAATGTGTAAAATTTGAGAAACAGTTTTGAAAACTGAAAATTTGAAAAGTGCACCCAGGTTGTCTGAATCATGTTATCAGTTTTCAAGACAGACCTGAAATAGAGTAGCTGGGTATTGGGGAAAGATTTTTGGTTTGGGTTTGCTTTTCTGTGTTGTTTTGGTTGTTTGGTTTTTTTTAACTTCAAAAACTATATAGGGTTTATATAGAGACATATATTTAAAATATTGTACCTGATCTTTCAGCCATGACATTCCAGATTAATTTTTAATTCTCTCAGGAAGGGGAAAATAAGAATAAATAAATAATGGCTGAGGAAGCAAAACAAAACACACTCAAATCAGTGTTGACTCTGCAAAAAACCCACTGTATAAAGTCCCAATCCCAGACCTAAAAAGGCAAGTTCACCATGGATCATAAGACCTTGTGTCCTACACTGCAGCTTTCCATGCTGAATATCCCTTAAGAACTCAAACTAATAGCACACTCTCCTTGAATTTTGCAGTAGCATCATACGCAGAGCCCCAGATATTAGAAATACTGTCTCAGGGGCAAATTGCTATGAAATAAGGTCCCGCTGCAACGCATCATAGTTTATAAACAGGAAAATCTGAATTCTCAGCAAAGCCTGGGGTTTTTTCAAAGCACCCATGGACACACAGGATAGCCTACACACATCTGATGCTCTGTTCCTAGAAACAGCTCTGCTAGAAAATACTGCTATTCCCTGCATCCAGGCTTGCAGAGATACGACTCTGAAGACTGCTCAAAGGAAAACAGCAATGTTAAAATCAGGTCTTTTTCCCATTTCTGTTAGTGTTCGCTTCCAGATGAGGAAAGGTACTAAAAAGTCATTTTGGAAGTAGCCTTTAATGTACATCCAGCATTCACTGGAGTTTAACTGGTCGTTTCCTCACTGTAACTACTGATAGCATCGCACAGGGGCAAGGCATGACCACCTCTCCCATTGCAAATCAACATTTGTTATTAATTTCCCCGTTAAAGGAGACTTTAGAAATTTCTCTGAAAACGTGGGAACAGAAAATAAGCAAGAGGAACCCATCAGCACCAGCCAAGGAGCAGAGACAGACTAGATATAGATATAGATATAGATATAGAGAGATGATAGAGATAGAGATAAAGATAGAGATAAAGATAGAGATAAAGATAGAGATAAAGATAGAGATAAAGATAGAGATAAAGATAGAGATAAAGATAGAGATAAAGATAGAGATAAAGATAGAGATAAAGATAGAGATAAAGATAGAGATAAAGATAGAGATAAATATAGAGATAAATATAGAGATAGAGAGATAGAGAGATAGAGAGATAGAGAGATAGAGAGATAGAGAGATAGAGAGATAGATAGATGTGTATATATACACCTGTATACTTATATGGTTTACTACAATTTGCCCCATCCTTGGGACATTTCCCTTTCCAACACGAGGGGATGGAGCACTCCCACCTCCCTCACTCCTCCAACACATCACTTCAACCTGCCAAAAACTGTTTGCTCCATTTTACATAACTTCATTGGTCCGACTTCCCAACTGGTTAACAGCCTTTATCAGCAAATAAAAGCCTCCAGCAGCAGATGAGCAAAGCGATTGAGAAAGCCATAAAATTTGAAAGGAGAAAGCTGTCTGTAGTTAACACAAACCTCAGCTCCTGCTCCCCAGAAAATTCCCCCAGTAAATACAGAGAACTAGCAGGTTTATTACCCTCCCTTTGATTGTATGTCATTATTACAGCATTGTTTTCCCACACACCAATTCCTTCTTAGCTCCCGCTTGCAATAAAAAACAGAGATTTGGGTTCCTTTTTAAGATTAATAGACACAACTGCCCTCATACTCTAAACTTGTGAAGTGGCTGAATATCACTCTTGAAATCCCAAATTCAAAGCCTTGACAGTTATCTGCTGGGGCTAGAAGTCAGCTGTCATGGATTACATTAGGGCTGCAAGAAGGAAAAGGATGGGGAATCGACTGGTGGAGAAATGAGACCTGTTGAAGGGCTTCATAAAGAATCTCCAAAACTAGCAACCATTTTTAATACAAACAAACAAACAGCCGAAGTAAAAACAGTTTCCTTAGAAGTTTTCAAAAGAAGAAATTCATGACATTTGGCACAGAATGCATTGAGACTGAATTTGTGCTCTATTTTGAAGACAAGTAGGAATCACTACCCAAACCAAAGAGTGAAATCATTGCTCCAACACAACAATTCATTCACATGGGAGCAAACCTTCCCTTGGGATTTGATTAGGAAGTGTTTGGGCTGGAGTGGCTGGGACACGCAAGATGAGGGTGGGAAGCCACACATCCAGTGCTGTGCACAGGCTGCATGAATCAGCAGAGGAAGGACCAGTTCCTAGCTAGAGATGCCAAGGAGGTGAGGAAGAAGGGCCTTCTGTCTGGGAAAACACAAAGTGAGCAAACAAAGAAAACCCATCAAACTTGGTTACTTCCTTTTGCCAAATGCTTGCAAGCAAGGGTGGACAGTTAGTGTTCAGATTCAACGTGGCCGTCTGCCTGGTCAATTCCAAGGACAGGACAAGCTGGGACCATTTTGGAGAGATGGACGAGTGACAGTAAGTCTAATACAACCATCACTAGAAGACTGTGAAGGCTGTTGGGGCACAAAAGAAGAAATACACCCCCATGGAGAAGCAGCAAGTCGACAGGCTCCAGGAGCTCCTTTGCCAACATAGAAATTCATCGTTTTAGCTGTAGTTGTGATGTCTGGATTTAGTATTCATTGCCATGTCACTGATCCTCATGAATTCCTCCCATGTGCATGTGTCTCTCTCATTCATTCCTATCAGCATCCCACCATAATTTATTATTAGTTAAGAATTAATAGACATTTGGAAGTATAATGTTACATTTTTCTCTTCTGGTGCTGTGAAGCATTTCTTGCAGCAGATCAAGCATTAAATCTGTCATGTAAACACATTATTTTGTCATGTAATGCATTATGATCACACACTACCAGGAAAATGAAAAGCACTTAATGGTTTGTGTTTGATGTGTACTGTCAACAAAACTCAGGAAGAATTTATAAGGTGTTGTAGTTTAATGAGTACCTGTTTAATAGGGTTTGCTATATCATTCAAAAATGTGGCTTTAAAGGAGACATGTGATACAATGAATTTCGATGTGAATTATAAAACCCAATCTAGATCTTCTCCAGGCTTCTACACAGCAAAGATAATAAGATCCAGGGAGCTGTTTATAAGCAGTAAATCATGACCTTTTCTCGTTTTCTCTTGGAATATTCCTCTCTCCTTCATCAGGTTTTATGAAACTGCAGGGATCATGTCTGAAAGTGTCATCCAGTATCTTTGTATTATAGTAGAATAACTCAGCTATAGACAGGAGATGAATGAATTAGAGTAAAGCACAAGTTGATAAATATGAACTCTACCAAGCATCCAGCCACTGACAAGCCTGGCAAAGTCTAAACATAAAGAAAAAGCAGAGTCTGTTAATGGCTTGGGAAAGCTTCAGCGAGTTGGTTTCTAGGAGGAATCTCAATCAAGCAGGCTCCTAGCAAAAGCTCCACATACCCGGCCAGAGGTATCATAACAGCAGCATAGAAAAGGCAAAAATCTGCACACAGGTTGAATTTCTTCCCCCTTTCCTACCCAGGATGTTGCTGTGAGCACAACCTGCAAACCTAAGCAGTATGATGTGATGAGACAAAACCCAGAGATAAGCCTGAAGACAAAACCCAGCCCTGTCAATAGCCCACAGAAGAACCATCCAAGCAGCGCTTATGCTGCAGAAAGGGGGGCCCTGCAGCTTCCCAGCATCTTCCTTCCAGTATCAGAATTGATTTGAACCTTTACAATAACACTGCTGTTACAGGACCTCCCTGGGCTTCATAACCCATACATCCATGTTGGGCACCTCTCAGTAAGCTTAATAACCCAGCTCTGTTTCTCTTCAACACTGGAGGGGTTTTGTTCCCTGTGAAGTCTGTCTGAAGGAGGCAACCACAGCAGAGCTGATGGTCAGGAAAAGCAGAGGCTCATAGTAGTCACCTAGATACATCCCTGGCTCATCCAGCTGTGGCCATGTGTTCCCCATAGCAGTGTTTAAACACTGGTCCAGCTAGGACTGAGCCTGCATGTCTGACAAGTCAGTGAGGTTTTATATACCCAGGACACTTTAACAGTGCTATTTAGCCTAACTGTACTTTCAAAACCACGTTGCAGACGAAGTCTTATACTGAGTCCCTGTGATACAGATCAAGTCTTGCACATAGTTAGCAATGTCCTGCTGAGTTCTGAAGTTCTCACAAAAGAGCATTCCCCACCCTCCCTTAGGTGGGCTGGGTCACCTTCTGGACCAGTCCTGTCCCCCCTTCCTCAACTATGGAAGGAACAAAGGTATCCACACACCAAGTGATGAAGTCAGAGCTCCCCTTAATCTCATGGTACACAGTTCACAGCATAGAGTCTTAAAAATCTCTCTTCAGAGGGGTTTGGTTAGAACTCATCCAGACCTGATGCAATTAAATGCTCTAAGTCATTAATACTAACAAGATTTACTGCTCCCCATTTACAAATGATTTGCATTTTTATGCATTCTTTTAGCATGGATCATCACGAATTTCTTTGGTATTCATGAGGTTGCAATTTGTGTATTTCCATAATTACCTCATCATAGTCTCCATTAGATAATGGACCAAGGGCATAAAACACCAAGCAGAATTCAAAAGCAGTATTGATTCACCACTCCATTGGGAGACTGATTTCCCCTCGTCCTTGAAGCAGAGCTCACAGGAAAGCCTTGGAAAAGAGCTCTGTCACAGCATGGGCTAGGGCTTGCAGGTTGAAACGAGAAAAAACCAAACCAGTAAATCTATGCTTGATCATTACAGCCTATGGGAGTTTCCCTACCCACCATTGAAAAGTTCTCTGTACAGCTCCCCTGGGCTTAATAGGATTATACCTTGTGCATTGCAAGCTAAGAAATCCCAGTCATTTCAGTTCCATGATTTTTAAAGCAGGACACAGCTGAGAGATGAAGGGCTCACACAAACACCTTCTGCACACCAGGTCCAAAAATGGCTTGGACAGTCCTTCACACCAGGACACTTCCGCTGTTTCCCCTAAGGGAAATTTTGCTTCCAAAAACTAACCCAACCCAAAGTTCAGGTTTAGTCAGCATGGATTTACCAAAGGGAAATCATGATTAACCAAACTGATTGCTTGCTACTGTGGGACAACTGGCTGGATAGATGAGGGGAGAGTAGTGGGTGTTGTCTACATGGACTTCAGCAAGGCTTTCAACACTGTACCTTACGACATCCTCAAAGGCAAGCTGAGGAATGCAGGCTGGACAAGAGGACTGTGGGGTGGATTGAGAACTGGTTGAATGGCAGGTCTCAGACTTGTGATCAGTGACACAGAGGGAGGAATAACCATGCACGAGTACAGACTGGGGGCTGACCTGCTGGAAAGCAGATCTGCAGAAAAGGACCTGGGGGTCCTGGTGGACAATGAGATATCCATGAACCAGCAATGTGCCCTTGTGGCCAAGCAGACCAATTGTATCCTGGGCTGCATTAGGAAGAGCACTGCCAGCAGGTTAAGGGAGATAATCCTCCCTCTCTACTGAGCCCTGGGGAAGCCTCCCCTGGAGTACTGTGTCCAGTACTGGGCTCCCCAGTACAAGAAAGACATGGAGCTCCTGGAGCAAGTCCAGTTGCTTGTCTGGAGCATCTTTCATATGAGGAAAGGCTGAGGGAGCTGGATCTGTTCAGCCTAGAGAAGAGAAGCCTTAGAGGAGGTCTGATCAATGTATATAGATAATTACAGGGAAGATATCAAGAGGATGGGGCCAGACTCCTCTCAGTCATACCAGGCAATAGGATTAGAGACAACAGGCATTAGCTAAAACACGCGAAGTTCCACCTGAACATGAGGAATAACTTCTTTACTTGTGAGGGCGACTGAGCACAGGAATAGGTTACGAGAGAGGCTGTGAAGTCTTCTTCCCTAGAGATATTGAAGAGCTGCCTGGACACAATCCTGATTAATGTGTTCTAAGTGACCCTGCTAGAGCAAGGAGAACGGACTAGCTGACCTCCAGACTCAACCATGCTGTGATTCATGGAGGTGCACTGGAGGGAGAGAGAGATGAATTTCATGTACATAAAATCTTTTTTGTGTACTTGGGGATGGATATTAACCGATTTAAAATTAACAGGCTTAGTTCAGTGCTGGGCAAATGATCTAAAACATCCAATAAATAATTCACCCCAGCAACATACATCACTGTGCAGCCTGGTCTGTGACACCCACCGTGTGGGGGAGAAATGGGGGGGGGGGGGGTGTCTCACTTGATGAAAGAGAGACAACTTGATTCAGTGCAAACTGAATAATCCAAAATCCCATAAATGATTCATCACTGGATTAAAAGCTATAGATTTCTCCATAAAAATCTCTGTCCTGCATTAAATATGTGGATGATTGTGTAATGTTTATTAACTACTGGATAGCTTAGTTAAGAATGACACTGGCTCTGGTGCTTGAGACCAACTCTGAAGCCATAAATCTTCATTAGATTTACATCTAAGCATGAAAAAAAGGTTGTCTTCAAGGATTCAAGGTTCACTAACATCAGCAGAACTGCAGAGCATGCACTAGGATATGAGAGAAGAGAGTCAGGCCTTAGTATTTTTTGGTTTAGAAGAACATAACTATAGACAGGCCTTATTCCCTGGTTTGGATTACCTACCCTGCCCCTCTTTCCCTAGGTATTAATAAAAAATTCTTCAAACCCACAAAAACCTAGGAAAAAAAACACCACAAGAAAAACATCAAACCCAAACAACCAAAAAACTCACACTCACAACCCTCTCCTTTATTCTAGATATTAAGAAAGAAAAAGATCTCGTTTTAAATAGGAGAATGAGCAGCTTCTTTTCTTCTTGGAGAAGAGGAAAAAAAAAACCAAACCAAACCAACCAAACAAAAAAGCCCCCAACAAACAAAAAGCCCAAGCAAACAAAAAACGTTTTGAGAAGTGTGGACTTCCCTTCTTGGAGGAGTCTCATGCTTGAAAGACCAAAGAAAGTCAATGAACTCACACCAGAGATCATTTCCCAACACCGTCCTCCGCAGTCCTTCCAATGGTTTTTGCACTAACTAGCTTGCATCCAGTGTCTTTGTGGCCTCCTGTCTCAACTTCAAACCACTTCTTAAGCCTACTTTACCATGGGGTAAGGAGATGAGCCTTCCTACCAAAGGGCTCTCTGTAGGAAGCCCCACTTTAATCTCATTGTTTCTCACAGTTTTAAGCACTCCCCCCAGAGGGGTCA
Organism: Pezoporus flaviventris; assembly: GCF_033815535.1. NCBI lineage: Eukaryota > Metazoa > Chordata > Aves > Psittaciformes > Psittacidae > Pezoporus > Pezoporus flaviventris. The sequence continues at coordinate 12,530,048 of NW_026892571.1, read as the reverse complement.
TTTGGAGGCCCCATTGCCAAGACCACTACCCTGTCTTATGAGCTTGATAGCAGGAAGCAAAGGATGCAGAGATGAGCTATGGGATGGCTAGAGGCTGACATTTCTTTTGCCAGGTCACTGCTGTGGCAGTGATTGCAGGTGCTGTGTCTTGGGTTTATGTTTTAAATCAGCAAGAGAAACCAAGCCATGCTGCTCCCAGTTGCGGTTAGAAATCAGTGGGAAGAGGAAACCAAGAAGTGCATGGCCACCACGTCCTCAGGAGCACAGGAAAACCAGGATGTGACTGTGACTTCCAGGAAACAGTGTTCTTAAAGGGCACATAAACCAGAGTCTATGCCAAGTGTGCTGAACTCCCGGCTAAGATCTCCATCATGACTAAAGGATGGCTGCATTTCTTCTGCTTGGTGCAGAAAACCTGCAAGACCTTTACAGCCTCTTATGCTCTCTCCAGCCGTTTCTCTTGCTCCGTCTCTGCGGCTCAATTTTGCCCTCTGCTGTCACACCTGCAGCAGCACGTCCCATTTCCTCTCCCTACCAGGCTAAAATTTTCCACTTTTTCATGCATTCATCTCACACTGTGCGGTTATCTCTGCTCTCTCCCCAAGTCCCATGATGCTATTTATTCTTATTTCTAATTTCCTACGTACTCAGCCACATTCTTCCCTTCTGCTTGCTCTTTCGAAAGCTCCAATTAGATTCCACCTTCGGAACCCAGAGATTTATTTATATTAACCTTAAAAAATGCCTAGAAAAGCACATTAACGCTAAGAAACAAACCTGGAAACATAATGAAATGTGCTGCTGAGATGGAAAGGGACCATCAGAGCAGTCAGCTCCAATAAAGCTTATTAAGAGACGTCTCATTAATCTCAAAACAATATTTAATTTATTCCTTCGGTTTCTCTTGAAGAGTTTTGTATTCCTAACTCAGGGCTTGCCTTTTCTTTCTCACTTTTTTCTTTCTCTTTTCTTCCTGTTTTCTCATTACCCAGTCCCAAAATATCCAGAGCTCCCTTTTTAATTGCTTTTCTGTGCCTCTTCCATCGGGTAATTCAGTCATTATCTCTTCATGTCAGACCTCCTTTACCCATTTTTAATCACTCATTTTGATACAAACAATTGTCCACAAAGTACTGGGGTCCAGTGAAAATTATTACTTGGACCAAAACCTAAATCCTTTATTAATCAACCACCTTGCTCCACGGAGCAGAGCCAGACTCCCCAGGTACAACACCAGTTAGGCTTGACATGGACTGAGCAAATTAAAACCTGCTTTGCTCTAGCCACAGGCTTCCAGCACAGGCCCATAAACACCGCAATAACTTCAGGAGCTCAGAGCACTGGGGAGAGGCATTAAACCTGGGTGATTCCAGGTCTTGGTGCTGGCAGCTCGAGAGGTGGCAGGAGGCAAGGCCTGGGAGGACCGGAGCTTTGAGGACACGCACAGCAGTTATAAAGCAAATGGCTTTGCTTGTGGGCAGGTTCTAAGAGGTATGGGAGGGCAGGGTGAAGGACACGTACATGGGGAGACTTTGCAGGGAGACCTGCTTCAGTGAGCTCAACAAGCAACAAGCTGTAGCAAAGCAACTCTTGAGGAAACCTGCACCCCACAACTTGGCAGCACGAACCTCACAGCCCTGCCAGGGGCCAGGTTGCTTTGGTCACAGTTTTCCCAGTCTGAAGCACTGGCCCCAGTAGGTCTTTGCAGTTTATACCCCGTGTATTGTTTTAACTGCAGGGTTTTCTTGGCTGCAGTGCTTTATCTTTACTCAAATGCACTGCTGCTTTGCCTTCCAAGGTAAAAGTCTTAAAAATAAAGACCAGCTCTTCCAGATGCCAATGACATAGTCTCTGACAGCCTTTTCTTTCTAAAAACCTGCTGCTTTCATTAAGTCTTTCTTCACTAGATCCAGAAACTCAATTCTGAGACTTCAGCTGCTTTTGGAAAACAGCATTTCTTTTTCCTCCAGCTACATTTTAAAAGGCTTCCTTTCACCTTTCACTGAACAACTGACAGCCAGGGTCAGCTCTGCAGAAATCATTCCATTCCATTTTCATTTAAATATAACCCTCCCAGAGTCCTTGCTTCCAATTGCCACTCTAAACCCAAACCTCAGTCTCAGTAATTGGGGTAGATAAAAAGATAAATAAATACTCAGTGGCATAAATTACACTTACAGATCCCCTACAGCATTTCTGGGCTGCATTTCCACATGGCTGAGCAGATCAAACTCACTTTGTTGGCTCTTATTTCTTGTGCCCTTGTGCAGCTCCACAAAGCAGGGCCTTCAAGTCCAGCCAGCACCACAGCAAACGTGCTAGAACCTTCCCAAGCAAGAGCCAGCCCTGCTCTGAAGAAGTCATTAGTGAAGAACTAATTAATGAGAGCAAAAAGATTGGCCCAGCCTTGCCAATTGGAAGATGCAAGATACTGCTGCCTTAATTAGCAGGTTTACTTGAGGGGAGAAAAAAAACCAAAAGGGCTTTGTTTTAAAGGAGTACATCAAAATTCTGTGTGCTTTTCTGGTTTGTTTTCCCCCCCCCTTTTATTTTGTACATGTTCATGTGGGATTCATGCCTAAAGCAGAATTGGGTGCCCCAGGCTCAGCACATGCTGTGTGTTGGGCCAGAGGCAGCCACATTAACCAGCATGGGATAAACACAGGGCTCAGCTGAGCAAACCCAGCCTGGAGCCTTCAGGCCACATCCTCTGTTTGAGGACTCTCTTTTGCCTCCCACAGCACTGCCAGACTAGGGTGTGCAGCAGGATGCTGAACCCAGGCAAGACAGAGGGGGACCCCAAAGAGGAACCTCCCCTGCCTCCCACTAACTCTTGGCTTCTGAGAAGATGCTGCAGAGTCAAAAAGTCTCACCACAGCCCTGAGCATGACTAGTGGGGAAGTCCAGAGCTGCCACACAGTGTTTGATTCTGATCAAATGCTACCCCCACAGTATGCTCTTACTTCACGTTGTCACTGCCCAGACATGCCATGGAAGAGACTGGTGGACTCAAGGCAATGGAGATAACAGCTTCGTGGATTTGAACTTTCTCCTATGCCATTCCCATAGTTACTGCAGCAGTGGTGAGGACCACAATGAGATACACAAAAGCTCTGCACCATATCCCACCTATGATCCCCCAGCAGCCATGGCCAGTCCCACTTTGCTAATGACCCCAGGCTGGTTACCAACTCAGTCTGATTTCTAAAGCCTAAATTTCAATTGAGCTGAAACACAAGCAAAAGCCCCCTCACAAATGGTGCAATTACTGTGGTTAAATGATGGGCTTCATTCTACCATGCACTGACAATCTGCCTCACAACCACTCGAAGGTTCCATTTTTCCCAGCTGAATATAAGACAAGGTTAGTACTGCAGAACTATTTTCTCCCCCACAACCCTTCTGTCCCACTAGAAGCAGCAGAAGGTGAATGCCACACTTCATCTATTTTTTTTTCATTGTTTTTAATCTCCCCAGAGCCTTTCTATGGAGATCACAGGATCTTTGCCTTTGCTACTCAGAATCAGAGGTGGTTTCAACCACACTGCATGGGCACCTGAAGCAATGTCCAAGTATTCAAGAGGTGGTTATGCTCTGTGTCATGCATCTCAACTGCAACACCTCTAAAAGATAAATGAGCAGCACTGGGCACCCCAGTCTCATCCATACAAAACCCAGCCAGACAGCATTATGCTAACCTGTGACTGGGTGCTGGAACCCTAAGTGAAGCATCCTGGGGCCGCATGGTGCAGTTTTGCATTGCCCCGCAGGCTCCATCATGAAAGCTTCTGGATTTTACAGGTCACTGTTGTGAGGACCAAAAAGCAACTCCAAACAAAAGACTGGGGATCTTCTATGCACATTGATGGAAGGGACATGGACTTACAAATGAGTGGTATGGGGGTTTGTGGGGGTAGGGTAGAAAAATTTCTCTGCAGGTTGATCTTCTGGGCATTTTCCCACCTCTGGAAATGCTGCAGTACTTCTTTGGAGAGCTGAGACAGCACACCAGTCATTCCAACATCTGGGGAATAACTAAATCCTATTCAAATGCCTTAGGATGTAGCATAATAAATACAATTGCTAGCAGTAAATTACAAAGTTTATTAACATAGTCTCCAAGGGTCATCCAAACATGCTGAATCACAGGCAGCACTGGTACCCCTTAAGTAATCTGCATTTTTGATTTATAGTCACAGCATTCTTGTGTCTTAATTTTTCTCTTGATTACATAAAAGCAATAAGAATTCTATTTGTTGGGTTTTTTCTTTTTTAGGCAATTTGAAGTTAGGCAGCATTTCATATTATTTTTTCTCTCTTCTTTTCCTCACAGTATAAGTTGTATTCAAGGAAGAATATTAGTAAAAATGGAGAAAAACAAATTCAGCTGTGTAACAGGGTAGTAGTCAGAAGGCAGATGCAAGAAACATCTATGAATAATGCATAGGTGTTCCTCTCAAGAAGCTTTTTTATGCAATAATTTTTAAAGGCTACATGGCATAATTTGCAACAGGATTTTAATTTCTGTAGCTGAAGCTTGGGCCTTTGGTTTACACCCATGGATAGATTTGGGCTCATAAGTATCTCTCAATGAAGCATGAAACAGAACCTTTTTATTTTCCATGGCATCTATAGGCGATGTAGGAGCTCTTCACAGGGAAAACATGTTGTTTTCTCCTTCAGTGCCACTGAAAATGTTTTCAAGGTCTTCGGCTGGTCCATGGCTGTAGTGAGAAGCATAGATCACTCCGGATAGGCCAAAAGCACATTGCTGCTTCAAAGAATCCTGCTGGTATTGGTGTGAATTGACAGTCCATGGAGGCCTGTCCATAAATCCCTGATCCCTTTTGAGCAATCATTTTGCTGGTTGATCATCCTAAACAGTTATCTCTTTGTTTCTTTAAAATAACCCCACCAGGGTCATGTGCTGGTATTTGATCAAAGAGTAAAGCATACTGTGTGTTTCCTTAACCTGAGGCCACTACATAACAGTAAGTACCGGTTGCTGGAGTTCTTTAGTGCTCTGGATGTCTGCTCATTGCTATATAGAAACAGCATCCAGGAACCACTGTTTGATTTTCTGGGGTTATCTGAAGCTTGCTCATAACACAACTTTGGTGATCATCACCACAACCTGTTATTACACCCGTTACAATCAGTGGCCAATGCCTCCCTGCCTCTAAGAAAAATTACATTGGAACTTTTAATAGGAAATTACAAAATGAATTACCTTTTTATTATAAACTTCTTTGTGTGTTTACCTAGAAGCAAAATAATATTAATGTCACAATGGCAAAAGAAATCTGTAATTCTAATGAATCTGTCAAATGAGTTCAGAAGCAAAGATAGAAAGCTGCAAAATTTCTGTGGGCTAAGCAGGAAATAAAGGCTTTCATTCTGATTTAAGTAACACCCATGCTTGTCAAAAGCAATTCAAGGAAACTAAGGGACTACTTTAATATAAAGCAAGAGCCAACAAGATGAGCCAGACCTGCAGCAAGTGAGTGAACAGGTTCTTTGCACAGTCTTCCTCCTGCTGCATCCCCACCAGCTCATGGTCCCTGGTCTCTTCTTGGTGACACAGTCCTGAAGTAAGGACATTAGCTCCCATAAAATGAACAGAGTGTTGTCACGGAGGCCATGGCAGATTTGCCAGAAGATTAATCAGAGATACAGAAGGACATTTGCACTAGGCCAGCATTAGAAACATTAATCAATTATGTGCTTAGGGATACTTACGTTTCCGAAGCAACAATGAGAGCACCAGTATGAAAAGAACGGGCACCACAACAAGACAGGCGATGAGAAAGACATAGATGGGAAACTGGAAGGGAGAAGAGAAAAAAACCTGAAAAGGTTTTAAAAGCAAGTTTATTCCAGACCTATCCCCACAGGACTGGGTTGTCCTAGTGGCTATGAAATATCTGCATGGGGCTGGAGTTCGCAATGTTTTTCTGAGCTTTCCTGTATAAAGTATGGAGAAGGCACATCAGGTTGATCATGATAAACAACATGAACTACCTGTTAAATATTTAATACATCTTCTGATGCATTTGAGCCCAGATTTATCCCACTTAACATGAACTTCCTAATAAGGTGTCTAAAGCAGGAGCTTAATGACCCTCATCCTTCTCTTAATGGGAGACAGGGAAATGCAACAACCCTCATAAGTTGCCTTTTTCCCGGTTACACCTCGAGGATGCTTCCTCTGCCTCTCTTACAGGGGTGCCAGGGGAATGAGGTTTTTCTGAATTGTCCAGGGTAGATGGGATGGTCACAGGCTTTGGCTCTACCCACTGGAAAGATTAATAGGTGGTTCCTGAGCTTCTAAGCAGAAGTTCAAGCTACTTTCTCTGAACACTATCACTTTAATATGAATACATTCAAAATCAGTACAATGTCCCGCTGACCTTCTGGCCTCAAGTTCAACACTCTTGAAACTTAGAGGAGGTTTTACCTTATCTCCATTATCATCATGTTTCTCAGCCGTGACCTCAAAACTTGATGAAATCCCTGAAAACAGCAGAGATTGAAATGAGTACTGGCATGATCACCTCAACAAGTAAGGGCCACAGTGCTTGTCACTTCGTTAGTCAAGGAGTAATGAACTCTCAAAGAATGAGGAGGGCAAAATCTGGCCCTGAGTAGGGGAAATAAAGCACATTGCAACAAAAAAGGAACAATCTGTCCCCACCACAAATGATATATCAGGCAGTCAGTGGGAAATGTCAATCTTCATCAAGGGAAGAGGAGGCTTCCCAGGGATAGCCCATGAAGCAAGGCAGTAGAAACTTGCCTGCTCTGAAGGAGTTTTCACTTCTGTAAGCATGACAAGATGTCATAGAAAGCAGAGGTAGTAAGCAAGGTACTAGTCTAACCGGATGACCTGCCTCAGCTTACTTGTGGCCAGACTTCTGTGTGATTGCAGTTTCTGGCAGCTGCACTAGGACTGAAAACCACAGGAAACATCTTAATGTTCTGATAACTTACCACAAATTTAAGAAATCTCTATGAAGATTTTTTTCCCTCTCTCTAGGGATATTAAGAGTAATTCAATTCTAGATTCCTAAGCTTTTGAAATAGGGATGAGCTAAATGAATGCTCAGCGCAGCATTCTACTGTTATCCTGTGATCCTACTCTGTTACTTTTGATAGTGAGTTTAAAGTCACAAAAAGTTGATCTAGGCTTGGGCCTTGGCTCGTCATGATCTCATGCTACAGAGTACTGAAGTATTTAAGTATTTGGGGCACTTGATCTGTCACAGGAAGCACCTGATGTTTAGCGGCATCTTAAACCAGAGGAGTCACTCAGCTTAGTGAATCAAAACCTCAACTTACATCCTGTGATAGGAAAGCTCCTCTGCCTTAGGTCATGCCCTAGTGTATAGAAAGACTGTGATGAGCAGTGCTTTCAGAGGCTTGACAGGAGAACAACCATGCAGCCTCCATCTGAGCAAAATGTGCCAGGGACCCGAGGAGTCATTTGTGGAGGCACATCTATATGAGCGAACTTTAAATGCATGAGACACCTGCAATGTCACATTATGATGGGGTGATCAGATGGTCACAAATAATCCCATTAGGAAAAAAACAAAAAAAATTGTTTTATCCTTCTTTCTTTTCTTTTACTTTTCAGAGTATGGCACTCACTGAATGAGCTGATCTCTCCCAAATTTCTCAGCTCTGATCAGCTGCCTGTGAAAGCCGAGTTGATTTGTCTCCATGTACCAAACAACATGCTTGCTTTTTCTCAAAGACACGCACAGGGCACAGGTAGTTCACATGCAACTGTAGCTGTAGAAATTTGCACTGGAGTAGAAAATAGACTATAGCTAATAAACACTACAGCTAAACGTATGTAATAAAACCCTAGCAAGTGCTAAAAATCCCAGGGATTGGGATTTTTATGAATATTGCATTTTGCCATGCACCTGTTTCATGACACCCCTCTTTTCCTCTCTCAGAAGAGAATTAAAGTTCAGCAGAACTACCCCCTCATACACAAGAAGAGCACATCTCACTCTGACATGCACATCCCACAAGCCAAAACTGAACCTCCTGGCATCATGCTGCAGCCTGCCTGACGGGAGCAAGCATTCCTGCTTACTTTCCACACTTAAAGGAGCAAGGGTTCTCTTTGGGGTCTCCAGTGTGGTTGGCACTGGTGGATTTGTTGCTGTTGGGAAAGCAGGTGAAGACAGAAGAGACACTAAATCAGAACCTGGTCAGCAGCAACCAATTGAGCTAGCTAACCCGACCTATGTGGCTAGAGCTGTGTTTGGAGGTGGAGGGCTCTCTTGTCCTTGGTTTTCTCAGCCAGCCACTATGCTAACAATACAGAGCCCAGCAACAAATCAGCCTTCCTTTACATTACAGAAAGGCTAAAGTTGGTCTATTTAGTGCATTATTTCACAGAGGAGGCTAAGTACTTAACTTGGCTTACGGCTCTTACTAGACAGTGCTCAGTCGTGCTGCAGCATTTTCACGCATTATGACAGTTTGGTCTTGGAAATAGCATGACACAAGTTTTAGCATGGGTGGGACTGTACATGACTCACATAAGCACCGTATATTTTCTGCTATTATTGCTTTTGTGGTTGCTGTTTCTAACCAACAGTCATAACTTCAGCTGCCCCCAGAATCCCAGAGGTAAGACCCTTCACAGAACTTCTTACTTACAATGGCAGAATACAGGCATTACTCAGAACTGTATCAGAAAGATGACAAGTGAGACAGGGGTGAGAAACCCTCACAAATGTTCAAGAGACCAGTTTAGTGCTTCTGTGAGCTGTCTCCAGAGGCATTAAAGAGCAGTTTCCTAAACACTCTCTCTGCTGTAAGTCTAAAGGTCTAGCAAAAGAAGGCTTGCAAAAATCCAAATACTGTGTTTTTAAGAATGAAGAGTTTCTTGGCACTATTTGAAAGTAAAGAGACTCTCTTAACAGCCAAATATGGTATGTCATCCCTGACTTTTGGCTTTCCTTGGTTTAGGTTTTCATTTGTGGGCGTCTGGTGGGCAGATTATCACACCTGAATAACTTGAGCCATGCTACTTTTATACTTGACTGAGAGACACAAAGTGCAAACTTCATCTAAGTTTGTTCATGTCTCAGATGATGTTATGAATTTGTTTACCAGTTCCCTTTCTCTTGAAGGATTGATAGTTGTGGTAATTGCCTGCTGCTTCCCATCATGACCAAGGACACATGGTGAGCACTGGAAAGCTGAACCTGCAGCCACATCTGGCTAAATATATTCAGTGAGTTTCAAAGCTCTTAACACTTAGGGAGGATTTAAAATGGAAAGCTCAATGAGCTCACAGTGATGACAAATCGGGTATCTAAGAATTCAGCTTGGATGGTGACAAAGACCAGCTCTTCTCTCAGACCTGAGATACCTGACAGTAGTGAATGACTCAAAATCTACTTCCTTTGGAGGCTTAAAAACATGTTTTGCTGTTGTTACATCCTGATTTCAAATGATTTCTGTGTGGATCCCAGATACTTCTTACTTCCAGGTGCAATGAGCAGCTCTCAGTACGTGTCTGGTACACTCTTAAGAACAGTCAATACTTTTTCTTATGACATTGTCTTCATTTCTCTGAACATGCAACTTCTGAATTTGCACCCATTATTCCACTCACCTGCAGTTGGCACCCCTTCCTCCATGAGAGAAGTGTTAGTGCTTTTAGTTCCCTCTGCAGTCAGAAGCGTGCTTGGGAATACAGTAGTCACTGAAACAAAGTAAAATATAATGCTTATAAAAGTATAATGTTTATAAAGATCACTGGTTTGGAAGGTCTTCATATGGCATTCATAATTGCTTGCAAAGTTCTGCATCTGCACTGGTGAAACTGCACCTCGGTTTTCATATCTGCAGCTCATGCTACCCAGATAACTGATGTACTTTACTAGCATGGCCAGTGGTTAAATGTTTTAACTGTTCAGCTGTGGATGTAGTTAATTGTTGACAAGTTTAACTGTGATGAGTTGTTATGGCTGGAAAACAAGAGGTGGTACAGAAAAGCTGCCCTTAGAGGTTCAGGTCTGAAAGAACTTCAAGTGATAGAAGACCCAAAGCATGCACAAAAAACAGCCTTGTGAGCAGACATCAATCTGTGGAGAGAAGTCACTGATATGGATAAAGTAGCAACCAAAGAATGGTTAGGATGATAATGTGACTGATTAACTAAGTATTAATAATAACACCAGGCTTCATATGGGATGACAGTATAAGTACTCAATTTTAAGCACGTTTTGAAGTCTCACTGATGTTATTGCTCAAGCAGAACATGCTCTAAACCAACCTTTTCAGCAGACCATTTTCAATTGTCTTTCCCGAATCAAGACAAAAATCAGCACATAGTTGAGTGAAGCCGGCTTACTCCATCCCAAGTGCAGGACTTTGCGTTTATTTCTGTTCATGAAAAACCTTCATTCATGAGGTTTCTGTCACATTATTTCTTCAACATGTTGAAACTCCTTTCAGTGTAAGCCTAACCCTTGGTTATCATGGCTATTCACCCCAGTCTGGCATCATCCACAACATTTGACCTGCGTTTCCTTAAATCGACTGAAATATACCTATAGGCATCTTGGAGAAAATTTCCCAGATACAAATATAAGTATCTGGAGTGTTTCTATAATGCCAGAGTCAGGCTTACATAGACCATCTACACAGAAAATAGGAAAGGATTGGTACTGGTTACCATTCGTACTGTCGGTAAGAGCGACAGACTCTTCAGAGCAGAACACACAGTCATATTCAGCTGTCACATCAACTGCTTCGAATCTAGTTGAAAAATCTGGGAGAGCACTGGTTGTCACCATAGTTGCTGTCACAGCAAATGTTAGGGGAGCAATGGGCTCTGGTGTAGTCACTGCTGGGAAGCTGGTGGTTGCAGTTGTTGCTTCAGGGACGGTGGTTGTCAGGAGGACTGGGGTCTCTGCTGTGGTTTGATCATCAGAAGTTGCTGGGAGAGCAGAAGTTGTTTCCCTAAAAACTGTGGGAGAAACAGGAGCCCTTCTCGTGGTGGTTGTTATCACTGGCGGGGCTGTATGGAGAAAACATAGCCAAGAGGAAAGCTGGATCAGAGCATCAACAACCGACCCTGTGAAAGCCAACCCAGAAATGACTCAAAATTAGCAGCTAAGATACCGAGAATAAAGGTGGGTGAGTCATTATTTAAAAGGTTGTTTACTTAACAGAAAGCATGCCCCAGCCAGAGAAATTCCCAGATTTGCCTTTTTTTTTTTTGATAGGTCTCCTCCTTGACCCTCTCACAAAAGGAAGGGCCAGAACCTTGTGTGCTAGAACCCAAAAACTTGCAAATTTTATGATTTTGCAAAATATTTTGAAATACAGCTACACAACGAGAAATTAAATATTTCATTTGAAAGGAAAAAAAAAAACAACCAAAAAAGGTAAAAGTTACTAATTTCTCATCAAAACTGCTCATTGAGTGTGATTGAAATTGACAATTCCAGACCTCCCTTGGAAACCATAGAATTTAGGAAAAACACTTTTTGCCACCACAAACAAACAAAAAAAGCACACATAACACAACTTCCAGTTTTAAACCCCTATTCAGTGAGGGGTTCCTCCCTGCTGGCTGTATCACAAAGGGCCCCAGACTCACCTCTGTCCACCTCCAGCTGTATGTTCTGTTTGATGTCATTGAACCAACCCGGGATCTCCACGCGGCAGCAGTATGTACCTGCATCTTCTGACCGCACATTTGCAATCGTGAGAGACACATCTCCATAGGAAATATAGCCCCGGAGACTGTATCGCTGGGATATCCTGTACGTCACCCTGTTTCTAGTGGTGTGCAAAACTTTGTTCTTGCACTTTGAATTCGGGCATGGACCTCTGCCCCAGCACATATCGGAGATGTCCTTGTGTCGTGCCACCTTGTAGAAGCAAGGCAACTTAACGGATTGCCCTACTACTCCTGTAATGACAGCTTCGGATGTGGCATGCACTGTCAAGGAAGAACAAGGAAAGAGGAGTGTTGACAGTCCCCAGTGCATGACTCTAACTAGGCAAAACAATAAGGCAGGAAAAGAAACACCCCTGCTTTAGGCAGGCCACAGTTGCTGATCCCCCAAGCCTTCCCCTGTTGCCTGTGGCAGTTAGTGCCTGGGGGCACCAGAGGTCACAGCCAAGAGCTCACAGACACTGGCTTGCTGCTGGAGGGCTCACAAAACACATCACTCACATCAGACATGGTGAGGGAAGCTGAGGTCTGTCATTGGCAGCCCAAGTGCAGCCTAGACCTGTGCAAATGGAACTTGGAACTCTGCTCCTCTCCTAAGAGATTGTTTGAAAGTTGTTCAGCAGCCTGGTGTGGAATGCATCTGGTTGCCTCAGACCACCATCATCTCCTTCAAAAGAGAAATGCTGTCACAGTTGCCTTTCACTGACAGTCTCAATAGCAGGGTCCAAAAGGCTTCCTCACGTGTGAAATTCAGACTTAATTAAGCTGGCAGAAGAGCAGGATCTGTCTATGGGAACCTGTCCTCAGAAAGCACACTGCTTTTTCTGTTTCTGAGCAAGCCCTGTCAACTTGCAGACAAGTTGAGCCCACTTACCTTGCAGAGTACTGTGTACATAGAAGCTTTAACTGCTAGCATTATACTGATGTTAAAAGGGGCACATTCATGTTTTCCTCATGCTCTTACTTCTAATGACCAGCTTTACTTGGTGTTTAGAGCCAATATCCACCTTAGCATCTGCTTTGAACCTTTGGTACATATTGCTCCCTCTTAACTGTCTATGCAGCTCCCAGATTGCCCTAAAAGTGATTTCTTCTTCATAAAAGGCACTATGCAAAAAAGGCTCCCATACAGGAGAAAATATTTTCTGGTTTACATTCATCAAGTCTGTGTTGGTCCTTCTTGTGCCTTGTTGCCTTTTTCCCCATGTTATCATTTACATACAGTGGAGCAGGAACTGAGGGACCTGGAGAACATCCAGAGCTAGTCCTCTGCTGCAGCAAGAGGATCATCCTTCAGATCTGGTGTCTCATGGCCAGCTTACTTACCCCAAAGAGGACTTACAGCAGTCGCTGCTGTTATCACCAGGTTTGGCCCTGGTTTGCCAAACATTTCTATTTTGCCAGCTGTTTGAATGCCTTTCCTTTTTGGCAAGACTCCCAGATAGCAAACAGATGCTACCAACTGTGTCCATGTCTCTTTTGTTTTGTCTTTAATGGACTATTCCCCAGGTGAGGTTTTAGTCTGTGGCAGGCTGCCTCATGACTTGTTATTGGGATGACATTTCAGCTTCATTATTGCTTATCCCATTGGCAAGATAAGCCAACTCATTCAGGTTTCCACAGCTCCAAATGCAAAAAGAGTAGAGGCAGACAAAACAACATGCAATATGGTGTGAAGGGCAGAAGCTGTTGCAGTGAAATGAAGGCAGGATGTGCCAAAAAATTGAATTCCTGAATACAGGATAAGGCTTTGAAAGATGGCTGCTTGTTTTAGTCCTTGGAAAGGGTAGGTTCATTTGTCTTGTTACAGCAAAACAAACAGACAAAACAGCCTCTTTCTGTGATGATAAAACAAAACAGTTCATCCAGTTGACCTTGAAAGTGCCCCTTAGGGAGCGGAAGTTTAGTCACTGAGCATCAAGTCACCCCAACAAAGATGCTGCAAAACCAAGACCAGCTTGAACTGTTCCTGGAGTTAAGGTCACTGCTGCTTGAAGAGAAATAGGTTCATCTCCTATTCTTATTTCATCCCAGTCCAGCACAGCATCAAAGCAGCTTCGTTAAGTAGCACTTTAACAAATGAAGATTTGCCTGCTCTTCTCTCCAAAAGAAGCAGAGCCCTAAACTTACTAAATAAATAAATACATAAAAAGAAGAAGAGGGCAGATACAAGGCACCAGGGAGTCTCCAGTGCCGTTTCCCACCAGTATTGGCACTGGAAAGTTATGGGGTTTGCAGTTTCAAATCCTCTTTTGATTTATGTGACGCTAATGTGCCTCACATCTGCCTGTACTGCAGGCTGGTAGGGAAAGCGACTAAATGACTTCATTTTCAGTTGCAGCCTCTTCCACCAACACGTTTTCCAAAAGTAATAGTAAATAGAACTGAATGAACAAGTTTTTGACATTAGCAGGTTCTGGAGGCTGTTATATTGGGACACCCTCATCTTACTGTGAGAGGAATCCTACCCTTGTCTATGGCAGTGACTCTTCCAGGCATCCAGATTTGAACTTGAGCGTCAGCTATGCCTGGGTAGTCCCAGTGAAGTCAGTGAAGTTTGCCACTCTAAATCCTTAATCCATGTGAGAGAGAAATGGACTCAAGATGTTTAAAAATCATCTTTCAAAATAGAAAGGGGCATTCATAATTGTTCAGTTCATACAGATATATTTATATACAGTCTCTCCTGAACCAACCCTCAGTGGCAATTGGTATTAAGCAGTAACTCAAGTAGTTGCTGTTGTAGTGGTCTTGTCCCCTGTAGACTGGACATTGGGTGGACAAAGAAATACATCCTCCAGCCAACAGAACTGGTTGGAAAAGGGTTTCTTTTCTTGATCTATTTCTGGAACATTTTTCCTTCTCTATACAGGATACTCAGCATCTTTTCCCCAGCAATCCTAATTTTTTGTTTCTTCTTGAAGTTTCTGTTCTGATGAAATTGCAGAGAAAATGACTGATAAACAAAAAAGAAGCATTTAAATGCCCGCTGGGTCTCAAGCCTACCTATTCTCAGTACTGAGCTGAGTTAAAGAGAAGGTTACAAAAAGTCTGTCATCCTTCAGTAGCTGTGTGCATAAGAAAGCTTTTTAAAATAAGACCCAGTGGAGGCTCCAGTTTATTTTGAGGCTGAAGATAAGGCAAGGAAAGAGAAGCTCCACTTGTACAGCAGATACCATGGAGGTTGTGTTGTTTTGCCTCAAAAGGGGCATAGATCACCTCTTGCCCCTCAGTGTATCCCAGCACTGACTGATCTTTCACACTGCTTTTCAGGTTAATTTAAGAACATAACATTTGCTGTAGATGTATATGGAATATTTCATCCTGGCAGAGGTTAGACAATTAATATTTAGTCATCAGAGACAGAATTTCCTGAAATGCCTGAATGATTTGAAAGCACAACTCCCATTAGGAGCTCATGTCCCTCTGGAAGTGGCTGAACCCACATTCCTGAGCCAGCTCAGGTAGTTTGGAAACTGCACTGCTGATGCCTAAACACATGCGGAAACAAAGCTGATACTCACCACACTTGCAAGACCCATTCTCCCACGTTACCCTTTCTTGACTTCTGTCTCTTATAGCATTCAGATCTTTGATGTGTGAGCTGAACATTTAGAAGTAAAAGGAGAGGAATCTCCAGCCATGCTTTCCCATCCTCAATTCACAGCAGCAGACAACCCTCAGAGTTTCAGAAAATCATTTGTTTATCACGCATATTCATTCATTACTCTGCCAATATTTCAATTCATTACTTTTGGCTTGTATAGTCGGGTGGACAGACTGATGAAGAAGCAAAGCCAGCAGTATGCATTTAACAGTAGTAAAGAAATCAGACCATTTGGAGGGACAGGGAAACTAACCAAACCCATACACAGAGAAACCACACACATGCTCTAAAAGTAAAAAACATCCAAGCAAAAAGAAATATCCATCAGTATTAACTCAGAAAGTTCATAAAACATTTGAAGTTCTGTATACAATTACACCCCATTTCACTGCTTTGTTTTCACAAAGCACGTGTTGCTGCTTTTAATGTTGCAAAGTTCTTGTTTTCTGAGCAAGCACACAAAAAGCAGGTGAAGACTCACCTATAAAGCTCTGTATCATTATCCAGCGGAACAGCACAAAATGGGACATTTTAGCTGATGGAGGATCCGGGGCAGCAAGTGAAAGGAGAGAAAACTAGATCATACACTTTCCAGAGATGCTGAGTCTCTGGAAAGACTTCCCACTGAAGTCTCATTTCTCCATTTCCAGATTTTATGTACTGCAACTGCTTCTTTCCTATGCTTGCACGTAGAATCCGGTCAAAAGAGGCAATTCTGCTGTGTTCAGCACTGGTGTGGTCTCATTTTGTGCACTGTGTGCAGTTCTGGGCCCCACAGCTTAAGAAGGATGTTAAGGTAGTGGAATGCATCCAGAGGAGGCCAACAAAGCAGGAGGAAGGGCTGGAAGGCTGAGGGGCCACCTTATTGTGCTTTACAGCTTCCTGAGATGGGGAAGTAGAGAGGGAGGTGCTGAGCTCTTCTTCCTCAGTCCAGTGATATGATGCATGGGAATGATTCAGAGATGCACCAGGGGAGGTTTAGACTGGACATTGGGCAACATTCCTTTTCCAAGAGGGTGGTCAGACACTGGAAGAGGATTACTAGGGAGATGGTCGATGCCCCAAGCCTGTCAGTGTTTGAGTCATTTGGACAATGCCCTTAATAAGATGCTCCAACTTCTGGTCAGCCCGGTGGTCAGGCAGTTGGACTCGATGACGGTGGTAGGTCTCTTCCAACTGAACTATTCTATCCTATCCCATTCTGTCCTATTCTCCTTTCCTCTTTCAAGACACTCTGTATGGAACTACTATCAGAGATTTCAAGATACTATTTGTTTCGCCTTAAGCCCCGTTGCCATTCTGCAGGGCTGAGCAGCAAGAACAAGCTTTGTGCTCTTACATTCCTAAACATTTGGCTTTGTCTCTACCTGACTTTGTCTTCACTTATGTTTTCTTAATCCTTCATTTCCCCTGATTGTTCCTTTTGCTTGAAGACCCCTCTCTTTCTTTCTCCAGCTTCATATTTTCTAGTTGCAAAGACAGCCTTGGAGGCACTCTCACAAATGCTTTCTCTGCTAAACAACATCTTTCCCAAAGATCTGCAACACCATCTCCAAGAAATACTTTTTACTTGTTCATTTTTACTGACAAATTGATAAAGAAGTTCTCTGGAAGTTCTTCCCTGGGAAAGATGAGTAATAAAGCAGAAGTAATTCAGGGCACCAGGGTCAAGAATGGAGAGCTGCAGAGAGACAAAATTTTGTGCAAATAAAGAGCATGGTGCAAACGGGAGAGATATTCCAAGTTCAAAAGATAAAATGATGGGCTTTAACCAGGCATTATCCCCTCAGGAATGAGATTTTGGGCTTATCATGAGTAGTCAAGCTCATAAAGATGTCACCCCTCTGCTTGGTAGCATTGGGGGAAAAAAAAAGCAAATCAAATTCTGGCAGTTATTAGTAAAGCCATAAAAAACAAAGCAGGAGACAGCATTACTCCACTGTGCAAATCTACCTTGGATTCTATGTGTAATTCTAGTCCCCTCAAGAGCATATTTTAAGATTCAGAAAGCATTCCAAGAAGGGCAAAAAGAATGGTGAAATGTATGGGAAGAAGTTCCACAGGAGAATCAGATCGGTAGTCCAAGGTGAGTCAGTCTGCGAAAAAAGATAAGCTATGGGGTACTGTGAACAGGTTTCCAAAATCTTGAGTAGCACAGGAAGGCTGGAGATGGATTAGTTGTTCAACATCCCACACACATAGCATCAGATGACTCTTGTCCTTGCAGACCTGTTGGACTCAGTAGTACATCAGTGTAGGATGCCACCTCTCATTAACTTCCTCACCCAGCACACCACCACTACATTATGTGGCATGAAGTAGTCTCCCAATAGATTAGGCTCCAGCAAAGTCAGGATGCCTTTCTTTCACCAGCCAACTGATGCTGCTGTAGCCAACTTAGTAGCAGATTCAAGCAGCATGAAGCTGGAAGAACTATTCTGAGTTTATTCTGAATGAAAGTGATGATGCAATGCTGCTGTGTACCCTCACATGTCTCAGAGCAGCCTGAGCAGCAGCCAGTGGGGACATACTCAACAGTTCAGCAGCATCCTTTTGTCAACAATATAAAACAGGTTAAGCAGCAGTCAGTAAAATATCTAATTTGCTGTATTCTGCCAGGTACAGTTCATACAATGCCAAGTACATACAGTCCCAGCTGGTCTGACAGGAAGAGAACTAACGAAACCTGATGCATCCAATATCCTGCTGACATTTTCCCTGCAATGATCCTAACTACAACTCTGTTTCCCACCACCTACCATCAAGCAATGGCTGTGAGCCAATGCCCAGCTTATGCCAGTGCAGGGAGCAGCTGAATCCCACCTGGGGCACAAATTTTTGTCAGTATCCAGCTACCATTTTCCATGGAGCTTGTCCAAACGGAGTCAGTCACTGTGTTGCAGGAGTTAAGGGAAGGAAGAGGATGAAAGCAGCATCATACCAGCTTTGTTACTTTCGCAAGACTGGGCTAAATGCAGCAGAGTGCATTGAAAAAGGCCACCCAAAATCCAAGCGTGCTGAGAAGAACCAGGAAAATGTGGTTTGCTTTCTGCTCCTGTGCTGCTATCTAGTGGCTTCTTGCAGGCAGAAGGGGAACGGAGAGAGCCGTCTCAAACAAATCAGTTTGCACCTCATCAACCTTACCACACTCAATGTGATGGCAGCTTGTGTGCAGCTGGATGACCTCTTAATGGGCTAACAGGGTTCCACGTGCCACCTGCTCGTGTCTGGGGCACATTATGAAATAGCTGCTCCAAGATCCACCAAAATGAGTGGAAGTAATGAAAAAGCACAGGGCACTGCTGCCTGCATGTATGTATTTGTATGCATTATACTGCATATCTAAGGTGAAAAAGAGAAAGACATAGAAGAAGTGATGCTTATTGCAGAGGAAAACATATTTAGTCATAGTTCTCTGCAAAGAAGCTGTGAGTATTCTGCACATGGAAATACTGATCCTGTAGGCTCTGAGGAGAGCCCATGATGGGAGGTTCAATAGCTCCTCCAGATTTAATTGTGGATGGACAGGAATTAGTACATTGCATTATGGAGCTGTTACCAGGACTGGGTATATCTGACTTCAATGGAAATTCAACCAAATGTGTATTGAAATACTAATACATCAAGTTTTATTATGTATGATCTTTGTCATGGCAGCTATCCAATTGCTTCTGCCCTCTGATGGCATGGACTCGTGTAGCTGGTGCTTCTGCCCCCTGAGAGCATAGACTCTTTTGTAACTGGCAGATAAAAAAAAGGTTTGTCTTTACTGTGTATTGTAACTGTGTGGTTTTCCTTTTGTGATGAAATTGCTATTCTGGCATTTCCTTCTTTTTTTTTTCCAAAAAGGAAAAGAGAAGTTGAAGCAGATAATAAATATAATGGTAACTTTCTTTAGAGTTTGATAAGTAGATTCTGGAAATTTCCATTCAAGCCAGTAGGGTTTCTGTTTCTGGAACAGGCTGATAAAAGATTTTAATTACAAGTGTAGCTTTTATTTGTTTTACCACAATGATGTGAATAATGCTTCAATAGTCCAGTCACATTTAGCTGCTGAGCAGAGGCAGCAGCTAACATTATTCAAGGCATTTGATCTCTCAGTGCTGACCAAGGCAAGCGTGCATACAGTCCTTAGTGCACTATATAAACGTTTTCCTCTGCATGGACATCATCTTCCAGTGCACTGTGGTTCCCTGCACCTTCTGGCCTCCAAAACGCAACGAAGCTGCACAAAAGAGTAAAAGCCATGCTGTTAAACATAGAACAGACAATAGAAACAGAGAGCAGAGAGCTACATCAACCAGCCCCCTGGATAATGTAAAATATGCAAAACCCCACTTATCTAAACATGACTGACAATGAATCATTTTTCCACTTATGAGACAACCCACACCTAAAGTTTGCATGCTTCCTAATGCAATGAACTGACAGTTACATTCATTTTCGCTTACTAACTAACGGTAAGTAGCAGGATTTAGTTATTTCTTTTTGCAATATGTCCTATTAACTTGACATTAAAAAAGAAATGGACTGGTCTGCTTACTGGCAATATTTTCCTTCTGCAACCTAGTTTGTCCTATTAGCCCAAGCAGAAACAGAATACTTACTTTGAAAAGTCACCCGTCTTCTTTGTATTGAACAAATATTCTAAGGACCATCAAGAATGAAAATAAATTAAAAAAAAAAAAAGGAAAAAAGAATTCTTTAAACCATCAGAAGCAAGTAGAGGGTTCAAAAAAAAAAAAAAAATCAAGTATAAGAAACTAAATAAGGGAACTTCAAGCAGATATTTTCAGTACAGGAAAGTCCCATTATTTCCTATGAAATTTAATTCGTATGGCTTAATCTAACCGAAAGCCTCTATGCAGGAAGTCTGGCACACAGAAAAATATTGGACGTAATTATATGAAAGCAGTGCCCTTCCCATTATGATTGGGAAGGATTGGGACAACATGGCAACTGAGGCATGGGGAAGAGGAAAGGAGTGGGATGGGAGAGGTGGGCTCATATCACATTCACGCTTTGCTGTCCTGTGCTCTAGAGGCAAAGGGGGAGAGCTAAGCAAGCAATTACAGTGCAGGGCGCAGAGTGGGGCCACCCAAAGATCTTAGCTCACACCTCCCTGAAGCAGAAGACATCTGTGATTTGGCACACGCAATCAATCCTTGAATAACCACCCGTGGAAACTACTTACGCCTAGTGAGGAACAGAGCCAAAATCAGGATGGCTAGAAGGACCACAGATAAACCGATCCCAATGTATAGTTCATTTTGTGAATGCTTCTGACTGGGAAGTGATAGAGACACGTTCTGTAAAACACAAAACAGATGAGCATTAACGGCACCGAGAGCAAGAAGCCTATACAGTACTCAAAGGCCATTTATGTTTTTGGCAGCTCTGTAGTAAAAGTCCCAGTTTGAGCCCCATTTTATGGTAGTATAGAGCATCTCTCTGCTGTTAGGTGGTGCAACTTTCACTCCCTCATATCCTCCTGTACCTGCAGGTTTGCAGTTACGTTCAAGATGTTTGAGCAAGGACCAGAGGCCTGAAAAACAATATAGATGTTTTCAAAGCTCTTCCTCCATTAGTAGGAAGTACTTTATGCATGCAAAGCAGGTTTTGTATTTTTTCCTCTTTAAGAATGAGCAGATAAGCATTCACTAAACGTGCAGACTACAAAAAAAAAAACATTCTTTTGCAGTCCAGCTAAAGCAGTGCAAGTGAACTGTAGGGATGACCCAATAACCTCCTGTCTATCCATTTTGTCTAGATATGCTATAGCACAAGGGAGATGCTTACGGTCTGAGGAGCTTCTGAAGCAGAAACTGATGGCCATGTTCTTGTGATGGTAAAGGATTCGCTGGCACTCCCAGGAGCTGACAAAAGGCAAGACAAACATCACTTGCACAGGGAACCATTCTGCTTTGACAGGAAGGAATTTGTACTGCTAACCTGGGACTACTGAACTTAAGTATCTCTCTAGCAGGAGTCTCAGCCCTGTGTATCACAAAGAGTTTGATGCCTTCAGAAGGCAGCACAAAACACTGAATACTGAGCCTCTGATGCCCTTTTCAGAGCTTTGAATTCCTTCCAGGTAACACTTAGGTCTTACTATTACCTTAACACAGTGTTTGGAAGGAGTATCCAAGGTAGGCTTCTGTTTCTGGAGCTATGAAGAGGCATTGGACGCCTAAAGCAAACATGGGTTGTCTGATGAAAACTGACTAAGGTTACCTCAGGGCCTTGAAAATGTGGTGCAGAGTCAGAGAAAGCAAGTGATCCTTTCAAAGTCCCAGGCAGCTATACAGTAAACAGACCGAGCAACTTGTGATGTGTTTGCATAAGGACCTGCCACATATTTTGAGGTAATTTCCCAGAGCAAAGCTATTTGCAGTATTTAAAATTCAGAGCTATAAACTCATGTCTACCATACCATCAGTCTCAGTTTCTCCATGGGCTGTCAGATGATATGCAACCCTCCTGAAAACAGAATTTCCTGTTCACATTATGACAACCCCAGCTTGTTCCTTTGATGTTTTAAATTGTTACCCTCATCCCAGAAACTTTATTTTGAAGAGAACAGGATCATCTGTTTCACTGGTCTCTTCTATTGGAGATTCTGGACTATTCCGACATATGGCCACCTGCCTTTTCCAGCCTCCCTCACTATGAACGTGCACGTATTAACTTGTGGTTTGAAAACATAAATTGTTCCACCAGCAGCTGAGGAAGACATCACAAGGTTAAGAAAACCTGTAAGTTCTAAGATCGGAAGCCATGCTATCTGCAACTAGAACAGAAACAGCTGAGAAAGTTTTCACTTCTTCTTCCAAGAAGGAAACGCAACTGTTGTAACACTTTAGAGTTGTGTAGGTGGAAACATCAGAGACACAGGGAGAAATACAAAAAGCATCCCTGATTTTGCGTTCAAAAACCAGAGATTAAGTTATCTACACCATGAGCTCTCTTGTGCACTTGAAATGAAAGTTGTGTCTTTCAGACTGAAAAAGATGTAGCTGAGTGGGTATATGATACAAGCCTATAAACTTGTGAGTGGATTGGAGAAACCGAGTTGTTCACTGTCTCTTTCACTACAGGGAGGGGCCTCGCATTATTAAATATGCATAGGCTACAGAGAACGTGGGCAGCCCCCTGAGACACACGTTATAGCAGGGCAGAAGGATACTTTGGTGCTGTAGCACAAGATTACTGCCCTGTTTCTACAATCCTCCTTAGTCAGGTGCCATGGACTGCCACAGGGTCCTGAATTAGATGTACCTTGAGCTAGCCCGGTAAAACAGTTCTATATTATAAAGCAACAAATAAACTAGGTAGTGGAAACACCTAACTCCTACAAAATTGTGGTTTCCTGTTCATGGGATGCATTTCCAGAAGACATTTTAGAACAAATAAAACAACACACCAAAACAACAGCCACAAGGAAAACAATGCTTACAGCACCAATAAAACATCTACTTAAGCGTAACACCTGGAATCAAGCTTCCTCTCATGTATACACATTCCTCCTGTTGGACTCTATAGAAAGTCAGTCAGAATTTAAACTCAAGTTCTGATCTCTGGTTCTATGGTCATGTTTAATAAATTTTAGCCAAATTTTCTATCATCTGTCATTTTGTTTCCTAAGATCCCCATTTGCAATATAGTTCATATATGCTATTGAGATTAATACTTGGATAAAAGTTACCTGAGGTCTGTTCAGAGGTGTAAGTGTGAGGACTTGCTGTAGAGATCGTAGCTGATATTAAAAAATAAAACAAAACCAACATACGTTACAATAAACCTTAGTGTGAATTTATGTGGTGAAAAGAATAAAGTGTTTCTATAATAAATTCACTAGCACCAGCTACACAGTACATCTGCCAGTCACTTATTCTGTACATTATCATGCTTTTTACAAACAGGACAAAAACCTAAAAATCAGAGGAAGATTCTATTAAAACCAACAAGTCTATGCTAATGTTTTGTCTCTGTGCTTTATTCTAGAATCAAGCAGGGAAAATGAGCCACCCTTTTCTATGAAAACTATAATGCTCTGGATGAATTAATTAGACTGTGGTGCCCTTTCCCTTGAATTCTTCAAATAGTGTTTCTAAGAAAGCTCAGTAGCTTTGTGCACCATTAAACAAAGCACCATGTCCTTTTTTTAATTGCAGTGACTGTGCTGGGATTACAGCAATGCCAAAGACAGCTTCATTTAAACAGCAGTAGCAGCAGTTCTGCAAAGTCCTAAAGATCAGTCCTATAGATGATTATAGAAATCATTTCCACCACAAGCTTTGAAATCCAGACCCAGCAGCAGATTTACCACAATGGTACTCACACAAGAACACACCTCTGCACTCACCTTTCTCTATGACAACCTCATGGTTACTAGTCTGATCATTGAACCACCCTGGGATCTCCACACGGCAGCAGTACGTCCCACTGTCTTCTTCCTTGGCATTCATGATTGTGAGGGACACGTCACCCGCAAGCAGGTTCCCTTTCAACGTATACCTGCTGTCATACTGTACTGTCACCTTCCATCCGTCTGTCCAGATAATGGGCTGATAACACTTTGAAGAGGGGCAGCTGCCACGACCCCAGCACATTGATGTGAGGTCATATGTACTCTTAACACTGTAAAAGCAGGGCACGGTGACATTCTGACCAGCCTCTCCTTTCACAACTGATTCTGATATTGTGGGGCCTGCGGACAAAAAGACAAACAGTTGTTGAGCACAGGGCATGCAAGTGGAAGCTTCTCACACATCTTGCATGACGCTGTACCTCCCATCTTGCAAACACCACCAGGCACTGCTGGGTTAGGTTTTCCATGAATAGATGTGAATCCCAGCAGTGAGGAATAACACTTGGGCAACTGATTGGTTCAGAATGCATCTCTAGCCAGAGAAAGAAGAAAGAAATACACTTTCTGTCGCCCCTGCAGGTAGGCAGAGAGGTAAAGAGAAAATAGAGTTTTGGATCTGCACATCTCTGTGGCATCTCTTTAGCCACGTCCAGTCAGTTATCTTGTTAGTTTCTGCCTTAGATTAGATTTAATCCAAGCCACACATGGAGGAACAGCAGGACATTGACCGTCATTAAAATCATTGTGGGGAAACCCTCCCTCCCTTTCCATGAAAAGCCACTAAAAGGCAGGTTTCATCAGAATGATCACTACTGAATGCATTCCCTTTGTTCTTGCTTAATGCCAGATTTAGACCATTCCTACCAGGAGATATTTTTCAGAGCTTTTCTGAGAGATTTTATACCCTCTTCTTTTACTACCTTATTTTCTTCCCTCATTCTTATGCAGTTTCTAACTTGTTTGTTTCCCATTAAAGGTCATTTTTGACGTTTCCAGAAGGTTGTGTCACTCAATTCAAGTTAGAACAGTGAGACCTAGCAGCCAGCAGCCCCATTCATCACTGTGAAATAGTTTATTTTGCTGTATTTAGACCAATCCAGTCAATATTCCCTTTAGGAGGGTTTTGACAAAAGCTGTGTTAAGTGCCATACAAAATCATTTGTGCTCTGGTGATCCAGTTATAGCCAGCCTGTAGCCACCTTCTTCTAACAGGTTATGCAGCAGGGCTCCTGAGTTGTACATTTCATCTATTTGTACTTCAAAGAAAACTGTCTGCCATATTCTTACTACCACGTATTTCTAACCCAATTCAGTAACATGGGATCATGTGCAAATATTTAAATCTATCTGTATTAACGTTTCAGGGATAGAATTCTCTGCAGCAAGTACAGGAAACAAATTATCTCTATTAAGTCTAGCAGTCTGTAATTAGGAAGGGAGCTCCCCAAGGCATATTTGCCAACATGCACCAGTAGATCACATGCCCTATATGGGCTTGATTGCAATTGTCCCTTGTGAAAAAGTTGTTTTGCCCAGCTCAGTCATTTTCCTAAGCTATTACAGTTAAAAACACTCCGCATGCAGAGATTTTGCCACAATAGCGCACTAGAAACTAATCTCTGAAACTAACGTATTTTGTTTAATATAAAACAGCAAGCTTGAAATGAATCTCATCATAAAAGGCTTTATAAAGAACTACAAGGAACAATATCTGTGACATAACTTTTCTGTCTGCTGAACTTATCCTACCACCACCTGGCTGCCTATACTACTACCACCCTGCAACCTGTTTTTTTAGTGCTATTGCCTTTAACAATATTTTCCCAGAACAGAAAAGAGAATTAAAAAGGAATTATTATCAAAACAAAAAAAGGAGAAATTATCTATTTGTTCCAATAAAATTCCATATTGGCTAAAAACCACCAGAAGCCACAGTTGACCTTTACTCTGTTTTCCTAAGCAGTCCCCTTCACAAGGCCAGTTGAAGTGAAATATCCATTTTACATGTTTTCTCAAATGATTTAAAGTTCTCTGCTCATCTCAGATTGTAATTACCTAAAAAACCCAAAAGATAATTCAATAATAAGACTAGCAGGAACATCTTTAAAACCATCATACATACCCTCGATATCATTTTGCTTTAAAAAGGAAATAAGACTAAGAAGATACTGAGCCACAGTGACAAAGTTCTATCAATAACACAAACATGCAGCTTCTGTGCCACATGGTCACCCTTCCGTTGTAACACAACATTGCAGCCCTCAGAAACACTGATGCATGTTAACCCCATCCAGCTCCACCTATTCACTTAGACCCACTTAGTTACCTGTCAAGAGGATCAGAAGAACCCAGTTTATGCAGAAACAAGATGACATTGTGGCTGAAGATGAGGAACAACACTCCTGATGACCCTTTGGACATTCAAGAAAAGTTATCTTCTTCACAGACTTCTGGTTTTACTCCTTACTGTGTCATTTTCAGCCACAAATGCCCTTTTAGTCTAATCCGGATTGCCTTTCCTGTGGTTAGTCTGATAGTCTCTAGCAGCACAGGCAAGGACTGCTGCTGGTGGCAGTGTCCACAACTGAACTGTTGCTGACTGTGGTTTGACTAAAAGGTTAAGATACTTTGCAGCACTTCAGAAATCTACTTCTCATTTTTTTCCAGATCTGTCTGATTACAGTAGATGAAACTGTTGTCAGCACCACTGAGCTGACACAGCACTCAGTAACCAATTGCCCCATACTGCCTCCCCTGCCTATGTTTGCCATAGCAGACAATTTGGATAAGAAATTACCCAGGCTATGTAAGGCTGTGGTACATGGAAAGAATTTGGCAAAAACAAGTTTCTTAGGACAAACTACCGAAGTACGTAATCATAAGTTTCTGGTTCTAACAGATGCAACTCAAAGCATCTTTGTAGGCTAGAATTTGGTATTACTGAAAGGCTGTTCTACTCTTGCACAGTTGTAGCCCAACAGAGCCAAGTCTTTTTTCATTTGACTCTTAAAAATTCTGTCTGCATCTGAGCTTTTGCAATATAAAGTAAAACATGCAGAATACACGGGACACTTCAAAAGCAATGTGGAAACCATATCACCCTGGGCCCAAGACTCACTGATAAAATGTTGCCGAAATACAGCTTTTGAGAAGTGGCGTTCCTTGGCCACTCTGTCTCTGGATTACCTAGCTGTTCTTGAGGACATCATGCCTTTTCATGTTGCTTGGATTAGAAACACAGCTGTGATCAAGTGTGTTTGATCTAGGGCCAACAAGCGTTCTTTGCTGAAGCAACTAACCTACCTCACGCTGTTTTATACATACAGAATTAAGTCCTAAAGCAGTAACTTGTTATCAACAACTGCAATAGCAGAGATGCTTCCAAAAGCATACCCAAAACCATACATGAAGCTAGAATCAGAACCAACAAAGCTGTGTTGTCTGTCTACCTTACATGAGAACAGAGTCACCAAAGTGACAGCTTCTTTAAGTGAAAAGGAGGAAAACAAGGGATCGAAGTAGCTGGGAGATAGACATCAGCAATATACTTGTAGGAGAGAACTGAAAGGAAGGATAAAGGGGGATTTTTGCATGTGGTGTCTGGAAGGAGGACTCTTTAAGAAAACTCTTCCTCTGCTCCTCGTGTTTGGGGAAACAGAAACTGCAGATAAGTGATAGAGGAACAATTCTAATCATTAACAGCCATAATAGTGCATGGCACTGGCTGATGAACTCCTGGTGGTTCAGTGTGTGACACCTGCAGACCAGGACACATCCATTCTGCCAGTTATATGCAATAACATGCAGTGTGCACAGGTCCACATGTATTCTTCTTCCACACGGGCCACATATGAGCTCTGAAATAATAGGGTAGGAAAACAAGGAAAGTTATCCCAAAACTCTGCCTGAGCCCATTTTATTCACTTCACCCAGGTTGTTTTGTTCATACAATAGTCTACAGTAGTTTGGGTGCTGTCTGTATCCCCAGGAAAGCCATTCTGGTCACATAAGAGAATGTGATACCTACAGGGCAACAGTTAACCCACTTGCTCACTTGCTTTAGATTTCACCTCACAGTCCATACACACAGTATACACACAGTATACACACAGTATGCTAGAGATTGGAAGGGACCTCGAAAGATCATCTAGTCCAATCCCCCTGCCGGAGCAGGAACACCTAGATAAGGTTACACAGGAATGTGTCCAGGCGGGTTTTGAATGTCTCCAGGGAAGGAGACTCCACAACCTCCCTGGGCAGCCTGTTCCAGTCTTCCGTCACCCTCACTGAGAAGAAGTTTCTTCTCAAGTTTAAGTGGAACCTCTTGTGTTCCAGTTTGTACCCATTACCCCTTGTCCTATCATTGTTTGCCACTGAGTAGAGCCTGGCTCCATCCTCGTGACACTCCCCCTTTATATATTTATAGACACTAATAAGGTCACCCCTCAGTCTCCTCTTCTGTAAACTATAGAGACCCAGCTCCCTCAGTCTTTCCTCATAAGGGAGATGCTCCACTCCCTTAATCATCTTCGTTGCCCTGCACTGGACTCTCTCCAGCAGGTCCCTGTCCTTGAACTGAGGGGCCCAGAACTGGACACAATATTCCAGATGGGGTCTCACCAGGGCAGAGTAGAGGGGAAGGAGGACCTCTCTCGACCTACTAACCACCCCCCTTCTAATACACCCTAGGATGCCATTGGCCTTCTTGGCCACAAGGGCACAGTGCTGGCTCATGGTCATCCTGTCGTCCACTAGGACCCCCAGGTCCCTCTCCCCTACACTGCTCTCTAACAGGTCGTTCCCCAACCTATACTGGAACCTGGGGTTGTTCCTGCCCAGATGCAGGACTCTACACTTTCCCTTGTTATATTTCATCAAGTTATTCCCTGCCCAACTCTCCAGCCTGTCCAGGTCTCGCTGGATGGCAGCACAGCCTTCTGGCGTGTCAGCCACTCCTCCCAGCTTAGTGTCATCAGCAAACTTGCTGATAGTACACTCAATTCCCTCATCTAAATCGTTGATGAATATATTAAATAATACTGGTCCCAGTACTGACCCTTGAGGCACTCCACTAGTTACAGGCCTCCAACTAGACTCTGCCCCATAGACTACAACTCTCTGGCTTCTCTCCTTCAGCCAGTTCACAGTCCACCTCACTACCTGATCATCCAGACCACACTTCCTCAATGGAAAGCCTTGATATAATCTCTGAGTTTCTACTTGCCTGTTTTCCAAGTTCCTGTTTTCAGTTTGTGCAAGAAGTGAGCACTATTTCTGTAGAAAATGTGCCATCAGCTTTTTCATGCAGCCCTTTTAAGCAGATGCTCATTTTTTCTTGACTCAGAGCACAGAGTCAGATCATACTTTGTGAAAATAACACCAAAGCAAAACATTAAATATTGGAATAGGCTTAAAGCATTATTGAAAACATCTTTTTTTCGCACTATTTTAAAGCCATATCATTAAATAACTTATTCTTCTTCCCCCCCCCAGATGAATAGAGCTACCAACTTTCCACTTTAACCCACTGAGGACACATTTGGCTTCTCTGTATCAAGAAACTTGTGGAACTTTTCAAGTAACTGTACTACTTGTTAGCTCTGTGCTTGTTCAGATAGTGTAAGAGCAGGGCTGGGCTTTTTCTTTTCCTTCCTTTTTTTTTTTTTAATTAAGAGCCTACAAAGTGCTGACATCAACTTTCTCTCATCAAGTTTCATAAGCATATATAATCCAACACATACTGCATATGTTAACATTTCTGAAGCAGAACACTTCAGATGTTATCCTGTCCAAAAATAGAATCAGGATTTGCTGAGGGAAGGAAAGATCATCGGGAGCAAGTTAATTAACACACTGGAGAAAAGAATAGTTACAAACAAATTTGCTACTCAGTCACATCATCCTGCAGCATTTGAAATGCCATTTCCTGAGACTGACTCCACTGCAGCTCCCAACCACTGTTTTCCAAAACCAAAGTTGTAATAGAAAAAGTGACAACTATCATTGCTTTGATGGTTGACAATGGAAGAAAAAGTCCATGTTTTGGCTGAAAAAAGCCCTGGAAGCCTCCCACAGCTTTCCAATGTTTGCCTTAAACATAGAAAAAGGATAGTCTAGAATAAAGAAATTATTCATGAAACCTTTTTAAAAATGAAAGCAGCTTTGAGTATTCTTTAAATGACACACTCCTCAATTACCTCAATGGTTTCACAAAGAAGCTTACTGTAATGCTTAGCTGCTGACAGGACCCAGCTTGGGTAGTATTTTGGTACCCAGGCCTACAAATTTATTAAAAGCATAAAAATTAGACAAATATCAACAGAAAATCACTGATCATTTATGACAGTTCTTTTTGAATGGGGAAGCTAAAAGGACCATGACAAACTTATCCTGGAGGCACTAAATGTTTCTTTGGATCTTCCACATGAAAAAACATAGCAGACAAGTAGATAGGAAATCAATTTTGCTCACGTGCACTTATTTTAGTTACCTACAAGCAATACAAATTATAGCTAGTTCAGAGAGAAGGAAGGAAGGAAACAGTAGTGGTTGAGTAAAGGACAGAAGTGCTAACTTTGTAGAATTATTTATACATTTCTAAAAAAACCTTACTTTCTACTTCCTGTTACTTGCACTTAAAATAGCAGATGATGTCCTCCAAGGAGTCATAAACATACTTTAGTTCATCTGCACTGAGCTCAATCCCTACGACCTTTTGCCTGCCCATTTAAGTAACATTTCTGAAAACAACAAAATTACCCAATGAAAATGATTCTATGATCCTATACTATGGTGTTAACATGACAAAAAGATGGAGGTAAGATTTCCCTGACAGGAAAGGCAGGGTAAAGAAGCCATTTCTTCACTGTCAAGTCATTCTTTTCCTCTTGCTATAGAGGGGCTGATTAAACTCAAATGTTTTTTAAACACAGTTGATGTGGATTCCACTTGATGGAGTACTTGCAGGCTCTTTCAAACTCCTAAGTTCTCAATGACTATAAAGGCTAATTATCTAGCCAGACTTTTCTTCCCGAGAAAAACACTTAGCAGGGCACAGGGCTCACCTGAAAAGCAAATACAAAGCACCTGTACTGCAAAATGATTCACTTCATGAAGGTATCTTAACTATGGAGGAAATGTCAGTATATGCATCTATGTGTAAAAGCCAAGGTAGACATTTTTGTAAACTCAAGACTGGTTATGAATTAAGAAAATTAAAACCCAATTAATTTTAATTCATTTAGTTGTTCAGATTCCTGAGAAGTGTGTCGCTATAAGGCAAATTATATCACCTGTGATCATCATGGCTTAATTCCACCTGGCAATTAAGTCACAGCTGGTTCACTTCCCTCTACCCTGACCCCTTCAAGTAGAATGGAGAGGAAAATAAAACCAAAAATAAAAATTAAAACCTATCAGTTGAGATAAGAGCATTTAATAATTAAAATAAGGTATAATACTACTAATAATGGTGAAAAGGGAAACAGCAGAGAGATAAGACAAACTCCACAACAAAGCAAACAACAGTAATGCACAATACAGCTGTTCAGCACCCACTGACCAATACCCAGCCTGTCCCTGAGCAGCAATCCATGGCTCCCAGCCAAGTCCCTCCAATTTCTGTACTAGGCATGACATTCTATGGTATGGAATATCCCTTTGGATAGTTCAGCTCAGGCGTCTTGGCTGTGCTCTCTCCTAGCTTCCTGTGTCCCTCCCCACTGGCAGAGAATGGGAAACTGAGAATCCATGATCAAGGTACAAAGGACTTGACAATGACTAAACCATAGGTGTGTTACCAGCATTGTTCTCAGACTAAAGCCAGAACACAGCACTGCACCAGCTACTAGGAAGAAAATTAACTTTCTCCCAGCTGAAACTAGGGCAGTAATAAAGAAATTCTTAGGTTCTCTTTAGTACAGTTATATTACGACCAAACCAGAAAGGAACAGATTTTGCAGACTTTACACTGATTTTAATACTGAAGTACACATTCCTGAAAAGATCCTCTGATACTGTAAACAAATACACTTATTTGGAATGGAGGAACTCTCGGCTGCAGTTCGTCTCAGATCCTTTATTTGCTTCCACACTATAAAGCAATTGACAAAAAAAAAAAAAAAACATACCCCAAAAAACCAGAAAGTGACAAGTGAAAGTACAACAGAAGCTAACTTTAATCTGTGGCTACCACCTCACATGATGTATTTAACAAAAAGTATACATTTTGGTTCTACCAATAACCACACAGTTCACAAAACAAACATTTTCAGCTGCCTAGTCAGTCACGACCTCCAGCAGGTGTACAATGCTCTGTCTGCTTGTACAGCAGCAATGCATACCTTCAGAATCCATTGTGCCTCTCACTACAATGAGCTCAAAAAAGTGGGTTTTTCATGTCATTTCATCGATAATGCTACACATAGCTGCGTCTTTGTCTAAAACCTGATCTCTCTTGCTACCAGAACGCTCTCTCTGCTTTTCATTGTGTCCCATACAGTTGTTGCCATCACCAGGATCCATTGGTTCCACTTTCACTCTCAGTCCTCCCTCTGAATGAGGCAGATCATCAGGCAAGGAAGCCAGGCAGTTCTGAATCATCTCTACAACTCGTTCCAAGTGCTTCTGAAACCGCTCTGCTGTTTCCAAACGCTGCCGTTTCTGCACCTCCATCATGACTCTCAGTGTCTCCCTAGCTTGGTGAGGGCGATACTCATTTATAAGATGATGGACATGAACAAAAAGCAGTTTCAAGTCTTCCAGTTTCTCCTCTCTTTTTATGCTCCCTGGACTCCTTATCAAGATATCCAAGAGGTCCAAAAAGTTGACCAGGATGGACATATTAAGTTTTCTTAATTCCTTCTTGTGGTCAAACTGCATTGGATGCAACCGTTCAATACCCTGGCTCTCCAAGGGTCGAATGATCAGATCATCACATTGAAACTGATTACCAAACATCATGTAACTGTCTTTCACTGGTGGAGGTGGCTTTGGAGCCAGGCCTTTACGGATGTTTTCATCAGTGTATTCTTTTATGTACTGCATTGGAGGTGGAGGAAGAGCACTCACTTGCTGAGGTTCACCCATTTCTGACAGATGAAAATACCTAAGGAAATGTCCCGAGAAATACACATTAAACAACTTGTGTGACCACCTTATTGTACGAATAGAAACAAAAGCAATATAAGGGAGAAAAATGAGCCAGAAGAAAGCCATTTCAATGCACAAAGTACAAGAAACTGAATAAATCCACACCAGCTTTTCACTAAGGTATGCCTTCAGCAGGATTAACTTCACCAGAGGCACATAAAGCGTTCATTTCCTGAACCACGACAGAGCAGCCCGGGAAGACCCCTTCCCCAGGCTTGGTACGACAACATCACGCCCCGCGACAGAAGGAGCCGCGCAGGCCAGCGGCGGGCACGCATCGCCCTCAGGGGAGGCGGCGCCCCGGGCCCACAGTCGCCGCCAGCCTCCCGTTCTCCCGGCCGAGAAGAGCCAGACTAAGCTAGGCCAGACCGGGCTCCGGGAAGGCCCAAGCCCTGCCGCAGGTTTCTCCCGGCCACAGACGAAGACAAAACAGCCTAGGTCGCGCTACGGCAAAACCCCACCGGCGCCTGACCACGCACCGCCGCACGATGCAGCCCCGCTCGCAGCCCACGGACAACCGCCCGTCCTCGCCTACCCGCCCGGCTACCCTCAGCGCGGCCGCCGAACCGCCACTTCCGGCCAAAGGCCGCTTCGCCTCCCCTCCATTGGCTCGCAGGCATCCCGGAGGCACTTTTTGATTGGTCCTTCCTAACGCCGGTCAGAAGCTTGCTCCACTCAGCGCAGGGGCTCCCTCTGGAGGCGGTGCCAAGCGCGGCCGGGCGGAGGGCACGCTGTATTGATGCTGAGCGGTGGAGAGTGGTGGAGAGTGGTGCAGGTGGGGTCGGGCTCTGCGGTGGCCACATCCCTACTATATCCCACAGCTGATGAGGTTCCCCCAAAGGCCTGTAGTGGCGAGAGCCGTGCGGACCTGGCCCCCCTCCGAGAGTTCCCCGCACCGCTGAAATACTGTAGTGGAGCGCTGTGCGCAGTTCTGGTGTCCGCAACATAGGAAAGATGTGGGGCTGTTGGAGCAAGTCCAGAGGAGGGCAAGAGGGTCATAAGAGAACTGGAGCACCTCCCATGTGAAGACAGGCTGAGAACATTGGGTTTGTTCAGCCTGGAGAAGAGAAGGCTGCATGGAGACCTCAGAGCAGCTTTCCAGTATGTGAAGGTGGTCTGTAGGGATGCCAGAGGAGACCTCTTCATCAGGAATGTAGTGACAGGACAAGGGGTAATGGGTTCAAACTTAAACGGGAGATTCAAGTTAGATAAAAGGAAGTTTTTCCCTGTGAGGGTGCTGAGGCGCTGGCACAGGGTGCCCAGAGAAGCTGTGGCTGCCCCATCCCTGGCAGTGTTCAAGGCCAGGTTGAACACGGGCTTGGAGCAAGCTGCTCTAGTGGAAGGTGTCCCTGCCTGTGGCAGGGGTTTGGAACTGGGTGAGCTTTAAGGTCCCTTCAATCCAAACAATTCTATGATTCTAAATAGCTTTTGAGTGCCTGCTGCGTTCCCTGACTACACTACGACAGTAACAAACAGCTGGGCTCCACTCCTTTCATTGAAGATTTGGTTTAGACGGAGTTGAAGAACTTTCGTGGATTTCAGTTTTCCACGGTGTGGATGGTGGGAGCTGGGGTTCCTGATGGCATCGCCTTTGCACGGATTGCTCTCTGGAATGGACATCAGTAAGGGATTTTTGACGCTTAGGCACGTTTGTCCCGTTTCCTCTCCTCCTCAGTAGATGGCAGCAACGGCCTTTGTCTGGCGGGGCCGCGCTGCGCGCACACGCGGCACCATCGACAGCCTTGCAAAACTGGTATTTCACCAAGAAAAGAGTCTGGACCGAATGAGAATCGCTTTGGATCCTGTTAATTATTTCCGAAATGGTGCAAACAAGATCCAGAATAGTCAGGTTTGTTTGATTAGAAGACCTGAAAACCCGTACAGCTTGCATTTCACTGAATAGCTGGGTATTTAAACACTTCAAACAACACTCTGCAACTGACAATGAGTACAACCCTGCCTGCAAAGTAGGCTGATCTTATTTCATTTGTAAGCAAAACATATCCTGGGGAGGAAATGAGCCCCTTGGGACATTTGTTCTCGGAATATGTCGTATCTGGTCCATTGGAAGCAACTTGAGTGAACCTGCTGAAGAAGTCTTTCCCATTATGAAGTTCAATGCCCTTGTACTTTGGCAGTGCTGTATAGTATTTACACGTTTTACATTACATTGCTGGTGACTTTGTTACATTCTTAGTCTCATATCTCTTAATCTCATAATAAAGATTTTTCCTTTTCTTTGTATTCATAGTATATGCTCTGAAAAAGATTAAAAATTAAACCCAACACAAGTTATGAGTAGTTAATATTGATTAGTGAACTCTAAATATTACAGCCACCACTGTGATTCAGCTGCTGTTGCTGCTTTACATGGTTGATGTCATTAGTGTGATTATAGTTTAGCATTTATCCACATATATCTGTATGTGGATATGACCTATGCTAAGTTTTCAAACACAGGCACAAAGGAGGTTTTTCTTGCCATTTGGTAATGACTGTAGGGAAAATTGGCAGTAGGTTGATCTGGGCTTAATCTGTATTTGCCAATAGTTTCTAGACTGTCAGATTGGATGCAATCTGGTATCTGACGTGATATCTTCATACTTTTTGCCTTACTTCCACTTAAAAAGTGAAACAAAGGTCCTTACATTAAGGATTTTTTTGTGTGTGTGAATTGATCTAGTGTTCTTTTCAGAAACACATCAATATGGACTGAAATGTCACGAGTGTGAATGGGTTCCTTAGCCTCAGGAGGTTGGGTACAGAAAGCTCTTATTCTTTTACATAAATAAATGGGTGACCACGGTTGGCATCACAAAGAAGAAGAACTGTAACAGAGTAAAGTGGTGTTCAGTTTTCATCATTTCAGCACTGGACCTGGGTTAACCATCCCTTTGGAATGCAGGAGTTGTGCTAGTACATGATCTGTTAGTAAGAGCCACCTTAAGAAAACTGGAAAGCAGAATAGGTCATTTGAGTGCCAAATAAATATTGCATGCTTTAATTGTTTTTAACAATAAAGACTTACAAACCCGAACAGGTTAAAGAATTAAGAAGTTTTAAATGTTGCCACCTGTCACCACTTTCCTACCATGGATATGGAACTTAAGGTCTCCACAGAGTGAAGGGGCACTTCTGGTGTAGGCACTGAAGTGGGTCTCTGGTAGTCTCCCATGCCACAGGTTTGCTCTTTGACAACAACCAATCATTCGGACTCTCCATATTAAGCCACAACCACAGTTGCAAAAGACTCAAAAAGCTATATGAAGTCTTTGGGGATCAGCAGGACGATTTGAGACCTTTAATCTGCATTCACAAAATCAAAAACACTTCACCACATTGCTTCTTTCATCAGCTGGTGATCTTTTCAGTTGAGAGTCTAAACAGCTCAGAGAAGTACTCCAGCATGGAGATGTAGATTGTATGAAGGCACATAAGCATGGTTTTCAAATACAGGCAAGGCTGCAGTTCCATGCTGCAACTGAAGTTTTCTGCTTTGGAAAGGGTGATCTCATTCCTTCACCTCCATCCCCTAGTCTTTCCTACTGCTCCCACTCTCCTTTCTTCCTCCAGCCTCCACTTCTGGCTGTGCAGTCATTTCTTCTCACTACTTCATACCATCAGCTTGAGGAAGTGGATTGCAAAGTAAACTGAAGCAGCTCCAAACCCCACAGAAAACATTACTGTAATTTTTGTGGATTATATTATGAGCTCTTCTAGTGAGTTAGATCATTGTGCTATTGTGAGCATCACGGAAAGCTTTGGAAAGAGGAGAGCTTAGAGGGAGAAGAAAGGAAGGAGGTCAGGGAGACAGTGAGGGAATGGTACTCCTTGTTTCTGTGGCAGCAAGCACTTATCTTGTCTCAAATCATCTTATTACATCATTCTGTGAAAGACAGGCAAAGAATAGAAAGCACCACCTCCAGACATGCATGAGAAAACCCATGTGGCAGGAGGTACTAACACACCTTTGGGTTTATTGGACTTTCCAGACTTTTGCTTTCACATTCTTTTAACAAGAGCTGAACTCAATTCTCTAGTGCCTTGCACTGAGTGAACTGTGCAGCAAGGATGGAAAATGCTGTGGCTTCAAACAGTAGAAGGCAGTGGAGGGCCAAGCACTTGGTTTTTGTGGTTTTTGCATGATCTCTGTGATATTCTGGAGTTATTTTCCCAGTCTGTATGTAATGGCCAAGACAGAGGGGATATCATAGTCATAGAATCATTTAGGTTGGAAAAGACCTTTAAGATCATCAAGTCCAATTAATCATCAAGTCCTAACCATTAACCCAGCACTGCCAAGTCCACCACTAAACCATGTCCCTAAGCATCCGCAAATACCTCCACTCACAAATACCTCATCCACTTCCCTGGGTTAGTGTTCAGCATATTGCAGGGAAAGACAAGAATCTGACAAAAGCATCTCTGCCCTCCACAAAATGAGTGTGTCACAGGAAGAACTAAGGATGGGGAAAGGGAAAAAAACCCATATAATGTCAGCTACTGAGAGAAGAAAAGAGGGTTTCAAGTCTCATTCTTGGCAGCATGGCTGAGTCTCAGAAGACCCGTGGATGACCCTTTCTAGCCTGTATTTCAGCTCTTTTCTGAAATAAGGACACTGACCAGTACAAGCCTACAACTGATAATACAGCAGAATTCCTGCAGCATCTCCAAATTGTGGAAATGAACCTGGACACCCCTTCAGCAGCAGGCAAATCAATACAATAATATTGTCGGCCTTAAGGACACAACATCTTAATTTACAGTTCTAGTTAAGTTTGTTTTGCTCTTCTTCATAACTAATTTGAGGCAAATTGGCCTGTTTCATTATCAGGCATTCCAGTTCTGTTAATTCAGCAGTAGTGTGTACAGTGTGTGCCAGTGCAGTATGCTAACTTATTTTAACAGAATTTGAATCCAAGCATAGTAAATACAAACCCCATTTTCAAGCATGGTCTTAGAACAGCACTGCTTTCTTCAGTGCTAGAACATGTTTCTTCCATTTTTGATTGCTATTGCACTCTAAATAGTAAACAGAATGGAATTCAGTTCCAGTCTCTTCTTGGGTTTAGACTAAGTGTTACATCTCACAGCCTAGTGATTGTTAACAGGCTTCACTGCAGGATATGCAAGGGAGGAGGGGAAGAGAAAAGGAGCCTGTTGGGAATGAAGGGGACTTAAGCAAGCTTTATGTCTCCATCTGCTGTGCTTAATTCCCATCTCCCTGTCTCCTGCTGTGGCTTTGGGAATTAGTGAATTTGCAGTGCAGTGCTGTGCTGCCTTTTCTTTCTGACTCCTCCAACTAAATATCAGATGCAGCCTATTGCTGCACCTACTAATGTAGGAAAGAAGTTTAATGTTCCCATCATGTAAAAGTTGGGGCACATCTTCAGTGCATGTGACAATTGAACTGTTTCTTGCTACTATTACCAGGCTGAAACAGATTCAAATCTCAGCACAGAGCCTGCATGATTATCCAGCAATGAAATATGTTAATAAATTGACGTGGCTCAAAATCCAGGCACATTTTAATAGAATCAGCCAACACTTTCCTATGCTCACAGTCTTGATGGTGATTCTAGAAGCAACCCCTTACCTGATTTTTAAGCCAGACATTAATGCTGGGTCTATACTTGGTAACACATGTGTAGTGACTGCCTATGCTAGCTTGCAAATGAGTATGTCCCAAAAAAAGTGTCTTCATGGCATGGAGAAGTAATCCATATGCAGCCATCAGCATCTTGGGTAGCTGCAAACATGTCTTATTGCCAGAATAAACTGTGGGGTTTGCAGCACTGCAGTTTTGCCAGCAGTGTAAGTCTTGCCTTTGTCTTCAGAAGGAAATGGTAACAGACCAGAACCACGATAGGCAGACACTACAGAAAGGAGCTGGAACAAATTCCCAGTTTTTGTATGACCTGATGAAACTATGGGTTGTTTTTTTCTCTTTCTGCATTTCTGCTTAAGAAAGAAAAGCTGAGCAAAGGATTATTTGTACCTTCATCACAGATGAGCCTGTCCTAACCCTGTGTAAGCTCACCAGTTTAAGACATGTTCTCTATGTTACTGCCAGCATCAGTAAGCCTGAGAATGATTCGCTTCAAGCATTCAAGTTATAGATAATTCACTGCATCCTCCTAGCAGATGCTCAGAACAAGGCATCTACTTTCCCAGGGCTACCAAAATGTTCACAGGAGAATCTTCCTCTGGTTCTACAAGAGCAACCCCCTTGGTCACTGGGAGCAGTGTGAGTGGATTCAGAGGTGCAGTTGTAAGACCTACATGGAAGCTGGATGCATCTGGCTCGTAAAGACCAGGCTAATTCTTCCCTTTTCCTGCAGCTTTCTGTCTTGTTCTTTGGATCTACTGGAGACATGTTTATTGGGGTGATAATGAACTGCCAATGCAGCAAGACAGCTGAGTAACCTAAATAGAGTTTCTCACACTCTAAAAAAGCAAAGTGGTGAAATGTGTTGAATTCTGGAAGCTTGGAAATTGAATGATAATCATCATACTAGTGAACAGGAAGAGCTGGCACCCAGGCAGTAAACCTGACCTAAATATTACACATGATAGAAGTATACAGGTTGTTTTATGAGAGAGAAGATATGGTTGCAGCTTTCCGGTCTGTTTTTTTTTTTTTTTTTATGAAAACAAGAAATATCTATATTTAGCTTTATAAATTTCTCTGCCGCCTTCAGGACATAAGCATTGGTATCAGAGCAGGATGTGCGGGTGGGGAGATTTCCACAGTCTGCAGCGAAAGAGGTGTGAACTGCATAATCTGGGTAAATCCCCTAAGAAAAAATCCAATCCCTGAATTAACATTTTCAGAGCAGAAATAGAGCAATTTGCAGGAAGCAAGGGAAGAATACAGGTGATGAAAAGAAAAGAAAGGAGCCCACTGAGGCCACAGTTGATAACAACAACTTTCTCTATAACCTCAATTTGTCCGGCACACAGGAGTATTTAGTGAACCTGGCAGCTCAAACTTGAATCTGAGACTGGATATTTCAGATTTTCCTGCATATGGGTGGAAAAGCATCAAAGGACACATGGTAGCAGGCTTTATGAAAGCATTTTAGCAGGGAAGATGTAGGATAGCTAGAAAATTCATGAGGCTTTGTCTCCTCATCTTAAGGGATAAATTTACAGTGGCTTTAAGATACTTAGGACAGTTATATTGAATTCCTTTCCATTTAATTCATATTGCATCCAATACATGCAATACACAGTGATCAGAAGTCTTGAACAAAAGAAGTTTGATTGTATGTTCAGTGCATCACTGCACTGTCATACAAGGTCAGGTTCCAGAAAGAAGATTCCTGTATTAGGGTATATCCCAGCCCACCCAAGGAGCCCTTTCAGGAAGGCTATGTTGTTTGTGTGTGGAGTTCTACAGACTTCTCACATCTTCCAGCTCTGCAGCCAACTTGACAAGGGGTGTATTTCTACCTAACTATATAGTTTTATATTTATAGACATTAATAAATATATTAACAATATAATAAAATATATTAACTATAAATATATAGTTAATATATTTATTAACTATAACTGTATATTAACTATATTAACACTATATTAGATTAACTATATTAACTATATAGATATATCATTAATATATATATTAACTATATAGATACATAGTTAATATATATATTATCTCCTGCTTTACTGTAGAAGGATCCTGAAGCCCTTAAATGACTGAGGCTTTTGTTTATATAACCCTTGGTTTAAATGGGTTATAACCAGTTAGTCACCTGGGTGGATGATGACCTATAATTTATGTCAACAGTTATGTCTTGAAAGCAACATTTTCTTTTAAAATTGGGCAAGAAATTATGAACTTTGAAATTAAATAGAATTCAAATACACATAAGCAGTTACTGTCTCATAAATGTATAACTAAATATGAAAACAATTCTTAGGCCATATGTTTTTGTATATACATGTCAACCTGGCCATATATTCATTAGACTATTCTGGTTTTGGCTTGCTACACTTAAATATTTGTATGTTTGCTACACATGGGCTTTGGGATTAAAGTGAAAAAGGAACATGAAGGGGTAGATCTGTGGCAAGAGTGGATACAAAAATAAGTCAGTCCCTACCTTTCTCCCCACTTCAACAATGGAGAGTTACCAGTTGATAAGAATACTGCAAAACAGAGACAGTTAACAGCTTGCGCTGAAATCAACTCCTGTGTTTCTATTAATGGCATCCAAATCTGGCTGTGTTCATTTGTTTCCTTCCTTATGGTCATTCTTAATTGTTTCCCCAGTCTAATACCTTACCTGGCCCATCATCTGGTTGAACTCACCATGGAAATCTCAGAATGGCTCATCTCGCTTGCTAAACCCTGCCAGGTCTAATGTAACTACCAGATTCTCTATCACTCTGGGCCAAAATCTTTTATTATTTTCTTACAAATATGTGTGTCTTTCTACATGTGTTGTATCAAATCTGTACCTTCACATTCACAGCAGCTCAGCCTGTTCAGTTCTCCCACATGCAGAGCCAGATCTTGCTTGCTCCTTCTTTCTTGCTTGTCTTGACCCTTGCAGCATCTTCCCGTCAGACCTCGTACAACACGTAGATTTGTACCATGTTTACACCAAATAAAGCACAGTTGCTAAGCCCCCTATCTGAACATTTGATCCAGTCACTCTCCTCTTCATGTCCCTTCGCTAACTCATTGCTTATCACATGAAGAAATCAAGCTGCCAGTCACTACATTCAAAGAATTTCTTAACTCTCCCCCCACTACTTACCACCCTGATGAATCTCTTCTCCCCCCCACATCCTCTCATCTCCAGCAGCCCTGCTCCCCTCAGAGGTCTACGTGTTGGCTTTTCATCTCTTTGCTGTCCTGCATGCCTTGTTTTTTCTGCAGAGCTGCAACGTCACACCCTTGCATTTCTATTTATATTCAATTTTCTGAGAAGATGTGTACATCTCTGCCAACAGACTGCAAACCCCCTTGGCACAAGATACAGAGACTTTTCAGAAAGTCCTTAACATGTTAATAGTTTTTGTGAAGAAGAGACTAGAAAGAGTAACATAGTCCTAAGTAAGTGTTCATAGCTAAAAATGCAATGACGAGACAAACTGTGTTATAGATTTGTGTGTACTCACAACAATCAACCAAATACTGTCAAGATCAAGAGCCTTTGGGGGGATTCACTGTTGCTAGCATGGTGAAATTCATACAGTTTGTCAGGGCACGCATTTTGTCCGTGTTTTGGCTTATTAATTACAAGAAAGGATCTCTGAGCATAATTTAAACCAGCAAATTCTCAAGTGTGTGAGAAGTGATGTGTATACAAATGTCGCCCTATATTTTAGGGGTGCAAGAACTTAAACAAGGTCTGGAAGTATCTGAATAGCTGCTGCCTACACAGACAGCAATTTTAGAAAACTCAGCAGACTCTGATTTTTTTATATATATGCATAAGGCAAACTGTAGAATTGGGAAATTTGGCCTGAGTATTGATCCTAGTCTACACATTGATATGAAATCCCCCTTGACAGCAGTGACTATTTTTCAGGAGATCACAGACTTGTGTCATCTTTCTTGTTCAACCACAAGAGTTCCTTGGAACTCAGTCACTCTGCCAAGAAACAAAACAGCTTTGTTAGACTTGTGCATGACAAATGTTTCAGAGAAAGCAGCATCTCGTCTTCAGCAAGAGCACCATATAGAGATAGAGATGCATACAAAGGGATCAACCGCCCAGCAACTTGTTTGTCCTTGTTTTGGTTCCATTATGCAGCATCACCTTTAGCAAATTCTCTTACAGATCTGTATGTCAAGTGCTATCTTTAAATTGTATTTTTATGGCAAATGCAGGTTCTCAATTAGCATTGAACAAAATTGGTAAGGAATATTTGATGATCCATGGGACATGCTGCTTGAACATGCTGCCTGAACAATATAACATAGAACAACAAGGAAAGGATATGCCAGTCCTTTTTTGGAAAGGGATAACCAATACATTCTATTGAGAAGTATAGTTCCCAAGCTTGTCTATGATTTGCCTTTTAAAATCTGAGTCTTCATTTAAACAGTTTGCAATTCTGATTTTTGCTCAGATTTAGTTTTCCTCATGAACTAAATTTAGTAAAGTGTCTTTTTTGGAGCTCGCAAAGAGTTCTAGAAACACAACAGCACTACAAAGCTACCTCCTTTTACCCTAATGCTATGTTAAACTAAAGCCAAAAGTCAGCACTGATGAATAATTTATACTGGAACAGTTTTCAGAAACACCAAACTAATGAAAACTCATTGCAGTTTCCCTGCACTCCACCAGACTCCATCTCTCCAAACCTCAGTAGCATCACCAATACAATTATACATCACTAATTAAAAAAAGCATACACGAAATATTAAAAATTAAAAAGCAGAGAAAATGAATTGCATTTGTTTTAAAATTTAACAGTGCTGTTGTGCTGACTCCATTAGTACATGCTATTTTTTTATATAATTCTATATTTAGCCTGGTGCAGACTGCCCTGA
Source organism: Pezoporus flaviventris (assembly GCF_033815535.1). Lineage (NCBI taxonomy): Eukaryota > Metazoa > Chordata > Aves > Psittaciformes > Psittacidae > Pezoporus > Pezoporus flaviventris. The sequence goes on along the minus strand of NW_026892571.1, from coordinate 12,486,682 downwards.
ATGGTGCCCTGAAGTCTAAGAAATCCAGCTGAGCTTGGTTTGATGTTTGTGTTCACCTCACTGTTGGTTACACTGGTCTTGATTGCATCTGCAGAGGCACGTTGTTCCTGTGCCTCCTGGAGCATCCAGCCACGGTCTTATTAGGCTGCACCTGAAGCAGTCAGTAATCAATAAGTAGTAACCAGTGATAACTGATTAGTTATCAGTTATTGTAACCATTTGTTTTGAGTTTAAATATCTAACAAATACAATTATTTATCGTTCCTTATACAAGTATATCCTGGATATAATTTTCTTTGCTAACATACTAAGAACATTCATGGTATGTGGGAAACTTCCTCAAAATAGGTTGTATGAAATCTGAGACACACAGTGAACTGTTAAATACTCAAAATGGGAAGGCACCAGTCCTTTGAAAAAGCAATATGGATGCATGACCTACTTTTAGGAGGCCAGTAGAGACACTCATCCTGTACATCCATGTTCAGTGCGTGCATTGCTAACTGTATGGGAGAGCAGAAGACAGATGCTTCATCATGTCACACCCCTTTAATTAATCCTTAATCATTGACTCACATCTACTGAATGTCCCTCAAGTGTTATTTTTTCCACAACATTTACCTTAGCGTGTATTTCAACATGTGCTGTTCATTTTATGACTTCAGAGAGGATGTGGTTATGCGTTGACAGAAAGGAAGCTTTGCTGTAGATGGGAAGATAAAGCTCAAAGCACCTACGCTGCGTTTTGAATACCTTTTTTTTTACTTAACTGTCTTCCTTCTTGTGTCTCTTTCTTGGACAGGCACTTAGCACATAGGACCAGCACCCCATGTCCTGGGAGACTACCATTCTTGGCTCAGCCATGAATAACTGTGTGCTCTTAGAGGAACTGCTGATCAAAAAAGCCCAGCAGAAGAGGAGGACTTCACCTTCCAACTTTAAAGTGCGCTTCTTTGTCTTAACCAAATCCAAGCTGGCTTACTATGAATATCGCCATGGGGTACGTCAGCCATTTTCTCTTTTATAACAGAATAATGAAGGGAAGGATGAAATTTGTTAAAGGAAGGGAAGGATGCTAATGGAGGGAAGCATAATATTTGTTAAATTTTATTAACTTTTCTGGTCCTTACTACAGCACCATTCACTTGAAAATTGCAAAATGGTCAAATCAGAGGTGATCAGTGGGCGTTTGGTGTGCACAGAGGAATAAGACTACTTCGCTGTTTTATAGCAGGGATTTAGTTTTGTTGCAGGAATTTAGCATGGGCTGTTGTAACTGGAGTGCGTAACAGCTATGTGAGCCTGTGCCTGGCAGTTCACATGGGTACAGCAGTGACCTGGAGTGGCGTATTGCAAAGATGACAAGTGTAACCTAATTACATCTGCTAAAAATGTCATCCACAGATATTCACTCTCATTCTTTCCTTCAGGGCAGCAGACTGATTGATGGCTGGTAGGAGAGAGTCTTGCTTTTTAACAGAAATTCAGCTGCCATGTGTAACATAGTTCTTCTTCAGAGTTAGCTTCAGAAGGGATGCAATGACAAGACCCGAGCTCAGACTAGGCTTTGTTGCCCTAAGCTTGCATTTCCCTGGTTTACTAAATATGAAGAGAATTAGAAGTCAGTCTGAGCACCCCATTGTGCTGAGTGTTCTAGTGAAATGAGAATTATTTCCTTCTTCTACTTAGCTGGATGTTTGCTGAGCCTCATTATGGTTGTAAATAATATTGCTTGTTTTCCAGCAGTTGCTGAACATGCTGTTAATCCATTATGTTTAGGCACTGTTACTGTATGAAGAGCAGAACTGGGGATCATGCTGCCAGCACTGGAAACTTCAGACCATCTAATCTTGCTTAGTTGCAGAAAATTAAATTAAAACTGAACCTAATGAGAAAAGTGATCTTCATAGAATAGTGTATAGCTATGTGCCTTTGTATTTTGTCATAGCCTAGTTGAGACTGGATAACAACTTTAATGGTTAATAGACATTTTTACTTGCAGGTTATTTCTCTCAAATATGGCCAACAAATTGTTTTTCTTGCTTTTATTTTACAGACTGTGGTTTTCTTAACTCTGTATTTAAATAGGATAATATTTATTGCTGCACACTGTATATTTGATTTGAGACTCTCTTTGTCTGCTCTCCAAACTATCTTTCAAATGCCATTAAAGATTTTAAATTCCATTATAACTATTTCACTTATTCTGGGTTAAATTTGCAAAAGCATCTAACTGATTCTGCTGTAGGTGTTTAGAGAAGTCTTCACAACTAGTTTTCCTTGTCTCTTTCTGAGTCTTGGTGGACTTGAGATGAACTCAACATAGACTTTGCATAGACACGTTTGCGGAGTCACAGTAGGTGTCTGTCACCACCTTGAGACACTGAAATAGCTTGGAAAATGTGACTTGTGACTTTCAGTGGGGCATAGATTTCATAGGCTATGTGAGTGTCTCTGGAAATTTTCCCCCCATATCTTCAAATAATAGGTCAATTAGGTGAGATGAGGGTTTGGTATCTTATCTACTTTATGTTATATATTATGTATTTTGAACATGTACATATTATATATGTGTAGACATGTATATGTAAACACAGGTGCTCCTGTAGGCCCATATACACATTTGAGGGATGGTGGGTGTATCTGTAATTACAGGGCTGATTTTGCTTGAAAAGCCAATTTTTTTCTGACACAAACTACCAAAATCAGGTTGTTACACGAATAGAAGAGCTTCGTATGAAATTGAGAGAAAAGAGGTTGTCCTGTGAAATACTCCCAGAACCGATCCTCAGCCCATTCCATAATCTTCCCCAAAATTAGACGATCCTGGTGAGACCTCCCTGTGATAAAGTCATTGTTGTTCTGGAGAGGGAAGCTTAGGGCAACCCATGCAAGTACCATCTTGTTTTGTGCTGAGAACAGAATGAGCCCCCAGCTATTGAGTTCACAGCTAGTGAAGGGAAACTTACAGTACCTGCCTGACACATGGGCTATTCCCATCCCATTGAGTGAACTAGGACTGGGGAGCGTGCACAGGCATTGAAATCAATGATCTGTAGTGCTCATTCTCTGGCACTGGTTTGGCTCTGCTCCATGGGGACTCTCCAGAAATTTGTGGGGCCAGCAGGGGCTAGTACGGGCTGTCACCATTGCCAGCAAGCAGTTTGCATGTGGTTCTGCTCTGAAGGTTTAGGGCAGCGCAATAGGGGCATTGCTGTTCTCTGCCAGCTGGCTGCAGGGATGGGGAATATCCTCAGGCATGTGTACTGCTCCATAGAGATGGGACCAGCAACTGTCTGAGCTTTGAAAGTATGTAATTTTTAAGGGGAATCTCTGTCGATATTTGCTATAAGAGTTTTCTTTAAGAACCCCTTTCCAGCCTGGCTGGTATCTTACTGTACTCAGAGTTCAGTACTGTACAGTACCTACCTCTCCAGTCCCTGGTCAGTCAGTAATAACAGCCTGTGCATAGAGTCAGGTAAAACAATAATGAACTGCTTAACAGTTACACAAGTCCCACTGATTTCAATAGGGTGGCTTAGAGTAAAGCATACACTTATTTATTAAGCCCAGGTTTACATGTTTTGCTGCATTTAAAAGCGTTTAGCACCCAGTCCCTTTCTCTGCATTCTGACACTGTAGGTATAAAAAAGATGTTTAAGAGTTTATTGCAGCAGTCCAAAACAAGAAATTAAACAGGTCAGAAGGGTACAGGGATAACTCTGTAAATGATACCAGAAGCTGTCAAGACAACTGACATCAGAGAAGCAAATCTTTGCAATAACTGGAATGGCATTTTTGTTATAATGGCCATAGCTAGACAGAAAGCACTGTTCTCCTCAGGGGCCAAGCACACCATTGCCATTAATGTTAATGAAAGATATTTACATATCTCATTAGGAGAATGAGCCCCTAATAACTGACAACAATAAGAAGCTGTGTTTTCTGGAATTCATTACGCAGTGCACAATGCAGGGCTGTCTTAACATAAAGCAAAGCCCTGATAACAGGCACATGTATTCAGCCCCCGTCTCGACTAAAACACATCAGAAGGGCCTTTATTAGAACATGCAAACCAATTCCATGAGCAAAAATTCTTCATTTCTAGGGTTTGATGTTATAGCTACTGTACATGTGAGTAAATGAGCTTATGGGAATAATCACTTAACTGTTTCAATGAGTTTGATCCTCACAAGGCTAACAGATAATGCCAACATTATGTGATACTCTCAGGATTCCAGTACTGTTGCAGCACTGCAGAAGAAGCAGATAAATTAGTCCCTCTGGAGAGGTATCTAGGACAGAGTTTCAAATGTCCTTACATAGCAAAACACTTAAACTTGTGAGTTACCTATATCCCATTTGCTTAACGGCTTATGATGCTTAGTAAATCTTTATGATCCTTAGTAAGGGTTACCAGACAGAATAGTAAAGAGAGGTAGTTTTAGTATTTCAGACACTAAGCAGAGGTTTTTGCATAGTCTTCAGCATGTCACATTCCTGCCAGATGAGGACAGCCAGAAACGAGCATCTCTCCCTGTACTGCAGGCTGGCTGTAGTCTAGAAAGGGCACAGATGTCTGAGGCTCATGGCACACCTAGTGAATAGACTGCTGTCTTCTGGGCTAGCACCACACTAACATGGTACCTTGACCATTACATGATCCCTGCATCAGAGCTGCTATCTCGGCATGGCTCAGACCTGCAAAGAGCGCTCGGGTCTGTCTGTATCAGCTGTGGAGAAGTGCTCCACGTTCCTACACTAACTTTGCTTCTTCAAAAATAAGCATCTTGCCCTATACAGGCATTTTGAGAATTATTTCAGGGCTGGAAAGGTTGCTGGGAAGTTCAGGCACATAAATATTTTATATCTTCATGCACTCATGGGCTAAAATGAGTCCAGCTTTTAGAGGCAGCAGTGAAAAGCGCACACAGAAAAGGACTGAGTTCTCTTTTCATTTACATCAGCCCTATTCTTCCTACACTGGTCAGATGCTCAGGAGGTCAAATAGCATGAATCAGCCTTGTCCTGGGCTCTTTCATTCAGATCTTTGATATTCAGATATAAAGATGGCACTTTAGTGTGCCTTGAAATTTGCTTTCAGTTTCTTGTTCAGGAGAACAAAGGAATAAACTTGGCTGAAAAGCCTTCTATCAGCATCAGAAAAATCCTTCAGCTGCTTCTGTTGAGTTATCTACATGTTGGGTAACTTGCAACAGTCCAGCTACCACCAGAAACAAAAGCAGCACTTTGTTCCAGTCCAACAGTCCGTTTTACCTCCATTATTCTACATAGAATCCAACTTGTCCATCCTGCCCCGGAAAGATTTTTTTTCCCCCAGACTCTAACATAAACAGACTAAGACTTTTCTTCCAGAGACCTCTATTTTGATGTTGCTCTAAATTAGAGTGACAAATCATACCATTCCTCATTGCTTTGTGTATTCTGCGTACCTTACAGTCATGAAGCTCTAATCCTCATACAAAATTGATTTAATTACAGTTTTAAAGACTACCTTCCAAATAAATACACGTGAGTAGATAGATTGTTCTTCATAACTTGTCATGTATTTATTAACAAGTTCTGCTTGCTTGCCAGAATTTGCAGTATCATCTGTCTTCTGATGCACATCTCCAACTAATTTATTAATAATACGCATATTGCATACATTAATCACATACAGTACACAAAGAAGTCAGGTTTTGGCATCTGTCTACATCACACTTGTTTCAATGAATTTTTATGTACTAAAATCAACACAACCTTAAATAAGATGTGGACAAGGTACAAACCTATGCATAATATTAAATGAATCCTTTAGTACACCTCTGTAAATGCAAAATGGGTTTTTTAATGATTCAAATTTTATTGTTGGAGCTGTGATAGGAGTAAGCTCATATTGTTTGCCACAATGAGCCTTGTTTTACTGTGAGATCACATAACCATGGTAATACTGGTTGGCGGCACTTCTTAAGTTCATTTAGTCCGCCTTTGTGCATGGGGTCAGCGTTAGATCAGCGCTCAGATCAGGACTGTCACCTACACACGGACAAGTCGGCTGCAGCACTGACAAGCCCCTGCTTGAAAGCCAAGGACAGAGAATTTATGTCACAAGCACACAGTCTCATTGCTCTAAAAATACTTTAATGTGCATGCAAGCCTCTTTTCACAGTGACATGCACTTTATTCAAGGGGAATGCAAACATCAAGGCTTTTGCGTTTTTGCTTTTATTTTTTTCCTGTTTGCTCCTGAGGGACTGTATATAGTGATAAAAAAAACCCTGCTTTGGTTTCACCTCCTCAGGCCCACAGAGACCCCCAGGTCAGGCTCTGGCCCTGTGCAGGGGCGCACTGAGCGCAGCTGGAGCACAGGGGACACAGGACAAGCAGTTCATGCCTAGTGCCAAGGCAAAGACCGACATCCACTTAATCACCGATTAAGTATGGTTCCTTCTAGTCAAGACAGTAAGTGAAAGCAGGGAATGAAGTTTAGCTCAAAAATACCCTGACACTACAGAGAAGGTCATTAAACGCTCTGATTGATGGAAACGTTTTAGCGGTTGAGTTTACAGAGGGCTGGAATTTCCTACCTTGCTCCTCCACAGCTATAAATTAGCTTTCCCCTGACCTCCTCCTTCAGCCAGCATTGCAAAGGAAGAGCCGCACAGGCAATGGGGATGAAGTACAAGGAGATGGAGATGTGAACACAAACACCCAGTGATGCAGGGCAAGGAAAGCCTAGGTGCAGTGTAGAGAGCCCCATGTTTTCCCCTCACCAGCACAAAAGAAACAAGTTCTTAATACAACTATTGGACCAAAGGGGCCTTATGATACATGGCGTGCTGCCTTTCTGTGCCAGAAAATGCTGCCTGCTCTCTCTTCCTGTGCTCTTTGAGATAAAGCTCTGCCCACCCCAGCCTTACCTCTCTCTAGCATTTGGCTTCCCTCCCTTGCCTCTGATTCCAGCACTGGTGCCTACTTTTCTTGCCAGGGCTCTTTGGTAAATAAGTGGGGTTCAGCAAAACCTTTAAGCGCCCACAAAAAGACCTTCAGCCGAAGTTCTTGGTGCAGAGCATTTGATGAATGGGCTTCACAAATAGCAACAGCAAAGTGTTAGCCAGAAAGTAGCAAATTCCTCAGACTGCAGAGCCCATATCTTACAAGATCTTAGACATTCACAAAGCCTGAGGGTGCGGAGCCACGGTCAGAAAGTGTTCTAACAGCTCAGATCTGCCACATACAGCAGCTGCTGACAGCTCTCTGACCTTTCACCATGGGCTCCACATCCCTGCATGTGGTAGATACCAGGCAGCTTATTCCCTGGGCAAGCACCATGAGATGCCTTCAGAATCACAGGTTAAAGCTGTCAATTGTCCCATAGTCAATTGTCCAAGTATCTAAGGCCAATAGGGACCATTGGGATTACCTAGTTTATGCAGTGGACACAAACTAAAGGATTAATCAGTGAAAGAGCTGCTGGAGCTGTGTTGGCAAGAGGGGGTGAAATAGCAAAGATGAAGACAGTAATGTGTTGGGCTTGTGATGAACCTGGCTCTGTGCAGAAGTGTCAGCTCACCTTCCCAGAATTACCACGTTGCAAATAACACACCAAATGAAATAAAACAGGATGGACTGATCCGCAGCACACTGACAGCAGCATGCCTTGCTTATCTTTACACACACATTATCTTTACACGCACATTACACAGTAAGACCACTGATGCTTTTTCTGACTGACCAGCTAAAACATCTATGTAATTATACTCCAGTCAGTCTGAAAACAACAAACAGAGATTAGTCAGCATGTTCTGCCTCTCCCCTTTAGGAACAAGTCTCTGAGGTTTTTTGGAGACCATTTTTAAGAGGCTTTTCCTCTCCACTCCATTCCAAATGGCCCGGTTGCTTTTGTTGGATTAAAGTGCAATCAAGCATCACAAAAGCAGGGACATGTTTAGTTTCCAGCCCAGTTTCTGGGTAGTGCCTGGTTTGTGAGTGGTATTTCCAGCTGTTTGTGCTGCTACAGGGATGTAATTGCTTTTTATCAACAAAGTCCCATCTGCTGAGGATCTACTGGGCAATGCACTGGCTGTGAGACATACCCTGACATTTCAATGCAACATGAGATTATGAGAATATGAGGAGCTTCCATTTCTGAGTTATGCGATTAAAAGGAGCACAGTAGGTGATGAGAGCTGCAGGATGACTGCATAATGCTCCTTGAGAAAGCTGGGCCCTATATTTCAGCAGAGTCTGGAGAGATATCAACAATCTGCAGTGAAAGAACAGAGTGTGTGACTGGCTTCCTAAAGCCTCACAGGACGACTCTATGTGGTTAAGCCCTGGGACTTCAAAGGAATAAGATGAAGGATGGTTCAATGCTACCAAAATTGAAGGCTGTTATAGAAAATAAATGGTTTTGGGTCTCAGCAAAAGGGTAGAAGTCCCAAAGGCAGAAAAAATGATAGAGGAGGTTGTGGCAAAGAGACAGAGGAAGCCAGACTTGGCTTCTTCTGTGAAAGAAAAATGGGAATAGACAAGAATAGAAGAAAATAGATGGGGAAAATGGAGTTCAGTAAGGGCTTCTAAGGCTTGGCAATACTCTTGACATTTAATTGGTATTTACATTTAGGGGTGCTTTACAGCCTTGGTTTTATTGATATAAAAAGATCCTAATTCACCCCATAGACCTACATGCGAAGATGTTGTCTACAGGAGACAGTCCTGGCAGTGAATCCAGATGCACTGGTTAAACTGTAAGCAAACACAAATAAAAAACCCAAATACACCAGCAAAATGCAGCAAGAGCAATGTGAGACCACACTGCAATAATTTCCCCTCTTTCCTCAAGTCCAATTATACAAAGGCGAAATACCCAGCCAGTTGTGCAAGAATGAGGTTTGAGGAGCTTTGCGTCCTCTCAGGTTTGAGGCTGTTGACAGTATACTATGGCAAACCTCACCCCATCTCCAGTGGCATCAGCTTCTTCACTGTTTTAGGCTAAATTTAATGATGAAAGGTAGCAATGGAGCAGCAGTGAGGGTCAGCACAGCAGTGGGGACAGCTGCCACCAGCGGGACAGAGCTGCAGGGTCACAGTGACATAGGGAAGAAGGGGCAAGAGGGAGCTGGAGGGTGAAGGACACAAAGGGTTGCATTATAGGTCTGAGGGAGAGCAAGAAGGTTGCCAAAGTCTTGCTGTGTCCCTGAGTGATAACCTGTGACAGGTACAACTCAGTCATTGAAGTTCATGCTCTGAACATGAAGTTCATGCTCCTGCACAAACAGAAGCTTTTGCAGTATTTGGGGGTTCATAAATCTCACTGATTTCCATCACACTGTCACAAAGCTGAGCTGGGAGACAGCAAGTGTTTAATCTCTACTGAAAACAAAGCAAAAGCCTCTAAAGAGCAAACATATTTGTAGTGAATCCTTCAGAAGCGTGCATCAGACACCAAGCTTCAGCAGAAAGAACCAGAGAGGTGTTTTGTTTCTTGGAACAGATGCAGTAAAAATGCTACATTTGAGCTAAAATGCAAAGGTTTGAAAATCTCAGAACCCAACTATTTTTCTAATAAAATATTCATTGTTTTGTAGCTTTTCAGGATGAAACAGGAGTGTTGCTAAACTGAACATTTCATTAAAATAGGTCCTTTTGGTTAAAAGGGCATTTCATTTTGCTGGAAGAAAAAAGAAAACACCTTGAATTTCAATCAAAGGTTTTGACTTTCACTAAGAACCCTTGTGCTGAGTTGAAATGTATGTGTGTTCATATATGTGTGTGTATGCTCATGTATCTGTGTGTATGTGCAGTCCATGTGGAGGTGCCATATATGAAAATGATTTTTAGTACTATTAAATGTCTTACATAATCAGTTAATTTACTACTCCACCATTAAAATTAAATCCCCCATGGACAGGACAGTTTTGTCTAATCATTCACTTTATCCACAACCATTATCATTAACCAAGTGCTTTTCTCTGTCTTTTAGAAGAAAAAGACCTTGAAGGGTTCTGTGGAGCTTTCCAGGATTAAATGTGTGGAAATTGTGAAAAGTGACATCATCATTCCCTGTCAGTATAAATACCCTTTCCAGGTGAGTCTGTCTGGTGACTGTACTGATAGAGAGATACCACCTCATTTAGTATTTCAGTAAAACTCTCCCTCACAGTGCAGTTGTTAATGAGCCCAACGCCAGGGTGAATAACAGCACAGGAAGAAAAAGCAAATCAAGGTTTGAAATGACCTGAGGAATCACAGACTGCATTTTATAACAGGGTCTATAAACTCTTACACTAAGTGGTCTTAAACTGGAAAGGATCATTAGATCTTCTAATCCTATCCCGTGTTTAACACAGTAATCAGCTATGCCACTAACTCATGTTTGGAGAAAGACCATGTTTCATGCATGGAATCCTCCCAGGGTTTTGGCTGATTTACGTGTGTGGTGCTGAAACTAAAGACATTCAGTGGCCTTTGCATCAGAAACTGGTGAATGTGATGTGCTAGGGAGGCTGCTCCAAGAGGAGAACAAAGAGACCAGTACTGGTGGGCTGGTAACAGTGGACCAGTCATGATGGACAGTGCTCCACTGAGGTTGCGGTATTTGCTCCTGCTCGTAGCACATCTAAATTTTATCCCACAGTCAGTTTTGTGGTATTTTGTAAAATTATATTGTCTGGGTTTAAAAAAAAAAAATCTCAGCTGCACCCATCTGTAAATCTTCTGTGGAACCACCAGTGCCTTTTTAGGTTTGTTTGAGCCCCTTGCAGGGAGGCATGAAATGAGTGATTCTGTGCATGCTCATGGCTACGTCTTTTGGGGAGCTGCTTACTGCATATTCCAAACTCTGCCTTACATTGTCAAGGCATCATAATATCAAGAGGAGTGGCTTTAAACAAGTGGGAATTATTCCTTTCCTGTTTCTGTTTTTTGTAAAGGAGGTTGTAATTTATTTCTATGTAGCATGAAAACTGGGTCACACAGCTGTCTGCGTGTGCCTGCAAGGGCACCAGGCCAAGAGACAGCAAATGTTTCCTGTTCTTCAAACAATAATCACCTTTGCCTCATCGGTACCCCTGGAAAAAAATTAAAAAAACAGCTGCTCTCTTCCAGAAACCTCTGTTCAAAGACAGTGGTCAAAACATCTGTGCATCAAAGAGATCAGGTCCCATCTGGAATTAAACTGTTGAGATAAATATTGGAAGAGAACTATAGATCATGCATTAAATCAAATTTTAGTCATCCAATTCAGTTTATGAGTCATCTCAGTTCTTGTGATGATTTGACTCCCTGGCCTGAAATTTCAGAAACATTCTGTGTTTCTCTTCCTTCATTTATTTGTCGTTACGGCCAAGTAAATGAAAACAGCATCTTGATTGCTCATTGTTCATCTGCTCCGGCTTCTTATTTCCCCTCTATAATCCTACTGAAAGCTATTAAAAACTTTGGAGAATAACAGCAATCCAAGTATCTCCAGGGAGTTGCATGAGATCTGTATTTATACAAAAAAAAAGGCTAAATTTGGCTTTTAGATCTTAAGTGAAGGTATCTTAACAAGAAACCGCTAAGAAACAGAAGCCATTTCCCCAGAGATGCTTTAGAAGGATAAACGCAGCCAGCAAGTAACATGCTAAACCCTCTGCAGATTGAAATTGGTACATCTCCACTGATTTCACAGGCATTTCTTAACAGCATAGAAATGATGTAATCACTGCTTGTCCAGAATTCTTTCTTGATCATAATCTCTACTCCATATTAAATAATAAAGTCAATGAGGTTAAGAGATGCTTTTGCACAGACTCTGTTAATCCACTTTCTCATGTCATCATTTTGTGTTTAACTTGTTGGTATGAGGGCTTCTCCCTGTTGCTTTCAGTGGCTCCATCGTGCCCAGCATATGTGGGATTGCTTCTAATGACTTGCTCTCTTCTTCACTCCCCTCTCCAGGTCGTCCACGATAACTACATACTCTACGTGTTCGCACCCAATCGTGAGAGCCGGCAGAGATGGGTCTTTACACTGAAAGAAGGTAATAAAACCCCTGTGCTCACCTAATGTTGAAGTTACTTATCCCAGACCAGGTTTTTTACAGACTATAATGCAGAGAAAATATGCAAGAAGGGTCAATGTCATAGATTTAAGCATGCAAAGTGATATTGGGGAATGAGGTTATAATATCAAATTGCTTGTGTGTTTGCAGCAGCAGTAGAAAATTTGGCCATGGAATGCTTTATTTGCTTCTTTCAAGGATAAACTGTTAATATGTTACTGTAATTTGAGGTTTCTTATTCCGGAAGAGATGAGGGTTTTTCTATGCCTATTTTGTTTTTAGAAATTAATCTTTTCTGCATAGCAGATTTTTCAGCTCTTACTAATAGATTTTTTGTTTAGATGACAACCTTCTTAGAGAATCATGATTATTAAGTAACATTTTTGCATGTAGCTTTCATTTCCTGTTCACCTCCTGAATTGTGCTGTGCTCTGCTGTAATGATGCTGAACTGAAGTTGCCATAACTAACCACTGCAGGCAGAAACGAAGCCTAATACTTGACATAAGGGAAGTGTTACTTGGTTACATGAAAACTGCACCAAGCTTCTGTCATAGCTTTTTCCTGCTTTGTAACACAAGCTGCTGTATCGCTAACTCTGAAAATATTGTGTCTCATGGAGATATTATTAAGTTCATGCACATATTCTTGCAACTGTTTATTCCCCTTCTGGACAGCGCTCGCTCCAAGCTTTTACTTTATCACATCTTCTTGTTCAACATTCAGAGACTGTCCCTTCCCTTGAACAATTTCAATAGTCTCTTGAGACAGGCCAGCAGAGATGTTTTGTTCTTTTTAGGAAAACTATTATTACAGATGAAGAGCCTGAGCTTCAAGAAGGACCTTTAATCACTCATACAGATACTCAAGACTAGTATTTACATGTGCAAAAAATGGTTAGTGCTGGTGAATGCCAGCTTATTCAGCTGCTTGGCCTCCTGGCACCAGGCCAAACCAGCAAGTGCCTGTGCCCTACATCCACAGATACTGTAAAGATGTAGTCTCTCATGGGAATCAACAGTATACGGACTTCCAGGTTTTATTTCCTTTTAGGTTTTGGTGTTTATCAGTTTAAAGAGAGAGACACTTTGGCAGGATTCTGGTCTCCCACATTAGAGAGGTATAGGCTCCATCAGCAGCAGGAAGGCTATTCCTCCACATCAGTGGTGAAATTGAATCTTTTTGGGAAAAAGAAAAACATCAATGGAAGAGGCTGATATGTAATAAGAACTGAAAGCTTGGTTTGACAAGGAGCTTCTTTTGAGTGGAGATTATTTCCATTCAGTTCTAGATGTCTTTAAGAGCTGATGTGAACGCAAATAAATTAATTTTTCCCCTCTTTTTATGTCTTCTTTTTCCTTCCCCCAACATTTTCCAGAAATTATAAACAACAACAGTTTGGTTTCAAAGTGTCATCCAGATTTCTGGATAGATGGCAAGTGGATATGCTGCGCTCAGACCGAGAAGATGGCAGTTGGCTGTGTGGAGTATGATCCTACCAAAAATGGTATGAGATTTGTTAAGACCATCCCTACTTTGAAAATATTTATTCCTAGCAAAAGTAAAGGGTTGAATTTGTCTCGTACAAAACATCAAAGAATATCATGTTACATTTCCATCAGGAGGCATGTTGCTGGCTTCTTGGTATATCATGGCTTATATTTAACTGTATATGGCATTCTTTGTTTTGCGTTAATATTTTCCTCTGTGTGATGCTTGGGGCTGTCTTTGGAATCAGATAGAGAACTAAGAATTTGATCAGCTATGATCCATCAAAAACCCATAATAAGAGCTTTCCTGATACACACGCATTCAACCCTGTGTGTCCTATTTTGTCCTAACTACACTTCCTCTGTGGTTTCAATGGCTAAGCGTAATCTTTACTTTGTCTCCTGAAAAGACTTATAAGCAATCGATCATTCTTAACCCAAAGCACTGTAACCCTGTACCTGGGGGATTCCTTAAGTAACCTGTACCCCAGTTTCAAACCCATGCTGTGTGGCTGAGTCGCTGTGTGAGTGCAGACTTCCTCTAAAAGGCCAAGACTCACTATTCACTGGGTTTATATCACCTTTATCAATTCATTACCTTGACATTTTCTCCCCTGGTTTTGTCCACATTTACTTCAAATTATCTTTCTTGATTACTTTCCAGCCTCAAAAAAGCCTCTTCCTCCCACTCCTGAAGATAACTGGGTGAGTGCAGTAGGCACATGAAGCTGTTCTTGGTGTCCTGTCCTGTGTGTTTAACTAGCAGTGGTCAATATACCCCCATTAAGGTTCACTGCAGTGCAGTGACCTGTAGTATCACCTGTGATAACATTCCCTGGGCTTTTCTCTTGCCTTTTCCATATTTTTCCATGAGCCAGAGGTTCACTCCTACAAAGTCAGCCTGGTTTCACAGATAACTTTCCAATGGTGGCTGAAGCTTCAACTGTTTTTTGTTTTCAATCTATAGACAGGGAAATTTGGGAAGTAGGAGGGATATGAGAAAAGCTGCTGTGAAGGGGAATAGAGAAATGATTTTCTTGTCGATCAGACAAAATGTCATTAGCTTATTTAATAAAAAGGGAGAAAAGGAGAAGCAGGGCATGAGAAAAGGGCTGGAGGGCAGCAGAGCATGGGACAGTCCCCCTCTAGGGAGGCCATGGAGATTTTATCACAGAAGGGTTTTAAGAGGAATCTCTGAATAACAGATCAGACAGAGGTAATCCTGCCTTAAGAAGAAGTAGATACCTATTTTCTGTGCAAGTGAAATTTCTATATTAAATTAATTGTTTAAATATGATAAAAATTCTCATCTTGGCACCATACCCCATGAGACAGCCTGGGGTGCTTTCCCAGCTTCAAGGCTTTTGAGCCCAGAGAAAACCAATGCTGCCAGGGATATATCACTTTAGAGAACATGCCATTGTTTTTTATGACTATGAATATGATGAGCCTTTTGCCTAATTTGTGCAGAAATTGTTGCTAGACCCAAAGGAAGCCTTAGTCATGGCCATATATGACTATGAAGCCCAGAATCCGCAGGAGCTGACATTACAATGTAATGAGGAATATTATGTGATTGACAGCTCTGAGGAACATTGGTGGCTGATTCAAGATAAGAATGGGTAAGTCCCTTTTCAACAGCCAATTTACAAATCCATTCTAAATCCAGTTTGTTCTCCTATTAACATATATGCTGGCCTCTTGTATAACTTTTGTGAAAGTTATCCTCTGTTATACAGGGAAAAAGTGATGGAAGGTTATTTATAGTAACTTTCTTCCCTTTGATGTTGCTTGAATTCAGGCAGCTTAAGGAAAGGATCTGAATGTTAATTAAAATAAACAGCCCTCAGCTCAGGCCAATATTTGCTGTCATAAATGTGGGGGGAAATAGTGATAAATGTGAAACTTTGCAAGTTTAGGGGTCCAATCAGTTGTTTCCTTCTCCAGTAACCTTACTAAATACATAACAATCATTCAAAGAGCAGGCAAATCTGCCAGGGCTGACTCCTACAGATGCAGAGAAAATCCTGTCTGTCTGGCACACTCACGCCATGTCCTATTTCAACAGGCATGAAGGCTATGTGCCAAGTAGCTACCTGGTGGAAAAATCACCTGAGAATCTGCAAATATATGAGTAAGTGGTGTCTGTGTTTGTCTCGTCTCTCCAAGTGCCCTGGATTTGTTCTACAAGCCTCAGACATCGCTACCCCGCATAATGTGTCACCGCTCATGCTGGGGACGCTGAATTCAGATGCTTTTCAGCAGAAACTTTACTAGCCTTGAAACGCTGACTGGGAGTCTTTTGATGTTTTCAGATGGTACAATAAGAACATCAGCAGAAGCAAAGCAGAAACACTCCTCAAGGATGAGGTAAACCAGTGCTACATGCAGGGTGGATGGGCAATAATAATTAATGAATGACAAATGAGGAGAAGCCTGCGAGGGTTGCTTTGTGTAAGGGAGAGCTGGACCCTGGGTTCCTGCTGTGGTGTTGTCCTTGGCTGTTCTTCGTGTGCGATGCAAGATAAAGGATCACTAGCAGCCTCCCCCTTACCTCCATGGTAGCTGAGTGTGGGCAGAGAGCCATGCCATCCTTCTTTGGTTAAATAACTGGGGCTGGTGGAAAACACTCTTTGGGAACACTGCATCGACTGAAAACTGTGATTTTAGCTCATCTGTTCTGCCTCTGCAGGAGGCCTGTGGATGCAGTGGGTCTCTGAAATATAACCAATCTCGTGCTGAAGTGTTTTGGGTGAAAGCCAGAAGTATGGGTTTGGGCTTTTTTAGTTCTGTGTGTGTGTGTGTGCATGTGAGCATCTTTCATTTCTCAGCTGAGACAGTTTTCCAGTGAAGACTGTAGTGAAAATAGAAAGAATAAACTTCTTGTTCAAATTTTCCACACAAACATACTCTCAGCTTTAAAATCACCTCTTATACTAACAGGACACCCAAATAAAGTGTTGTTTCTTGCAATGATAGCATCTTATGCAAAGAAAAGCATTTTTGTGTAGTTTTATATATTGTTTTAGTTAGTATAACTCCTACAGGATCTGTCCACGCATGGTTTAGTGATCTTGTTTTTCCTTCTGGTCCTACCAGCACAACTTCTCTGCAGCAGCTACTCCCATGTGGCTGCAGAGTAGCTTCTGGCTCAAAACCTTGCAGCCCCCACAGCTTCCCCCCAAAAATACGACCAAGCTCACAAGTGATCTTTGGCCAGATTTGCTGCCAAGTGAGACAGAAGGACAAGAAAAGAGCTTCAAGTAACTAACTTGCCTCTCTGTGCAAGCAACACCACACTGCCAGGGAGATGAGTCCTAAAGCCCTCACTGTGCATGATAAAGATGCTTTTTAGAGCTTCTCTGTGCTAGATATTATATAGTGCAGGTATGGTAGAAGTTGCACAGACGTGCATTAAAGAGATAACCCTGGAAAGTGTATAGCTCAGTGGGCTGATCCCATCTGGTCAGATGGTAGATGTTGCATAGATGTGCATTAAAGAGATAACCCTGGAAAGTGTATAGCTCAGTGGGCTGATCCCATCTGGTCAGAGCTGAGCACTGAAAGTCAGCAGCTCATATGCAGGGGATGCAGTAGCAGTCTCAGCCTTTGTGTTCACCTGGAGCTGAATCAGGTGGGAAACAGGACAAGGCAGGGTGCAATTGGTGGATTAGGTTTGCATCAGGTGTTGTGGGTGGATAGATGACACCTAAAATGAAGGAAATCTACCATGTAGAGAAAAGGAGGGGAAGAAATAATCAGGCACTTGGGATGCCAGATGAAAAGCATCTTTATCTGCAAACAGAGGAAAAATGTGTTTTTTGTTATGAATGTGTAGATCAGCACAGCATATTGCATCCAAACTGTTACATTAAATCTCCTCTACCTCTGCCATCTGATCCATTAGTGCCTGGCCCTTCAGGATTATGACCTACGATACATTTTAGCATTCAGATGAGTAGAAAACAATTAAAAAGGAAAATTGTTCTGTGAGTGCCAGAGTGGAGAAACCCTGCTTCCCTACACAGTTCTGTTTAGATACAGGATGACTGGGGGACCTGTGAAAGGCAGGATCTTGTCCAAGCTTTTCCCATTTGTGGTACATTGGCAAATTATCCTTCATACATTCCCATATGGATTTTCTGGTGTTGCATAAATCGTACTCTTTTTCTGTGGCTGCTCTCTCAAATGGAGAGCACTCAAAGAGGCTTCTCTTTCCACTTGGCTGCTCGTCGCATTGGATTTGTGTGAAATTATTATCACCAGTGTTCTGCCAGATTGAAAAGAGCCAATTGGTTCAAAATTTCTCGAGAGGCTTGGGGGGACAGAGGCACACGCTCATGTACGCCACATGTACACAGCACAAGTGCACACGTCTCATTTCCTCAGGAAGCTGAGCTAAAAATACAGAGCACACGAGAGAGACCAGATTCATGTACCTGCAGGCATGGGCAGCCACCAGAGCTGTGCATGGAACAGACCAAGCTCTGTCAGCTGGCTGATGGCCCCACTTCTCCTACATGTTTAGCACATCCTCATGACAGAGTAATAAGGAAGGCTGAAATGAGCAGAGCTTTGTCCCTAGACCACTTCTCTTTTGTTCCCATTATGTCTCTAACGAGTTTTCTCTCCTTTGCTCCTGTTGCAGGGTAGGGAAGGTGCTTTCATGGTGAGAGACTCAAGGCAGCCTGGCATGTACACAGTCTCTGTTTTCACCAAAGCGTTAAGGTACAGCTGAGCTCAGCAGCTTTTCACATCAATTACATCAATGAAATGGCTTCTGTGAGAGTGTAATCTCTGTTTTGGCATTATAAAGAGAGAGCAGAAGGCTCATGAAAATTATAGAGGAAAACACTTCCAAAAAAGGCAGAAAAGTTAGCTGCCATTCGCAAAGTGTATTAAAGGCTCCACTTCTCCCTCCATCTAAATATATACCTATAAATAGTGTCTTAAATGTCACTGGGGTTGAAATTTTAATGGCATTGTCTACCCAGATTAAGTGTTGGTAGGATCAACATGGAGTATATCCTGGACTCATCAGAGGTGGGTAATACAAGAATAGTGAAAGGGTTTCAGTGATGGGGCAGAAAGTTTCGCTTCAGAAAGAAGAAGTAGAGAAACTGTGCTCAACCTGCCTTATCAGGAAACCTCAGCCTCTGTAGAGATGAGACCATCTGTGAGTGAGAGGGAGAACATGCAAGCACACAGCTTTTGTTAGCAATGGCAACTCACTCCTAGCTCCCCACTCATTCATTGTGCGTAGGGAAGGTTCTACCCTTTTCTCACTTGCTCCTCTTCCATTTATACCCAGATTCCTGTCTTTTTGCTGCAGCCTAGTTTTCCTCAAAGAAAACCTCCTCTTTTTTCAGCACGGATAACAATCCCGTTATAAAGCATTATCACATCAATGAGACAACTGACTTTCCCAAGCGATACTATTTGGCAGAAAAGCATGTGTTTGACTGCATACCTGACCTCATCAACTATCACCAGCACAATGCAGGAGGTAAGTAAAGGCTGATGCTGAGCAGGGAAGCTTCTGTTTTACCATGCAGCCAGGTAACTGTTTTGACTGAAGGAAGGCTCCCAAGCCCCCTGTCCTTACAATGAAATCTTAAATGGCATCACATTTTCTTCCACTTATCCTGGCACTCATGGTGGGAGAATGATCATCTCAGGCCAGCTTCCAGCATTACATCTTCATTCTGGTTATCCTTCTAAGGCTGACTATGACCAACATGAATGTTATAGTGACGTACTATAGAGAGCCCTTTCATTCCTGGGAGCCAATGGGGATGTGTCACCACTGTCAGAGCAAGCTACCTGTTTGAATTATACTGCAGACCCTTCTTGCCCAGGAGGTGATATATCCCTGGGCCTCGATTTGACACAAATTTAGGGGCATGGCCATGATACATAGCCAGACATGGGAGTCACCAAAGACCCCCATCCCTACAGCCCAGGAGTACCAAGGGAAATCTTGGGCTTCAAAAATACCCTACAAATAAAAGGTATAATTTTGAATTTCGTCAGAATTAATAGAAACTCACCGCTTACATTTGCTGACAGAGTGAAAATGGGAAATTAGCTGAAACTGCTCAGAATTGGCTTCCTTCTAGCAGGCAGGAAATCATAGTCTGAATAGAGGTTTAGCTGCCCTCAAGTGGAGCTGGGAACTCAGTACAATAAACCTGCTTCCAGTATCCAGGCTGCCTTCTGAGTAGTGACAGCCACACTTCCCATGACTGTGACAACAACTGGAACCCACCTTTTCCTCTGTTATCCAGGTCTTGTCACTCGCTTACGGTATGCAGTCTCTTCTTGGAGGAAAAAGGCCCCAATCACTGCAGGGCTGAGCTATGGTATGGTACTCTCATGAATATATGGGAATCACACTCCTCACTGGTTAGCTGAGTGGTCCTGAGTATCCCCTTGGATATTGATGAATATTCGTGTGATGATCACCACAATAAATAGCTTTCCTCAGACCTTTACACTGCACTATTCACTAGGTTATCATCTTTGTTATTACCATTGATAACTGAATGAACTGATTGTGCAGTGCCTTGAGGGAGGTGATGAGAACCCCAGGGTCTCAATGAAATCAACATTAAGTACTGAAATGAATGAACAAAAGTGATGGAAGTAGGAGCATAGCATAACTTGATGAAATCTGAGTCCCTCCTGAAAGATGCCTCCTTTTGCACATTGCTGTCTACAAGATGTTTGCTGGTATCATCTTTATTGTAACTTTGAAACATAAAAGAAATTTAAAACCGTGTTATGCTCAGTAGTGCACATATGCGTGGTAGAAACAATTCTCCTTGAAGAACTGGATTGACAAGACAAATGGGGGGGGGGGGGGGAAAGAGGGATGTTTCTGTTCCTGTACTTAAACATGACCTGCAGCGCAGACTAGTCAAATGAGTTACCAAAGGTCAGACAGACAATTTGAGGGAGAGCCAGAAAGTCTCACTTCAAGTCCTGTCTCAATGTTTAACCCATAAAAGCTTTTTGTTTCACAATTTACTGCTAGATCCTTACTCTTTGTCCCTTACAACCAACAGGAAAATTCATCATTAACCCCTCTGAGCTCACCCGTGTACAGGAAATCGGCAGTGGTCAGTTTGGCGTGGTCTACCTTGGCTACTTGATGGAGAGGACAAAAGTAGCCATCAAGACCATTCGTGAAGGAGCAATGTCTGAAGAGGATTTCATTGAGGAAGCTAAAGTCTTGATGTAAGTAGTAGATTCACCACGAAAATCAGACCCTGAAGGATTCATAAGACTGAACCAAAGTGTTGTGATAATGTTCAGGAATATGAATGGGGAAATTAAACTTGGATTATGTAGTGTACATAATAAATAGTATACATATACATAGTAGAGAGAGAGACCAGTGAGCTCTGCTGTTTGCAAAGAAAGGCAATTCAAAGTGTAGGTGAATTACTGTCCTAAATCTACAAATGTCCAGAATGGTCTTCCAGATTTCTGCTGTTCTGGAAGGCAAGAAAAATTGATGTGTTTTGGAGAGCAAAGTGGTTTTCATCAAAAATAATTAGATGGAGAAATCTCTTAAAATTTGAGGGAAATTTGACTGAAAACCTTAGCTGCAAATTCTATTTTTTACTTTGCACAACTGAAAGTGTTTCCCTTTGGGTTTATTGACTTTGTTCTCTCCCTTCAAAAACAGATGGAAATTGATTTTGGTTTTATTTGATTGGGTGATTTTCCATGCAGAAAAGTCTTTTGTTGACCATTACCATCAAAAGGGGATTATACTTAGTGCTATTTGACATTAGACTTTGTCTACACATTTGCTTCTTTCTACTTAGTAGTTTGTCTTTGCAGAAAGAGGGTCGCAGCAGTGTGACATAGGCGGCCAAATATAACTCTTACTGTAAGCATAGAAGGCACTGACTCTGTTTCAGCTTCTTTTCCACCTTCCCTCCCTATCCCACAGGAAACTGTCTCACCCCAAGCTAGTCCAACTTTACGGTGTGTGCTTTGACAACACCCCCATATGCCTGGTGTTTGAGTTTATGGAGAACGGCTGCTTGTCCGACTACCTCAGGAGCCAGCGGGGCAGTTTCTCAAAGGAAACCCTCCTGGGGATGTGCCAAGATGTGTGTGAAGGAATGGCTTATCTGGAACAAAACTCTGTCATCCACAGAGACCTCGTATGTTGGTCCAACACAGACTTTTCCTCTGCTCCAGCTGAATGTTTTCCTGTGCTTTCTCCCTTCCTCGATTTCAGCTTTCACACTCCTCCTGCCTAGCTGTTGATAGGAGATGCAGTATCTCCCCTTACTGCTGAAGAAGCATCAGTACTGTAGGAAAATTCCCATCCCCTGAAGGGCTGATTAAACATTTCCCTTAACTGTGTTTGGAAGAGAAAAAATGAGTGAAAATGCCAGAAAGGCTTGTTCTAAACATGCATTACTGATAAAATGCTTTTAATTACGTGGTGTTCAATTAAGCCACATCAGCCACTGCTGCTGTTAGGGGATCGAGAACTGTGAGTAGTTGTGGATATTTTAGGACCTTTCTCTGCCCCCTCTGGGCAACAAAGGCCTGGAAGTCAGACTGATGCTTTGGTGGCAACAGGAACATGCTGGCCATAAAATGTACACAAAGCATAAGAACCTCAAGTTTACACCTTCATTGTATCAAAGGAGGTGGAAACTTTGATTCTCCTTTCTTTAAGCACTATCTGCCCTACCAGGATGGAAGCATCTGAGTGGTTGTGAGTCTCACCTCTGACCTTCTGCCTTTGCACCTTCTTTTCTTGCAGGCCGCTAGGAACTGCCTGGTGGGAGAATCCCATGTGGTCAAAGTATCTGATTTTGGGATGTCGAGGTAATGCCACCATGGCTGAGCATGCTGCTTGCAGGGCTGTCATGGGAGAAGGGGGGTTACTCAGCGTGCTGCCGCCTTTTCCTTTTCCAGGATTGTCCTTGATGATCAGTATACCAGCTCCACGGGGACCAAGTTCCCAGTCAAGTGGTCTGCTCCAGAGGTTTTCTCCTACAGCAACTATAGCACCAAATCTGACGTTTGGTCGTTTGGTAAGAACCTCTTGTCA
Organism: Pezoporus flaviventris; assembly: GCF_033815535.1. Classification (NCBI taxonomy): domain Eukaryota; kingdom Metazoa; phylum Chordata; class Aves; order Psittaciformes; family Psittacidae; genus Pezoporus; species Pezoporus flaviventris. The sequence goes on along the minus strand of NW_026892571.1, from coordinate 12,464,059 downwards.
GAATGGAAAAAAATTAATAAACACCAGCTTAGACTCAGTCCTCAAGTAAACTCTCCTAAACACAACATCCTCTGGGCTCCCAGGGTGTTTTGCCTGAATATTGGCTTTGGAAAGCACGCCTCAATCATTTAAGTGAAAGAAAGAATCATAAACTATATATGTAATTTGAAGCACTGCAGATACTGCCAAGGTGATGTGTTATACCTGTTCAATGCTATGTAATGCCAAATAATTAGCTTCATTTCATGCTGATAATAGCAGAAGTGTCCAAGAAAAGGTTAGAGAGTCACTGACAAGATTATATAAGGAAAGGAAAGCTATTTAGGCACTCCATCTCTCTGCACGTCAGTCCTGGGCACTCATACTTCACTCAAACCCTCTGCCTTTCTTTCCAAGTTTGCTTTGCTGACTCCATTTGCTTTATGCCAATCTGACAATATTATTTCACTGCTCACATTTTCTCACCTCATTTCCTGCTCCCTAATGCATTGTTTTATGATTTGCATCTGTTCTTTGGTCTCCCTTCTGGACCCTCAGAGATAAGAAAACTGTTGTATATTTTTTTCCCCCAAGGCCACTGGCACTGGAGATAACAAAGGCTATCCCCTGGCCTGTTGATCTGGCACACTGATGTGTCTGGCACCTCTCCAGCTAGCATGCAAATTGTGGCACTGCTGAATGAATCGGTGCAGTGTGCTATGCACAGCACACAGTCAATGGGGTGCCACTCAGCTCCAGGCCTAGCAGTAAATAATGCAGGATTACAACCTTTGCTAGTCTGTGCTTGTGAATTCTGTGCTTCCCTCTCGCCTTGCTGTCTTCTGCTGTGGTTGAAGTTATGCATTCCAGTAGTAGGCTATGAGCAGCACAGTGGGAGCTGGGTGCTCAGGCCCACACAACCACCTTCACTAACCCAGCCTGAGATGCTTCAGAGAGCACCATTCCTCTTTCCATGTCCCCTGGCATGTGGAGGAGGCTGTCTGCACTCACCACGTAATAACAAGGGATAACATTTGCCAGTGGAACTATCCCTGACACCTCAAAGTAAAGTGGCAGTGACATGGGGAGTGACACTACTTCGGTAAGAATGTTCTTTTGCTTCACAAATCGGAAGCTGACCCATACACTGAGAGCCAGATGCTTCCAAAAAGGGTGCTCAGTTTGATTTACAGTCAAGCCAAGAGAGGTGATGTTGGTTCACTCCAGTTTCAGGGCTGAATGAAATACTGGCGAGCTTCGCTTGTGTTGGTCAGTCCTTTGTGAAAGGTGTAGTACATCTGTCAGACTTGTTATACAGTGGGGTTTGCATAAGAGAATTCCTCTGTCATGTCACGGTCTCATGACTCTGAGCAGCTTTCTGCTCCACTACTCTGCAGCCCATTCATCTCTTCTGCCAGGCTGAAATCCTGCTGTGCCCAGGAGAACAAAATGCGTGTGAGAAATCCCAGTGCAGAAACCTGCACACAGGGGGAGTACAACTGCTTTGCTTACTCTTCAGTAGAGCCAATATCATTGGCGAGGCACTGTAATCTCTGTGCATCTTCTATTTGAAGAATTCAAAGCTGGAAAGCAGGCGTTATTTAGCAAAGTTGAATGACAACTTTATTTCAGATCAGTCTGTCTGTCTCCCTTTTCTAATACAATGTGAACACAGTTTACCAAGTCAGTCATATTAGATGAGCAAAGAAATTAAACCTAACAATAACAGAGATGCCTTGTAGTCACTCCATTTGCAGGGCCTCTCTGATCTGGTGGTCAACTGCAAGGTATTCCACAGTCTTTTTGTCTTTGACTATCTCTTGTCCATCACACAAGAGTAACATGAGTGTCTGTACTGCTCCGAACAGTAATCATAGAAAAACATCTGACTGTTTAGGAATGCCACAATCCTTTGAAATTCCTGTGTCATTCCCTGTGAATTCATTCCAGGGAATGACACCATGTGGGACCTTTTGTAAGTGAGGAGTTCCCACTGCTGAGGCTGAGCTAACCAATGGAGTCAGCTAATGGAGCCATTCATACTGCTTTCTTGCTCCTGAGTCTCACCAAAATGCAAGCAGATTCTGGTGCAGGACACAGTGCTGTTAGGGACATCAGTGACATGCCTCTCGTATGTGATTAATTGAAAGCAAAAATAGATAAACTGAATCAATGACAAAAAGCAGGTTCTCTTTCACACATTACACATCTGGATGGAGTACACAACAACCATTCCCTCCTTTTAACAGTCTGGGAGAAGATATACAACCCTGCTTTTCTTTCTGACACATAACATACTTAGACTTCATCTGATTCATGGGGAAAGACCCTGTCATGCTAGATTATCATGAAGTAGGATGCAGAGAAGTCAAACTTGCTTTTCCAAGGGAAGGAAAACAGGGCTGAGCTGCAAAGAACAGCAAGTGGAAGGATTTTACTTACTGCTTTGTGATTTTTCTCATTTGTCTGCTTTAGGAGTGCTGATGTGGGAGGTCTTCAGTGAAGGTAAAATCCCCTATGAGAATCGCACCAATGGAGAAGTGGTGGAAGAAATCAACGCAGGATTTCGGCTCTACAAACCCAAGCTGGCCTCCAAAGCGATCTATGAGGTCATGAGCCACTGCTGGAGGATGGTTAGTACTGTAATGGGAGAGCCCCAGTTCCTAAAGACAAAAGCTCTCTTCCCTATGGCTTTTAGAAGGAGGCAAGTATACACTTCATGCACTAACACAAGATAAAATCCTGGAGGTGAAGCACTCTGTAGCTTTCATCTGCACTGGCAAGCAGACTCCAGGCTCTTTGCCTTTTATTTAAGCTGCTGTTTCTGCAGAGTTTTCACTTCACTGAGAAATCTATGTAAGGCTCCTAACTCAAGTTAATTCAACAGTTTGCTTCTTAAGAAAGCTGCAGATCTGTGGGGCTGAGTTTTAATAGTGATGGTAAAAATGACAGCCAGCCGCTACAAGGTACTTAGTGTCCACTGGGCAAGCTCACCGCTAGTAGCAACGAAGCACTACAGAGAAGGAAGCTCATTCTTCTGCTGGCATTTTCTCTATAACAGTAGCTTGTACTTCTGTTAATACTCAGTTTCCAGTTTTCTCTCCTAATCTTGCCATTCCTCTCAAGCTGACATTAACGTTCTCCCTCTCTCTTTTCTACCCTGCTCAGAGGAAAGATGACCGGCCATCCTTTTCTATTCTGCTGTATCAGCTGAGTGAAATCTCCGAGTTTGATCTGTAATCATGGCACTGGCTGCTAACTGAAGCTAAAAGAGTCCTGAGAGGGCAGAAGGCTGGATTTTCCCCACACAAAGCATTAACAGGAATCCTCTCACCATAGATACTTGCCTGGGGAGAAGGAGAGGGCAGAGGCTGGTACTTCCAGACAGACAAGATATCCCCAGGTCTTCCAGAACCTAGACAGTCACAGGCTTTGGTTTGGCCAAGAATGTGGTTTGCATCTTACAAGCAGAACCAGCAATTGGGTAGAGTCCTGAGCTACACAACCAAGCAAGTGTTTTTCTCTTGAAGATAAAGCCTCAAAACTAAGAGATCTGACATTGCTATTCCAGTTCTGTGAACTCCCAAATGAAGGTCTTCCCTGGGGAGAAAAATCCTGTCTTTAACTGAGGAGGAACATTTAGACATTTTCATAGCGCTCTAATTCAGAGTGGGCTGGACCTAAAAGCTCTGAACAGGAATAAGCCTGGGACACACGGGAACAGGCTGGATTTAGTGTCTGCATTTCTGATACTGATATTTCAAGGTGGTTTTGTTCTTCTTATCATTATTTTCTCTGAAACTGTGGCATATCAGGAACAGGATTCTGGTACCTGTTAAACTGAAGAGGTGTCTGTGCGTACATGTGAGTGTGTAAGGAACAAGGAGAAAATCAACATGTTGAAAAGTCTTGAAATTCTCTCAAATTGCAGTGTATAGCGAATGGAAAATCGGACTTTCTTCAGTCTTTCTACATCAGGAGAAAAATACACAATCTCCATGTAATTGTTTGAACAGAGTGTGAAGGAACGAGCAGTGCAGAGTGCTATGTGTTTCCCATCCATGATAAGACGGGATTCCAGGATCTGATTATCTGTGAAAAGTCTAGGAACCTACTCCTGAACTGGTGTGTTGGGAAGGAAGGAGCCGGAGGGCTCGGAAAGATAGCCATGAGGAGAAAACATGCAGAGTATGTGCTCAGTGCACCAGTGATAATAAGAAGAGTTTTCTCATACTTCAAAGAGTAACTGAATCATCACAAGGAAAGACTTTTCCATCTCTTCTGTGAACAGAGACTGATCAAAGAAAAAGTCATGTGAATCGACTGTCTGGGCACTTACTCCATGAGGAGTTCCACGTTACGTGGTGACAGCAGAAGAAGGTACAAATAATATCCATCCCCTGGTATTTCAGTTAAGCTCTATTTTTTCACCACAAGACAGGGGCAGTGATTTGACAAAAAAATGAAAACCAAAAAGTGTGGGTGCTGGTGTCCAGAATTTGTAAATAAGATCAGGACTCTCTGCTAAGCATTAACAGTAACTAGAGAAGTCAAGAGGTCTCACAAATGTTCATATATGCAGTATGTATTTTCGATGCTTCTCTGTTTGTGCAGGTAAGAACATGAGTAAACTTTATGTGACAGCAGATTACAAAAACTCTGAGGTGCAAACTCCCAGCAGCAATCTCTCCTGTCATTACAGAAGTCAGGTTCAAATGTTTGCCAACAAAAATGGAACAAGGAAATAATGTAATCCCATGACCTCACATATCCTGTGTTAAAATATTTCTTCATAGGAGGCTTCATTTTTGGTGGTTTTCAGACCTATGGTTTTAGGGTAGCTTTAAGAAGCCAGGATATCTTTTGAGGTATATGGATATGAACAAGGCATTAGTCCCTGCCATATGCATCTTCCCACTTTGCTTTGGTTCCATGTTATTGTCTTTGGTTTACTCCTACGAATACCATGAAGAACAACTCTCCAGGCAAGGAGAATGCTAACATTCAGACCAAAGGCTGTCAATCCTAAATGCAGGATCAGAGTTCTACTTTCAAATCAGGATTGCTGCCTCTTGGTAGTCTGAACCAGCATGTGGAAGATGTGCATCTAGACGCAGACTTTGAATTTTTGTCTACTTAAGCTAAGTTTCTCTTTGTCCCTCTCATCCTTTTGTCAGAGTCAGCCTGTTGTCCCATCCTGGTGACACGGCATTTATCCAGTGAAGTTTTCAGTAGCCTTACCCATGTTAAACTCCCCATCTACAGCTAAATTTGAGGACAGTGACCATAGCCCTGTTTTCTCCCCCTCTCAACCGCACTTAGACAATCCATACAACCACTCTGAAATGATTCCTCCCTGCGCACAAGCACCTTGTGCAGAGGTATCTGCAGGCTCACGAAGCTAAGCTCCTGGCTTGCTGCCCCCCTCCATCCTCAGAGGAACCAGGGGTCTGTCAAGCTTGAGGAGGTTGCTATTAAGTAGCAGCAATATTGCGCCACTGGGTAATGTTTCTGAGATTGTATTTATATCTGGATGAAACAAGTGTAATATTTATTAGTGTGTTGCACAAAACAATACTATGATGTTTTATGTTCAGTTTCCTTCTGCAGTATTTCTATGTACACAATACGTATTTTTACAAACAATAAAATTGCTAAGTCCCAACTGTGGCTTCCGCTATAACAGCAAAAATGCAAAATCCATCCTCATGCACTTTATAATCACCCAGCTTGCTCTCCTCCAAATCCTCCCCACCAAGAAGCAGAGAGGCTTCTTCTGGCTTTCTGAAATATCTCTGTTTCCCAGAACTATGTCTGTGTTCTGGGGTTAGATTATGTGCTGGGTTTATGTGGGTAGGAAGTATCCAGAATCTCTGCAAATTGGGTAATTTAATATATGCCACATCTAGTAAATTAGATTTTTATAGATTGTTAAGTCTAAACATCCATTGTGGTGCCTTGAAGTTCTCTGAATCAGCACAAAATGGGGGTAGGGTGTTTCCCCATGACTACTTACAGGGGATTTCACCAATCTCAAAAGGACAGTAGGATATCATGCAGTTACCATCACGCTGTAGGATGGTAAGTGCATGATATTAATACACTGTAACACAGTCTTCTCCCACCATAGCCCTTCCTTTGGCAAGTTTAGACCTGTGCCCTTCATGCGGCTTAACTAGATATGTTCCCCACAAAGTAGAGGTGTGAATACCAGTATCCTGCTGTGAAGTGAATAACCCTACTTTGAATACCCCTTCACAGCCTACTTGGAAACATCTGCAATGTGCTGAACGTTTAAACCATTCCCCCTTCACCAGCTCAACCCTCTTTGCTTGCCGGTATCGCAGACAGCTTGGGTGATGGGTGCATGGCTCTGCCCATGTTGCACATTTGACCAGAGCTAAATGTCCCCCTACCTGCTGCCGTGATGGCTGGGCACTGGCACAGACAGGCTGGTCTTCCAGCTAGGCAGTCAGCAACCTCATCCAGAAAGAGCAGATGATGCTTCCCAGTGGAGGCCAGGGCAGTGCTAGCCATGGAAAGCTCTTTCCTGGGCATGTGTTTGTCACTCCAGAGAAGTGAGGGTTGTTGCAAGGATAATTACAAGGATATAATTTTTCAGGCTCTGTTTTAAGGATTAAAATTAGGCCTGAAAAAAAATCTAGGATTTCACAAAACATTTTTTAATGAACATGTTTCCATGTGATGAATGTGTTTCTATGTGATCTTTGGCTTTGTCCTCTCTGAACACTGCATTCATCAGCACAGTACAACTCAGGTGAATGGCTCTGCTAAATCTCACTTGGCAGCCACTTCAGATTTGTGTGTATTCTTGTGTTCAGTTCACCCCACCCCACCATCATGTTACCTCTCCCCACATAAACACTGCACACACTCCTGCATCTGTAGCTGCATGGGGACTGCCCCTCGCTGCCATTCTTCCCAGCCTGCAGAGAGCTGCACAACAAACACAAAGCAGCTCATTCTATTATTGTACAATCTAAGACAACATCGAGTAGAAAATGAATATCACAGCATCCAAGGAATTCCCATCACCGTGAGCATGGTCAATAATGGGGGTGGATTAAGCTGTGCAAAAAAATAGTCCACAGCAGGTTTTATTGCCACAGTTTTCTTGGGCTGACCTTGTTTCACCCACGGCCTCAGAACAATATCAGCTGTTAAATCTTTGGATCTGCACTAACAGTGCTCACTTACTGAATTTTTCTGACTAGTAATAAATAGTAAAAAGAGGAATGATGGCTATAAAATGTTCCAGTCAAAGGTGAGGTAGAAGAAACGCTATGCAGGGGAAGAAGAGTCTACTCCCACACATGCTATCAATAGGGTTTTTTTCACGTGTGGTCCTGTCTATAAAAACAAAGAGAGTTCCTAAGGCTGCTTTTGTAGTTTGCACACCCTGGTGCCTTCAGCCCATGGCATCCATTCAGCTTATAGTAGCAGAGCTGTGGTATAAACCTGGTGTTCAAGCTTCCCTGCAGAGCCAGCATATAGCCGTGGGGAGCAAGCTCAGGCCCACACTAGCACAGACAGAAGGGCAATGGTTTCTAAGGAATCAGGAATGGTCAGCATCATAGGCTGATGCTCAGGTAAAAGTCACTGCCAGCACCACCAAAGACATATATCTAGACCTGTATCTAGACCCTCAAGAGTCTTTGTGTACCCGGCAATGTCTTTCAACAAACAAACAGCCATAACAGAAGCTGAGGGCTGCAGAAAAATGAATTAAGGCCCTGTGCAGGGCTTCTATCAATCACCACGAGGCAATGTTCCTCTGAAAACTGTAATCCCGCTTGGATTTCAAAGTAGATCTGAAGAGCTGTATTGGAGCTTTAAAAAGAAGCATGAGCAGAAGGACTGGAAGCTTGTCCCTGAAGAAATGCCAGGTGCCAAAAATGCCAAAAGGAAGATCTTTCGGATGCAGTGCTGACTCAGAAGAGGCTCATAGCATTCTGAGCAAAGGCATTGATTGCCTTCTGCTTTTGGTCCCTAACATGCTGGGTGACCCAAGGCTCTCTCTGTACCGGGGGCTTTCGTTAAAATGGTAGGCACAGCTGAAGGGTGATGTGGGGAAGGCAGGCTGGACACCTGAGACCCTGCAATCCCAGCAACGGGGCGATGGGGAACTCCACACGGGTCCTGCCATCTCAGGGACCCAAATGCGCTCGCCCAGCATCAAACCGGGGGGTGGAGGGGCTGCGGCGGCCGACCCCAGCCCCGTCCTCCTCCTCACACCGGCTTTACCTCTCCCCACCGGGGGCCGCACTGCCGCCCCCCGCCAGCAACAGCGGAGGGGAGGACGCGGCCCCCCAGCCCCGCCGCGCAGCCCCGGCGCTGCCCGGGGGAGGAGCCGCCTTCCCGCGGCGGGGGCCGGGGCTCCCCCCGCCGCCGTGCGGAGGGGCCGGCGGAGAGCCGCGGAAGTGCACTTGCTGCAGCCATTTCCTGCTCTTTGTGCGGGCGGCGCGGAGCATCCCGCGGAGCGGAGCATCGCACCCGCGGAGCGCCAGGTGAGCGGCGGGGACTGCGCGGGGGCTGCGCGGGGGCTGCGCGGCCTTACCCGCTCCCATTCACCCGCCCACCCTCCTCCTCCGGGGCTGCGCGGGGGCTGCGCCCGCCGCCGCTCCCGGTACCCTGCGGCCGTGCCGGGTGGGCTCAGCGCGGGGCAGCGGCGGGGCAGGTGCGGGAGCGGGAGGCCCGTGCGGGCCGGGATGTGCGGGGTTGTATCCCACAATGCTTAGAGCTACCTGCAGCGTTCAGCTTCTCCGCAGCCGCTGCAAAGCACCGGGAGGGGGGTGATGGAAATAGCGCAAATCCCCCTCCTCCGCATCCCGGCTCCGCGCTCCCAGGCCGGGGAGAAGGTGCCAAGCCCCGGTGCTGGAGGGCCCCGCAGGCCCCTCCGCGGGCGGCAGCGGCAGCGCTGAGTCGCGGCAGTGCCTGGCGCAGGGAGATAGAGCGATGGAGGGGATGGAGCAGGCTGAAGGTGGCCCCGGCGGGGGCTATGGCCAGCGCCCGCATCATCCGTGGTGTGGAAAAATGGTGTCCCTGGGGGAGGATGGGGAAGGAGGAAGGGACGGGGTCTGAGCCACGGCCGGGAGCGAGGGGCTGGAGATGCGCCCTCAGGGTCGTGCTTTGGCTTCGGTTGGAGGGGGTGAAACCTTCCCCTTCCAAAGCCGGCAGCTCCCAGTGCGTGAGGCCGGCAGGAGCGAGGCGCGGCCCGGGCAGCGCGGCTTTGTATAGAACTTCCCATCGAAGACGCTGGGAATGCGCCGTGCCAGCCGCATCCCACCTGGGGAGGGAGGAATGGATGCGTTCTGTAGGGAATATCTGCGGGTTGGAAGGACCGGGAAGGAATAAGGAGAAGAACAAGAGGCACACGCTAAAACCTGCCTGCGTGCTCAGGGTTGTTTTGGAGAAGGGGGAAGGGTGGCGGTTGTGTGCGCTGTCAGAGGACGCTGCCAGCAGCAGAGCTTGTCCCCTTCGCCATCTGCCGCTTTCCACGGGGGGTTCCTGGCCGGAGGGCGGTTGGATCACAAAGATCTCCAAGAATTCGGCCGAGTCGCTAAACCCTCCCGGATCCCTCCTGCCCTGCGCTGACACCGAAGGGAAGCGCACCCTCGTGTTTTGCATGATGACAGTTGTCTGGGGTTAGTCACTGGGGGGTGGTTAGCCCGGTGTTTTGGTGTCTGTCACAGCCGTATAATTCTAGGGTAATTCCCTGCAAAGGACAATTCGTTTCTCCTTTTCTCTGTACAGTTGTTATTAATGAAGCCTGAGGAATATGGAAAAATCTTCCATTTTCTGACCAGGGTCTCTTGAGCAATGCTCATTTCACGATGGTAATTTTATTAACAAACAGTCATCATCTTTGCATGAAAAATAGGAAGACTGGTTCTGGAAGATAAATAATTTACAATGCTGTCCTGTATGATTTGATTTCCCAAGAAGCGCTGTAACTGGCAGCAGTGGGCTTGCTTGTAAACTTGCTCTAAATTTCCCAGCTGTATTGGGAAATTTCCACATCTGTGTATGTGCCTCCTTCCTGACCTTCTTTCTTTGGCACCAGAAAAACAAAACAAAACAAAACAAAAAAAATAAAATGATGAAGTTATTCTAAAAAGAATAAATTCCAAAATAATTGTATTGCTGAGAGACAGGCGGCATAAATGCTTGGAACTGGGCCCTAATGGAATGACAGAAGATGTAGAGTGGAGATACAGAAGACTGGCTCCAGGAGTCGTGCAGTTTGCCTTCCTTTTTTAATGGGAAGGGTAATTTCATGGTTATTAACATCTGTGTCTGTGTAGGGCAGGAGCCCAGCTCTGCCAGCCTCCCTCATCTTTGGCTGTGTTTATTTGCTCCTGCAGAGAACCCCTCCTGACTGTGGTGGTGGTTGAAATTATAAGTAATTCTTACAGTGGGAGAGAAGGGGTTGATGAACCCAGGACAAACGCATCCTAAAACACAAGGGACTTTAATCCCATGCATTTTAGGCAAGGGTCAAACTAAACTTTTGCACCCTGAAGTTGTTCTTCTTGACTTAAAACCTGTTAGTGGCCAGGAGCAGTTATTCTCTTGTCGTGAGGCAGTAGGTACCAGAAACATTCTGCTTTTATGCACCCAAGGCATCAGCCTGCTGGGGTACTCATTGGGCCAGGATGCTTCCTGACCACTAGTTACATGCTAGTTTGGAGTAAGAAGGAGAAACATTATGACAGGGCAAAAAAAAATTAAGTGACATTCCCAGGTTACCCAGGGACTGGAGAACAATCCAAGATCCTCAGGAGGTGACCAGCAGAAGTTTGTCCTACTTCTCTACACTGCCATCTCCACAGCAAAAGTCATTTTGCTGCTTGTCTCACCCCAGACTTGCAGGGCTAGGACCGTGTCTTACTGCCAATCTCCTGGGCAATTCCCATTTTTCCTTGCCTCCTTTCCTGCTTTTGGCAGCTGCTGCAGCTCCAGTGTGGATGTCTGCTGTAAGAGCAGGCAAGCTGAAATCCGAAAGAGCCTGGACCACTTCCCCAGAGCTCTCAGCTTCGAAGCGGAGCACACATGCATGCAACGTATTCATCATTACCCTGCTTTTAAAAGTCTTTCTTTGTTCCCCTGAGCTGCTCTAACAATAACATCATCTTTGTTCCTCTCGCTGTAGAGAGGATGATGTTGCACCGATACTTCTGGGCAAGCATTTTGATGGGGAAGGTAGGACCTGCCCTGCGAGTTCAGACATCTGGGATGTTCACCCTCCGTCTTTCTAAAGCATTCCTACACCATCTGTTAAATCTGCCCTCCAGGCTGCTGCCACAACAGAGTCACTGTGTCGGGAGCTCTTAATTTCAGTCTTGGGGTGGTGGGGCCATGCTCTGTGCGTGGACTCCACATGGCCAGTTCCTTGTAGTGTCTAGAAGCCCCAGTGCCTCCGTGTGACCATTTGGCTTTAGAAGGTCTAAGAGATGACCAGAAGGGATGGAAACATGGGATGGAGAGAGGAAGTTTCTGCAACAGCTGGGCAGAAAGTGTGGGCAGCACTGCACTTGAGCACTAACTCTTATTAGCAGAATCAGCCTGGTGGTGCATCTTTTTCCAGGGTTCCCTTGGAGTGGGGTTGCCTTCTGCCAGATTCCTGTTCAGTTTTGCCAAAACATGTAGAACCAGAGAGGCTTTGGCCCCTCTGACCAGTGGCAGGATATGGAGAGAACAGTAGTTTCATGAGACAGCTCAGAGTAGCCCGTGTGGCTGTGTTTGAGGCTGCTCAGGCAGGATGTGCTTTCTGTGTTCACATGCCGTAGCAGCAGAAAAGCCCCGTTCCTGAGCAGGCTGCTCATGGGTGGTGCAGCCCCTGGCCTCATGACCACGTGCACTGAAGTGCTGCTGGCAAACCACCACCATAGAATCATACAATCAATGAGGTTGGAAAAGACTTTTCAGATGGGCTAACTCTCCTCTTCCCAGCACAGCCACCTCTGCCCTGAGGCCCAGGTGGTGGATGGTGGTTAAGGCTTAATGAGGACTTTCTGATGAGTGTCCCCAGGGATCCCCATCTTCCCTGGGCTGGAGCTGCTTGGTCACTGCCCTCCTCATTGCTGGACCGAAAGGATGAAGCTGTATTTGCTGGGGCAGCCCCAGTATGTTTGTGTTAGAAACCTTTCTGCAGGAAGGTGAGGCAGCAGGACTTCCCCTTTCAGCTCTCTCAGGCAGTCCCTGTGGTGGGGAGATACCATGAAGCACCCCATGAACCATGCCAAGCAACTTCTGATGCCTTCAGAGCCTTTGTACCAGTGCACACCCCATCAAACTCCTAGATGCTCATGACTGGCAGCGGACCCCAACCAAAAGTAGGGCTCCCACAACCCCTACTGCCACCCCAAGGAGCAGGGGAGGAGCCTTGGTACCTTGGGAACCTCTCAAGGCTGCTCCTCTGTGAATGGTCTGGGGTGATGATCAAGGTCTGTTGGCCTTGGACCAGTATCCCCTCCACCACATGCGCCAGCTGTGAGGTTGCTGTCCATTGCACTACGCTATATGCATGAGTAGGGAAGGTCCTGGCAGTCCACATTCCTCCCTGTAGCCTCTGTTGGTTTAACTGTTGGACTTAAGAGGGTGCAGAATGGAAATCGGGAGTCCCCGTCAAGACTCCTCTATTAAACCCTCAAAGTCTGTGTAATTTTTCCATACATGTCCAGATTCCTGCACTTTGCTCAGCCATGGCAAAGCTCAGGGAGGGCTGCCGGAAGATTGCACCCATCATTTGCTATAGTTTGACACTTCCTTTCCTGTTCATGTATTTCTACATGCTGCCTCCCTTCCTCTAAGTGCGAGATCTTTAGGGCAGGGACTGGGTTAGTCTTGCAGGTTAGTGCACTGCGCAGCACAGCAGGACCCTGACACCGAATTTGGGTCTCACAGGGTTACTGGGTTATTGGAGAAGCATCTTTGATTACAGCAAACACCTTGTACAAGTGGCCTTAGAATTTGATATACAGAAAAATAAGAAATGATCCCAAGTAACCAGCTACAGCCTCAAAGCTGTAAAATGGAAGGGTTTTGTCTTCCCAAGCCTGAAGTATGTAATGACACATTGTGAGTACCAGGGGTGTTGTTTTGGGAACCCAGAGGTGAGTCTTAAGGCACTGGAGGATGGTGGTGGAGAGCAGTGGGCAGCAGAGGAGGTCCATGGAGCTGGGCCAGTTGAGCCGCCAGCCTGGTGCAGAGCAGCACATGGTGCTTGCAGGCAGGGAGGAAGCTGCTTCTGCCTACGGGGTGCCAGGATGTAATGTCTAGTTTTGACGGTTGCTACAATTTGTAACAGGAAACCATTTTAACAAAGAGGGGTGAGGAAAGAAACAAAATTTGGGTGTGTAGGGAAAAGGCTGCTTGAGATTTATTTTTTCCAGGCACTTATTTCATGGTGCTTCAGCTGCAGGTAAAACCAAACCTGTTTCTCAGCTGCCTGATACCTTGGGGAGGCATTTGTGGAGGTGGAATGGGTTTTACCAGGCTCATACATATTCTTGCAGCCCATGCATGCAGGCAGAAATGATGACAAGAGGCACAGCAGCATACTCATCCCTCTCATCACCCAACATGAAGCTGCCCTGGGAATACACAGAGTGTGCATCCCCCTTGGCCGTGGTCCTTTCTGGCTGAATGTGTGTCTATCTATGGATGTCCTGAAGTCATTGTCCTTTCATGCTCCCAGTGCTAGGAATGAAAAGCAAACTTATATTCTTGGAAACAATGACTCAACTAAAAGAAGAAAGAGGACCTAAGGGATTTGTAACAGATAATGGGCTGAATATGAGCACCTACAGAGATGCTGTTGTGACCAAAGGAACTGGTGTGATTGTATGCAAGGAGGGAGGTTATATTGCTGTTGTATCTGGTCCTTGTGGAGACGCCACTGGAGCCTTGTGTCCTGCTACGGTGTCTGCACTTCAGCAAAAAAAGCTTGAAAATGGGATCAAGCTTAGAGAAAAGCCAAAGAGATGATTAAAGGATTGGAAAATGTGTTCTGTAACGAGACAGGCAAAGAGCTCAGTCTGCTTGTCTGAGCTGAAGTGCAGGTTGCAGGGTGCTTTATGAAATGTGTGAGTATCTTGATGGGGACTTTGATAACAGAGAGCTCCACTGTCTTGCAGATTATAGTGATAAAACTGATGGCTTGCATTTGAAACTAGACAGGCTGAGTGGGGGAAAAAAAGGGTGTTCTATTAATTGAGTGACATGACAATATTAAAGCATTTTCCCTCTGCAAACATGTAAATGCAGGGGGTGTTTTTCTAGGAGACCTAAGCTCTAGGTCAGCCACAGCTATTGCACATGGATTAGGTATTAACTGGGGAAGCCCTGTGACTGTGGTTATACAAGCGCTCGGCCTGTGTGACAGCAGCCGTCCCTCCATGCTTGTGCACTTCCAGTGAAGGTGAATGGCAGAGGCAATAAGGACATAGAGGTTTGGTTCCCATTAGGTAGCCTGCCTGGGGTAAGTGCCAGTGAGATGTCAGAAACATTTCCCCTTGCTTTTTATTTCGTGTGCAAATGGCCCTGTTGGCAGCCCAGGACCGGGCAGGGGACACTGCCTGTGAACTAAAAGCAAGGAAATGCTCTTTAACAACAACAACTTCTTTTTCTGCTGCTTGCAGTGCCACAGCCAGCCTGTGCAGCACTCCATCCTTTCCAGTTCACCTTTGAGAATGCAGGTTGTTGTTTACAGTTTCCAGTGCCATTCATGTGTGTGAGAAGGAGAGCATGTGAGTGTCAGCATCAGTCAGACTTCTCTAATTGTGCTGCTTCAAGAGGTATTTTTGACACCACTTTGCATTCTGGAGCATATGCTTTCACTTGGGGCTGCTAAAGCTGCACGGCAGCACCCAGCAGTTCTCTGTCTCAAACAGTTTTGCATAGAGTTAGCAGAGAAGGGCATGGGTGGGTAGTTGTGTTCCTCTTATTCTGCATTTCTACTCTGCTGTTGAATCTCGGAAGGAGAGATGGCATAGAGATGTAGGTTAAATACACAAGAAAAGGAAAACAAGATAAACTGGGATCATGTCTCCTTGCAGTGCCAACCAGTCGTGGTTCTGGTTTTGTCCTTTGGCACTTTTCCACTCGGTCTTCTGGCTGCTGTCTGTATCACCTATTTTCCTTTGCATTTAGTGTGGAGACTGAACATCCAGAACCATGACCACTCACGTCACGCTAGAGGATGCCTTGTCCAACGTGGACTTGCTGGAGGAGCTGCCTCTGCCGGACCAGCAGCCATGCATCGAACCGCCTCCGTCCTCCATCATGTACCAGGTACCTTCACCTCCGGATGTGGCAGGGCAGGGAGCGTTGTTCTTTAGCTCACACAAAGCACAGGGGCACGTGGTGCTGTGAGAACCAGCCGAAAACATCCTGGGTTCAGTGTGTTTAAGGAAACATTCAGAACAGATCTAGCCACAAAGCTGTTCCCAAAGCCTTTAAAAGGAAAGCACTTGGGACTGGTGAAAGGCATCGTTAAGGCTGAGCAAGACATAGGGAAGTTAAAAATGACGGCCAGAGTGCTTGAATGGGTAGGAAGCAGGAGGTAAGATTTGTGATAACAGCAGAAAGTTCTCAGCGATGTTTTATTTTGCACATAGTTCTGTGCTTCCTTTTTATGGCAGTGCACGCATCTAAGGTCAGAATCAACGTTCTGCCTGCCTTTGGCTGGCCTTTGCCGTTACACAGCTGGAGCTGCTGGTCTGGGGAGCCAGTGGCATGCAAGGGAGGGCAGTCACTGGAATCACTTCTCTGCCTTGAACAGCCACAGATTTAGCTGCAGCTGCACTGACCAAGCAAAGCTTGGCATGAGCCCAGTGCAAGGCTCAACCTCCTGCTTTCAGATCCACAGCAGGATGCCTTGGCTGCTTGTCTACCACACCCTCCCTATAGCACACACCCAGGGTTAAATATAATATGGGGCTACTTTCTCCATCCTGCTACTCCGGAATTCGTGGACTTGCCCATGGCAGTGTATAAATACACCCGCACAGTGATTGCAGTGCTGTGCACACAGGGGTCTGAAATTACAGTATCTCTTTCAGCAGGTCAAATGCGGGCTCATTCAGTAGCATTAGTATCTCTATGGGCTATCAGACCCAGAGGCAGTTCTGGGCAGTTCAAATTTCATCTCTTCCTGGAAGATCTTGATATTTTTTGCTTATCTCTTCTCTCAATAAATATTTAGTCTATGCTGGCTTATGTCTTTTGAGGGGCTCAGGATCAGGCCTTATGGCACAGCCTCCTTTCAGGGCCATGTGTGCACACAGCTGGGGCTAAAAACCTCCTTTAAACTGGATATCACGGTGTTGGCCAAGCCTGTTTCCTCATCACACTGGGTTTGTGTGTAGCCCTCTCCCTTGCTAACCAGAAATACATAGGCAGCCTCAGCTTTTGTTGTTGTCACATTGGTCATATGTGATGTCCCGGAGGCACTAAGAAGAGTAGCCCTGTGGCCGTGGGTCTGTGCTCCTGGTTTTCCCACTCAGGAAATCAGTTATCGAGGTGAGTGTGGTCACTGCAATGCTAATGCCATTGCAAGGAGCAGCTCTGAGTGCTTGGGACTCTGCCCTCCAGTAGACAGCACCAGCCAGCCCTCACAGAGGAAGCTGCCTGAGCACAGAGCATGTGAATGGGCACTTGGTGCACAGAGGAGATGAGGAGGTGCTTGTTCATACCCTGCCTTTCTCTGCACTTAGTCCCCTGGCCTGACCCAAGTAGTAGTTCAGCTTCCAAATCAGCTGTTTGTCCCAAAGCATCTGCTTGCCAGAGCAGTGCTAGCACTGATAACAGCACCTGGATGAGTGCTGACGTTCATATTTATGTTTTCCAGACTTCCCACTCCCTGCCCTTTCTGTGTGTTTATTCTTTACCATTCCTGCTGACAGGATGTGGTGTTTCCCTAGCAGCCAGGACACAAATGGAAATTAATGAGTTACCCACCTAAAATCCTTAGAACAATTGCTGTGGATTTGCTCTCTGGTGTGGCTGCAGTTCCCTGTAGCTGATCCCCAGCTGAGTCTGGCTTAATTTTACAAGGGTTTGTCAGTTTTGGTTGCCACACTTTCACACATAGAATCTGCAGGATTTCCTTTAATGAACATGTGTGATTCAGAAGCTTCTCAGGCTGCATGTATGAATCTACTTCAGACATAGAGGCGCAGCACCTCAAATTGCCCATAAGCTGCTCCCATGCCCCAGAAGCCCTATTGATTCTTTTTGCCAACACATCCCATGTTGGACTATATCAGGTGAGCAAACCACCAGCTGTACGTTAACCTGCCTGTCTCTTCCACCCACAGGCTAACTTTGACACAAACTTTGAAGACAGAAATGCCTTTGTGACCGGCATTGCCAGGTACATCGAGCAGGCGACGGTGCACTCCAGCATGGTGAGTCCTGAGGGCTGCCCCACTGATGCTGAGCCTTTGGTGTGTGCCCTGCCCCAGCAACACCTCTCTTTGTCTTTCAGAATGAAATGCTGGAAGAAGGCCATGAGTACGCCGTGATGCTTTACACATGGAGGAGCTGCTCACGAGCCATCCCCCAGGTACTCAAGCCATTTCCCAGGCAGGAATGTTCTCAGAACACCTCACTGTTTTTGTTCTTAGTGTGGGTTAGTTTGGGCTGGAGACAGAGAACAAAAGAGCAGAGAAGACTGAAGAAAACAGAGGTGCTGCAATGAGAGACCCCTGACTCTTCAAATGGTCTTCTCCCCACCAGAGTCTCAACCACCAGCCTCAGGAGCTGGTAACCATTTAAGGAGCAGATCTGTGCTGCTGTCCTAGCAAAGGATATCTGCTTTGCAACCTCAGAGTTGCAGAGCAACTCTGTGTAGATGTATGATGTTGAAGAGCAATATCATGTATAGATGAGGCTCTGTCCCTGACCCCCTAACAGCACCTCTCAGCTCAGTCACACTCACCACAACCCAGCTGCCTTTATATGCATTTCCTAGTTTCATGAACCCCTCCCCTGCTCCCCAGAGCAACCACATCTGAAGTTATTTCATCCCCACAGTACCAGCTTGTTTGTCCTACAGCTGCCAACAGGACTAGGCTGAGCAGAGCTCTGATCCAGAGCTGAGGATAATGCTGTATTTTGTCACTTGGGTCTTTATCCACTTCTCTGTCTGGAGAATGGGTAGGCTTTGCTTTAACTACAGCAGTGTGGTTATTTCCTTCCCAATGCACTGCTTGAATATTTTTCTCTCTCCTGGTGTTGGGCGATGGAGTTTACTTCAGAAAAAGGCAGTTAGGTTTTGGAAGTTGAGTATAAACTCATCAGATCTGGTTTATATCACATTCTCCTGATTACCATTGTGTGGTATCAGGAACTTCAGCTTCGGTTAAAAATAGCCCCAGTGCCGAGTGGGACTCTTGTGTTGTGTGGAGAAGGGAGCCCAGGCAGCCTGGGATGAAAACAGCAGAACCTCTTGATACGTGGCAGACTCAGGCTCTCCCTGACTTGCACAGAGCAGATTAGGCAGCTGGGGCAGGTTTCAGCATCCCAAACTGCCGGGATGCTCTCTCTGCTCCCATGCGAGTCCCAGATTGTGGGTGTTATGTGAAGACATATGAAGAAGCACCTTGACACACCAGAAGCATTTCCCCAAATGCCTTTTTTTGCTGCTGATACACCAGAGGATCCTGATCTCCCCCAGTTTTGATCATTCTCCATCTCTGCTGCTAGTTCTGCTTCAACTGTTTTCTAGTCCTTCTCTCTCCAGCCTGAATTTTGGTGGCTTCATCCTGCAAACACCTACAGACATGAGTAAGGTTGCCCACATGGTGATTCAGACTCCAGCTCGGAGCTTGTCTTCCGCAGTGTGAACACGTGCTGGATCGCTGCAATAACACCAACTGATGGTGCACTTGGGTGGGTGCAGTGCACTTCCATTAACCCTGCAGATAAAAGGGTTTGTAGCGCTTCCATGGAGCCACGAACAAATATTTCCACATGGCTGGCAATGGCTGTGTTTGTGATTCCCCGGGAAAGGTCAAACCTCAGCTCCCCTCGGGTTATAGTCTGCTGATGGTCCCATGAGACCCCACTATGGGGAGATTTCTGCTGCTGATTGGATGTTTGCTTCTCTCCCATTTATATTTGATGTTGTGCTGTTGCTGCCTCTCTGGCTGTAATAACAGAAGGTGTGTTGTGGCTGAGCTGATGGCAAGAGTGCCACAGTTAACCTGTTTTAGTGTCCTCCCATCCTGGTCACCACTATGTTTGTGCCTGTCTATGCACAGCTTGCGGGGTCCCTGCTCCCTGGCCCATTCTCCCCACTGGGGCTGCAGACAATGCCACATGTGACGGAGGAGCAGACAATACCATGGTATAGGGTTCATTTACAGAGTCATCAGTTTTGATCTTGCAGTGACCCCTGCACTTTGCCATGGGGGACATGGCTGCAGGCAGGGGTCCTGTCCCCAGCCCCAAAGCTTGGCTGCTTGGTCATGTACCTCTCTGTACCACATCAGAGACTGGTTTTTGAGGTGAAGAGCAGAGCCTACACCTAAACGTACACCTCCCTGCTGTGAGC
The DNA here is from genome assembly GCF_033815535.1 of Pezoporus flaviventris. Lineage (NCBI taxonomy): Eukaryota > Metazoa > Chordata > Aves > Psittaciformes > Psittacidae > Pezoporus > Pezoporus flaviventris. The sequence goes on along the minus strand of NW_026892571.1, from coordinate 12,444,498 downwards.
TGCATCCTCATGGCCATCAATATTGCCTGACTGCGGTCTGAAACACCAGAGTAGGGACATTACATGCCTCACTACAGGGAGGGCAAAGCTACTTTTACATCTTCCCACGTGTAAAGCTGGCTGAGTTGTTCCCTCATCAGCTGCTGGGATACTAAATTTGCATCAGAGCTGTCAAACCCTTCACAGCCTTGTGTCAGCAACAGCTGAAAACAAAACCAGAGGAGGACAGCAGCATGCATTGCCCTGGGCAGTTGGGGTTTTCCCTGAAAGTTTGGCAGTGACTCCAAGTAACTGCTTGGAAATGAGATGGATGACAACTGGGGAACTTCAATTTAGCTTCCTAGGATGCCAGTGAACGTGACTCACTTCATTGCTGGTAGCCACATACACGCCCAAGTTGTTGGTCAGCAGCAGAAGCAAGTTATCCCAGCAAGGCTATAGCAGAGCCATAGCGTGGTGCCTCGTGTGTCCATGGGTCTTTACAATGCAGTGTCTCAGATAATATTATAATATAACATCCCCACATTGTGTAACATGTCCAGACTCCATATTGCATGTGTTCTACCCCAGACAAATGCATTTAAAAGACTTATTTCTCGGAGTCAGGATTGAGGCTGTTTATAATGCATAAAGAGAATTTCACACCTGAGAAATAGCCCCTTCTGCTGTCACCTGACTGTTGGAAATGAGACGGATGACAACTTGCCCCAGGAAAAAGCTCCCTCTGAGCTCCTCCATTGTCCTCAGATGGGGACAGGATTCACTCTGAAACAAGAAGATGGTGGTTGCTGCAGTCTATGGCTGTGTTAGAAACCAGTGCTGACAAGAATGATTTGTCTTTGCAATGCAGGTGAAGTGCAACGAACAGCCAAACCGAGTGGAGATTTATGAGAAGACAGTGGAAGTCCTGGAGCCAGAAGTCACCAAGCTGATGAAGTTCATGTATTTTCAAGTAAGTGGTCAAATAGATAGGCACTTGCCTGCCAGGCCAGCCTGGAGAGTCCCCAAGCCCCTAAGTCTCTTCCTTGCAGCCACCAACAGATACCTGAGACCTCTCTGAAGGAAAATGTGTGTCCCTTACTCATCCCCAGAATCCTGTATACGAGTTGGGAATGAGCACACCTCATCCCCTGCAGTTCATGGAGGCCCAGAGTCCCCACTATGTGGAGCTAAAGGGCGGCTCAGGCTCCTGTTTTTCCTGTGTGCTGTCTGTTGGATGTGAAGAGCTGTTTCTCCATCAGTGCCAGCACAGCTCGCTCTTCTACTCCTCCCTCTGAAGCAAAGACAGGAAGAGCCAAGGGCTGGTGATGCAGCTGGTGCCTGGGGTGGTGGGATGCAGCCATACAGCTGGACACGCTCCTGCTGTGCCAGCAGGAGCAGGGATGTGCTTACAGCCGCCTGAACTCGGGGGGCAGCCAAAGAGCACCAGAGCTTAAATTTAGCAGTTGCTACACTTGAGGCACCTAACAAAATACTGCTTAGATCCCAACAGAGCAGTGCCCACGTGGCAAGCACTGAGCTGCTGTGGGCTCTGGGGACCTTTCCCCATTACCTGCTGTGTTTATAGCTGGCTGCAGCTGGGTTTCACCACCGGTTTTAGGTTATATATCCTGTAAGGTCTTTATGCCCATGCTAAAAACCTGGAGCCTGATTTTGCAGAACACGCCATACTCAAGGCAGGCACAGATAGAGGGTTCCAGCCACCTTCTCCCCTCCAGCACTGCGGGTGTTTGTCTACAGTGATTTGTTACGCAGCTTTGGTTCATGGTGGAGCCTCCAGCCCCAGCAGAAAAATGCTTTTGTTAAAGGAAGGAGGTGGTGGGTGGGTGAAGGGGGTCCCAATGGTGATGAGATGACCATAGGATGTCAAAGCTGTGATGACCCTGTCCTGCTTCCTTCCAGCGCAAGGCTATCGAGCGGTTCTGCAGCGAGGTGAAGCGCCTGTGCCATGCTGAGCGGAGGAAGGACTTTGTCTCCGAGGCCTATCTCCTCACACTGGGCAAGTTCATTAACATGTTTGCTGTCCTGGATGAGCTGAAGAATATGAAGTGCAGCGTTAAAAATGACCATTCTGCCTACAAGAGGTGAGAAACAGGAGTGAGCACAGCAGTGTGCCTGGTATGCCCGCAATGATGGCAGGTGCACACGGCTGGAGGTTGGGTTTCTGTGCTGTTGTAGGCTCCCTTTGTGAGTTTAGGCAAATCTCTGAGCCCTGCAGTGTTTCAGTTCCCTCTTGGTAAAGAAAGGAAAGCAGAGCTGTACTGTAGGGGAGTCTGAGGCTGCTGCGTTGCAGCTGCAGGTCAAACAGGGAAGATGGATGGTGAGTCTCACACTGGGTGAGTGATCCTCGGTGACCTTGGATTTCTCCCTTGCAGAGCTGCCCAGTTCCTGCGAAAGATGGCAGACCCCCAGTCCATCCAGGAGTCCCAGAACCTCTCCATGTTCCTGGCAAACCACAACCGCATCACACAGGCAGGTCCCTTTTCTCTGAACCACTTAACCTTTCTGTGAGCAGAGAGAGGCAGTGATTGTGCCATGGCTGACAGCACTAGAGGCCAGAATTTGGCCATAGCTGTTGAGTCATTGCCACTGACTCTGATGGTCTTCTGGTCAGGCTGTGTAACTCTAGCAGTATCTCCTTCTCATGGTTCATCCTGAGTGGTTTTGAAGGTCTCTATGACAAGACAAAGATGATCTAAAAGATGTAAGAAGAGGAAGGGGAAGTTTCTGCCAGAACTTTTTCCCATTTTCCTCAGGAAATCCATCCAGTCCGCATCTGCAACTGCATGGGAATTGCAGATCAGCCCCCTTGGCCCTCCACACTCCACTGGCTCTATAGCTTCTGCTAATTAGGTACTGCTCAAAGACAGGAAAGAGACAGAAAGTCTGCTCTGAGGCATCTTCCTTTACATCTTACTGTCTGCTGTTTGGCTGTCGTGATCAGTCTGAAGGGGGAAACTGTCCTGCAGAAAGCAGGTTGTTCTATATAGATGGTACTGTGAGGTTAATCTTCTGCTGGTAACTGAATTAAAACACACAGGTGAGGTTTGAAGAAACCTTTTACCATTCCACTCTTAATCCTTCAAATACGTTTCTCCCCTGGTTTCTGCTGTTCCTCTGTCCATGTGGATAATGTGGCCCCTGTTGATGTTTCAGTGTCTGCACCAGCAACTAGAGGTCATCCCTGGCTATGAGGAACTGCTAGCTGATATTGTCAACATCTGTGTGGATTACTATGAAAACAAGATGTATCTCACTCCCAGTGAGAAACACATGCTCTTAAAGGTGAGGTTTGGCCGTTCTTATGAGGCTGGGTGCTTGTGTAGTTTCACTTTTATTTTAGTAAAATGAAATTCCCTCCAGGGCTATGTTTCTCTTATTTTTCTTTTTACTTTTTGCTCCTTTGGGTTTACACACATCCCTTCTCTGCAGAGCCTGTATCCTCTGGACACACGAGTTAGTTATGACATAGAAAGAGCATCTGCATTCAGCACCAAATCTGCCTTTGTCCTCTTCCTGTTTCCCTTCTGATCTCTGTCACTCTGTATCTTCTGCTGCCATACCTCAGTCCTCCCATATTCACTTCTTTGTGGCTGAACAGACTGGATGTGGCCATGGGTTGGAGATGTCTCACCCCAGTGCCTGATATGACACCTCTGTTGGGCAGTGCCATGAGCTGCCTCTGTTCCTGCTCTAATTTGGACCTTCTCCCATCATTTCTTTACTGTCCTTTCTGGCCTTCTTCCATATTCCCACATAGAAGTATTCCTCCTCTTTCCCTTTCCTATGCTCTTCTCTATCTCCATCTCTGTCTGTTCCCCCAGTCTTTCCCAAGGTTGCTCTGCCTGCCTGGGACTAAGTACATGTTTTGTATATTTGTCCTTACTGTCAGCCAGTTACTACAGTGATTGCAGTCACTGTTACCATAAGAACTTTATTACTATGGCATGAGTCAGCTAAGGTTCTTTAAAAGATAATGTGGATAGTTTGAATATCTGTAACGATTTGTACTGAATTAAAGGTGAAAAAAATCAATCCAAGATTTTAAGTTTTCAGTTCCTCTCCAGGAGTAAAGGTTTGCTTTTGGGCTGTTGTTATGGGGAGAGAGAAGGAACAAATTGCCAAAGTTAATGTTGTGTGTTTTTACACAGAAAACAGAAGCAATCCATCATGTGTCCTCCATCTACCATGTACATCCTTGCAGATATGTGCATGTTCTATACAGTCTCAGGTGGTACAGGAGCCTGAAATGGTCTTTCCTCATGTTAAGTGATGGAGAACTGTCTTTAACTTGTGCTACTGACTTCAAGCTAATGAAACCTTCCTGTCTTCTGCAGGTGATGGGGTTTGGCCTGTATCTCATGGATGGGAATGTCAGCAACATTTACAAGTTGGATGCCAAGAAGAGAATCAACCTTAGCAAAATAGACAAATTCTTCAAGGTCAGTGACCTATCTGGGTGAGGCTGGAGTTTATTGCAGACCATGAATTAGCAACCTGTACCTGTACCATTGCACAAACCACAGGAATCATTACAGGTCCCAAAATCCTAAGGGTCAAGAAATTATCTTGGCCAAAGGATGAGGATTGGGATTCCTGTGGACGTGCATGGGCACAGCGCTGAAGCATGGGTGAGACGAGTGATGCTGGCCCTCAGTCCCAGCAAGGTTGTGGATGGGTGAGCAGTGCCTGGGGCTGGCTCTACTCCCATGGGAGCTGTTGGGAGCTGAGGATGCTGCACACCCTCACTAGGCAGCCCTGCCACAGTGACCCTACCTGCTTCCTGCTGAGGGGCAAAGGATGTGGATGGTGCATGGACTATGTTTCGTGGACAAGGGAAGGGTGAGCCAGATATTGCTTCTATCTCTTTGCACGTATCTGAGGCAGGTTTGCAGTCTCTGGAGGAGCGCCATGCTTTCAGCCACCTGGCTGGTTTGCCGAGGTCTGTGCAGGTGATGGTTGCACTGCCCTTTCAGCAAGCTGCTGAGCTGAGGGACAGAGGACGCAGCTGGCCAGTCAGTGTGTGATCTGGCAGTCTTACTTCGTGTGTAAACTGTGCTCCCTATAGGACAGAAAAAGCTTGGAAAGCTTGTGTTGGCTGGGACGTGGAGGTGCTCAGTGAATTCTTCAAAGGGCTCACATGGTAGTTCGATGAACCGCTTTTGTCTTATCTGGGGTCTGGGTTTTGGGAAAAGACAACTGAATGCACTGGGAAGCAGCCATGCAACCTCCCATGCACATGTGCAGCTGAGTCCAGCCACAGGCTGGTCCACAGCTGGAGGCCAGGCTGCATCCTGGGGCTACTCAGCATGAGAAAAGTTTTGGATAACCCCGTTGCTTCCCCCCAAAATCTGGTGTCTGTGAGTCACTGATCACCACTGGCGGATGGACCCTGCACAGCACCACCTGTGTCATTCACAGAGGGATATGATGCCTCCTTTCCATTGTGTGCTTCTGCACACAGGATGAGTGTAGGGGGCATTTCAGCTCTGGGGAAGGTCAGCTGTAGGAGGCATGGTGGACTCTGGCAAGGGACAAAGATATTGGCAGCAAAGAATAACAGTTATAGCAGAAGAATCACAGAATAACTTCCCAGATGGAGCAACTAGTTTTCTTATAGACCTACTGAGCTTGAGCCTTCCGGAGTCCTTTTCATTCCTCTGTATTAATCTTTCTTCTGAGATGGGAAGATCAGTTTTTGTTAACAACATTTGTTCCACATCAGGGAAAATGAGAAGACGATGATTTTTGGGAGGGCAGAGCGCTTCTTCCCCATCACTCTCAGCAGAGAGGGTTCTCCTTGACTCTCTGCCCAGGAGCCTGAAAGAAGAGGTTGGTTGTGACAGGGTAGAGGATGCCTCCCTGCTTATTGCTCTGAGTTGCAGTTTATAGATGATGCACTGGGTCTGTGCAAGGGAAGGGAATGGGCAAGCCCAGGGAGCTGGTTTCATTAAAGGTTGGTGCATCCTCATGCAGAGTGAGTTGGGGACCTATTTAACTCAATTTGCATCATCTCCTGAAGACAGCTCTGAGAGCAGGGCTGAAATGTCCACATAGGAAAGTATGGACAGATGCCATAACCTCATGGACAGGGTGATGATGAGGTGGGTGAATTCCCTCCAGGCAATGTGGAGACTGCTGAGGACTGCAGCTCTGCAAAGGTGATTTATCATGTCATCACTCATTGTCTTCCATCTTTTCCCTGGTTCAGCTTTGCTAATTCAACTGAATCTTAGTTTAAAGCAAGCCCTCAGTGTAATCTATAGAGTTTGGTCATCTTGGTGCATTCAAACAGATGCAAAGTGCTGTGGGCCATCAGTGAATCAGGTAAAATGTCTTCCACTGCATGGAATAACTTTCTTCTCCAGCTTTTTTTCCATTTGCACTTCTCCAATATCTGCTGTGGTCTCACCTAAGCAGTTAAATACCACTCCAGACTAGCATAGCAGAACTCAATAAGAAAAGGCCAAATACTCCTCTTACTACATCTGCTTATTGCCTTCTGATTAAATTTCTAGTGGATTGACCAGGAATTTGAGTAGTGAAAATGAACTACCCCTTCATTTAAACCTTTTATGGAAGCGCCACTGGGAGTCCCTGATGACAGCATTACACGACCTCCATAGAAGTCAGCCTGAGAAGTATGTGATGATGGGACAGGGAATTTGCCACCATCTTCCCTGCATTTTGGGGCAAAGCTTTTGTAGCTGGGTGAAGTTGAAGCTTTATATTTTATTGAAGAAAAGTCAGTAGCTCTTGGTTCAGTTTTCTTTGCAGATGAAAGTTTAGTGGGGCAGGGATCTGTTTGAGCTTGGGGTATATTCAATGCACTTGGAATTTATTTTCCATCCACATCCTCCTGAGATGTAAAAGTTGAGCAAAACCATGCTATATCGCCTGTGTCTTTCTCTTTGTGGAGAAATGTTAAGACACATCTGACTCCCTGCGGAAAGATGCTGTATCCCTGGGAGTCCAGGCAGCAAAGCAGCCTGCAGCTTCTCTCTGAAGGGAGCCATGCAGTGTGTTGGCAGAATACCAGCATGGTGGCTTTTGATCCCTCTGCTCTCTTGGAGGATTATGGTGGGAGGCAATAAGACCTGCTCAGGAATATGCTCCTCTCTTTTTGTTGTAAAACAGCTTTTCCTAAGGCTGGTTACAGCGCTGAACCATTCTGGCCATAGCCAGCCCATTGTCTGTGAGTCCAGGGCTCCAGAGCACTTGCAGGGGTGATTTTGCTCACAGAAAAAGCTGTGTGATTGTTTTCAGTCACTTTCTAGGTGTGAAATGACCCCAGGTCTAGGTTTGCACCTTGCTTTAAACAGCCTGACACTTCCCACAGCTCCAGAGATGGAGGATGCCCTCTCGCAGTCCCTTGTGTTGCTCTGGGCCACAGGCTCTCTCTCTGCTGTGTTTCAACCATCTTTTGTTTTCTTTTCCAGCAGCTGCAGGTGGTTCCTTTATTCGGCGATATGCAGATAGAACTGGCCAGATACATTAAGACCAGTGCTCACTATGAGGAGAACAAATCCAAGTGAGTGCCTGCCATAATGTCTCTTGGCTTCTGTGTGTGTCCCGAAAGCCATGGGAGCTGCAACTGTCTGATGTGAGTGAGGTCTGTGCACTGGTACCCGTGTGTGTCCCTGTGAGGTGTGAGTCTTGGTGTGCCAGCTCCGTGTGCACGTGTGTACCTCCCTGTCCCTGCATGGGCAGATGTCCTCACCAGCCCCTCAGCACGTGTGCAGCCAGCTGTGAAGCTCCATGTAACCGTACCCCATGTGCAGGCAGGGCAGTGGGCATGCCTGTACCTCTGCTCTGCTGACAAGGGCTGGGAGGATGCTTGGTGGCCAGAAATGAGGCAGAAGGAAGGAGGAAGGAAAGGCGGCTGGTGCATGGGTCAGAGCTGAGTGCTTGCGAGGTGTGTGAGTGCGAGCAGTGTGTCCCTGCTCTGGAGAGATTTTAATCCACATTTTTGAGCCCAGGGACAAAATCCTCCAGAGCATGAACACAGCAGTGGATCCCTTTGCAGCAGACAGGGTGTCTCCTGTAGCTCAGGCAGCCTTCATGAAGATTGGCAGCGGGTTGAACCATAGGCTCAGATGCACTGGAAATCAATGAATACTGTGGGAGAAGAGCAGAAATGGAGTCTGTGTGGGAGAGCTCAGGAGCAGTGTGGTGTTGTAAAGCACTGCTTCCTGGCCTGGGTTTGCAGGCAGTCTGCTGCTCCCCTCAGGTGAATTTGCAGATGTTGTGTCTGATTGTACCAGGCATGTGGCCCCACTTGACTTTGTAACTATTGCTAGAAGAATTGGTGTTAGGTTTGGATATCTTTGGAATGGTGTTTGCAACCACACGTAAGCAAAGCCCATCTGAGCTGTGCCTGGTTGTGATGGCTTCCACCAGTGAGTGGTCTTTCACCTGTAGGACCATATTGCATGAAAGTCGTATTTCTCCAGTGGCTGCAAGAAGCAGCCGAGCTGAGCTGTCTCAGCAGGACAGGAACTAACCTGCAGGCTCATCTCACTGCTCCCCTTTGCTCAAACCTTTCCACCCCAGAGGATCTGGCTTTTCTGCCCAGGAACAGCCCCCCCTGCCCTCCCAAAAGCTGGTTGAACGGTGCCATTAATCGTTCATGAAAAGTTTGGCAACAACGTGATGGAGCTTCCTGAGCAAAAGGTTTTCAATTGAAACTGAAAAAAAAACCCAAACCCTAAAGTTCTACAAAATGCAAATTTAAAAAGTATTTGTGGAAACTCAATCTAAAAGGGAAAAATTGCCTAAAACTTTGCACCTTTTTATCCCAGATCATTCAGAAAGCACATTTTAATGGAATGTGTGGCAGCTGCATTCATTTTCTCATCTCAAAACCAGGGTAGCTCGCGGGCTGTTTACCTGTGCACAGTTTTAGTGTCTGTCTTGAAATCTGTCTTACCAGGTCTGTGTGCTGTACCTTACTAACCAATGTTTCTTCTCACTCACTTGCTTTCCCAGCAAATTGCATGGGACTCCCAACACTAATTCTGCCAAGGTGGTTCCATATAATCCCCATTTCTTACTAATAATTGTTTTTTGTCACTTTCTTTCCCTCCCTGTCTCCGTGAAAGTGGAATTAAGTGGTGTTTTTCCTGCATGGCACTTTGTCTCTGCACTATGGACTAGGTTGTGTGTGGCAGGGAGGGCTGGTGCTGCCCTGGCCATTCCTGCTAACCTGCCGATTGTCCGGTGGGGAGCACAGGACATTGAAACGGGTAAGAGTGAAGCAATGGGACTGTGGGAGGATGGATTTCATGAGGGATGACATGAGCCAGCACTTCCAGGACCTTCTGTCACCACAGATATTGGCAACAAGTGTCTCACAGTTAACTGTAGGAATATGTCTTCATGTCTATGTCTATATCAGAGGCAGGTTTCTCACCTGCCTTTTGTACTGCAAATCTAGATTGGAGAAGATGACTATATCCATCATAAGATGGACAACTATTTTGAGGGAGGGAAAGCAAGATCTGAACTTTCACATTGTGATCACAGAGTAAGACATGAGGTCTCACTGAGAGATGTTTGCTTGTATGAAGCATTTTGGTGGAGCCGTTCTGGTTCCACATCTGTGGCTAATGCAGAATGGGGGAAAATTAGATATTTCATTAAATAGACCTGATTTGAACCATTTCTTTGTATGACTGTGCCTTTGGAAGGGGAGTGCTGCCTTCTTTTAGGACGTCATTACACTGTTATGTGGTTCATGTGGCTCAATGCAAATGAAAATCTCATTCATTTAATCATATTCTCCTCATCATTTATACTCCACATTGTTCACTGAGCTGGCAGTGTGAATCAGACCAAAAGCAAAGTGGGAGGGCTATTCCCTTGCTGGCCTCTTACAGATTCTTTCCCTGCAGGTGAAGGCAGCATGACCCAGCTGCTTCAGACCTGGAGGGATGAGCTCTAAGGAGATGATTATCCTTAGGTTTAGCAGAAAGGATGCAAATGATGCTGGGTCTTTGCAGTTCATCCTTCCCTGAAAGCTTCTCCAACAATGGCCTGGGAAACAGCCATCTCTACCCATGGGGTAGGTGAGCCCAGCATTGGAGAGCAGCCTTCAGGGTGGATGGAACAGAGATGTTCAGGCTGAAAGGTGAGGCAAGCATCCCCATCACGCTAGGTGAGACCACGTCTTGAAGACTCCACACACCAAGGAACAGGAGAGATGACACAGGCTGACATTTGCCCTGAAGATGGCATGTCTTGAGCACATTGAAGAGAGCAGCTGAACACAAGGCTTTGTCCTAGGGGTGTCTGAGTGGAGCCCATGTCCTGTCCTTGAAACCCTTGCTTTTTTGCCTAGGTGGACGTGCACTCAGAGCAGCATCAGTCCCCAGTACAACATCTGTGAGCAGATGGTCCAGATACGAGATGACCACATCCGCTTCATCTCAGAGCTCGCTCGCTACAGCAACAGCGAGGTAAGCTCAGCAGGGAATTGCCATTGTCAGGCTCATTAGATGGATGGGGCTGGGAGAGAACAAGAGTAGCAGGAGTATGGTTTGCCACTGACATACAGTGAGGAGGGAAGAAGGACACAGATGGAACAAACCACTTCTCGATCCAGCCATTAAAAAGCAGCTTATGAAAGGCCCCAGCAGGTCCAAAGTCCTATGCACCAGAAGATCTACTGCAACAGCTTCTGATCTTTGGCCACAGCTTTGTTAAAATAAGAAGCAGAAAAGATTTCACAGCTAAGTGTTCATGAAGAGCCAGGTGGCAGAACAGCCATGACTTGCAAATGGGTCTTTTCTGTTACACAGAGCTATTGGTCAGGGCTGCAAGGAAAGTTCACAAGAGCATCTCAGTTTTTGTCATTACTGAATGCCTGCACCCTCTCTGATGCACAAAACCTGTCACTGGTTTTTGCAGATGTATGATCCTCATTCACCAAGGTTAATGAATTGTTAGCATTCTCAACCCTTTTCTTTTTTGGCATTTGTAAATGCTTATTTGATCTTTAAATCAGGAAAGGACTCTCAAGGATTTCAGTAGTATTAGGTTATCAAAAAGGAATGGGAAAGTGGAATGAAAACAGTCAGTTATTTGCTCTGAGGTGACAGGTCAGACTCATTTTTCTGTAGAAAATTGACTGCCTGGGTAAAAAGAGCCTTGCCAAGTTATATCCCTTTTCCTGAGGGACAATATATGCACTGCTCAGTTTTATCTTGATTATTTAAGGTCATGGGGAATTCGTTTTAGCTGGGATTTGAAGAGCACTCTGTGGCTGCTGTTCGGCTCAGTGAAGCCTCTGCAGCAGATTGCTGAGCCCTGACGTGATGTGATCTTCTCCAGGTGGTCACTGGCTCGGGACTGGACAGCCAGAAATCAGATGAAGAGTACAGGGAGCTCTTTGATCTTGCTTTACGGGGCCTGCAGCTGCTGTCCAAGTGGAGTGCACATGTCATGGAAGTGGTGAGTGCAGTCATGGAAGCGCTGAGTGTGTTACATCCTCCTCTTCCCAGGTGAGCATGAACATGGCATGCAACAAAGCCTGTGAAAGGTGAGCTTGCTTTCATGCCACCTAGCTTTAAGCCATTAATAAACATGCTAAGATCAGGCAGCTAATGACCCTGAACACCCTCTGTACAAAATGTAGAAAGAGAGCTTGATCATCTCACCCTGGACCTGACCACTTTTTGCAGGTATTGGGGTGTCCAGTGTTAAGAGGGGGACTGTGTGACTGTTGTCCTAACCTGAACACCTTGGTTAAGTAGTAAAAGCTGACTGGGATGAGTCTGGGCCTTGAGCAACTAAAACTGCAATTCAGATGATGATGGAAATTCTTAATTTGCAAAATTTAAACCACATTTCAACACAAGTCCATGGATGTCAAAAGCCCAGTATGACCGTTAACCTCCCAGATAAACTAAACCAGTACTGTGATAATAAAGCCCAAATGAATGTCAAACAACTGCAGTAATGTCTAGGGGGTGTTTTGCTGGCATAGGGCCCTCTTCAGTCTTTCCAGCCTGGCTTCTTACTCATTGCTGACGGTGTCTTTTCCATCCTTTAGTACTCTTGGAAGCTGGTTCATCCCACAGATAAATTCTGCAACAAGGATTGCCCAGGAACAGCAGAAGAGTATGAGAGAGCCACACGGTATAACTACACCAGTGAAGAGAAGTTTGCCTTTGTGGAGGTTGGTGCCAACTACAGAAGAGCAAGAACCAGCCAGGGCTGGTTTCCTGTCTATCTTCCTAAGGCCAGGGGAAAAGGATGGTAGGGCATCTCACAGTACTCAGCCAGTTCCTCATCCCCATGGGATTAAGGGTTCTGACATCCCTATGGTGCTTAGTTTGCCCAGAGCCACAGGCTGCAGAGGAACCTCTGAGTTTCTCTCACATATTCTCATTCCTCTCAGGTGCCACCGTGCAGGTTTCTTTTTCCCCTTCTTAAATACATTATGCCAGAGGTACTCCCACCGTCGCTGATGAGTTAGGCCTTGGCCAGTGGTGGGTCCATCTCAGAGGGAAGCCTCTAGCAGCTTGTCACAGAAGCCACATCTGTAGTGTCCCCCCCACTACCAAAACCTTGCCGTGCAAACCCAATGCAGCAGCCTTGCAGAGCACTGTGATCTGGAGCAAGATCTGGAGCTACATTCAGACACTGTGCAAACACAAGTGAGCCTGGCTGTGGGAAGCCCCTACACCTTCATCTTCCCTTAGACAGTCAGGGTGGTTTGAATAGCGCCTTCATTTTTGTGGCTCACTCGCTCCTGGGAATTGTCTCTGTACTCTCGTACAAGAAGCACTGTGCACTGCTGCAGATGCAGGTCTATGGAAACCACACAGTGCATCCACATGTAGAGTATGTGCATCTTCCTTGGATTATGTGCTATTAAAGATATCAAGAGATCAGGAATGGAAACAGCCTGCCAAGGGACAGGGACCATTTGCAAGAAACTAGTGATATAAATGCTCTCCTCAGCTTGTTGTGATCTGTAAAGCAGTTAAGCAGTCAAAAAAGCCAGCCGCCTAATTACTGGACCCAAGTTACTTGAGTAGAATTAATTTAGTCCCAAATTCTCTTGATGTTGGGTTTATGGACCTCTTCCTACGATGGAAAGATAGCGAATACGTCCATTTTTAATTTTTGCTTCAGGTAATTGCCATGATCAAAGGTCTGCAAGTGCTGATGGGCCGAATGGAGAGCGTGTTTAATCAAGCCATCCGCAACACTATCTATGCAGCCCTGCAGGACTTTGCCCAGGTGACCCTGCGAGAGCCACTCAGGCAGGCGGTCAGGAAGAAGAAGAACGTTCTGATCAGGTCAGTCTGTCCCTGAGTGCAACACAAAGCCCGTGTATTTATTTGTGTAACACTATAAGCATGTGGCCCTGCATACACCTCACGGTATACAACCAGCCACGTACCTTGGCCAGCAGCTCTATCTAAGGTAACTTCTGATTCCCCAATGATAACAGTGTATGTCCCCACCTCAGACAGTTTTCCTCTCTAAGTGCACACCGTGCACACCAGTTAATATTTTCATCTTGAAGCAGCATCAAGCTTAAGCACTACTTTCCCTCTCCCACCTATTCCAGTGTCCTTCAGGCAATTCGGAAGACGATCTGTGACTGGGAGGGAGGTCGAGAGCCTCCAAATGATCCTTGCCTGAGAGGTGAGAAGGATCCTAAAGGTGGATTTGATATTAAAGTCCCAAGACGAGCAGTAGGGCCTTCGAGTACACAGGTATGTAAACATTCATCTCCTGTGTAGAGTTAAGGGTCTTACATGAGTCTCCCACCCTGTGGATTATCAGCTGTTTCCATGATCTGTTCCACAAAATCTTCACACTGTTGTGTGTTAAATGTTGCTTTGATGCCTAATTTGTTGTTCCCAAAGCCTCCTTTTTTTCGGGTGTGATTATTTGTAGCTCTGAAAGAGAGTAGCTTATGGAAGAGGTATTAATTTTTATTGCAGAGCGCTACGGCTGTATGCAGTGGTGTCTCACTGCAGGGTGGTAACTGCATGCCGACTGTTTCTTCCACAGCTTTACATGGTGCGGACCATGCTGGAGTCCCTTATAGCAGACAAGAGTGGCTCAAAGAAGACTCTGAGGAGCAGCTTGGATGGGCCGATAGTCTTGGCCATTGAGGAGTTCCACAAGCAGTCCTTCTTCTTCACCCACCTTCTCAACATCAGCGGTGAGGCTATGGCAGGGGGAGGCTTGAGTCCAACTCTTGCATGCTCAGAAAACCAAAGATAGATCAGCAGAAGATTTTCCTTGATTTTTTTCAAATGTCCAACTTCTGCCTGATTCAGGTGTGTTTTAGGCAATAATCATTATGTGAACAGGAATGAGTTAGCAATATAAAACAGGAATAGGTGGTAGTTTATTTTCTAGGACTGGAGTTTTCTTTCTGTCCCAGACAAACTTCTGGGAACAGCAGAAATCTTCCAGAGCAACTGCAGGCCATGAAATGTTCTCCTTGGAGTTCTAGAGCAAAAGGAATGATCCTTTTCTTTCTTCATTACAAAGTGCTCAGACAGCATGGACATGTTCTGGGTTTAAAAACAGAGCTATCCTATGAAAATGTTCCATATCCAAAACCAGTCCAATATGGGGCTGCAGGATGTGCCTCATGTGCTTTCCCCTCACTGCCATCCCCATGGGAATAATGTGGGTGCCTTCCCACTGGGGGGATCTTCTCTGCATTTCAGAAGCGCTGCAGCAGTGCTGTGACCTGTCCCAGCTCTGGTTCCGGGAATTCTTCCTGGAGCTGACCATGGGCCGCCGCATCCAGTTCCCCATTGAAATGTCCATGCCCTGGATCCTCACGGACCATATTCTGGAAACCAAAGAACCCTCCATGATGGAGTAAGAGCTGATGGGCTGTTTTGGGGCTGTGCATGTGCTGGGGCTTGGGATTTTGTTTTCAGAAGAGTAGGCTGGTGATGAGCAGTCTTTGTGACGTGGGAGGAAAAACAGATGTTTCCTGACTGGCTGTCACATGGATATGTACTATATGAGTACCTTGTTAGCAGATGCACACTACTACTGGCACTTACTTATGCATCATAAACCATATTTGGATATGGGCACAGCTTGATGGTACCGTCATTGGCATGCAGCGGTCAGACAGCATGTGCAACCAAAAGGATGTGGGCCCTGGCTGAGGCACCTGAACACTTTTTTTATTCATATATGTGATAAGTACTGAGAGGCATTGCTGTTATGCAAGTGTAATTATGTTCATAATGTCCTCCTCATTAGGAAAACTTTATTTTCCATTTTATGGACATTGTCAGAGAATTCTGTGGAGTGAGGGCAGGGTGAAAGCTTTCTTAAGGGCAGAGAAGGAGTGTTTGACTGAGCAAGTCACAGTTAGCTCAAATCCAGATCTGTTGTAGCTGCTTCCAGAAGGACACGAAGAGCAAGAGGGGCTAGAGGGAGTGGAAATGATAGAAGTGAAGCCAGAGAAAAGCCACTTTTTGCAATGAGCAGGGTGCATACTCCGGTTGCAGTTTATGCTGATATGCTCCAGAGTCAATTTAAGACATGATCTGTCTTCTTGCCCTCAGGTATGTACTGTACCCCTTGGATCTCTATAATGACAGCGCATACTATGCCTTGACCAAGTTCAAAAAGCAGTTTCTATATGATGAAATTGAAGCTGAAGTAAGTTCTCTTCATCTTTACTATACAGAAATAGCTCACTGGGGTCACATTGCCCTGTTGACATCCCCCCAGCAGTTCAGTGAATTCATCATAGGCACCTCAAAAAAAATACCCCATCAGACTGAGAAGTTTTCAAAAGATCAGGATTTACAGAGATCTCACAGACTTTGCTGATTGAGGGCTTCAGCTTCTCTCTACCCATGGGGAGCCATGGAAGCCAAAGGCTGTCGAACACTGGGACCATGGAAGAATCTGATGTTATGAGATATCAGAGGGAAATGAGAAATCAGAGATGATTGAGGATGGGGGACCAGGCCCTGTTAGAATATGCAGAAACTATTAGAGAGAAATGTAGCTGCAATTTTCTGTTTAACTTCGGTACGTGAGAACCGCAGTGCAGTTTTTAGATAGTGTGACATAGATGTATATATTAAATTAGAGCTCCGTGTTGAGCTGTATTGATCTTGCATGAGTAGGAAGGAGCTGCTCTGTGCTGGTACAACCTCACAAAGTCTTGTTTTTTCTCCCCCAGGTGAATTTATGCTTTGATCAATTTGTGTATAAGCTGGCAGATCAGATCTTCGCCTATTATAAAGCGATGGCTGGCAGGTAGGAGAACCTTACTGCTGATGATGACTGATGATAATCACTGTATCCAAATTGCTGTTAACCAAAAGATTTCCCTCAGGGAATAACTACTGCAAGTACACACAACAAAACAGATCATCCCTGTCCCGCAGAGCTGGCTGTCCACGTCAGACCAGAGTAGATATGGAAATGAATTAATGGTGGCAAGGAGACATGGTTAAAAGTGAAAAATAATTGGCATCTAAGTGGCTTTCTGAGTACAGTTTGTGAGTGCGGCAGGAAAGCAAACCGAGCCTATTGAAGACGTGTCCTTGCTTGACTTCTGTTTGTGTACAAGGCAGATGAGTGAAAGCCTCCCACCTGTAGGAAACAGGAACATGCACTTGTCCTCACCTAGTAAAGCAGAAGAACTTGTGAGAAGGGTAACTCAGTATCTTAGGTCACACATCAGACCAGCTGACTGTGGAACTTCTGCAGAGCCACTTGCTCCCTTACAGGGAGCTAGGCCCTTTGTGACATTTCCTTCTTATCAATTTAAAGAACATGGATGAACTCTAGTGAGAGTCCTCATCTCATGTCCCCAAAGGTGAAGCAAGTCTTCAGTGTACCTCTGCAAGTTTTGTCTCTAGATCAGATTTGGCCTTATGGAAGGAGAGCAGTCACCCTCATCAACCAAATGCTCCCACAGCAGATCTTCAAGGAGAGAGCACACCTGTGGGACAACCCCAGTACCTGGCACTAGTGATACCTTTCAGCACAGTCTTTCATCTTGCTGAATGTTGTAACCATAAAAGCCAAGAAAGATGGACAACACTATGGCATTTCCCACATAACAACCGCTGCTCTGTGATTTAGTGGTTTAAGTAGTTAATAATATGTGGAAATTTCTTGGCATTCAGAGCAAGATGAAAAGAAAGACTAAAACAACTCTGGAAAAGATCCAGAGAGAAGCTGATAGTGTGTGTTTCTTTTTTCCTGACACTGTTTCCTTTTCTTCAGTGTTTTATTGGACAAACGTTTCCGGGCTGAATGTAAGAATTACGGGGTGATTATTCCATACCCACCATCCAACCGCTACGAAACACTGCTCAAGCAGAGGCATGTCCAGGTACAGTGCAAGCAGTAGACTACAGTACTTACAGCTTTTGATCTATTAGCCTTTTGTTGGTGGCTACCATCCTAGTGCTGGGCTCAGTTGAGGTTGGTGCTGGAATGAGAAGGGTTGAACCTGTTTCTGACACACCATGCTCGGGGCACAGGGCCTGAGGGGAAAAGAAGTTATGCTCCACATTTCCTTCCTTCCCCCTTAAGTAATGATAAGCTTAACAGAGGCATTTGCATCACCACTTTCACATTTAAGCAGATGTTTGGTTTTAATTTGTGTCTGTTACAAGAAAACTAAAGTACCTTTTCTGCATCTGTATATGACATGCAAATGTCTTTTGTCCTTTTCCCAGTTGCTGGGTAGATCAATTGACCTGAACAGGCTCATTACCCAGCGTATCTCAGCAGCGATGTACAAATCGTTAGACCAGGCCATTAGCCGCTTTGAGAGCGAGGACCTGACATCCATAGTGGTAAGAACTGTTAACTGACTGTGAGTATGAATAGAGAGAATGATACAGTGCTATGGATACAGTTAACTGTCTTCTGCTCCAGGTCCCACCTACAGCAGGTTTCAGGCAGCCACGTATCTTCCTTTATGCTGCCGAGTCTCTACTATTTCTACTTAGGCAACTTTAATTGCATTATTACTGGACCATTAAATGTCTGCATAAATCGTAATATGACAGTCAGCAGTTAGATTTTGCAGAGCTCACAGCAGAGAGTTCTGTAATCTGGGAGAAGGAAATCCTGGTTTTGATTCCCCTGTTGGGTGAAGGTGGCTGAGGCATCATTTGTGCGCGTACAGGACTTGCTGTCTGATGTGTTACAGGAGCATCAGAGTCAAGCAGTGTAAAATTACTAGTTTCCACCTTTGGAGGATTCTGATGTGAAAGCCGGGCAGCGCTCAGTGGGGAGCAAACTCATTTTCCTTCCTGCAGGTTTTAGAGATACCAGACCAGGACCCTCTTGAGTGGAAGGAAGTGCAATTTGCCTTGGCCACTGGGTTAAACTGATGTCTTTAGCATTTGATACATCCTCACCTGCAAAGTTCTGTGTGGGTGCAGGTATAAAATCATTCCCCGGCAATGAAATGAGCTGTTTCTATTGTCATCTTGGTAATACATTGCATTTGCTGCTGCTTTATGTACTGCAGGAGCTGGAGTGGCTCTTGGAAATAAATCGCCTGACTCACAGGTTGCTGTGCAAGCACATGACTTTGGACAGCTTTGATGCCATGTTCCGGGAGGCCAACCACAACGTGTCTGCACCCTATGGGCGCATCACCCTCCATGTCTTCTGGGAGCTCAACTTTGACTTTCTACCCAACTACTGTTACAATGGATCCACCAACAGGTGAGGAGGAAGAGCAAGACAAGGGGGCACTGGAGACGCTGCTCTTCTTTCAAAGTGTCAAACCAGCCACATTAAATTCATATGCACTGAGGTTTGCATTCCCTATGGGATGAAAGAGTTACACTTAAAATTAAGTTAAAGCCCACTAGCTCCCCTTGGTCTTGAAAATGTTAGTAGCATATTAACGTGATAGTTAAGACAGTGATTGCAAGCAACAGAGCTAGTTTGGTTTGGAGGATTGGGTTACTGAGCAGCAGAGCTGTGGTAGCTGCTCATACATGGGTATGCCTGCCCCAAATGAGAATAAACCTCAGGTTAAATTGAAGTTTTACTCCACTAAGAGATCAAGGCAAGAGTTTGCATTCCAGTTCCTGTGATGAATTTCTAATTAGCCTGCAGCTGCAGTTCCTCCCAGGCCATGCCATATCTGCACTCATCACAACTAACCAGGCTCCGGCCACTTTCCTCCCTGTCTTCCATGCCCACTGTAGGTTTGTGAGGACAGCAATTCCATTCACACAGGAACCCCAGCGGGACAAGCCAGCCAATGTTCAGCCATATTACCTCTATGGATCCAAGGTCAGTAAATGAGACACAACAGCCAGAAGGGGTAGATGTTGGAAGTATTTATTTAGGAAGAAAGAAATGCAAGAACTTCATTAACAGAATGGTGGGTGCAAATTTGCAGGGTCACATTGCCGTCTGAAACCAAAAAGCCATGCAAGAAGCAGATTCAGTGTGCTCTTGCTATTGCTTTCCCATATTCTTCTCCATAATATGACCATATCAGGAGATGCTGACACTGCTCTGTGCTTGGTGTTGGCACTGAGACCAGGTCACATCCACCCAAATGCAGAGAGAGGAGAGCAAGTTGGAGCTCCAAAGCAATGCTTCTCCCCAAAGAAGGTACCACTTCAGGAATCCCATTTGTGAGTTCAAAATAGGAATTACTAAAATCGTTGTGTGAACAAAAGAGACTACTTGATTCTGCAAATACCTCTTTTGTCAGGCTGCAATGACTGTTTATACAGGTGTTATGAGGGCTTGGGGTGTGATGCTAGTGGAGGATCACTCAAGTGTGAATCTACTTGAGTGGAGTTTGTTATGATTGATGACTGAAGTGAATCTACAGCACTGATGTAGATTAGGTAATGACACTGCAGTCAGCTGAGCCTCTCCCTTCCCAGAGACCTGACTTGGTTTCTTTTTACAAAGCCTCAGCAAATGAGAATGGTTTTGTCACTTGACAAAAATCCTTCTCTGTGCGATCAATGTCCTGCCTCGTGTTCTACCCTGGGACAGAAAGTCCCTGTGGACACACAGACATTCCTGTTGGCAAGAGCCGGGAAAGAGCAGTGTGAACCAAGCAGGGCTCTCCAAGCAGGATCTCCCTTTATTTTGCTCTCATTGAAGGCCATGCTGTGGCAGGATGGCTCTTTTATCATCACTGGTTTTATAGGAAAAAAAGCTGTGGGAGGAGCTGTACGGGCTCTCCCTCATGAAGCTGGAGCCCCTCATTAGCACAGTGGTCATGGGGACTTCCAGAAACTCCTCTCTCAGCCCATCATCCAGTGGCCTCTCCCGTGAGCTGCTCCCTTCTTCAGAGCTAGCATTGGGATGCTTCAGCCTCACAGCCCGGTGGCACCGTGCAGACCAGAACTGCAGGCAGCCGTAGGCCAGAAGAGCAATGAAGCAGAGGAGCAGCAGGCTGCTCACCATCCATATGGAGGTGGTAGATTCATGCTTAGAGCCGCCAAAAATCAGAGGGTTTTTGTCCAGAGTGTGAAAGGTGGTGCAGTGGTTGCCGGAGGGGTAAGAGTTCTTGCATGTGATGCAGAGAACATAGATGGTGGATGGTGTGAGTCGGTGGAGGACGAGGGAGCTGAGGGGGTGAGGAACTCGCTCCTCACGGTGGAAGTTCTGGCGTAAGTAGCCAGCAAAGATGCTGTTCCAGTTGGGGCGGTACATGACGTGGTAATAGTTCTCTGGACAGGGGTTGTTCATGGCCCAGGAGACGGTGGCACTGGTGTAAGTGATGTTGTGCACTTCGATGTTCATGGTGCTCCTGAAACCAGATGCAGGGAGAGGCTGAGTTTCCTCATTTGTATACAGGCTCAAGGGCCACTGACATCAGTGAAGTCTTTCCCCTGCTTCACTTAGATTGGACTCAGGACTGTGCCTGCCTAGCTTAGATTAGCTGCTAGGTTTTAGATGACTAAAATAACAAAAGATGAATCCTGCTGGTACCTGGACTAATGTATCACCCTGTTTCAAAACCAAAATAACAACCGGGACATAGGCATACTTTATGCTTTAGTTAGATTTTGGGTTTTTTAAATCTCTTCTTTCTGACTAGTTGTCTATATAGGAAGCTTAATTAGCTTTTTTATTTCCCATGGAATAGAAAAGACTGCAAGTGTGATTAACATAAACTGATCATTAAGCTATCTCCAGTTTAGCTTGTGAAGCTGCCAACAGATACTTTGATTTTACACCTAAATGCTATTTTAAAAGCTGCATAATGATTAATTCACTGGTTTAAGTTTTTGCTGCATTTGCTGTGCCTTACTTGTTGTTTAATGGAGCATAAACTCTTTCTATTCCTGCAGCATCTCACAATATAGTATCAGGATTGTAAATGTGAAATCTGAAGATTGGCGAAATATAAAATAAATGCCTTTAGGGAAATACAAATACAAGAATAATAAGTACAAAGCTCTCCCCCAGATAGAAGACACTGACCACTAACAAACTACTGTCTAGCAACAGTCACAAATCACTTCAGTACATCACTCCTTTAGACTGCTAAAGTGCTCTCTGAGCTTGCTGCGGCATTCTCTCCCAACCATCCCAGTGCTCCAAGCAGAGCTGCATGCAATAGAACCAGTTTCTTTTTCCCCTCTTCCTCCCTCTCTCACTATAACTCCCCTCTAATTCACTCAAGAATCAGCTCATCTCAATGATCGTTTCAGCCATTCTTACATGAAGAGCAGTGCAGGACATGCACCCATCACGGAGCCCACGCAGGGCTGGGGCAGCCACTTACCTCCTGTCAGTGCTGGGGAGCAGTGTGGCCACAGGCAGGCAGCACCTTCCCCTCTTCCCAACTGCTCTCCTCCCTCCTGCCTCTGCAAAATCCCTTCCCTGTGCTCTGCCTCATATTATACCCGTCTGGGGCTCCGTCATCCCTCACCATAGCAACCAATACGGAAGGATGGGCACGCAGCTTCAAGTGATTTGGGAATGTTATCCCTAAAAGCTTCTGCCTGGGAGAAGTATGACTCCCAAAAAAGCCAGGTAGTTTTGTTTGCTGGCTTGTTTGGTGTTTTCTGTTTTTCCTCTTATCTGCAGTCCCCCAGCAAGACCATCACTGGTCCCCAGCAGGGTCTGCATTAGAGACATATTGGCATATGGTATGAAATGTGGGATCCTGGCCTGCAGTACACATTGATAGTTTAGCACTGAGGGGCTTTGTCTTTAATTCTGTGATTTCTTGCACATTTAAACTACTGGTTTAAGCCAAACCCACAAGCAGCAGATTTTCAACCCTGATGCTGCAGCAATGTCCATTAACTTTTTAACGTTTCCTAAGCTGTGTGATGAGAGCAGGAACTGCGTTTTGAAAGACTTCAACTTCGGGCTGAACTCCCATGGGATTAAGACAGGCTCTTCTTCTGAATGCCCCTGCATTATAGACTGCTCAGGGGTGTCCCTTGTCAGTCTGGTGAGAGAGCAGGAGGGGAGGCAAAGCCAGTGCCAGTCAGGGGAGCAGCTCAAGTGTTTGGCCAGGAGGGGACAGACATGGCACTGAGTCTGCTAAGGAGAGACTTTGAACAAGTGACTCACTGCTCTCTGAAGCCAAAATGTTCTTGAGAGAGGAACTTTCCCAGAAGAAACGTTGGTTCTGGGTCTGGAATTACTCATTCTTTGTTATCCCTGGAAAGGTGCAACGTTTCAAAGATCTTCTGAATATCAACAATGATTAGATGATGATGCAAACTGCATCAGGAGAGGCAATTACAAGCCTGGGGAGGACACATGACCCTTGCTTTTGATTTCTGTTTGGCAGTTCTGCATGTTTTGGGTTTGTTTTCCAAGATCAGTATTCCCGTCCATCCCTGTGAGTGAGCTGTGGCTGCCAGCGAGCTGAAAACTGGGAGATGAAAATAATTACAGGCAGGGATGGAAATGAAAGTGCTCCCAGGTGGCTTCCTGCCTTTTACATGGCTCTGTCCTGCTTACAAGAGCAGGAGGATAAAGAGCTCTTAGCTGGTGCCTTGCTGTGAGTAAAGTACATCCCTGCCTGCAGGGAGAGAGATGAAGATACAAATCTGTGCTTCAGAAAGGTGGGTTACACAAGAAAGCTGCTTTCTTATCGTGTTTGGGTTGTTGAGTTTATCAGTGTTCAGAGTGGCTGGGAAATGAAATTCTTGTTGTTCACAAATAAGATGTGTTAGCAGGAAGAAACTGAAGAAAGTGGAAATAGCTGGATTAGGCCAGCAAAGGGTCCCACTTTCTGCATGCTGTGATCGATACCACTTCTCAAAGGAAAATGCAGCAAAGCTCCTAGTGGTGTTGGTACTACCTCCAGGAATCAAACTCACATCCACTCGTAATTCTGATTTCCTAGGATGAGGAGATGCCAAAACAATGCCAGTGCCAGGACTGCTCCAGCACTGGTGTTCCCTGTATCTGCAGGTGGACCGGGCCCTGCCTGGGACCCCTCGCTCCTTACCATAGGATGCAAACCCTAAGTGCTCTCCAGTAGCCAGCAAAATTGAGCCATTTTCTGTCTTTCAGCCGCTTACAAAACACAGCAGGTTGCCAAGTGTCTGACAAAGAAGCTGCAAAATTATGAGCAGCCCACTACTTACTGCTCGTTAGCACTTCTTAGCTCTGTAAGTGCTTTAGATTTGGCTTCGTTTATGTATTTTCATGAGTGCTTCGGTTTTTCTTGGCACTGCCAGACCCAGGGTCACTGGAAATCCCTGTTTCACTTTCCCTGGTTGAGTTTGCCTCCCCTTTTTTAGCAAGATGCAGGCAGATGTAACCTGAAGGACAGTACATGCTGCGGGAGCTTGTAATAGTTACTGAATGGGATGGAGCTGCTCTATTTTCTGCAGCAACAGCCCAAAGGTGTTCAGAAGCGGTGGTTGCTGCAGCTGGCAGCGGGGGGCTGCTCATGCCCTCCAGCAGACTGCATGGGCTATACTACCTGGACTGCCGTGGCCATTGGCTTGTAAGTAGTAGTGCATACAGATCATGGAAATCAGGAGCTGGGATAGCAAGGCATTATCCTGAGACACAGAATATACATAGGCAGCCTCAATACAGTACATAAATGTCTGCTGCATTGTACATGTCAATCCCAGCTGGGGAATATGTATTTTTGTTTACATGGGAGTGTTAGCAACCAGTGGATACAGCTGAATATGGTAAAAGCTTTATAGGGAGATTGGAGGTTACTTGTGGAGGGGAAGGAACCAAGTCATTCAGGCTGTTTGACTTAGAGAACCTCCTCTGACAGTTCTGGCGAGAACTGTTTTTCACTCTAAGACACGTCTCAGCTGTCACACTGAAGTTAGTTTGGCTGAGAGCCTGGACTTGTCTTGGGCTATGTGTAAGTCCTTTTTTGTCTCTAAGTATATTCCTTTTTCATCAGCTCTTTGTTATTCCAAGGGAGTTCTGGCATAGGAAGTATTATCTGCCTGTTATCTCTCTCTCTGATGTATTTCATTGGATAAAACTCTCCCTGCCTTCCCTTAGGTGAGCTCAGACAGGTCCAGGTAATGGCTAACAACAGTCTCAAAGACATGGAAATAACAACTAGGTTTTGGTTTGCTTCATTTGCTGCTGAATCTGCTCCATAGCATCCCTGCTATAACCTCCTGAGTTCCCAAAGCAACATGGGGGCCTTCCCCATGTGCTTCCAAGTACTGATGGCTGTCCTGAGACCTGGAGTAGGACACCCAGGCTCTGTGGGACACTGGGAACTCAGCCTGCTTGCACTCCCAGACCCCAAACCTGCCCATTTGGCCCCAAACCAAAGAAAGGTTGGGCAAAGCTTCACAGTGTCTTTGACAGCTGCTGCTCCCAGGACACAAGATGGGGGCTTTGCTCTGGCTCTCTGAAGGGGTGGAAGCAGCAGCCCAGTGCGGGGGAGCGAGCTGTGCTGTGTAGCCAGCTTGTACCTTCAGCTGTTTTGTCTTAAAATACCCCCTGGTGTCATTTTTTACATCCCACAGTCTCTATCCCAAGCTGTGTATCTCACCCTTAAATGGAGCTGTATTTTTAATTGCTGGCAGAGTATTATTATTAGACTCGAGCCTGTTGCTAATGCACTGTGTAGCTCTGCAGAGAGCTCGATGAACCAACCTCATCCTGCAGACAGGGAGGGATGAATCCTGCTTGTCTGCAGCCAATGCACGTCCTAAAATGTGTGTTTTCCCAATCAGGCTTATTGTCAAGACCCTCACTTGAGGGAAAAGCCCACTTGAAAGCTGCTCTCCAGCCCCATTATCCTGCTAAGAGGTGATGTGGGTGGCAGAGCAGCAGCACCCGCTGCCTGCTACCCATACAGCGAAATGTCAGCCCCATTATGGGGGAAATCTGACCAGTTCCTCCACAGCTGGATGCCAGTGGGAGCCCATCTTGGGAGGCCATGGTGCATTTGCAGACAGAAGACCTTTCTCCTAGCCTCAGAGTACAAAAGAGGCTTCCAGAAATGAATGTGGGTTCATGAGCACGCTGAAATGGAGATACTTAATTCAAGCTGCTGGTGTGCTCACTGTGGGGGAGCAACAGGGTAAAGAAGTCTACAGGGAGGCAAGGAAGGAAGGTGTGAGAAGTCATCACCACTGCAGCACGACACTTTCTGGGGGCATCTGGGGCTGGAATGAGTCAGTACAAAAGCCACAGCAACAGAACAACATGTAGCATGGCTGGGCTGGGACCCGGGCAGGTGACTGGCTTCCCTATGGGATGATTGTGTTGGCCATTTGGAAAATGTTCCAGGCTGGGCATTACCTGGTGTTAAAATAGACACACTTTTCAAGACATAAACTATTGCTCGTTTTCTCACATAGCAGTGTGCCTATCTATTATAGTAGGCAATAAGCTACTGGACCAGAGCACTGGGGCTGTAACAAAATGAGGGACAATTAATTAATTGATTAAAGCATCTGGCCATACTATGAAAGCACAATCAGTACATCAGTCTGCTGAGATTCTGTATCTGAGAGCAAAATAAAGTGCTTTTCTGATTCTTAGCAAATGACTTCACTTTGTAACTCATTAGTAACTCAAATGAAGTGTTAAAGTAAATCTCAAGGAAGTGAGTCAGAATTGGAGCACAAGGGAAGCCTTCAGCTTCAGTATTGCAGCAGTGTTGGAGGAGAGACAACATTTTGCCCTGTTCTACTACTTCACACTTGCTCCCTTTCACCCTAAGCTCTTTAACCCATTGGTATCTCCGCTCTCTTGGCTCCATTACTGGCAGTGAAGGGAATCACATCCCTGTAGAGTGGGGTTTGCGGTATCTGCAGGGATGCAAGCTCCCTGCTGCATGAGTGTGCAGTGTGCCTTTACTGTGCGGCGCTCACACAAGAAACAGTCATGGTGCATTTGGGATACAGTTTGATTTGTTTTCTTATCCTTGCTTAAGGAAGTTCTGGTAAGCATGAACCAAGGGTTTATCTGTGTTTTGCTGGAAGAGGCACTACAGCCAGAATCTTTTCAGGAATGGGCTTTTTTTGCTGTTTACTGGGGCTGCAGTTATAGATGTCGTGGGGGGAAACCGCAGCCCTTCTCTGCTGGGCTGAATCGTGGTGCAAACACTTCTGCTGCAGAGCCCAAGCCTAGCATGTGGTGTTTCAGTTAAATCTGATTTTTCCCTATGTTTTTTTTGCAGATCACATGAATTAATTCCCCCTACTCCTGTTTCCCTCACACTAAATGGATCCTAGAAATCTTCCACTGATAAAATGTTGCAGCAATTTCCACATTTCTAAGATTACACTGATACAGCACATTCCTGGAAACAACTTTGTTTTCTGCCACTAAAAATTTGGCAGGGGGAGAGCCCTGGGTGCTGTTCTCCCTAGACCACGGTTAGATTCTTGCCTTTTGCACAGTCCCATGGGAATGCCTGTTAAGTACAGAGACTGATACAGAGCTTTGCAGGATGCAAAAAGGATTTTTGCTGTGTCTCTTCCAACTGCCCTTAAGCTCAGATGCTGCAGTTCCTGTTGTTATTAATGAGCCTCATCTAAAGCAAATGCCCATAGGAAAAAAAAAATCTGCCTGATTACGTGTATATAAAGCTTTTCATTTTAGTAGAGAAGAATTTGGTTTTGAAGAAGCAAAGGGCCAGTGACTGAAATCCTTGATTGGGAATGTATGAAAGAGTAAATTACCTTGGAATTGAAAGTGCCATTACTACACAGCAGGATAAGAAACCTTGTGACGTTGACAGTGCGCTGAGATTAGAATATATCTGACTACATAGCAAAAAAAGCAATCTCCTCTTTGCCACAAGAAGAAATGGGAATTGTTGTGGGTTTTATTATTTCTCCTTCTTTGCCTTAAAAATTAATTGAAGTGATGGAACATAACACTGTGATAAGGGAATTGCTCATGTCTGGTAAATGCTCCTGTCTAACTGTCCTGTGTCACTGTGCTTCTGATTTCTCAGCCTCTCAACATTGCCTACAGTCACATCTACAGCTCCTACCGCAACTTTGTGGGGCCACCTCATTTCAAGACAATCTGCAGGCTTCTTGGCTATCAAGGCATTGCTGTGGTCATGGAAGAGCTGTTGAAGATCGTCAAGAGCTTGGTAATTATGAATCTAACCCTGGCAATGGAGAAACCTCGATGTCTTGAGTGGCCTAGCTTAGATGGTCAGCCTGGGTTTTGGGTTCAGGGTATTTACATCTGGGCACCTTGATGTCCCTTGATTCACACTGAAACACTTGTACTGACAGCTGATTTTCACTGTTGCTGAGGAATCCCACTGATTGCTGTGGGATGATGGAGTGTTTCCACCAGTGCTGTGATCAGCCACCTACATCTGAGGGTGGTGGAGTTGGCATGCAGCTTTGCTAAAAGCCACTGGGAAGTGATCAGGTGGGACATGGTGCTCATGGTCCCTCAGCACTGCCTGTGTTGCAGTCTGGGACACCTTCAAGACCTGTGCTCATGCTCAGTGATAGCACAAGAGCACTCTATCTCACTGCCTTGTGATACCCTGGAGAGCTGCAGGAAGGCAAAGAGCAGGCAGCAAAACTGATGAAACCAACTTTCTCAGTCTTTATAGGAAATTTCCTGCTATAGACAAGTCCTTATTCAAGCCATACTGTCCATTTCTATCAGGTATTCTGAAGCCAGGCTGCCAATAGCCCAATCTGCTTTACAGTTCTTTTCTTTTTCAGAAGGAAAATGTGATATCCAGAGGGGAATGATCCCATGTGCTCCCTAAGGGCACTAACAATACCGAGCATTAAAAAGGGAGGAGGAAGTGTGCAAAACCATAGGTTTTCATGGTATGCTTTTCAGCTACAACCCTTGCTTTACTGGAAAGACAATC
Organism: Pezoporus flaviventris; assembly: GCF_033815535.1. Taxonomy (NCBI): domain Eukaryota; kingdom Metazoa; phylum Chordata; class Aves; order Psittaciformes; family Psittacidae; genus Pezoporus; species Pezoporus flaviventris. Next base: position 12,416,204 of record NW_026892571.1, on the reverse strand, counting down.
TTCATTCATTATAAATATCTAAATTCTGGTTTGATGGCAATGATGACATTTTGAACTTGTCTCACAAAGCAATGTAAAACACTGAAAACCTCAAGTGCATATCCAGTCTCCCTACTGTAAAGGACCATAGTCACTGAAGATGTAACTTGTGTCGCTTAGTTGAAAATGCTGTAGCTGGTGTGCAAGATCAGACATCATTCAGCAGAAAGACAAAGATTTTATGTTTGGGTAAATAGTGTTTAGTGCATAATCCTGCATAATGTATCTCCAGGATGCAGGTGTAAAACTCCAAATGACAGCAAGCGCTTTTAACTAAGAAATATTCTTTTCTCTTTTCCGTATTAGTTCAAAACATCAGATCTTCAGAAACCTGTAAATTCTTGTTTAAATTCCAAGTACCTACTGGTCAGGTGGAAGGAGCATTTCCTGTTCTGGGGAATGACTCCTATGGCAGCTCTGGTGAAATGTTTTTTTGTGTTAGGAGCACAAGTCCAGCTGGATCTAAGACTGAGCCTTGTTTGGATTTCAGCTGCAAGCAATGCAAACACAGCAGGCTGTATTTTGAAGTCAAAAGTCCATGCAGCTGTGATTGATTATCTGGGAGGAAGCTGTAAAAGCTCTTTAATTCCATACACTCAGTCTGAATTTTATATTTGAGTGAAATCCAAAATAAGCAAGTTCTTGAACTCCAGCTGAAGTTCCATCCTGTACTGTCAGATGTGGACCCGTCCACAACCAGTCTCTTTCAAAGCTAACCCCAGGAGAAGCTATCATTCCAGCTTAACCTCCCTTTCTCTCTGACAGCTACAAGGCACCATCCTGCAGTATGTGAAGACTCTGATTGAAGTAATGCCCAAGATATGCCGCTTGCCAAGACATGAATATGGCTCTCCAGGTGGGTGCCCCAGGTAGATGCTTGAGCAAGAGCTCACCCGTGTGTTGATACAGCATTGAGTCAGGCACACACTAGTAATTAAACAGGGTTTGGCATCTGGCATGCCAGTGCAACATGCAGCCGTGCTTGCTGGGACACACTTTCAGCTGCTTTGCTATTGACACTGGAATAGGTATAGGAAATTTTTCCAGGAAATCTCCTGTTGGAAATCTCCCTTTGACCACGCAGATGGCTGATGAGGGAACGTCTGCCGATAGCTTCTGTTCTGTTTTCAGGATTTTGTAAGCTTTTCTTATTGTGGGTTCACTGATATTTTTCAAAAGCTCTACTTAGTTAACACAGATTTTTTTGCAGCCTGCCATCGAGATGGAATGGGAAACTCTGGCTGGAATACATGAGCCAGCACCAAAAGATCCATTACAGTCTTGAATCTCTTTTTCCTCTGATGAGGAAGTCCATGGAGTTCATATGAATTACTCCCTATTTCCCAAGGGTTACTGAAAGCAGGATAAGACACTGCATCCTAGTTCTCCCCAGTGCCAGTCTCCATAAATAAGTTTATCAGTTACAGCTTGCAACTTGTGATTAAGGCACTGGTTGTCATTTTATCCAAGTTATCAAGGGTGATTCTGCTGCCACTGTTCTGATTGCCCTTCCTTGTCTTTTAAGGAATCCTGGAGTTTTTCCACCATCAGCTGAAGGACATCATTGAGTACGCAGAGCTGAAGACTGATGTGTTCCAGAGCCTCAGAGAAGTGGGCAATGCCATTCTCTTCTGCCTCCTTATCGAGCAGGCTCTGGTAAGGCAAAACCCCCTGCACAACAGCTCATACTTGAACTTGCCAGCTCAAGGGTATGTGTGGAAGTGGGTTTTCCAACAGAAGAGTTTGGTGAATGTTACTTCCCAGCTTCTTGTGTGCTCAGGGTCTCTCCAAGGCTGTGTTATTGGGGTCTGTGGGCATGTCCATGGATGGTGTATTGGCACTTGGTCACTGACATCTGGGACTGCTGGAGGAGAATCTGAATACTGGAAGATCTAGATTTGATTCCTGGACCCAAAGCTGCCCCTTGTTTGTCCTTCTCAGAAATAAAACCAGCTAGAGCTTATTTCTAGATTGTAAGCTCTATGTGGCAGGGATCTGTACTTTTTTACATTCATGTATGTACAGCAAGAAGTAGATTTGAGCCCTTTGCTCTTTTAGGTTGCCAGTGCAATGAAACAAACCTGATTCCAATGGTGATAGGGAATACTGCAATCCAACAGGAAAGAAATCTCAGAAGAGCTGATGATAAATTTCCTCTGACTTATCTTTACTGAAACCTTAGATGAATTGATTTGTAATTGCTCCCTATGTGTTGCTTTTTCTTGTATGGAGCAGACTGTGGCTGCATGCCACCCATCTTCTTAGCTTCTAGTTTTTCATGCAATAAATACACTTTATAATGAATCTATCTCACACTTTGGCCTAGAGCTAACTGAGGTGAGTTCCTAACACAATTTTATATTAAAAATGTATATTTGATGTCATAATGGTTTTGACAGGGGTGTTTTTTGAAGTTTTTCCAGCAATATTTCAGAAAGACTTCCCTAGCATAAGATGGGATTTCCAAGCCAACTCAGAAAGTTTTGTTCAGAGCAAAACTAGAAGGAAGTTCAAAGACTCCACGTTTCCAACCATAGAGCACAGAGAAAACTGAAAATCTCTGCATGTTCTCAAAACGGGTATTTCTGCCCTTGCCTTTGCCATTGTAACCCCAGATATAGAGACTTTTAGTTCCAGATAGGATGTATCAAACGTATTCAGTGAGCAATAGTTGTGTAAGATTAGCTAGAGAGATGTATATCACCTAGCAGCTTGGCTTTATTTTATAGAATGACCAGAGTCGGCAGCTATATCCTGGCAGTTTCTGTTCCCTTTGTGGCTTCGTCACTGCTTTCTGCTGTTCTCAATGTTGGATTTTATGCTGGATGTACTGCGTTTGCCTTTTCCCTCCCATCTTTAAATGGACACTTAAGGGACACATGGTGGATTCTGTTAGAAATCCTTCATTTCAGTGCAGAAATGTTCCTGCAGTCCCAGGAGCTGTACTTCAGCAGGGCACTGGCATTTTAGAATGGCAGAAAATAAAGAAAAGAAGATGGTGAGAATTTGGGGTCCCTTTAGGAAGGTTGCCCATCAAAGTCCACTTCTGCCCACTTTCCATGCAAGCCAAAAAGTCTCTCCCTCTCCAATCCCCTATTTTCCACACAGGAATAGACTAAGAATATAAAGCCATTTTGCACGCAGTGGGCACCGGTTCTCACTCGCTGGAAGATGTCAGATGTGTAGAGCTATCACATTAAAAGGTTTTCCCTCTAATGGAGCTCTTATGCAGCAGAAGCAGTTGCTTTTACAATGCGGTTATCTTCATAGCTGTCAGAATGATCTAAGGCTGGTGGCATTTGCTGGCAGAGACCGCTCTAGTGAAGATGTGCGGTCTGCTGCTGTGTACCCTGTTTTTACTGTTTAAATCTGAGGAATGAGGGGTTGCTTGGGACTAAATTTCTAAGCAGAATTCTAGGTAATGGGTGTTGGCAAGGAGTTGTATTTATGACTAATTTTAGGATAGATACCAGGTGAATGCAGGCTGCAAATGGTGAAAGTACTCTCTTTATCAGAGAGAAACAGCAGTGAAAAAGCATTTGCCTAGGAACAAATAGTGTTTTGCAAACAAAATAACCAAGGTGACAGGCACACTCTGTTAGCATCAGCATCTTTCTGCCCACAGAGGGACCCCGGTCTGCTCCTGTCCCTCCAGCACTGTGTCACAAACTGCACTCCCACAAACTTGCTCTCATTCCAGCATCCATGTGCCAGTACAGCCTCCTGCAGCTCCATGCTACACTGTCCTCTCCCTCTTGGCTGGAAGGTCGGGTATCCACCCGTGCATCTCAAACAGCCCCAGCCGAGTCATTCCATTGGGCCCCTAAATATCTTTGCTCTGCTGTCATGACCTGCTTTCAGGTGTGTCTACATCTCTACAATAAGCACAGAACTTGAAGCATGTCCTAGAACTGGACTTCTGCAGGAGCAAACTAATGCCTTGTCGTGACGCAATGCCTCTGTGTTAAACAGCTTTGGTTTCCTTGCTGCTGTTTCCCATTGCAGACTCGTATACAGTGTATTGTCGGCCATCGCTCCTCAGTCTCCACCTGCCTATTTCTAGGTTTCTCCTTCTTGTGCATCTGTGTTTGGGTTTATTTTTTCTCAAGTGCATCGGCTTGCGTTCTCTTAGGTGGCATCTCATGATGTTATTCCTCTCTGGACTTCTGTATTACTCTGTATTAGCCCTGGTGACTATGCCACTGGGATTGTGGTCTGATATCCCTAGCTGAGAACATTCTATTACCAACCAAATAATTTCAGACCAACTCATTATATACCTATTTGCAATAGAGCCATGCATTGGTGTATTTTACATGTACACATCCTAAAATGACTAAGTCAAAGGGTAATTTCCATCTGGGCACTCTATGTAAAGACAAACAGCAGGAAGCTATCAGCGTAAGATGAAACCAAAACCTCCGTGTTCTTTATGCCCTCTTATTTGCAGTGTTAGTAAATGGGGCAGAAAATAAATACAGATCTCTGGCCTTGTACAGGCAGGAAGTAGCTTCTTTAACTTAAGGAAACTTCCTGGTTGAAGTTGAGAGGTATTTCTTCCAGTTTTAGTTCATTTAGGTTAAACTGTTGGAGTTACTACTGAGCTGGGTTGGATTTGAATAGGTGCTGTAGTATGAATTGTTGTGGTGTTGCCCAGGCCCCTGAGCCCTACACTCAACCCCTGTAGGTATTTTTTAACTTACTTTATCTTTCTTTCTTCCTGCCTCAGTCCCAGGAAGAAGTTTGTGATTTGCTGCATGCTGCTCCCTTCCAAAATATTTTGCCCAGGGTCTACATCAAAGGTAAGAAGCTGAGAGGGAAGCAGTGGACAGACTCAGAGGTCTCTGCCCAGAAGCTGTTTCTCTCCCTTTTCTGTTGAGGATTACTTCTGGCCCTGCTTCCCCCTCGAAAGAGATCAGTGGATACAGCTAAAAGTCAGGTGGAAACAAATGCCAAGGGTGCATTTTCCATAGACTAGTTACAGACTGAAACCTTAGTTAGTCTGGGGGTTCCCTTAAGGTTTCAAAGCCATTTCACAGCCTCTTTGAAGAATGACAGCATGAAATGTCCATCTCAACAGGAGCGATCAGTAACAGGGCTGTGCTTTTGGACATATTTGGTAAAGCTGCTGCTGAGACTGCAATCGCACATCCCTCCCTTCTCTGCATCACTGGTCCCCTCATTTGCTGTCGGTTTGGCTCACTGATCCAAAGTCTCATTGGATGGTTGCTGGGGGGCAGCTCTGAGCAAACTCGGCGGAAATTGCGGGTCTCCACTTCCTCCTCTCATTTCACTGTTTGCTGCTCGCTTGACAGAAGGAGAACGCTTGGAGGTGCGCATGAAGCGTCTCGAAGCCAAGTATGCCCCACTTCACCTGGTTCCCTTAATAGAGAGGCTGGGCACTCCGCAGGTAAGGATCTCATTGAAAGGGATGGCTGTTGAAAACTCATAGCAGTCCCCACGTGGCCTGTTTGGCCTTGGGAAAATGATCCTTTTTTTCTGTCTTTTTTTTTTTATTTTTTCTTTTTTTTCTTCCAAAAACTTCAATTGAACGACAAAATCACAATCCTTGCCCTAGCAGACACTTTGAAGGGAAATTGGTGAGCGGGTCCAGAGATGGTGTATGGCTGCCTCCAGTATGGAGGGCTGGTGGGGAGCTTAAGGCAAGCATGCTAAGAAGTCAGCTCTGAATAAGAGTAACTCTGCAAATCTCTTCTTCTCCACTTTAAAAAGGTGGAGAATTGCTGGGATGGTTTGAGGGGAAACTCCACAGGGCTGTCCCTGACTTAATCCATTGCCATCACTTTTGGGGATCCCATTTTAGGGCTGCAGTGTGATCCATTTTTAAGCTCATCCCTGTCAAGGAATACATCTGAGAATGGTTTTCCTCCTAGCACATGCTTAGAGCTTCCGCACATGCTTAAAATTATGGCTCCATTTAAGCGTCTTCTTAAGGTGGGTCTCAGCTTGGAAGAGATCTCTTGAGCAGATACTGAGTACTGTTAAAAATATCTCTATAGATAGATCAATGTAGTAAGCAAAATTTAAGCTCCATGGATATCAGTAACCAAACTTCCACTGCCTACTTAGTGGGGTTGATGGAATCAAAATCATTCAAAGTATTAAATGATTCAAACACCCCTTTTCTGTAATGTACTGCCTAGGGAATAGAACAAACACTCAATTGCATGAGGTGACAGATGTATGGCAGGCAGAAAGTGGATGGTTTTTCTTGTTTTTCTGATAGATCAAGGACATTTTGAGCTTTGCTTCATTGGAAATTATATGAAACAAAGAAATTGGCTGGATAACTGAGGGCTTTGTTTTACTTAGTAGATGCTCCTCTCGCTTCCCATTGACTTCCTTTTAAAGGAGACACTCGAGAAAAAGAATTCAGCTCTGTGTTTTTGTGTCTTTGTGTTGGTCTTTCTCTCTCTCCTTCTTTCCATGCAAAATCATCATTAAAATCTGCTATTAGAGTCCACTCGTTGCTTATCCCTGCCACAATTATAATGGTGATGAAAACAAAGGGATTTTATGTCCTGCTAGAAATGAATTTTTCTGTAAACTGTTCCTATATCCATCACACAGGTACAGTTGAGTACCAGGTCTTTTTTTGAGCTCAGATGTAAATTAACACAATGGTCCCTTTCTACAGATGCCTTCATAGCTTCTAAGCTTGCTCCTTATGCAGTTTTGGACATGCATTTTGGAATTGCAGTTTTGGACACAGGCCATACAGGATTTTTTCCTACAGAATTCCTAAGTGCCTTTTAGCAATTGTCCAGAATCTGAGCAGAACTTGCCTGCTAGATGCCTCTCCATAAAGGTGGCCCTATGTAACTACATGCTGTGAAGGGGCTGAGTCAGAAGCTGCTGCATTTATTTGGGGTCTGCCAGTCTTTGGGTATGATTCTTGCCAGGTAACAAGCTGTAAATGAGGTGTTGCACAGCTGGATTTGTGCAATGGCAGGAAAACTGTCAGTGTTTCTTGTAAATAATTATTTTCCATTGGGATTCCAGAAGCAGCTGTTTGGTAGGTGATTAATAAAGAACCAGGGGGGTGAAAGTGGTTCCTTAAAGGAATCCTTTCCTTTTTAATGCTGGTCATAGGGTTATTTAGTAAAGAGTTTTCTGAAGTGCTTGATCAGTCTGATTTTTTACTGGAAGTAAATGGGAGCCTTTCCTTTTGAAGACAGAGGGAATAATTGAGCCAGCACAGCGGCAGCCTTTGACAATTTATCCTGAGGGCATCCTTCCTCTCCTGATCAGAGGAATCAGTGGGACCCCAGACTGTAAGGCAGATCTGGCCACAAGACTAATAGCTCTCCAGCTGCCTTCACCGAGTTAGATATAAGTAGTATAGTTCTGTATCAAAGACTGGTCCTATGGTGATGAATTTTAGAACCAAATTATGTCTGTGAATATGCATAACTGAGGGTCGTTAAATCCTTTGGAAGCCAAATACATCCCTTTCTAGATCATGATTTCTTAAGAAACAGTATGCTGAGATCACTGGACTAGTTTGTTGCCAAAAGTATCTGTTCTATCACTATATCTTAGCAAACAGTAATGCTAACACCTAATTTATATTTGAAATAGCTTTACTTCTACTGTGTCTCCATTTTGCTATCATAGACTAGTGTGTGCAGGTACTAATCTGTACCTGTAAGAGCTTGGAGCAGGTGAGGGGAGAGAAAATGTACAGCCTTTAGCTATAAAAACAAGCTGGATAAAATCTTTATTTGCCAAGCAAACACGTGCAAGTGTGTGCCATGAAACTGGTGATACCATTCCTCTGTTTCAGACCTGGGGATCCCAGGCCCAGCCTGGCCTCTACACAGCAATACAGCTTTCCCTTGATATTTGCTATTAGTTGAACATTAATTGATCAGAGGTTCCCAGAATGTCCTTGTAATGGACAAGCAGGAATGGTAATGCTCCTAATTTCAATAGCCACCAAACTAAGAATGCTTCAGGTTACTGCCAGCATAAACTAATAGTCAGGAAAGGGGATGTGCAGGATGTTCCTGTCTCTTTAGCATAGAATAGAGACGACCCAAGTAAACCCAGCATAATTCATGTTCCTAATGTCTGGCCAGGACACGTGCCTGCCCGTTGCACCAGATGCTCTGAGCCCCCATGCTGATTCTGATCGGGGTGATGTTTTTATAGGCATTACAGGGACAGCTGGAAATGGAGCAAATGCTTAAAAACCACTTAAAGCTCCAGGAAGTCCTCTGGGACAGGCAGGGGGTTGGTAAATGTCACGCTTGCTCTGCATGCCTCTCAGAGTGGTGAGAGGGGTAGAAGGCTCTGATGGTGGGGCCAGGGCTCCATGGCAGCCGCTCATCTGCTGGGGTGAGCATGGCAGAGCCAGAGCCTCCCACAGCCACGGGCATGACTCTTAAGAGCACTCAGCTCCCATTTCCCATGTCATTTTTGGCAGTGCTGGCCAGAGGAGTCAGTAATGCTGCTGGAAATGGCAAGAAATGGGCAGCTAAGAGGAGCAACCTCTTAGCTTGCACTCCAGCCCCACTCAGGGGACTCAGTGGGCTTGGTATTCCCATGCTGGGGGGAGGCCCAGCTTCCTTACTGACAGTCCCCCTTTTGTTTTTCCCTCTGGGGGAGCAATGGGGCTGAAGTCAATCCTCTTTTAATTCTCCTCTAGTGTAAAAGCCAAATTAATTCCATCCAATTGAGCCATTCTACATTTGTACATGTAAATCTGAGGGGGGATGGCAGAGAAATTCTCCACATGTGTAAAGCTTTCACATGTGGAAAAGAGTATTTGACGTTATTATAAACCACAGGTTTTCCAGTATTAAGGTTCTGGTGGCTTCTCATCTTCCTTGGAGCTATTTAACCCTAACTACAAAGGAAATGAAGAAAGCCATAGGCTATCTGCATGTTAAAGAGATGATGGCAATGTCCTGGGAAGCAAAATGTCCCTGCTCTCTCCTGTTTTATTTTCATAATCTGCAGAAATCATGAAATTAAACCCAGCATCCCTAAGTAGCACTGATAGAACAGCGTGCTAGCAGAATTAAGGATCAGTATTTCTGGTCAGAGCTCTGCCTTCAACTCCTGTTTTCTGATGTACAGAGTTATTTCAAAAGATACTGAGGTTGGTGAAATATAACTGAGCACAATATTAAGTCTTCTTCCATTTGAGGGATGAGTATTCTCTGGTAGGAAGTGCCGTGGCAGCAGCCATCAGAGGTAAGGTTGGACCTTGCATGGGATGTGTGTTAACGTTGAAAGAGTCAGAGAGACTGGGAAGTGTTAAATCCAGCGAGAGGGTCTGTCTGTATTGCGTCTTCACTTCTGTTTCTTTGGTTCTCCTCCTCCTCCTCCTCCTCAGCAAATAGCCATTGCCCGGGAGGGTGACCTGCTGACCAAGGAGCGGTTATGCTGTGGGCTCTCCATGTTCGAGGTGATCCTCACACGAATTAGGAGCTACCTGCAGGACCCCATCTGGCGCGGGCCACCCCCGACGAACGGGGTCATGCACGTGGATGAGTGCGTGGAGTTTCACCGGCTCTGGAGCGCCATGCAGTTTGTGTACTGCATCCCCGTGGGCACCAACGAGTTCACTGCAGAGTGAGTGTCGAGCAAGTGTCAGCAGGTCCCCTGGATGCCCTCAGCTGCAGCGAAAGCTTCAGCCAGTGTAGAGGTAGAGGGGGGAATGCGGGTCCTTGATGAAAGGACTTTGTTGTGCATGGACATAAAGAGATGCCCAGAGAGGTTTCTGTCTGAACAGCTGGTGAAAAGAGGAAAGCAAAGGGACATGCCCAAGGGAACATGGAGAAGGAGGAGGGTTGATGGGCCAGCAACCCAAGCCAGAGGTTAGGACTTCATCTATCTTGTCCTGTGATGCACCCTGCACAGCCTGGCCCTGGTGTAATTCTGCTTATCTCCTGAGTTAATTTTCTCTAGCTGTATTTATACTTGTTAGGAGTAGGACTGAATCTGATTTCCCTAGGAATTCACCAAGGGAAGTTCCTGGTGCCATGGTAGGAATTCTGTCACCTGATTCTATCCTGTCATCTCTCCTCACCCAATCAACCCTGTCCTCCTTCCAGGCAGTGCTTTGGAGATGGTCTGAACTGGGCAGGTTGCTCTATCATTGTTCTCCTTGGACAGCAACGGCGCTTTGACCTCTTTGACTTCTGCTACCACCTGCTGAAGGTGCAGAGGCAGGACGGGAAGGATGAAATCATAAAAAACGTGGTAAGTTGAAGGGTGAGGTCCCAAAGGACCTGAACCCCCACACTTCTCTATCTTGCTTTCTCCAGACTCACGAATTACAACCATGGCCGGTGTTAACCTTATTCATACTGGACATACTCACTGTGAGATTTCCATCTGCAGTCTCAGCAGAGAGGCCAAGGTTTTAATTGCCTTGACAATCAAATCTTTTTTCTCCCAGAGCTTTTCCCTTCTTCCTGGGGTTAGGAAGCTGGAGCTGAGAAGCTGGCATTTCCAGGAACCATCCTGTGATCTCAGTGGCTCTATCAATACGCAGCTGGGAGTCTAGACGTTAGAACAGTTAACTTAAGGACCACTCACTGACCTTGTTAATGCTCTGCCTTGCATCATGAAACCCTATAATGAAGTGAGTCACTGGTCCCTAGGAGGTGCTAAGTGAACTGTAGCACGTGTTACAGCAGCTTTGCTTTAGCAGAGGTTTCCAGCAGCAGCACAGTTACTGGTACTTTCTAGCTGGTCAGATGACATAAAACGCTCTTCATGTACTGTTTTTCTCCCTCTCCATCCCTCCAGCCCTTGAAGAAGATGGCTGACAGGATCAGGAAGTATCAGATCCTGAACAACGAGATCTTTGCCATCCTGAACAAGTACATGAAGTCTGTGGAAACAGACAGTTCCACAGTGGAGCACGTGCGCTGCTTCCAGCCCCCCATCCACCAGTCGCTGGCCACTACCTGCTAGTGCGGACACTGACCCTGCGCAGGTTGGGAAGGGAGAAAGGACTGAACCCAGAATGGCTGGGAGAGGTAAAGATGGTGTGAGACGTGGCAACAAAGACTGGGTATGCCTACCACACACGAGGATGCATCTTCCCATCTCGTCCCGTTTGAGTGCATGTTCTTCTGTACCATCCCTGTGATCGGTTTTACTTGTAGCTTTCAGACTTGGGGGTG